>NW_026622897.1:50282879-50924129 GCF_023065955.2 Ursus arctos
ACTGTCTTATGTATCAGAAACTCTATTTAATTCTCAATAAATAAGTGTTCTCAGGTAGGTAATTATCCCTCATTTTAATGGTTAGGAAAATAAGTCTCAGAAAAACTAGCTTGTTCAAGTCATACAACCAAGATTCACACCCATGATGGCCCAACATCCTGTATACTTTCTACCCTATTATACTGGCATTTTGTTTTCAACATTGAATAAGAATCTATATTTTAGGGGGCGCCTGGGTGGCACAGCGGTTAAGCCTCTGCCTTCGGCTCAGGGCATGATCCCGGCGTTATGGGATCGAGCCCCACATCAGGCTCTTCCGCTGTGAGCCTGCTTCTTCCTCTCCCACTCCCCCTGCTTGTGTTCCCTCTCTCGCTGGCTGTCTCTATCTCTGTCGAATAAATAAATAAAATCTTTAAAAAAAAAAAGAATCTATATTTTAAAAGCCCAGCTGTAACTTTGAAAAGGTTATAAAATATCCCATTGTCAGGACACTCTAATCTCTGCGCACAACCTTACGACATTAACTATAGCAGGGATATTTGAACTAGGGCCTGGGGCTCCAGGTTAGGCCATTTGCTTAGGTCTGTATTTCAGAAGCTATAAATACAAATGTCTTGGTGCTCTCTTGACAAGAAGCCTTATTCTGAGTTCTTCCATTTTACAGCTGGTTCATCAGAAATATGAAGTTAAGTGCCTGGCCACACACACAGTTAATCCTTAAGAGCACCCAGCTGGATAGCCAAGTCTCACTGTGTTTTGCTTGAATTTTTGTATTTGGAAAACAAATAGTGAGTCAGTCTCCCTTCTCTCCCTCTCTCTTCTTTACTACGCCTTCTGGATTCTCTTAGATGCTTTGGTCACATTAGGTAAATATCTTTTCCCTAAAACATCCTTTGAGCTGTGACAGAATAATGAGAGAGAAGTCCCCTAATTTCTGATACTTAATGCCCCCCTACCCCTTTGAAAGAAAGGTCTGTTTAAAACTCTTCACTTTTGTTAGAAGAGTCTGAGTCTTATTCAGTAGGACCATTTTGTTTCTTTAAAAAAATACGGGAGCGATTGTAAAGATAAGAGGTGTACCTCTCTGTTCTTGCTTTTCAACAATGTAGCTTGGTAGATTCACTCCTTTTTCTTCCTTAGTTTCTGTGAGGCTGTATGGTGTAGGGGGACGAGCACTGAGTTTTGGAGTAAGAAGTTTGTGAGTTTGAATCCCAGGTCCAGTATTTACATAGTCAGCAAATCACTCAATCTCTAAGAAGTTTAACTTCCTTTTCCTTGTCTGTAAAGTGGACATGACACGTACCCTATGGATTTGTTGCAGCATATCCCTACAGTGTCTGGCAAATGTGTATGCTATATTCTCTCTTCCCATTCTCCTCTTCTACTAGATCTCTTTCCAAAGAATAAAGACTCTTTTTATGGGCTACTCATAAAAAGTCCGGTGTTTGAGATTTATAGAGAATGCTTTTTGAGTACAGAGCCCTATTTAAGGTGCCTTAACAAATATACTGCTCTCTTTGGCCAAGCTGGGCAGTCTTATTCCAAAGTCCAGCATAGGTGAAGCATTGTAGTCATTCTGCCTGTTTTTTTCCCTTGAGGCTGCTAAGTAGATTGTCCCGAGTCTCTAGAAGCAAACTCTGCTGTGATGTAATTATTTGCTAGTGAGAAGCTTATCTTCTGGGCAGAAGTGTAAGCTGGGAGAATGATGGAGGAGAAAAGGTAGTCTATCTGGCTAATACAGAGAGGATGAAGTATAGGTTGATGGGAGGAAAAAGAGAACTCAGTTTATACTTTGGAAGTTATACCTCCATCTTCTGAAACACAGCCCTAAAAACCATCAATCTCTGTGTCAGTGGTGGGATGAGGACAAGTCAGTGTCTCTCAGTAAGTTCTGGTTACCATACCTTAAAAGTGGCCTCATTTTCCTCTCTTCTGTGGGAGTCTCCTTTGCATTTCAGCCTGGGGGGCTGGCCCTTTGCCCATTAAGGAGTCTGCGGTCTTCCTAATCACAATTTCAAACCTGTGCATCCTTTGAGATACAGTTTAGGACTTTGCTCTTCAAGAAGGTTTCTTTGGCTACACTGCCAAGTTGAATGGTTCCTTGGCCATCCTAAATCATTCAAGTAGCCTTGAGAATTTAAATCTGTGAATATTTAATAAGTACAAACTGTGTATGTTGAAGAGAGATTGATTACAGAGATAGATCAGAGGTAGTACCAGTGCCTGGCACTTACACTTGACTCTTGCTTGTACCACTTGTGTTTCCTTAAACGGATTCTCAAGCCTCTCAGAAGTCTGGCGATTACATAACTCTAACCTAAATTTCTCCTAATGTATTTCATTTGCCTAGGCTCCATACTGTCTACAGTTTTGGATACAGTTTATTTCACTTAACATTATAAGTTTAAAAATGCTTATTATAAAAAGCCTACTGTCATTTCACTGAAGTGTTGAGTTAAATCTCCTTTCTTACACCCCATGACATCTCCTTCTTAGAATCCTTTCTAACCTTGTTGTAAAGCATCCTTGGTAATTTCTCAGAAAGAATGTATAGAAGTTAAACTTTCTAAGTTCTTGCATATATAAAATGTTCCTGCCCAGCTAGTTCTTTAGACAGTTCTTCAATTAATCACTTTGATTTCTGCCCCTTTTCCTGACCTTGCTCTCCTTATTCTCTCATTCTGAGATATCAATTATAATAAATAGTTACTAGCCACAAGTGAGCTGTTGAGCCCTTGAAATCTGGCTCATCTGAATTAGGATATGCTGTAAGTATAAAATACACACCAGATTTCAAAGAACAAAAAGACAAGAAAAGATCTCATCTTTATATTGATTGTATGTTGAAATGATAATACTTTGGATAGACTATTAAAATTAATTTTATCTGTTTGTTTTTACTTTTTAAATGTAAAAAGAAATTTTAAAATTACATATGTAGTATGTATCATATTACATTTCTATGGGACAGTAATGCTCTGATTCCCAGCATGGCACCTTGCTAGGCCCTTATCAAGGAGCAGCATTGGCTACTACATGCAACTTTTCCCCACGTTCCTTTACCTGGCTTCCTTTGCTTAGGTTGGCTATAGATATATCTACATTGTAGTACATCTACCAATGTAATTCCATCTACTTGCCATCTTTTAAAAAATGTTAAAAATTTCTGATCTGGGGGCGCCCAACTGGCTCAGTCAGTAGCACATGCAACTCTTGATCTCGGGGTCGTGAATTTCAGCCCCACATTGGGTGTAGAGATTACTTTAAAAAAATAATAAAATGCATTTTTTTAAAATGTTCTGGTCTGTTCCTTTTCTTCCTTTATTCTTCTTTCCCACCCTAAGCACAGGTATTAATTTATTCAACCTTGTACTACATTGTCGTGTCTTTGGGATTTGGGAGGGAAGAGAAGTAAACATATTTTTAGTCTTTCAAATGGGAAACAGAAGATTTTACTAATTCTATCATATTTTGAGCAACAGTACGATGGCCGTCTTTATGCACAAGTTTGTCTGCATCTCTGGATATTAAGGATTTCTGGAAGTAGACATACTAGTTTAGATTATATTATTTTTTTATGGCTCTTGATATATACATCAACAAATTTTTACCCCCAAAAGTACCAACTTACAGTCTCAGTTGATTATTCAATAAAAGATAGGAGCCGTTATCCAAGAGGTTCCCAGATTCAGTCTGAATCCTCTTATGTGGGTCTTTTAGCTCAGCTTTTGTAGAAAGCATGGCCTGTTTTCTGAATCACTTAACTTTTATGAGGCTTCATTTTCTTATTTGTAAAATAGAGATAATCATGCCCCGGAGTAATGTATATGAATGCTCATTGCAAGTATATGTTCATTAATTCATTTCAGCAAGTGTTTGAGAGCTTCCTACTTGGGCTAGATACATATGCTACACCAGGAACCATGCGGGATGTCCGGATGATATAGACCCTGGCTTCAAAACTAACTTCTTATGGAGAGAATGGAGTGGAATACAAGACCCATTCATAAGAAACTATCTCACAAGTCTTTTTGTGATTTGTAAGAACAGGGAGAGACAAGGTGTTAAAGGGGTTTAGGTGAGTTTTTTCATTCCCCTGAAAAATCAAAGGAAACAGCCTGGAGGAGATGGCACTGAAGGTAGTCCTTGAAGGAGGAGTATAATTTCAACATAGTTGGGGAGTAAGATGGGGATACTTGAGCTGTGACAGTGAGCTCGAGCAAAGGCACAAACGTGAGTTCAGAGCAGATCAGTTGGTAGTGTTCACTCTAGTGTAGGCAGAAGGCAAAGAAAAATTGTGGGTAGAAATGTTTGTTTTTCTGACTATACTTATTTGCCTGTGCCACAGAATGGGTTACTCCCTGTGTTTATTTCTGCTGTGCTTTGATAGGGAAGGCAGAGAAATCATTTTACTCTGCTTTGGCTCTGACCAGAATTGAGTAGGCGAAGTCCTTCTTGCCCATAGGGACAAGAACACAATATATTATTTATACTGGCCTTTCTCTCCCACAGAAATTGGAAATTCTGAGACATTTTAACACAGTTCTGAGGCTATGACACATTACACTTATACAATCAAATGATAACTTGGATCAGAAATTTTGAGATGTGGTCAGAGGAAGAAGATTCTTGAAGAGAAGAATAACAGACAAAGGAGAAGGTGGCAGTAGAGAGAGCATAGTGTAGGAATTAGACCTTTGGTATCATCATGAAAAGGTAAGGAGTTTCATGAAACAAAGACAAGGATTCTGCTTTCTATCCATCTTTCTCTCCGTCTTCCTTCTGGGAGTTCACTGTCCTTTCACTTATTGTTTGGTACCTTTAGGCTGTTCTCTGACAATCCAGAACCACTTTGGGTATTACTCTCTTTACTCCCTACCCACCATGCCCACTATTTTTTCATCCTCCGCAACATTCAGGATTCTCTTTCTTGTTGCCTATAAAATGAAGTCAAGTTCCTATGTCTAGCATTCAGGGCTCCCCCAGCCCATCTGGCAGGTCCAACTTGTATTTATCATCTTACTTTACATTGAACCCCACTACTCTAATCTTGAGTCTATGACTTAACATCTCTCATCCACTTCTTCTAATTGGAGTGGCTAATTCATTTATTTACTCACCAAACATTTACTGAATGCCTAATATGTATCATTTCTTCAGTAAACTTTTGTTAAGCAACTGCTGTGTTCTAGGCCTTATTTTAGAGCCTGTGAATAGAGAAATAGGAAAGGGGATAATGTTGATAAATGGAAAAAGACCCTGAGATATATTTGTGGACTCTGTGTAGCCTACAAAATTTAGGTGTGACAGGAGGTACCAATGTAGTCTCCTTGAATAATCATTGTCTTCAGCCATGCTGAGCTGCATCATGGGTACATACATACTGAGATCAAGGCTCTGGTAGCATTTAGGTTCAATTCAAATATGTTGCCAAATAGAAATGATAAAGAAGTAGCCATCCTGATTCTGAACTAGAGTCCTCAACATCAGAACTACTGATAGTTTCTTGAAAAACATCACTTCCTCTGATTCATCTTGTCAAAATGATTGACAATTTCACTGTGTTTACACCTAGTAGCACTATTGGGGTCTGTGTCACGGGGCCCTTTTCTTTCAATGGTGACTCCCAAAGAGCAGATACTCAGAAGCTGCTATGCACTCACCCACCGTATTGATCCCCAAATGAGCCTTGTTCTTTCCTGCCTCCACACCACTACTCATCAGGTTGGTGGGGAAAGAGAGGATTTGGAGCTAGATCTGGGTTTGAGACCTACATTCACCTCTTGTTTGCTCTGTAACCTTGGGCAAATTTTGTAAACTGGTGAAAGGCTTTGAGAGAATTAACAATACATGCCTTTCCCAGTGTCAGCTGTTATAATGTATTGATGAGGATTTATGTGAAAGTGCTTAGCATAGTATCTGTCACATGGTAACTATTCTTTCTTTTCTCCTTTTCCTGGGGAGTTTTTACTCCTTCCCCCATCTGTATTTATTAAATTTCTGTCCCATCCCTTACTGAGCTCTTACATCTCTAGTCAAGCTTTTCCAGTATTCTCAGATGCAAGAGATAAGGGCTTTCTGTTTTCATCTATGCTTTGTTTGTAGGATTTTAGACTTTTGAAGAAGGAGTTCTAAGTTTAGGGGGAATGGTATAGGAAAGGATAGATGTCTGAACAAAATAACACTGTATTTGGAAGCAGGAAAATAAGGGTCAGTGAGAGATGGTATGCAAATCGTATAAATAAGGGTGTCTTGTCACTCAATGCAACGTGATTGATTCTCAACCCATCTTATTCCGGTGGGCCAGAGATGAAGGTTGTCTCCGGTTCCTAGTACTAACCACAGAAAAGGGACCACTCACTTCTCTTTATTCAATGAGAGCTAGCTACCAATCACCCAGATAGCCCTGAGCTTTTAGAATTTGATGCAATGTCTTGATTAGAACTGGACAGTCTATAGATTTTCCTAGGAAGACCTAGCTTGGTCAGCAGAATAGGAAGCATCCAGAATGACATCAGTCTGGCAAGCTTTGAAGGGATCAACCAAAGATGGCCAACACAACTGCTTGTTTTTTCATTTACCATTTCACACCTGGTGTAGTCAGGAAGCTACTACATTTAAAAAACAATTTTCTTTTAAAAAATAAAACAAAACAAAAACCCTGTAGTCAAAAAAAGCACTCATTTGCTGTAAAGCCGGAAGGATTCATTCATTGGAGCTGATTGTTCACATTTGTAGAATTTAGAATTTTGTAGATGGAAGGGGACTTAGAGTTGAATAGGGTCTTCAGAAGGAAACAAAAGGCTCTTGCTTTCTGCATGAACAGAGTTCATTCACAAGACAGTTTTTCTTGATCTATGAGGAGTGATTTCAGACAATTAGCTAATTGGTTGAGGGAGGTGACCTGTCAGCTTTGCAGAGAGGATGTCTGCTTTTAGGGATCCACATAGAGAACACATCTTAAGCTTTCCATGACAGCCAAAAGCAACCCCATTAATCCTCCTATGTAATGGCCAGTCATAACCACAGATAAGGAGTGCATTTCACTTGAGAGTAAAGCCATGAAAACCCAACCAGCTGCCAACAGCTGATCACTGTGCCATTTCAGCTCTGTGTTGTTTTAGGCTTTGAAATATTTCTGAACGATCTTCCAATTTGCTCCACTGTAAAGAGATAAGTGACCCTCCAGAAACAGTGTATTGTTTATTTTTTAGTGTTATCAGTTGCTTTGTTTGTTGAAATGACACTTGCCTGTTGTGTAGAAAACAAGGGCAGAACTCATTTGTGGCCATCTCAAAAGTCCAAATGGGTGCAAAAAAAGAAAGGGGAGGTGGAAAGTGTCTGTAGGCAAATGTTAAGTTTTTCTGGATTTCAAATGTGAAAGGATCTCAGAATGGAAGAAGAGGATCACAGACTGCCAAGAAGAGAATCATGAGAAGATAACTGATGTAAGTCAGTAAGTTGAATCCCTTTTCCCCTAGTCTGAGAGCCAATGAAATTGGTGTCATTGTTTTTTTGGAACCTATTATTAAGATGTATCCAGGATATAAAGTTTTATGATAAGAATGGCTGTGACCATCATAGGATGAGTAGTCCCTCTAAACGAAACAGCCACAAGACTGGTCATTAAGACACCTGAGTTTTACAGCACACGTGCTCCCTGGTTAGCGTAGTGGTTAAGAATCAGGGTTTTGGATCTGTCGTACATGGGCTTGAATTCTGTTTCTGTCACCTACCTACTCTATAACCTTGGTTAGGTACATGATAAGTATTATCATAATAATTGAAAATATTTTCAATTTATTAAGCTGACTGAGAGTGGTTTGAATAACATTACCACATTACAAGGAGTCTATAATAAGCAGTTTCTGCCTTAAAGACTCAGTGTTGCAATCAAGGATGCTTATTCTTTGTCTCTTCCCATTCAGCTTTCCCTAAAGTGTTGGCTTTTTACTTCACGGCAGCAGGAAAATCAGAAGTTTTCTCATGAGGGGCGCCTGGGTGGCTCAGTCGTTAAGCCTCTGCCTTCGGCTCAGGGCGTGATCCCGGAGTCCTGGGATCGAGCCCCACATTAGGCTCCTCCACTATGAGACTGCTTCTTCCTCTCCCACTCCCCCTGCTTGTGTTCCCTCTCTCGCTGGCTGTCTCTATCTCTGTCGAATAAATAAATAAAATCTTTAAAAAAAAAAAAGTTTTCTCATGAGCCCCCAGCGGATTTCTGCTTCTGTCTTGTTCAGAACTGTGGCACACGGAGACTTCTGGTTAGAAGAAAGGCTAGAAAAGGCGCCTGCTTCTCGAGACTCTGTAATGAAGGCAAATAAGGAAGACAGAGATTGTGGATGGGTTATGTTATCCAGCCAGCGCTGCTGTGTCTGGCACATTCGGTTCCTGTTAAATGCTGTGATGGCGATGACGGCAACAGCCCACCTCATGCTCTTCCGAAGATTCCAGTGATAGGCTCTTAAACATTTTATACTTTATGAAGTACTTTTACTTACCTGTGTGAGAAGTATCTTGATGGTTATTGTTGTTATCGCATGTCTGGAAGTTCCTTGATGATTGATTGGGAGAAGATGTCAACCAGGAAGGATAGCATAATCCAGGCCTTCACATTGACCTGGCCCAGCTCCAGGTTACTTGCTGACAGAACCTTTCTCGATCACCCAGAACCACAGCAGGTGTTCACCACTCTGAACTCCTAATACCACTTATGACATAATGTTCATTTGCTGCTTTATATGTTTTAAATACACATGGCTTCTTAGCTAGATTTGGAGCTCCTTCAGGGTCTGCATAAAGTGTGCCCTCTAGAATGTAGGGAGGAACTCTTTTGCTATGCATTTATCTACAGAACATTTTCTATTTCTCACCATTACCTGGATTTGAGGTAGTGTAGGGTTGGGAAGTGATCAGAATGATGGTTTTCTATGGGAGAGGAATTTATTTTCTTTTGCTCAAACCTCCATCATTTTTTCCTCCAACAAACCCCCCCTTCTTGCTCTTTTCCTCCAAAGAGAGTAGTATGGATTCTCAGGGGATGAGATAAATCACTCCATCTTTTATACTCTCCAATCTCTTCTTAACTAAGCCTTAGCTATGAGGGATTTTGCCCTACTTTCCAGTAGGGCAAAAATTCCTGCCTCCTCACTGCCATCTGTAAGACCCTCCTGTGCACGTTCTTTGGTGCTTTTTGTACACTCTGCCACGGTTTCTGTGTCTTTTTGGAGTTGACTTAAGAGGCAGATAGTACTGGGCAAGGAAATCAAACCCAGTGGAATCTAAATAAGGTGTAAATGATTATTGGATCTTTTGCTGAGACCAAATGCTAATAAGAATGTCTGGGAATCTTGGGACTTGAGGCTATTAGATGAATGTTTAGCAAAGAGTATTTACTAGCAAAGCTAGTTGGAGAACATTACTGCCCAGTCCAGGGTTGTTTTTTTTTTCTCAAGATTTTATTTATTTATTAGACAGAGAGACAGCCAATGAGAGAGGGAACACAAGCAGGGGGAGTGGGAGAAGAAGAAGCAGGTTCCCAGTGGAGGAGCCTGATGCGGGGCTCGATCCCATAACGCTGGGATCACTCCCTGAGCCGAAGGCAGACGCTTAACGACTGAGCCACCCAGGCACCCCCCCAGTCCAGGGTTCTTGTAACATTGTTCTCTGCTGGGATTATAGTCTTCAGAAGTCCATAGTGGAACCTGGATGCCAGAGTAAGCATAGCCAGATTTCTGAGCACTTGAACCCAGAGGAGTTCTTCTCTTTACCGTGACACTGCAATTTTAGAAATAGAGATGAGAGTAGTTGCCAACATTTCAGTTTAACTTATATCATTTCCTAAGTCACTAACCCAACTTGTTTGTTTTGTTTCTAACTGCATGAAAACTAAGAATTTCCAAACATCATGTTTCTCATATCCTCTGGCTACTTAATTTTCCCATACTTTTTATTCCTGACTGATGATGGTTGTTGTTTAAATATAGCAAATGAAGTGACAGCTGTGGTACCTATATGTCCCAAGTTCTAAAATAAACTTAATGTGCAGACATCCATAGACAAAACAAAACACAAAATCCTAATTATTGTCTTTTAATATTATGAAGCTCTGGCTTGGGAGATTTGAGTTGCCAGTTATGTATCCTCCTCCTCTCTCTTCTGATGTGGAGAACAGGAAGAAGGAGCCAAATGGAGATGGGGTATCGACTCTACTCATGGCTGCTTAATAGCTCCTAAGGCAGAGAGAGTCTGCAGATGTAAATCTAGGACTACTCTGTGCAATGAGAGAAATCTAAATCACTAAGGAATCTATTCGGTAGGAAAAGAGGAAGCTGAGGATCATAGACCTTAAAAGGATCCCCACGAAGACTGAAAAGGAACACAGAGGTGCAGGAAGTTGTGGTGTCAGATAATCCAAAGGATTTGGGAGCGGCTTTTAGGAAAGGAGTGCTTGGCTGCCTCAGATGCCGCCCAGCCATCAGTGAAGGTAGGAGCAGCAGCAACAAATGCATCCATAGGGTTTTACAACAAAGGAAGTCTCTGATCATCCTTGTTTTTTTAAAAAAAGAACAAAAAGTCCTGTTTTCCCAGCCTTGCCTCCCTAGACTGTAATCACATAGGACCACCTACGTTTTATTTTCCAATGTACCTGCAGTTCTGGCTCCCATTGGGTATAAAAAATACGACAATGAAAGATCTTTGGCCTCACACTGTTCATTATAAACCTGGAAGAAGGACTTAGCATATGTGTTTGTGTTTAAAGGATGATTGGTGATAAGACTTTCCTTTGTAATCGGGGCCCCAAATTGCTGGGTATGAGGACTTGTAAGTCACTCAATTAGGAGGCGTGTGCTGTTGGAATGGCAGGGCGATGAGCTCTTCAAAAGAAGGGCAGGTCCCAGGCAGCCCAGCACTGCTCTCCTCCTTTCTGTTGTTTGTAGGACCTGTCTTTCCTATCAGACTGTGAGGTTCTTGATCCGTTGTTCAGTGCTGTGGGCTGGGGTGGGGGTTACACCAGTGGTGGGGCTCAATAAATGTCTGGCAGACTTAGACTTCTGGAAGCAGAAGAGAAGGGGAAGAAGAAAGCTCTGAAAGCAAACTCCATCTTCACATGTCTGCTCCAGGCCTAGGACGGAGCTCTGTGGGCCTGCTTCTGCCTCTCAGCACCTACCTGCCTCTAAGCGTCTTTCCCAAAATCAGACAACACTCCCTTATGGCTACTTGTTGGTCTCCTAGTGTTGCATGTTAGTTTCCCTACTGTTCAAGCCAAGCTTTGATCTGTCATTACAGATGGCTTCAAGGGCAAATCAGTTTCCTGCCTTCCAGTGCCAACCTTTCCAGCCTTTTAAATCTTACTAATGCCTAAATTTTTGAGGTTTATGACTTGATAATCAAAATTCACTTAAACATAGAATAGCATTTGTACTGCCGCTCTACTTTCCTCATCATTTGTGTCAAGCCATGTGTCTCAGGCACTGGGGCTCTTGCCTTCTATGCTATAAGGACTTGAATAGAAGGCCTTGAACTCAGTACGGACTTGATGAGTGTTAAACTGAAATTTTAGTCACACCAGGTGCCTGATGTGCTTTTCCGGGGAGTAAAGCCAATGCTAAGGTGATCTCACTAGGTTTGAGGGTGGAGAGAGCTTCAAGCGTGGCAGCTTCCTCCGATACTTCTTGAAGAAGTGGGGGGCTCCCACTAGCATCCAATAGCCTGTGTATTTTTAGTCCTCGCTTTTCATGTAAGTTTCCCGTTAACTGCTTGCAGGAAATCTTTTCTTGGACATAATCTGCCCATTTCCTGAAGTCTTCCTCTCCGCATTGTGTCAGTTTGGGGATGAATCAAATCAGCAGTTTTGGAGAGTGTGTGTTCTCTTCCCTGCCACAGCCTCCCCCTTTTGTGGAATACCAGAAAGCTGCCTTTCTTGTCTGTTTCTAGGGGTGAGGAGAGGAGGGGCGAGCCCTTGGTGTGTGTCAGCCTCTTAGGCTGCCGGACACAAATGTCCTTTTGTATGTGGAGGGGGCATGTGTGTGTTTTTCCCCTTCCCAATGGACACTTTCATTTATTAGGTCCGGATGGTGTCCTCTGAGCTGTAAACAATGGTGTAAGAGATAAAGAGCTGCCTTAGAGAGGAGGCTGTGGAGGCAGCAACTGATTTTTCTTCTCTGTCCCCCACTCCCTTTGTCCATTGTGAGTCTGGTCTGATTTGAGCCAGCCTAGGACCTCTGTGATCCCCTTCTCGGGCTGGAGCAGCGTGGCCACTGTTCCCTTTACCTCAGCAACTTCAAATTTGGAGAAAGGGGTTTTCTGTGATGAGGATAACAAACCGTCGTGTTTGTACAACGTTGGTTTTTAAACATGTTATGGCTTTTGAGGAAATGAAATTCTGGCTTTGTTATCCCTTAAGAATGTAGGATTGGGATCAAAAGATAGGAGGATTTTAAGAGCTGACCGTGCTATTTAATAACTGTGAGACCTCAGGCAAGTTATGGAGCTAATAACAGTCCCCAGCTCAGGTGGCCTTCCGAAGTTTAAGTAAGAAAACCTATGTGAAGTGCCTGCCACATAGGAAGCACCCAAAGGTTAACCCCAGAAAAGAGCGGGTATATAGGGATATTAAATGAGATAATGGAGGTAAATATGCTATGCATAAAATGCTAAACATTTTAGTTACTGTTTGGTTTGAGGTCGGAGAGTAAGCATTTTCTCGCCCCTCTAAAGCTCCCCCTTCACCCGGGCTCTCATTCCTTCCTTCTCTTAGGCACTCATCAATATGGGCTCTTCTTTCACATATTAGCATGGATCTCCTATCTGGAAGCAAACTGCTGACTCTCAAGGTCAGCCCGTAGCCCAGTGTTTGGCACAAATCAGGGTTCAACAATTATTTCAATAGATACTCATTGTGGAAAAACTCTGAAATGCTGTCCTTCTCCCATTCACAGGGGCCTGCCTTTAGTCACTCAAACTTGTTTATTTTTTTTTTATTTTTATACTCAGGGATCAGTGTAAGAAATGGAAACCATTCCAGATATTTTGAACAGCAAGGAATTTAATAAAAGGAATTTGATGCTTACCAAATGGTATGAAGAACTAAAGCTGTGTGTTCTGGTCTAGGACTCCACAAATGATATTCCTCCTCACCGCCACTACCCTGGAGCGATCATTCTAACACCCTACCCCCACACAGTAGCTGTGAACTAGGGATGGAGAGGTCAGGCTTGAGAAGACGCTGCTACAACTGCCCCATGGCACTCAAGATGCTGGATAATGCCCCTTTCCTGTCCGTACCCATGCAGCCAAGAGAAAAGAAAAATAGTCTTCCCTTCGTTTCCATTTTACCAGGCTTATATGAATGCAAATAAATGGCAGATTAACTGCAAACAAATCTGGAAAAGGTGACTTTTTTGGTTTCCCAGCATTTCCAGCTCTAGAAGGGGAGTGGAGTGGAGGTTGAGTGAGCCAACCTTCCCTATTTACTACACCTGCTTCATCTCGAGAGTATTGCACATAGCAATATGACAGGATAAAAGCTAGATGAGGAAATACAAGTCCCTCTGAATCAACTTGTTACCTTCCAAGTACAGAATCACTTCCACAGACTGTTTTGGATCATGTGTCTCTAGGGGAACTCTTCCATATCTTTCTCTGGCCTTGCAAAGAACCTGCTTCAGCCAGCTCTCCTTGTAACCCATGGGAGGCACTCAACAAATGTTTGAATGGTGACTAACATAATAAAAAAATATTATAAAAAAGTGTTTGAATGAACTCCCTCTGTATTTGTCAGACACCATGCTAGGCAAAGGGGACACAAAGTCAAAGAAGAACAAGGCTCTGCCTTCAAGGAGTTCTTGGTAGTCTACTAGGATGATACAGAGATGAAAATAGTTACAAAATTGTATTACAAATGCTTAGATGAAGGTATGCTCAAGAGTAGAGATGAGAGGTACACAAAACAGATTGGGAGATAAATGGGATAAGTATGAAAGAGCTATCTGTATTCATGTAAAGAGTTAATGTAAAGGATTTTTATTAATATTAAGAACCTACAAGCCTGGCTTTATAAGCTTAAATATTATTTCTTTTTCTCCCAATCACCAAACCCCAACATAAGACCCCAAAATGTTCCTTATTTTCCCCAACATTTTTTTTAAAAGATTTATTTATTTATTTATTTATTTATTTATTTATTTATTTATTTGACAGAGAGAGACAGCCAGCAAGAGAGGGAACACAAGCAGGGGGAGTGGGAGAGGAAGAAGCAGGCTCATAGCAGAGGAGCCTGATGTGGGGCTCGATCCCAGAACACCGGGATCATGCCCTGAGCCGAAGGCAGGCGCTTAACCGCTGTGCCACCCAGGCGCCCCTCCCCAACATTTTTTAATGTAAATTTTCAGACATACAGCAAAGTTGAAAGAATTTCACAGTGTATACCCATATGTCTACCATTAATTCTGCCATTAATATTTTACTGTATTTGCAGAATCACATCCTATCCATCTATCCATCCCTTTGTCCATCCATTATCGATCTTACTTTTAAAAGCATTTAAAGTAAATTGCAGACAGTGTATTTCTCCCTAAATATTTCAGCATGCACATCATGAACTCACTAGAGTCTACTTAGTTTAATATTTTTCTGTAAGGTAAACTTACCTGGAGTGAAATGCCGAAGTCGTGAGTGAGTGTTCTCTAAGATGGGACAAGTGTGTGGACCTGCATAACTCAGGCACCTATCAAGCTGTAAAATATTACCAGCATCCCAGGAAGTTTCCTCATGACCCTTCCCAGACAGTTTCCAGATGCAACCACCATTCTGATTTTGTCCCCACCGTAGATTATTTTGGCCTGTTTTAGAATTCCATGTAAATGGAATCTTCTAGTATGTGCTCTTTTGTGTAAGAATTCTTTCACTCAGCATAATCCTTTTGAGATCCACCCATGTTGTAGATTGTATTCATAGCCCATTCGTTTTTATTGCTGAGTAATATTCCATTGCATGAATATACCATAGTTGTTCGTTCTCCTATAGGTGGATACCTGGATTGTTTCCAATTTGGGGCTATGATGAATAAATCCACTCTGAACCTGTAGTGTGCTCTTTAAAAGAATAGAGTTTTATTTCTTCAAACTGTTGGTGTACAGAAAAATTGAGAAGATAATTCAGAGAGTGCCCATCTACCCCACACCCAGTTTCCCCTACTACTAACACCTTACACTCGATGGCCTTTTTAAGACCCCCTTTGGCTTAGTGTTTTTGGCTGACTGCTTAATGGATTGCTGCTTGGGAAGCCTGCAAGTGCAATGCTGCCAGTAAATCACCTGTAGCAGGAAATTACTTTTATCATCCCATTATTGACCCAGGGTTTATTATGTCAAGTAAGTTGGAATTGTGGATGCCTAGGGGTTGATATGTATATCCATTCCTGAGAATGTGTTGCTCAAGGAGCAGTTCAGGGTCAGGTCTTTTGGGTTCTTGGGTCTGCAGGTCATAGGGCTGTGTCTTCATCTGCACTAGCAAATAATCGTGCCACCACCGCACCCTCTGTCTTCTACTTCCAGGCTCACTTCTTACCTCCGACAAATCCTCAGCAACGTTGTTGTAAGATTTTTTTTTTCTGAAAGCACAGTTAATATTTATATTGCACTTGCCATTTTATAAAGATCTTTAACATCCATTTCTTCTTCATTTCAGTCTAGTAAGGTATCTATTTTGCTCCTAGAGGAAGTACTAAAGCTCAAAGAGATTAAATTACTTCTCCAGAGTCACACTGCTAGTGATTAAGAGTTTAGGATATAAACCCAACTCTATCTTGCTCTTAAATCCTGGTTTTTTTTCTTTATATCACATTCTTTCTACTTAGAATTTTGGGGCCTTGACATTCTTTTTCAAGGCAAACCATTAGTAGATCATTTAATACCCTCTGTGATTGTGACTTGACCTACTTTTTTCATTCGCCTCTTTTCCTGGGCTCCAGAAACAGTCACTTGTATATTGTTTCCGGAACACTTTATAAATA
Organism: Ursus arctos; assembly: GCF_023065955.2. Classification (NCBI taxonomy): domain Eukaryota; kingdom Metazoa; phylum Chordata; class Mammalia; order Carnivora; family Ursidae; genus Ursus; species Ursus arctos. The sequence goes on from NW_026622897.1 coordinate 50,298,892, forward strand.
TTGCTACCTCCATGCATTTTGATGATGATGTCTTCCTCTTACATTCAGAATGTTTTTTCTTCCTTCCATCCTTCATCTCTTGTTACCAGAATTTGTCTTGGGGAGTAAATTTCATCCTTAAAGACTCATCTCGGATATTATTACTTTCCCATGAAGCATCCCTGATCATTCATTTCCCCCCAGCATTCCCTCCCTATTACTGCCAATTCCCAGCATGAGGTACATGGGTCCCTGTCTGTTCATATTAGAAATCGAGTGCCCAGCAGACCTATTCCATATTCAGATACAAAGATGATTAAAACATGATCCCTTGAAGTTGTTTACAGTCTATTAGGGGAATTAGACAAGTACAGAAGTGATGATAACATAAGGATTAGAAATTGACCCAGGTATAGATCTACTGAATTCCTACTGTTTACCCAGCACAGATGCTCAGTATATATTTGTAGAATTGTGCTGAATAATAGACAGATGCATTTGGGCTAAGTAGGAATGGCTTTGAACATAGGCAAAGATGGTGGCTTACTTGCTGTGGTCATAGAGCAGAGAATACATACATACATACATACATACATATATACATTTCTGTCCAACTTCTCCTTAGTTTCCATCCCACAAGGTCAGAACTGTGTCTTCTTTGGACATATTTGAGGGTAGTAAACTGAGTTCTCAGGTGACTTAAACATGTTCTATAACTTCATTTCGTCTATTCAACAAAAGTTATTGAGTTCCTAGTTTATGCTGTATCTTTGTCTATGTCTGAGAATACAGGGGTGAACAAACTATTACCCTCAAGAAGTTCAAGCAGCTCATAGCAAAATGTAGACACCTGCACAGACAAGTAATAGAGAGTCCAAATCTTTTTGGAATAAGAACTAGTTTATTTTTTAAGTTTTTATTTTAATTCCAGTATCATTAACATACAGCGTTATATTACTTTCGGGTGTACAGTATAGTGATTCATACATCACCCGGTGCTCATCACAGCAAGTGTGCTCCTTAATCCCCATCCCCCGATTCATCCACCCTCCCCCTCACCCCGTCCACCTCACCTTCTGGTAACGGTCAGTTTATTGTCTGTAGTTAAGAGTCTGTTCCTTGGTTTGCCTCCTCTGTCTCTCTTCTGTTTTTGTTGTTTTCTGTTCACTCGTTTGCTTTGTTGGAATAAGAACTAATTTAAAGTAACAATTTCTTTTCTTATAGGAAAGCCCTTCAAAGTGCTTTCACAGCCATAATTTCAGTTATTTACTCTTCATTTAGCCTTTTTTTTTGAGAACCCACAGAAAAAAATTAGTGCACACATGATTCAATAGAATTCACTACTCTTACCGACCTGTGACCACAATGTATCATTTTGTTTTAGAAGGAAAACCAAATAAATACAAAAACAAAACCCCCTAAAAGTTTATCAAAGTGAATTTGAGTAAATTTCACATTTGAATGGTGTGTGTGTATGCTCATCCTCCTCTGGCACCAAGTTGTAATGATTTTAGATAAGACATTTATTGATACCTGGGTGGCTCAAGTCGGTTAAGCATCTGCCTTTGGCTCAGGTCATGATCCTGGGGTCCTGCGATCGAGTCCCACGTTGGGCTCCTTGTTCAGCGGGGAGCCTGCTTCTCCCTCTGCTGTTCCCCTGCTTGTGCTCGCAGTCTCTCTCTCTAACAAATGAATAAATAAAATCTTTTTTTAAAAAAATAAGACACTATTCTGAAAATAGCACCATTTCTATCTCACAAAGTTGGAACCATCTTCCATAAAAAGCAATGAACTTCTTTAGATACTGATAGGGAATAAGCTAAGCTCCAAGGTAGAATTTGAGTGGGGAAAGCGAGCCTCATTTATACTACACTATATGATCATTTGTATAAAAAAGAGGGAAATATATATATTTACTGTTGCATACATGTATTTTCTCTGAAATGAAACACAAGAAACTTAGAACAACTTATTTCCACAAGCAGAGCAGGATGGCTGGGTTAGGGCGGAAGGAGACTTTTTACTGTTTGCCATTTTATGCCTCTCGATTCCTGAGCTTCATTACTTCTATAGAAGTACAGTGTTTAAAATGAACAGAAATGGTTTGGGGATACTTTACTATGAAAGTTCATAGGAATAGGCTATTGTGTAGAAAGGATTAATATCCACCATTTACATCGACGTGGATGGAACTGGAGGGGATTATGCTAAGTGACATAAGTCAAGCAGAGAAAGACAATTATCATATGGTTTCACTCATATGTGGACCATAGGGAATAGCATGGAGGACCATAGGGGAAAGGAGGGAAAACTGAAGGTGGGGTGATCAAAGAGGGAGACAAAGCATGAGAGACTGTGGACTCCAGGAAACAAACTGAGAGTTTCAGAGGGGAGGGGGCTGGGGGGATGGGCTAGCCAGGTTATGGGTATCAAGAAGGGCACGTCTTGTGATGAGCACTAGGTGTTCTATGCAACTAATTAATCATTGAACACTACATCAAAAACTAATGATGACTATGGTGGCTAAAGGAACATCATAAAGTTTTTAAAAAAGAAATAGATTATTGCGAATGTTCTTTAATATTCATGGTATTACTCATTTCGTGTTTTCTGGTAAAATCCTCCTCCGAGTATAATCTCTGTATCTTTGACTACTGATAAAGTAGTGGTTGTCAGGGTGTTCCTAAGTCATGTAAGATTCTTAGAAATCACACACTTCAGGCGGATAGTAGTTTCTGTGGTCAGGAAGAAGGCCCATAAGAGCATAGATAGAGTTCTTGGAAACCTAGCCTAATAGACTTTCAGAGCTGAAAGAACCAGAAGTTCATTCTCTCTCTGTGTTCGTATGCCCTCTGCAACATTCCTGCTTAGTGGTCATTGTCATCACGTTGTTGCCCGATATCATTAATAGAGATGCTAGCTGAATCCAGACAGCCTCGAGTGCACGATCTCTGTGCTACCCTGGAAGGATCACTGGACTAGAAGTTGGCTTATTTGACTTCTAGCCTCCGCTCTGTCCCTTCTCTCTCTGGGTCTCTGTTTCCCCATTTTTAAAATTAGACTGGCCAGTACATGGCACTGCTGCTGCCAGTTCTCCCTCCTTGCCTGCGACAGACATCGCTTCACAGTTCTGGCAGGTTCTCCGTGAAGCCTCAGACGCCTCAGGATGCAGACTTCCAGACAACTAGAGCCAGTAAGTGGAACTTGGGTGGGACTTGGCAAGTGAGATGAAAGTCATTCCCTTCCATCTCTAAAGTCTCAGTCAGCTGCATGCTTGTAAATGTTTAACAACAGGTTCTCAGGGGAAGAAAGAAGAAGATGCTCTGCCTTGCGCAGCTGCCAGTGTCCATGATGTCAACACTCCCACTGTGGCTGATTTCACATTACTAGGTGATGTCAGCTGGGTTGCAAAATTCCTGAAAATTTAGCAATCCTCTGTCATGAGCTGATAGAAGTAACTCTCCCACATCACTTAAAATCGATGACTTTGGATTAACTGGTCATAGTCCTAAATGAAAAATGACCGTTCTCCCTGTGGAATTTTATCTGGAGGCATAATTCTTACCTTACTGTCTTTTGGCTCTGGAAATACTTGAGTGGCATGAGACCTTGGTGAAAATCTTTTACTGCCAGGAACCTCAGTTATACTCTCTGTAAAATGGGACTAAGGATTCCTATCTCATAGGATCATAGTTAGTAATGAGAGACTGCATAAAAAGTACTTAACACAGTGCTTAGAAGATCATCTGACTTCTCCAGTATTCCCCTCCCCTTACCAATGTGGGGAGCTGTTATATTAGATTGTGTCTTTATCTTTTCCCAACTCACAAAAGGCAAGCCATTGCTTTCCCTCCGGCCCTTCTCTTTTTCTACCCAGTATACTCCCTTGACATTCCCTTTTCCTCTCTACCCCCTACTGCAGTGTATTTAATCGTCTGTCTGAACACAATACAAATATTTAACCTTACGTATTCTTTTTTTCTCTTTCATTTAAATTCAGTTAGCCAACATATAGTAATCATCCGTTTTTCATATAATATAATAATGAACACCTTACGTATTCGTAACATTTTATCTGTATTCATCTTCTACCCAGTCTTCTCTTGCTAATCCATGCTGCCAGAGATCATAGGCACACTTGCAGGTGGAGACCAACCCTGTGTAAGTCTCTTAGATTATCCTGCATCACTGCACCATGAGCAAATGAATGCTAATAAGCCACTCTTCTTGGGATCAAACTTATATCAAGGCTTTTGTCAAAAGGAGCTCCTCTTGCACGAGTACCAGAGGAGGCTGCTGAAGATTGAGTTTCGTTGTCGGACACCAAGTAGGTGCTCATGACCAAAGAGCTGACAGCAGGTGCAAATAGTTTCACAATTTAAAGACATAGCTTTCTTTTTCTGCAAGTGGAATACTTCTGAAAAGTTGTCCAAAAACAAAAGTCTAACTAAAACATACATATAGCTGTCTCCCTCCTCCGGCATAATGTTTATAAAACAAGAGGTGTTAGAGGAAATGTGATGTCATCTGTGCTGCAACCAGGTTCTCCCAACACTAAACACACATTCTGTGCCCCAGATTCTGCTGTGGGCTGGGAGGAAAAAGATGCAAGACATGGTTGTGCCTGCAAGGAACTTATAATCTATAAGCAAGAGGGAAGTGAGCCAACAAGTATAACATGGTGGTGAGGGCAGGCAGTCACAGAGGCAGCGCGTATAGTGATTTCCATTCACCTGGGATTGTGCAAGGGCATCCTGGCAGAAATGATCTGAGAAAACTCTTCCCTTTCTTTCCTCTCTCATAATGCTTAGTACTGTGCTAAGCTCAATAAATCTTCGATACAAGTGTGATCGTGTCTACTCCCGTTGCCTCGGTTACCATCCCTGTATAATGATGGCTTCTAAATCTTTATCTCCAGTCCACTTAGAGGACCAAATCCTTGGCCTACAGTTCAGCCACATCAGGCATGTCTTGAAGACTCTTCATTTCTAGGTCTTTAAAATGGAACTCAGTACCATCTGCCCTGTACTGCATTTCCTCGTGCTCCCGGAAGCCTGAATCAGTAGAGTCACAGTGCCCAAGCCCCAAGCCTCGAAGTCGTTCTGTCTGTCACCCCCCACAGTCCAGCAGTCATGAAGAAGTTGATTCTAGCTATTAAATATCTCTTTCTCATTATTATCCCTCTCTCTCCATTGCCCCACCATTGCCTAAGCCACTGTCATTTCTCACTGGGACTATAATAGCCTCCCAGTGGATCTGCCTGACCCTAGTCTTGCTCTTCTCCAACTTTTCACACAGCAATCAGTGATCTTTCCAGAGCACAAATCCCATCATAGCACTCCGCTTTTAAAAACTCTAGTGTCTTCTTTGGTCCTTGGGTTGGAGTCCACATTTCTTACTTCTTCCCACTGGCTTTTTCTGACCCCTTCAGTAAGGATGAGACGCTCTTGCTCTTCATTCCCCTAGCACGCCATATTTCCCTTTGTCATAATATTGATAAGCTTCATTATAATTACTTGCTCCGTGTTGATATCTCTGATAGATATACTGATCTTTGAGGTCAAGGGCCATGTCTGTATTGTTTAGTGCTGTACCTTCAGCCCCTAGCACAGTGCCTGGTACATGATACAAAACTGAGTGTGTAAACAAGTTCACTATTTTACATGAATTTTTAACTGTTTGTTACCCTGTAAAATGAATAGAAAGCCTCTAATGTAACTTGGTAAGTTTAGTTAGCCATGTGGTGAATTTACTTACAGCAGACCTTCTTTAAATTGCGTATTCAGGTGAGAGATTGCACTTTCTGTCATCATAGCTGGTTCTTTCAAGTGCCGTAGAGATAGCGTCACAAAGCCTTAAGGGAGAGTTAGAGGGGAAGACACAGGAGGAAAAAAAGTCTAAAGAACAGAAACTTTACCACCTTTTTTTCCTTCTAGTGCTGCAATGTGTATCTTCTGTATATATCATTTTCTTTCCTTTGAATTATTCCTTTAGTCACTTGCCAGAAATGAGAATTATTGGGTAAAAGGGGATGAACATTTTTAAGGCTCTTGAAATACTGCCAAATTGTTTCCCAGACACATCATATCAACAAATAGCTTTGAGCAATGGACAAGGGTGTCTGCTTAATCACACTCTTACCACCACTGGGAAATGTCATTAAAATCTCTTTTGCTAGTTTTAATAGCAGGGGGACATGGTCTTCCCCATTCCTTTCATTTAGTGTTCGGTCTTTTCAATCTGATTCTTCATGCAGCTCCTTCTGAAGGAGCATCCTGCCCCTCAGAGACTTCTTCAGAGGCTGTGGGCCTCACCACCTCAGCAGCCTCTGGGCACAGCATCTCCGTTGTGCCACGGGCCAGGGGCGGGGTGGGGGGGAGAGAAGCAGAGATGGAGGGAAAACATAACACAGACCACACCATTGTTAGGGGATGAGGTCGCTGGGATAATGCTGTTAGAAGGGATGAAAAGAACGATTCTCCATTCTTGATTGTTATGATTTCCAAGGATGAGCCAACAGCTCCAGCACGGGAAGGGATGGGTCTTCACTGCAGCCAGATGCTCCTTTTTCCAGTGCTGCCTTCCATTATTTCTGGAGAGAAGGGGTGGGGGGTAGCCTAGCAGCTGAAACAGATTAACTTTTATGCCAGTTTCCTCCCTTTGAGTGATTGCCCTGGACCTGAGGACATTGAGAATTAGTCAGAAACTGTTTAGAAATAAGAACGTGGTTCAAGGTCCATGGTGTCGAAGAGCCGGCCTTCTGGGGTCTGTGCATCATTCTTGTCTTTATGCATGGGAGCTGCAGGAAGCAAATAGAGCTTTCTTTCCTTTCCTTCCCCACTGCCACTGCCTTCTTTCCAGCCCTCATCCTGTTTTGTCTGAGCCATGGCAATAGCTTCCTGTTTCCCTTAATCTAGCCTCTTATACACTGTTACCAAAGTGATATTTCTACCATGCACGTTGGCTCTTGTCACTCTCCAGTTTCAACTGTCAGCGCTTCCCCCACTGCCTTCAGGATCAAAGCCAAGCTCCTTTTCCCAGCTTTCTGGGCATTTAACAACCAGATCCCAAACTGCTTTTCCAGACTGGCTTCCACCTCTCCTCTGGACTGTGCTCTGCCTGTATGTTCATTCTCTGTAAGGTGCTCCCTCGAGTTGGACTCCTGGCCCTCTTGCCCTTCTGTCTCTGTCCTACCTGATTGACTCCCCCTAATCCCTCCCATCTCCCTCAAAACGCAAGCTCCATCGGTTATCACCACTGTGGTGGATTTTTCCTGGGCTTGCCTCGCAGCTGATCCCTCTGTTCCTATAACCCTGTAGAAGCACTTACAAGCAGACGTGATCTCTGTGTTTGTTCCTCCCAAATCAGGAGTTATCACCTTCTTTGTCTGTTGGCGTTTGTGAATCCCCAGCCCCTGCCACAATATTTTGCACATAATAAATGCTCAAATATGTTTCCTTTCCTTCCTTTCTGCTAGCCTAGTCTTAATGTCTCTTTAACCTTCAGTGTATGTTTTAGAGCTGAAAGGGAATATAATGCAGTTTAATCCCCCCCTTAAATGATTAACAAAAGCCAAGCCCAGTAAGGGAAGGAACTCATTGTGGGATGCACAGCCAGATTTACTGGAATGGGGGAGCTCTAATGGTTGAGGCTGAGCTCCTTGGATGAATTGAAAAGAACCTTGAACTAAAGGGTTATATCAGGGGAAAGGAAGGAACTGAGTTTCTTTGCTAAGTTTTTTTTGCTGAGAGCTTCATATATGTTATCTTATTTTTTACTTTCGAAAATGTATTTCTTTTTTTAAATTGTGAAATATATATAACAAAATTGCCATCTTGACATTTTTAAGTGTACGCGTCAGTGGCATTAAGTGCATCCACGTTGTCCTGTAGCCACAACCATCATCCACCTCCAGAACACTTTTCGTCTTGCAGCACTAAAACTGCTCACTTAACAGGAACTCCCTATCCCTCACCCTGCGGCCCCTGGGAAGCCACCATTCTCCTTTTCCGTGTCTGTGCATTTGACTACACTAGCTACTTCATGCAAGTAGACTCACACAGGGCTTGCTTTTAGGATTGACTTATTTTATGAAGTATATGGTCCTCAAGGTTCATCCGTGTTATTGCACATCAGAATCTCCCTCCCTTTTACATTCCATTGTATGTATAGACTGCGCTTCATTCCTCCATTCATCTATCGATGAGTCGTTTCCACATTTTATCTCTTGTAAATAATGCTGCTAGTACCTGTTTGAGACCCTGCTTTCAGTTCTTTTTAGTATATACCCAGAAGTGGAATTGCAAGGTCATATAGTAATTCTATTTTTAATTTTGGGGGGAACTGCCACACCGTTTTCTGTAGCATTTGCACCGTTTTACATTCCCAACAGTGCACAAAGGTTCTGATTTCTCCAGATCCTCAAAAACATTTGATATTTTCTGTTTTTTATGATAGGAAGCCACCTTATAAGGTGGTATCTCATTGTGATTTTTATTGGCATTTCCCTAATGACTAGTAATGTTTGGCATTTTTGTGTGCGACATTTGTATATCATCTTTTTTTTTTTTTAAGATTTTATTCATTTATTTGCCAGAGAGAGAGAGCAGAAGCAGGGGGATCTGCAGGCAGAGGGAGAAGCAGGCTCCCCACTGAGCAGGGAGCCCGATGCCGGACTCAGTCCCAGGACCCTGGGATCATGACCTGAGCTGAAGGCAGACGCTTAACCAACTGAGCCACCCAGGTGTCCCTATATATCATCTTTGAAGAAATGTCTTTTCAAGCCCCTAGCCAACTTTTGAATCAGGTTGTTTTGTTATTAGTAAATTTTAGAAGTTCTTTATATATTCTAGCTATTAATCCCTTATCAGATAAATGATTTGCAGATATTTTCTCCCATTTCATGGGTTGTCTTTCCACTCTGTTGTGTCCTGTGATTCACAAAAGTGTTAAATTTTTTTTCTTTTGCTGCCTGTGCTTTTGGTGTTGTATCCCAGAATTCACTGCCAAATTCAGTATCATGACAATTTTCCTCTATGTCTTCTTCTAAGAGTTCTATAGTTTCAGGTTTTACATTTAAGTCTTTGATCCATTTTAGTTAATTTTTGTGCATGATATAAAGGTCCAGGTTCATTTCTTTACATGTGGATATGAGTTTTCCCAGCACCATTTGTTGAAAAGATACATGTTGTCTCATTTTATATGCATGATAATCCTGGGATGTGTTAACACTATTTTATGGATGAGAAAAAGAGAAGTTTATCCCTGAGGACACCCTAAAAGCAGCCTCCTTTGTAACCTTGGTGTGCCAAAGGCATAAAAGAAGAAGATATAATGATATAAGGAGAGAAGAGGGTAATGGAGATGCTAGCCCTGAGCAGAACTATGAAATGTGTTTAGGGTTCACTTGAGAGACCCTCTCCTTCTGCCCTTTTTCTCTCCTGTCTGTGCTTCTCTGACTCTTTTAATGTAACTCTTTGAGATTGCTGTCTCTTGAAATTCTTTTAAGAGGGTCCTTTAAAGCTTTTCCCCAGTCTGTCCCCAACCTGTTTTCTCAGCCTTATCTGCTGTCGCTCCCTTTCTTGCCACTATGACCCTGTCCTTGAGCTACTCCACCAGCAGGCCCTGCCTCAGCACACCCTCGTAATTTTATTCATGCTGCTTTTAGTGCATTTCATTTAGTTATATTCATAATGGTTACAAATATGTAATCATTCAGCATATACAATATAGTCTTCTAGGGATTTTAAAAAATCGTGTGACGTGGTCTGTGCCTACCAGTGACTGCAGTCTAGTTGGGAGAACTCAAGACACTTTTACATGCACTTTACCGTTGAGTACTCTATAAAACATGTAGTCCTTGCAACGTTCATGAATGGCCGGAAGGATTGGGTTTACCTCCATTGTATTTATCAGCCAAGTTGAGGGGCTTGGCTGATGTCACCTAGCTAGAAGATTGAGGTGGAACTTGAAGCTGGGTGACTGACTTCAGGCAAAACGCTCAACCACTTTAAGCAACTCCGTTCTTTCACCTACAACATGGAGATAGTAGTAGCATCTGCTTCCTCAGTGGTTGTGTGAGTATTGGACATCAGCTCGCACACACGTATAAAGAATTTAGCACAATACTGACACATTGTGTAGGTGCTCAAATGCTGGCTGTATTTGTCTTGTATCTGGCGGTTTTGTCCCTGTTGTAATGCGCTGTATATTACTTTGGGAAAAAAGGCCTGAAGTACCATCTCAATGGTTTTGCTTTAGATTGTTGGGAATATTACTAGTCGCCCCTGAGCTACACGTGAGTCCCGTGTAAAGCAATTCATGTGATTCCTGTCTGAGTCAGACACCCAGCGAATGGCCCTTCACTTCTTCCTGGCTCTGTGCTTTCACGGCCGAATTACATGGGACTCGATGCTTCTAAGTCCAGAGGCTAAGGAATTAACCCAGTTAGGAACAGAACACAGAATTCTCACATAGTTTTCAGACAATGCATTCTTTACAGTTACTCTTTCTGCAGTCTTTCCTGTGTTCTCTCCACCTTTTTTGTGGTCGGTAGATTGAAGTTGGTAGAATCACCGAGGCATAGTAGAAGCTAATCTGTACTGATGCCTTATTTTCAGTTTGTAGAGGCCCCGGGGCACTTGTGTGATAAATGGTGCTGTGTAAATTAAGATGCAGCTAAGGGTCTCTTCAGTGTTTCTTGAATTAAGTTTATTATGTGTGGTGATTTGCTCCTAGAGGCTTTTGTTGTTATTTGTTGTAGTCACTGTGCTGGTAATGAGCCTGCTCCCAGCATAGCTTGGCACGTGCAGCATAGACAGTTTATTTGCATTTGGCAGGACTCCATGGTGTACCCTGAACAAATGAATCAGCCTTTTGGGGGGATGGGGAAACTGAATCATAGGGAGACTGTGGGTCTTGTTCATGATCCCCAGTGATCCTGAGATGGGGGAATACCAGAGAGTTCTGTGTTCTGTTCCTAACTGGGTTATTCCTTAGCCTGTGGAGTCTCGAGTCCCGTGTAATTCGGCCATGAAAGCACAAAGCCAGGAAGGAGAAGTGAAGGAACCATTCACCGAGCGTCTGAGTCAGACAGCAATCACATGAGGTGCTTTACACAGGACTCACGTGTAAAGCAGGAGTGGCTAATAATAGTTCAACAGTCCAGGATTCTGATCCAGTCTCAGGACTGTCTGCTTTATTGTAATAAACACTTTGTCTGGCAGCTGCATTGACCCAAACCATTTTAAGAACTTAAAAAAAAAGTTAGGGAAAAAAACCGTCAAGAGTGTTCCCAAAGCCAGCACACTAAAGCTTGTACACATCTGATTCTCGTAAACAACCTGGTAAGATACACAGAGCAGGTGATACTCCTTCACGAGTCGAAGAGGTCATGGAACTTACTGGGGTCACATAATAAATAGCAGACTGAGGATTGAACCCAGGTTTTCTGCTGAATCACCACTCAAGATTCTCTAAGATTACCATGAAATGGTATGTCACCTCGGAATTTCATATTTTCAGCTCCGGTGCATACCTCCCTTGTTGAGCCTTCATAAGTCAAACCTGGAAAGTTGCAGAAATTCCTGGCTGGGAAATGTAATGCAGGTCTGAGTTAAAGAGAGGACGCCTTGGTTAGCAAGAAGAGCCTGGAAGACAGAGCCCGAAGTCCTTCCTTTGCCACTTCGTGGTTTTATATTTATAGTTAAGTTACTTAGCTGCTTCATGCCCCAATTTCTTCATCTTTAAGATAGGATAATCATAGCAATTGTTCCTAGAATAGTTGTAAGGATGAAATGATTCAATATATGTAAAGTGCTTAATTCAGTGCCTTGCACACTGTAAATGTATGTAGTTTTTATTATTATGGTAAATACCCCACAGCTTGTAAAAACCGCAAAAAGTAATCTCCCTCTTGTTTTCTCCTTACTTTCTTGTTGAAGAATTACAGGGAAATAATCTGTCTGTTCTTCAGCTTCCTCCTCCTCCCCCTGCTCCTTCTCCTCCTCTTCCGCTTCTTCCACAGGTCAGCCTGGCTCAGAGCTTACGGGAAACACCAGGGACATTCATTTGATTATGGCGTTTGTTTGGTTCAGGGCATCTTATATAATGTTCTGCCTTGTGACCTAGGCATGGAAGAAGAGTTGTTCCCAGGCCTAGACCTGGGAGCAAGGTTGGTATTCTAAGTCGTTTGCAGCAAGGCACAAAGCTGATTTCCATCCATCGGTCCAACACTGGACAGCATTGTTTATTAGATAAAATCATGTCAGTAGGACTCTCTTATACCTTTTCCCTTGTGCCTCCCACCCCATCTTGGGACCCTCCGGGGTCTGGCCTCCCCGTGAGCTGGCCTGATTGAGCTACTAGGTACCTCTTTCAGGGCCCACTAGCCCCGTCTGATTGCCTCCTCTTCCTTCTGCCAGTTGCCTTACGCTTTCTAGGTGTCTGGTTACATCTTAGGTATTCATGGAAAGAATTAATGAATAAACAAATATATTGAGGCAATATAATAAGCAGTACCAAGTTAATAACATCCTCTGCCTGGCCCAGGGCCTGGCACAAGGCAGCAGCTCAATGAAAATTTGTTGAATAAATTATGACTTTTGGTGTAAAATACATTTACTGTCCTAACCATGTGTTTGAAGCCTAGTTCAAATACTGCTTTCTTTGTAAAGCTGTTCTCGTATCAAATATAAATTCTCCCACTTCTGTGTGCTAATAGAACTTTATGAGAAAATTTGTATGTATAAAGTTTATACTATATTCTTTATTTAGGGAAAGAGAAAAACTCAACTTTTCACTTCTCTAATTCTCGTAAGAACCATGTAAGGATTATCATCTTCATTTTATATTTGAAGAAATAGGGCCTAAGGGGTAAGAAAGATCCCAAGTTTATGCCGTTCATAATTAGCAAAGCTGACCCCAGAACTTACTTTCAGCTACTCAGTTATTTCTGTCAGAATATATTATGCAGGGGCGCCTGGGTGGCACAACGGTTAAGCGTCTGCCTTCGGCTCAGGGCGTGATCCCGGCGTTATGGGATCGAGCCCCACATCAGGCTCCTCTGCTATGAGCCTGCTTCTTCCTCTCCCACTCCCCCTGCCTGTGTTCCCTCTCTCGCTGGCTGTCTCTGTCTCTGTCAAATAAATAAATAAAATCTTTTAAAAAAAGAAAAAAAAATATATTATGCAGGTGAACGTGTGTTTTATTTAGTTGTGCACAAGTTCTAATTTCACCACAAGAATGGAAGCCGCTTTTTCATCTAAGAACTGTCTCTGTCTCATATGTTTGCCTGTGTTCCCCAGGGCTTCACACGTAAGTGTTTGAAGGCAAATTGCCAATTTTAATACAGTTCTTTGATGCTGCAAAGGGGTGACCAATGACAGAATTTCATACAGAATCAGTGCAGAGAGAAAAAGAAGGTTTAGGGAAAAGACAAATATCTTTCCCTATGTAGAGCTCCCTAATGGCCCTTCTTAATTTTTCAAGTTGGACTGTAGAACATACCCCTGTGGGTCCTCTTTCTGATGGTTTATACCCGGCCTGTGGAAGGTACCAGTAAGTAGAGCCTTTACGCTTTCTCATACCTGAGGTTGCGGCTCTGACACGTGGCACAGACTCAGGAGAACAGTGATGGTCCAGCGCTGCCAGTCCCGGGCCAAGGTCCTCCAGGGCTAACTGAGACTCCTCACTATTAATATCTGAGTTTCTATTAATACCCTCTTTTCACTGTGAGCTAATTTAAATCTTCTGTTCTCTAAGCTATTCTTAGCTAAATGTTCTTGGGCCTAGGCCTGGTTCCCAATTACGGATCATAACTCTCCATTTTGGTTTTTCGTGTTTGCAGAAATAATAGGAATTATGCCCCTGTTGATTCTCAGAGGGGAGGTGGGGCTCTGTTGGAATTTTGGGTGGGACAATTCTTTGTTATGCAGAACACTCCATGCATTGTTTGAGGTTAGTATCATGTCCCCTGTCCTATAATGCCTGTATTGGTCCCTAGGCACTGTGACAATTTACCCCTCACCAAGCACACATATATTTCCAAGCCCTTGGATAGTGGGCAGTTCTGCCACTGGTTGAAAGCCACTATAACCTGATACCTATTTCTGGCAGCTTGATCCCTGTTGACTTTTGTCCCTGTCCAGGGCAGAACTAGGAATGGGGATGTATCCCTCTACATTTTGAGAAAAGGTTTCCAGCTTCTCCAGAGCTTCTGTCTTTGTGGGAGGCAAATTAAGGCTCTGAAATGGGATCTCCTCAGGGATTGGGCTGCTGAGACCCAACTGAATGTCACTGTTACCCTGTCAAAACAAGTTTTAACCACACATTGGGATGAGGTGGTGGTAGGTAGGGAATGGGGAATGACTGTTAATGAGTAAATGAGTGTGGGGTTTCTTTTGGGTGGAAAAGAATTAGGGCGGAATTAGGTGCTGGCGGTGGTTACACAACCTTCTAAATATAGTAAAAGCTTCTGAATTGTATGCTTTATAGAGTGAATTTTATGGTATGTGAATCACATCTTAATTTTTAAAAAAATGCATGAGTCTGCTCTTAGTATTTTCCCCACCTATCACCCAGTTTCTCAAGCTTGCAACTTAAACAATCTTACAGTCACTTTGGACACTTGCCTTTCCCTTAGTTTCCATTTCTAATGGGTCACTAAGACCTAACTTCTAAGTCATTCTCAGTTCCTTTCGGCTCTCTGTCCCTGTTACCAATGACCCCACTCAAGTTCTCTTCCCTTGCCTGTACTATTGTGACCATCTCAGTTTCTTTTCTTGTCTCTAGACTCTGCCCACCCTCATCATCCTTCCAGGATACTTCTAATTATGTCTTCTACAGCGTTTTATTGTGAAATATAATATGCATAGAAAAATGAATGCAACATACAGAACAATCAAGGAAACACTCGTATTGCTACTACTCAAGTCATAAAAAATTGACAACACCTCCTAATCATATCCTTCTTACTTCACTCCTGCCCCCTCCCCCGCCCAAGTATGGCGACTTTTGTACTTTTGTTTATAGCTTTACCGTGAGTATGTGTATCCCTAAGCAGTAGTGTTAGTTTTGTCCATTTTTGAACTTTATATAAATGAAGTCACATGGTCAGTCTTTCTTCCTGCTCTCAGCTTTAAGATTCTTTCATGTTGTTGTGTGTAGCTCAGTTGTATATTTTTAAAAGTAATTATTTTAGAGAGCATGCACAAGCAGGGAGAGGGGGCAAAGGGAGAGGGAAAGAATCTCAAGTAGACTCCCTGCTGAATGTGGAGCCAACATGGGGCTCCATCTTGTGACCCCAAGATCATCCTCTGATTCTGTTTCTTCCAGTCACCTAGATGGTAAGTCCATGCTGCATGGTGTGGCAGCATTCGAGGCTTTCTGTGATCTGATCTTAACCTCCCTCCCTAGCCTCATTTGTTTTGACCTCTCCCCCTACATTGTTTCCTTTAATCACACAAAGAACTTGCCATTCCCAGAAGATGCCATGTATTTCTGTGCCTCCGTGTGCTTAAAATCCGGAATTTCCTCCTACCCCCTCCCCTTGGCATATTCTGTGACTCCCTTCCCAAGGTACAATAATCAGTCTCTTTCCTGTTTTCTGTAATTCTTTATGCCCTCCTCCCCTTTTAACACAAGATGCCTGAATTAGAATAACGGATCATGGTTATTGAACATATAAAGTGAGCCAGGTGCTGAGGTTGGATTGGTACGAAGTAGATGCTCAATAAATGTTACTTTCTTCCCCACTTTGTATGGTGGATGCTCAGTCCTGTAGTTGAATTCTTTGAGGGTGACTCCGTTCCATCTCTACATCTGCAGTAGAGACTATTGCAAACTACTTTCTCTACTCAGGAGCATCCTTTTGAAACCTTTCATAATGATCAAATTTCTGGCTGATGCGAGCAATCACTCAGGTATTTGGAGATTCCAAGAGGCTTTGTGCCTAAAGAAGGTGACTGTCATCTATTTATAGTTTGTTTAATGTTTAATTTCAAAACTTTGAAAATGAATTTTTATTGTACATTTAAACATTTGTTACTTTACGAACTTGTTTAAATTCTCTTACTATAATTGCAGTTGTAAGCTTAATTTGGCTGTTTTTCTTGAATACTTCAAAAAACTTAAATAGTAGATAAGACATATACAAATACAGTGATCACAAATCTTATGTGTATATTTATGCTTAATCTTACCCTAAAACATCAACACCTTGAGTTTAGTTAATTACATTATTTTCGTACTAATTTGCATGTTCTTCTCTGGCATCACTATATTTATTTTTATATCTCCCCAAGACTTAAGTTATAATTTTAACTTCCCCAGGAAAATAACCTTTCCCAGAGAAGTAACAAGAAAATAACCTAACCAGAATGAAAAGTGAAAAGAACACCTTTTGAAATGGCCAAGCGCTGGTTTCCAGTGACAGGCTGATTGATCTTTGGTTGGGGCACATGGCTTGGTTGCTGTCTCAGTGTTGTAGACCTGCCTCTGGTTATGAGGGCTGAGCTTCCTTTTTTGAGATGAGCCTCAGTTACGTTAATGCAACTTCAGCTAAGGACTTTTATATATCTTTTACTTTCTTATATTTTCATATTTTACCTTGACATGAGGGATTTTTTAGTCTCATGCTTGGCCAGAGTTATAAAATACTGTTTAGTAATTATGATGTAGTGACCTGAACATTAGCATTATTCAGAACTTACTTATGCCTCAGTAGTATATCAGTATAATTAGTGGTGTATCTAGGGCAGTGGTTTTCAAAGTGTGGTTCTAGGAATAGCAGCATCAGCATCTTCTGGAGAGTTTTTAGAGATACAAATTCTCATACCCCCTACTCCACACCTTCTAAATCAGAAACTCTGGGAATGGGGCCCAAAAATCTGCAATTTAACATGTCCCGTAGGTGATGCTGATGCATGCTTTGTTTTTCCTGCTGCATGTTAAAGTTTGGGAAGCACTGCTAGAAGTTGAGAGAATATGAGTTCGTGGAGTCAGCTGTCTTTTACAGGCTGAAGTATTGCCTTAAAATGTACTATTGCACACTCATTCTACCTGGCCAGTCAGTGTACATGACCACCAGTGCTTTTTAACTGTTAATCCCCTCTGCTTTTTGTTAGCTATCTGTGTGACCACCAATGCTGATCAGTCGTTCCTGTTGTTTGTATAATTTCTACTCTTTTTTTTTGGTGGTTATTTTTTAATTTCTACTCTTTCTTGTACTTCTTACTTGTGGCTTCCTTTATTGATTCTTTCTCTTCTTATGCAGATAGAAATAGATACACATCTATACTTTATATCACATATATTGCTTAGTAGAAGAGAGGAGATGTCCAACGTATTGACACCCTTCTTAGGAAACTCAATAAAAATACCAAACAAATCCTATTATAGTTACCTGTCTTTTGTATTAAAAAAGAAAACCTTTATACACTTATTCCTTTGAATATCATAAACTCCTGTTTTCACAGGCTCAACTTTTAGACTTAAAAGGTTACAACTTGGACATTAGGAATCACTTTAAATCTAATCCTTCTAATTTTCAGCAGTTATTAACATTTTTTTCCTCTGTACATTTTATTTTTTTAAAGATTTATTTATTTATTTTAGAGAGAGAGAGAGAGAGACAGAGTGAGTGGGGGAGGAGGGGCTGAGAGAGAATCCCAAGCAGACTCCGTGCTGAGCGTGGAGCCCAATGTGGGGATCAACCCTACAACCTCGAGGTCATGACCTGAGCCGAAATCTAGAGTCAGTTGCTCAGCTGACTGAGCCACCCAGGCATCCCTCTCTGTACATTTTAAATCAGCCCTTGCTTTTATTATTCAATAAACAGTGCATGTAGACCTAATTCTTTTTTTTAATTCCACAATATAGAATCAACTCCCCTCCAAAGTATTGTGATTGCTTTGGCAGAGAATAATACTAAGGACCCACCTCCAGGACTGCAGGTGCACATGAGAGACTGTGGTGTTCACAAGCACTGGTGTCATGAGCCACTTCCAGTGACTGAGTTAGAAAGTTAATTTTTTTCAAAGTTAACCGTGTATATGTGGGTGCTATAGCTAACTTTCCTTAGAGTGTGTGGTTGTATTGACCCTCTTTTATACAGACACCAGGAAGTATTTTTAGTTACCTACTCTGGTCTCTGAATTATGCCCAAATACGGGGTTGATTAGAGACACATGTTCAAAACAATGAGAAGATAAAGTTTTTATTTGTATGTAACACTTTTTTAAAAATGAATGTATTTTGCCTTATTTTTTCCTATTACCATGTGAGGTAGGTGGAATTTGCTCCATTTTACAGATAAGGAAACTAAGGCTCACAGAGGTTAAGTGACTCATTAGGGTCATACAGCTAGTAAGTGATATCTGGAATTTGAACCACAGCTTCAAATTCTAAATCCTACCTATTTTCCATTGTACCACGCATTACCATGCATCTTTTCCGTCTTTTGTTTTCAAGAATCTTACAAAACACTTGTGCATCTGAAATAACATAAATAACATTCAAAATGAAACTTAGAGCTCTAAATGAAGAACTGCTTACACATGAAATCTCTACTGATAATCCTTTTAGAGAAATTTCCTATTCTAATTCTGCTCTACATTGATTGCTTTAGAAAGTATGCAGGTTTGGATTTGGTTGGGTTTGATTAATGCAGATTAATAAATCATGTTCTAGTTTCTGGAAAGCTCATTTCAGTTTAGGATACAGTATAGTAAAGTGGAAGATTCTAACAAAAATAAAGTACCAAATTTCGAAGTATAAGTCAGGCATGGTGAAGAGGTATAAATTTAATATAGGGGTATGCATTCTACATATTAAACTGCTGAAATTGATTCTGTATTTTTGACTACTGCAGTGTAACATTTTTTAATCAGATAAGAGTTAAGGTCAGAAATGGTTTGTTTCAGTCAGAGAGTTTTATTTAGAAAGTTACCATGGTTTGAGCCTGGGAGATACTTGACTTTTCCTTGAGGAAACCATAGCTCCCCAACTGGAATCTGCTAACTTTTGCTCTGAAGTCATGGAAGAAATTGGGACCTTGGGAAAGTTTCTAGAGCCCCAAAGGGCACCATGTCACAGAGTCAGGGTGCCTCAAGATGGAAAAATTATCTAAAAACTGAGTCCCTCGTCTGGTATTTATTCAGCTTTATTGTTCACTCAGACAAAGGTGGAGAGGGTGCCTAGAAATAAAAGAATTAGGTAGGTGGTTTATACTTCTTAAGATGAAAGGTCCTGGTGCTTCTATTTCCTGAAGTGGCCAGTACCTGACTCCACAGAGACAACTCTGAATCAGCTCAGTGGCTGCCATTAGTCTATACAGTTATCATGGAGGCTTTGGGGCCTCCAGAGCCCTAGTGTGCCACTTCCCTTCTCTGTCAGATCCTCTGTTCCACTTTCAGGATTCATTCCTATCTTCAAATCTGATCTCCAATCTGGGATCATTCTAAAATAAATATAAATTATTATAGACCACTGCTAGGAAATTCTGGGAATTTAGAAGATAGGTTGTATACGTGTATCAACTTACCACGATGTACATTTTGATTATCTTGCAATTTTTTATGTCATTTATACCTCAGTAAAGCTGAAAAAAATAAGCTTCCCCAAATTAAAAAAAGTATGTATATTTTTACATACTCATTTTAGAGTGAAAAACTTTGGGTCCTATCTTTTTAAAAAAAAAAATACTGGTATGGCGATACATGGCATGGCAAAAAGGAGACTTGGATTCTTCTTCCAGCTCTGTATGGAACTTCCATGTATGAGGTTAGTAAGTCATTACTATTTTCTGGATGAATGTTCCTTGATCTGTAAAATGATGATGATAATCCCTTTCTTGCCTTTTCATAAAACAATTTTGAAAATACAAAAAAAAAAAAAGAGGTTTATACTCTGATAGCCTATCAGTACTGGTTCTTCAACCAGCATTCTGTTTAGCTGTTGCTTTGTGAAGGGGAAGATGGGCATGGTCCCTGTCCTTCCAGAGAGTCCCCCCATCAAATGCTTTTGAATAGAATCTTGAAGGATTAGTAGTATTTGACAGAGAACATCTCAAAGGCACCAACTACAGGGCTTCTGAGTTGAAGCACGTAATTCTGCCTGGAATCTAGGATGTTTATATGAGTAGGAATAAGAGTAGAGGGAATGGTGTAGAAGGCAATTACAGGAAGCAACCTGGGGCCAAATGAAAGAGTCTCCAGAGACGAGTTTTAACTTCATACTGCAAGCCAGTGCCTCCCAAACTGTAGAAAAAGAGTCCATCAAAAATGGATCAGCCCATCACTACCAATATTACAGACTTTAAAAAATAAATAGGTTAGTAGTTTCCAGGGTCTGGGAAGGAGGGAGAATGGATAGTGATTATTAAGGGAGATAGGATTTCTTTTTGGGGTGATGAAAATGTTCTGGAATTAGGTAGTAGTGATGGTTGTACAGCCTTGTGAATATACTAAAAAAACATTGAACTGTATACTTTAAAAGGGTGAATTTTATGGCATGTGAATTATATCTCAGTTTTTTAAAAAGGGTAAAATAAGAATATTATGAACAACTTTATCTGAGTAAATTTGATAATTTATATGCTGTTGACAAATTCCATGAAAGACAAAGCTGACACAGAGGAAAGTAAAAATCGAAATAGCCCTTGTATCTATTAAATAACTTAAATTCTAATTAAAAATCTTTCCCAAAGAAAACTCCAAGCCTGATGGTTTCTCTGATAAATTCTATCCAACATTTAAGGAAGAAATGATACCATGTCATTTTTCTCCAAATTGATCTCTAGATTTAATGCAATCCCAGTCAAAATCCCCACACCATGGGGTGGTTTTTTGTTTTTTTGTTTTGTAGAAATTGACAAGCTGTTTCTAAAAATTGTATGGAAATGCAAAGGAACTAGAATAGCCAAAACAATTTTGAAAAAGAGCAAAGTTGGAGGACTCACATTACCTGATTTCAAGACTAACTATAAAACTAGTAATGAAGACAGTATGGTATTGGCATAAGTATATATATGGATATATATATAGAGAGAGAAATTGAATATAACAGAGAATCCAGAAGTAGACCTACATATATTTGGTCATTGACTTGCAACAAAAAGACCAAGGCAATCTCATATGGAAAGGTTTTTTTTTTTTCAGGACACAGTGGAACAACTGGATATCCATATGAAAAACATAGGTCATGATCTTTACCTCACAGCCTGCACCAAGATGGAACATAGACCTAAACATAAAAACTGAAACTATAAAACTTCTAAGAGAAAATCTTTTTGACCTTGGGGTAGACAGGAATTTTTTTTAGATAAGAAATAGAAGACAGAAAAAAAGCCTGAGCTATTAAAAAATGATAAATTTGATGTCTTCAAAATTAAAGATATTTGCTCTTAAGAGATACCATTTAATAAATGAAAAAGCAAGCCACAGACTGGAAGAAATATTCTCAGTACATATATTTGACAAAGGACTGTACCCAGAAATATATAAAGAACTCCTACCACTCAAAAAAACAAAACAAAACAAAACAAAACAAAACAAAACAAAACAAAACAAAACAAAACACCTCTGGAAGTACAGCCCAGATCTCCATGATCCATCTATTCTTCCAGTGCAGCTCACTGAATTGTAACCATATTTTATCAACCATTGTTAATAATGTACTGTGTTTCTCCAAGTGGGATTCTTGGACACTCTGTAGTATCCCTGGACCATTTATATCCCTTGACCCCCCTCCAGACCAAGCGAGTCTAAATCTCTATTGGGCCTGGGACCTGGGAATATCTGCATTAGAACATGTGTCTCAGAAATTCTGATACACTCAGGTTTTGAGTACCGCTGTTGAAGCAAGGAAGTCACACAATCAGGTAAGTGTTTAAGAAAGTATGAAACCAGGTCTTTAGGGAAGCCAAAGCCCAGGAGTCTTCTCTTCTCCTGTTACTTGAAGTGGGGTAGTCTGATAAGAGAAGACTTTGTCCTAGAGGAAAGGAAACAGTTTAACTATATTGATGGGCATTATTTATCTATCTTTCCTTCAACTTTGCCCTGTTTTTTTCTGGTAACCTTTACTTAATTCAGAGCTTTAAATACAACTTAGAGCATTCAGGGACATGAAAAGGAGGTTCCTCAATGGAATGACCTTTGTTTCTCCAAAACACAAAGGGTTGGCAACAGCTCATTTGTTGTTTTGTCAATGGGAGAGGTAATTCCACTAATGGATTCCCTGAGTCCTCTGCAGAAAAATTGACCTGGTCTTTGGGGAATCAATCTCATAGAATTTAGTCAATGTAATCACTCATAAGGCTCTTTGGTTTCCCAGATGTGACCCTCTTTCTCTCACACATGTCAAATTCATTTTACTTCTTTGTTTTTGATGCATTCAAGGCAAAGAATGGGCAGAGTGCACTGTGATAGGCTTGTCAGAGAGATGTGGCTGTGGTTCTCACCATTAGTCATGACACAGCCCAACTACTTGTTCAAGGAGAAAATCTTGGGAGTCCATCCTTACTCTTCCTTCTCCCATATTCCCCATATCTCCCATATCCTCCCACATCCCCCGTATTGCCAAGTTGGTCATTTCATCCTCTGAAGTGTATCTTGGATATGTATGTCCTTTGCCACTGGTCCAAATCGCCTTTCTTTCTTTCTTTCTTTCTTTCTTTCTTTCTGTCTTTCTTTTTTAAGGACTTTATTTGTTTGAGACAGATAGAAAGCATGAGCAGGGGGAGAGGGAGAGGGAGAAGCAGACTCCCTGCTGAGCCAGGAGCCCCCAATAGCTCAATCCCAGGACCCTGGGATCATGACCTGAGCCGAAGGCAGGTGCTTACCATCTGAGCCACCCAGGCACCCCAAATCACCTTTATTTCTTGAGCAGCTCTCTGTCTGGCCTCTCTGTTCATGCTCTTTGCCCTCTTCACTCCATTTGCCACAAGCTAGAATGATCTTTAGAAAATGTAAATATGAAAAAAAAAAGTAAAACCAGTGGTCTCATGTTCTATTTAAAAAAAAAATATCTAAGTATATAAATTAAAATGTAAAGTTCCCTTATTTCGTTTCTCTTATATACCCATTCTCCTCCACAAGGAACCACTGGTACCATTTTGGAATGCTTTTCTTTTTTTTATTTATTTATTTTTTTTATTTTATTTTTTTTTAAAGATTTTATTTATTTATTCGACAGAGATAGAGACCGCCAGTGAGAGAAGGAACACAAGCAGGGGGAGTGGGAGAGGAAGAAGCAGGCTCATAGCGGAGGAGCCTGATGTGGGGCTCGATCCCATAACGCCGGGATCACGCCCTGAGGCGAAGGCAGACGCTTAACCACTATGCCACCCAGGCGCCCCTTGGAATGCTTTTCTAAGCATTTGCAAAACACAAGATTTGTGTGTGTGTATGTGTGTATGTATATTGTACATACACATATATGTATGGTGATGTGCATATACATGTGTCCATAAATAGGATCATACTACATTGTTCTTGAGCTTGTTTCTTCAGTTACTGATATATCGATACATATATTTATCTCTGATATGTTGGGATCTTGTTCTAGTTAAGATAAAATCTAAACTTCATTAAATGACCTACAAGGCAGTCGTGATCTATCACTGCCTTTCTCTCTTGTAAGCTTCCACTCTGCTCACTAGGCTTCATCCATGACCCCTTGTCAGGTCCTCCCATGAGCCAAGCTTTATTTCTCCTCAGGGCCTTTGGTTGCTCGCCTGGGGACATGACAGTGGTTCCCACATGGTGGACTGAGTCCTTGAAAACATGTACACTTACCCAATTCACTGAATTTATAAGTATTCATACTTTTAAAAAATGTAGACATAGTAATGAATAAAATAATTGAGTTAATGAATTGATAGTGGTTTTTATTTATTAGCTAATAAATACTATACGTCATTTTGCTCTGTGGGGGGATTCTCAAACTTTAAATTTTACATTAATACTTGATATTAAGAATGATTGGCCTGTACACCAAAACTAACATAACATTGAGTGTCAACTACAACTTTAAAACAAGTGATTGACCTACAGAAAAAAAAAAACAAACCATAAAACTCAGCATGTGATCTTAAAATCATCTCAAACCACTTTTCCAACCTTCCTTTCAGTTATTTCCTTTCCACACAGTTTTTCATCCTCCTTCCTTCAGCTTTACCAAACTTAGCTTTATTATTTGAACACACCAAACTTTCCCATATATAGTCATTTCTCCTAATCACAGATGTCAGATTCTGCATTTGCAAATTCACCTACTTGCTAAAATTGATTTATGACAAAATCCAGAGTGTTTTCTTTCACGGCCGGTCACAGACATGCACGTGTGTAGCGCAGTGAAAAATTTCAGTCCCTCACACATACACTCCCAGCTGAGGTAGAGCAAAGTGATGCCCTGCCTTCTTACTTTAGCTCTCATGCCATAAACTAGTGTTCTTTTCTCCACCTGTTTAATGCCATGTTTGTCACATTTGTGTGCTTTTTCTTAGTGGTTTTGCTGTTTAAAAAGGCCCCGAAGCAGAGTTCTAGAGTGCTGTCTAGGGTTCCAAAGCTCAAGAAAATCGCACCGTGCCTTACAGAGAAAACACGAACATTTACAAGCTTCATTCAGACTTGAGTTACAGTGTTGTTGGCTGAATTCAGTATTAATGAGTCAACAATATCTATTAAATAAGGAGTCCTTAAACACAAACATGAATGAAATAAGATTATATATTGATTAACAAAAATATTGTGACTGTAGGCTTGCAGGAGCCTAACCCTGGTTTTCCCCTACAAAAAATGAATCCGCATTCACTAATTTAGTGTTCATGGTGACTAGACCATCACTACTGTGAATAACAAGAGTTAACTGTACTCCTATTATTCCCTTTTCCTGAAAAGCTGCCCCTCCAGCACGGTTTCTTCAACTAGTGAAACTCCTCTTATCCTCCAAGACACAACCCAAATATTGCTTGTGCCCTGCAGCTCTCCCTGACTCAGGCCAAGAGTGGTTCTCAGGCAGAGTGGTTCTCTGTTCACAACCACTAGTAGAGCGGTGACCTCAGAGGACTAAGTTACCTGTGTCCTTACCATAGACAGTGAGGTCCTAAAGGACCTGGTACTGATAGGTTTGATAAATGTTGATCGAAGGAGGTGGGGGAACTAAAAAGGAATGGAAAAGGAATGGGAAGTGAAGGACACTGAAAGTGGATTGCATAACAAATATGGTAAGACCTTCTGGGCAGGGCCCCTGAGTTACTCTTGTGGTAGCAAACAATTCTGGGTCTCAGTATAGGATGCATGCTGAAAACCTGTGTTGAGAAAAGAGTTTAAGTTGCTAAGCCAAAAGGTGGAAAACCTGGCTCCAGGATCAGCTTGATTTAGGACTCACATTGCATCAGGATCCATCTTTCTTTTTTCTTTTTTTTTTTTTTTTTATGGGTACCTCTGAGGCCTGGGACAAAGACTGAGGCTCAGGATCGCTTTTAGGTTTCAGCTGTCTGCAGGCAGGGACCAGGAAAGACACAGCCCTCTGATCTGTGAATCCTCCAGGGAGAAAGTGCATGAGGCCAGCTTGCCTATTCAATGCAGTTGAACAATTCTGTGAAATATATAATTACATATCTCCTCCAGGCCTGCAACACTGGCAGTGGCCAAGAGACGAAGAGGATCCATCTTTCTAACCCAACAGTCTCTGGCTTAGCTGTCTTCAAATTCCAAATGGTGGTCACTACAACTTCAGGCTCCTATCATTACAACTTTCTGTCCAGTGAAAGAGATAGCCCACTTTGAGTAAGACAAATTGAAGTCCTGGAGTGGAATCTTAATGACTGTGCAAGCTGGCTCCAATCATGTGCCCATTGCTGAACCAAGCATTAATTGGCTTAATCTAGGATCCCATGATTTCTACCCCCTGAAGCCTAGGGTCGGAGTCAGTTTCACGTAAAATATCACATAGAAGTGATCTTTTGTGTTTATGGTTTCTGTGCACCATCTCACCCAGGAAAGAGATGGTTAGAATCCTGGAATTGTTACTTGAGCAGGACATCTGACTAAAAGGTTTTGTTTGTTTTTTTACCAAAGAGGAACAAAGAGATATTCTTTTTCTTTTTTCTTTTCTTTTCTTTTTTCTTTTTTTTTTTTTTTTTTGGTATACTTTCATTGAAGAGTTCTAAAGTACATAACATGTACCAAGTACTTTCCTAAATGCTGGTGGTACAAAAGCTCCCTGACCTCACAATGTCTTGTGGTGAGATAAAGTTTATTCTCTTCCCTAGGAACAAATAAGGTTCATTGGAATCAGAGGAAAGCTTGATTACTCAGATGAATGAGTCAAGAGCATGTAATTATGCTACCCTCTCCTAGGGGATTTAGAATCGAGGAGTGGAAATAATTCTGGACTAGAAGCTGAGACCTGCATTCTAATCCCTCTGTTTCTATTGCCAACTGTGAACTTGACCTTTCATAGATGCTCTGGCCAGTGTGTCCCAAAGTGTAGTCATCAGTTTATCTGTATTAGCTTCTCAAGTTCTTTCTGGGCCCTAGCTCTGACCTGCCAGAAGATCTGGGGTTGTGATCTCTGCCAATTGTTTAGCCTCAATGAAACTCATTTTTCTCATCTGTAAAAAGGGGATCATATTTGCCTTGTGGCATTGGTTTGGATTAAAATGTGATAATGAATAGAAAGCACATAATATGTAGCAGGAGCTCAGCAAGTGCCATTTTTCTTTGTCCCTCAGAGTGTAAAGCCACTGTGGCCGAGAGTAGTTGAAGGATTCCTAGAGTAAGAATAGCAAGAAGGCCTTCCTCACTCAGGAAGTATTCCTCCAGAAATATGTGACCATTACGTGATCCCCTGGACTCTCTTATTGTTTGTTCTTAACTGTTATGGGACATGAGATTGGCCTAGTGTACTTCATTTTGCAGTGTGTTGGCAATTGGCTGTGCCTCACGTACTCACACATCAAGTCGAATTCTTCTACGTCTTTGTGGTTGAGCTGGAGGTTCACTAAGAGAAAGGTGAATGAGAGCATGTGTGTGTATGCATTTGTGATACGGATGAATGTTTTTTAAACCTATAAGGCAGAGAACTTTTTGAAGATGCAGATATTATGTTTTTAATATCCCTGACTGACAAGTTCAGTCTGTTGATACCATCCAGTAACCTCAGATTCTGAGGTTATGTTGTAACTAACTGTTATCCTCACTTGACAGGATTCTCCTGGTTAATTGGCAGTTTTTGGCTTTACCCTCATCAGAAAGAGGGAAGTTCAAAGGACACACCCATTTCTAGGAGTTACACAAAACCCTCTTCCAAGAAATGTCTTGACCTTTCTACAATTTTAACCACAAGACATGTGAGATTTGGTATCAGAAAGATGATATGAGGCTCTAAGTCCTTAGTCATCAAAGAAAAGTTCTGTTATCTTTGGTATAATACCTAAGGCAGGGCAGAAGATTCTGGAGTTTTAGAAATATTTTCAACTGTTCAGGCTGAAAGTGCAAGAACACATCCCTCTCTTTTAAGAATCTGAATAATCTGATTGAATGCGGTGTTACCACATTAGATTTTCTTGGTTAAAAATACATAAGACTCTCGAAATTGGAAGAGACCTTCGTCCTTTGTCTGTCTACTGATCCACTGCTTGAGCCCCCTTTTCAGTCTTCCCACCCCACCCCTAGCCTAAGCCAAAGGTCAGCAAACATATCTTGCCCAACACCTCTCTTTTTCTACATAGTTTAAACACAGCCATTCTCGTGTGCATACAAATTACTTATGGCTTCTTCCCTGCCACTATGGATTTGAGTAGTTGTGACAGACTCTACAGCCTGCAAAGCCTCAAGTATTTACTCTCTACGTTTTACAGAACAAGTTCGCTGACCCATGTCCTGGGCCATCTCCTCTCCAGTGTCTCCAACACTGAGTAGTTCTCCAGTTTCCAAGGGCCCTGCCATAGACCACTCTTTCAGACAATTTGTACTTACGTACACTGAGTGAAAATCTGCTTTTCTGTAGTATGCGCCTACTGGCACTAGTTCAACTTTAGTATGTGGGATCACCCAAAATAAATCAAATTGCTCTTCCGCATGTCAGCCCCTTATATCTTAGAACACTAAATCATGACTCCAGACGGAACCTCACTGAATCCTAGTACCATAGGATTTCAAGTCCCGTCACCACCGCCAGAACTGAACACAACATCCTGTGCGTTATGGCCAGTGTAAAGCTAAACTGGGGTCCCCCGGAGTTTTCTAGGTGCCAAGAGCAATAGGAAGACGTCATGCCTTATTCTACATGCTACCTTGGAATCTAACCTAAAGAACAGAGACAGGTTCCTATGGAACATGCGCTCTCTGCTCAGCCGCAGGGAGTGATGCAATTTCCAGGTCATATGTACCCATGGTACACGTCTGTGGTCTGAATGGTTGTGAAATGGTTTGTTGTTGTTGCTGTTTTTAATGAATTTGGGTACAAAAGGAAAACAGTCACTTCTGTTTCATCACAGAGAAGATGATGGTGTTCTCTTAATCACAGACACAAATGGAACTTTCTTTTTTTTTTAAAGACTTTATTTATTTATTTATTTGACAGAGAGAGAGACAGCCAGCGAGAGAGAGAGAGAGAACACAAGCAGGGGGAGTGGGAGAGGAAGAAGCAGGCTCATAGCGGAAGAGCCTGATGTGGGGCTCGATCCCATCACGCCGGGATCACACCCTGAGCCGAAGGCAGACGCTTAACCACTGTGCCACCCAGGCGCTCCATGAACTTTCTTTCTTGAAAGTAGGCCCCTCTACCATATACTTCTTTAAGCCCCATTGTTGAATAAAGTGATTTACATTGTCTTTTCCTTTCTGTCTCCTTGCCATCTTCTCTCACGATTACAGATTACTGCAACAGCTTTCTAAATAATTTTATCAGCGTCTTATTTTTCCTTTGTCTGGTTTGTTGTTATCATTCTGCCAGAAAACAGCACAGCAACGACAGTCCTGTCTCTGCTGATCTGTACTCTTCGGTGGCTCCCCATTACCAATAAAAGAAAAAATTTCTTAGGGTGGTGTTCAAGGCTTTCCAGAACCACCAAGCTCTTCCTTTTCTCCTTTTCCACATTTAAAATAGATTATTCCATATTCTCTGAACTGTCTTATATGTTCCCGTCCCCAGGCCTTGGTCATAGTGTGTACTCTGTAAGAAATGTTAAATTCTCCTTCCTTCATAAAACCATATATCAAAGCCTATCTTCATTGTTCATATTCATTCATATTTCTCTCTTTCTCTCCCTGCCCCCCTTCCAGTTTGATTTCCCTGCTTAAAGTGGTCTAACAGTATATTATGTCTCTTTTTATGGTACTTATAAAAGTTTGCTTTTTTGAATTATTATTAAGTGGGCTCCACACCCAGTGTAGACTCTGAACCCATGACCCTGAGATCAAGTGTTGCATGCTCTATCAACTGAGCCAGCCAGGTGCCCCAAAATTTGCTTTTTATTTTAGGGACATGTGTTCATGTCGTTTCTTCCTGCAACATTATAAGTTCAAAAATTACTTGAAAGGAGTGGTTAGATCTTGCCTCTTCTCTATATCCCTCAAAACATTGAGCAGAATTTGTGCTTGTTTTCCTGAATACTGTGAAAGGAGCTTGTCGATTTGGCTTGAGCACTGAAGTAGCTGGAAGAACTGAGTGGAAGTAGATGATTTTGAGCCTGAGAGACTGGAAGAATAATCATACCTTTGACCAAAAGAGGCAGAACTCAGAGGAGTTGCTGATACAGGGCATGAAGAAGGAGAAAATGCTGGCTTCTTAATGATGATCAAGTAGAAAGAACAATGAGTGGGAAATGTGGGGGTCTTCTATAGTGAGAACTCTCTTGCCAATTTCATGATCTCGGCATCTCCTTGGACTGCTTTAGACTCAAGAGCTATGTACTTACCCCTATCATGTCAAGTCTGGTTCAAGGTGCTTTTAGATTTTTAAACCTTACTTATTACCCTATGTACTAATATTAGTTTCGTATTTTCCCCATTTTATACATTTGGTTATTGAGGCTTAGGAAAGTTAAAAAAAATTGTCCAAGTTTATAGAGCAAGAACTAGGATGGTAATTTGGATCTTTTCACTCTGATCTGAAGCTTTTCTCATCTCACTCTACAGAATCTCCCTCATTCTGCTCTCCTCATTTCTCTGCATTTGTGCCCCTTTCTTTGAGTTTTCATTGATTTGAATTAATAGTATTTATTCTGCTTGGCTCGGTTACACCAGGAATTAGGCAGAATGTGATATCCTTTAAATCTCATATATTCTACTTGACATTTTTAAGTGGCTTAATATAGTTTATTATTGAAATTTGTTGTTTATTAATGAAACAGTTTCATGATGAGATATGTAAGCCTAAGTATGTATACTTGTGTTTTAATGAAATTTAGCTACTTTATGTAGTCCTATAATAAGAGTACCTATGCACCGAAGGAAGGCCCTGTGTGAGGATCTGGGGAAGAGGAAGACCAGAACCTCTATTCTGAAAGAGCTCTAGATGTTGGAACCTTGGGTGAAGGATGATCAAAAAAATGGTCACATTAAGGGTAGCATTGAAATATAAGCAAAACTTTGGATAATTTAGAAAAGAAGGAAGATTGGGAGACTTTTCAGACAGGAGGAATTGAGAGTGTGGAGGTAGAAAAGTATGTTTAGGGAACAGTGAATATTCAACTTGGTTTGAGTAGTTACAGTGTGTGTATTTATATATATTTTATATATATATATATATATATATATATATATATATATATATATGTATGTATGTGTGTATATAACAAAGTATAAATAAAGGAGTAGAAATGAGATGGGAAAGTAGGTTTGAGCTAAATTGTAAAGGCCCTAAAACTGAGCCACAGAACCAAAGAGTGCATCAACAGATGGAACGGATAAACACAATGTGACATATACACACGACGGAATATTATTCAGCCTTAAAAGGGAATGAAATTCTGACACATGTTACAACATGGATTAACACTGAAGACCTCATGCTAAGTGAAATAAGCCAGTCACAAAGGGGAAAATATTGTATGATTCAACATTATATGAGTAGTTAAATTCGTAGAGGCAGAACATTTAATGGTGGTCTTTAGGGACTTAGCAGAGTGGGGAATAGGGTGTGTTTAATGAACCCAGAATTTCAGTTGGGGAAGATGAAAAAGTTCTGGGGAAGGATGGTGTTGATGGCTGTACTGCAGTGTGAATGTGCTTATTGCCACAAAACTGTACACTTAAAGTGGTTAAAATAGTAAATTTTATGTTCAGTATGTTTTACCATGTTGAAAATAAATTTAAAATTTTTTAATTTAAAAAAACCCCTAAGCCATAGAAATTGAGCTTTGCTGTGCAGATGATGGAGAGTCATGAAATTTTTGGACAGTGTGAGCAGTAACATGGTCAGAATTTTGCTCAGATTAAACTGGACACATTGGTAAGTATTTAGTTAGGAAACTATGACAATAGCCCAGACTATACACATTAAGTGTTTAAAATAGAGCAGAAAACAAGCATGATATGGTACATGTATTTTGGTGGATAGATGTAAATAATTACTAGGAGTAGAACTGTGGGGTCCTGGGGTATATGTTCAGCTTTAGTAGATACTGCCATAGTTTCCCAAAGTGTTTATACCAATTTACACTCTTGCTAATAGGGTATGAGAGTTTCAGTTTCTCCGTATTCTTCTCAGTGCTTATGATTATCAGTCTTTGTTGTTACAGCCATGCTTGTGATTGTGTCCTGGTGTTAATTTGCATTTTCCCAATGACTAATGAAATCAAGATCTTTTTATATGCTTATTGCCTTTTGGATGTCTTTTGTTTAGTGGCTATTCAGATCTTTTGCCAATTTTTCTATCAAGTGGTCTTTCTCTTGCTAATATGTAGGAGGGTTTTCTTTTATGTGTGTTCTGAATATGAGTCCTCCATTGAATATATGTATTGCCAGTATCTCCTCTTACTCACTTGGCTTTACAAACTCTTGAAGGTGCCAGACACTAAGTTTAATGTAGTACCATGATTACTTTTTCTCCTGTATTAGTAACTTTTGAATAGTCAAAGCTTTGCCTACCCCAAAGTCATGAAGACATTTTCCTCTAAATGCTTTATTGCGGTATCTTTCACATTTAGATTTATAATGATCTGAAATTAATTTTCACACATGGCATGACATAAGGATTAAGAATCTTTCCCTATAGGGGCGCCTGGGTGGCTCAGTCATTACGCGTCTGCCTTCGGCTCAGGGCGTGATCCCAGTATTACGGGATTGAGCCCCACATCAGGATCCTTCGCTGGAAGCCTGTTTCTTCCTCTCCCACTCCCCCTGCTTATGTTCCCTCTCTCGCTGGCTGTCTCTATCTCTGTCAAATAAATAAATAAAATCTTTAAAAAAAAAAGAAGAAGAAAAAGAAGAATATTTCCCTATAATTATCAAATGACCTATCACCATTTTTTAAAAAATCGTTCTTTTCTCTATAGCAGTATCACCTTTTTCATAAATCTCGTGACGAAGTATGTATGGGTCTGTTTCTGAATTCTTCTGTTCCATTTGCCTGTTAGTCTCTCTTTTAGGCTCTCTTTTAATCTTCTAAATAGAAAAAGCTTTCCTGGGGCGCCTGGGTGGCACAGCGGTTAAGCGCCTGCCTTCGGCTCAGGGCGTGATCCCGGCGTTATGGGATCGAGCCCCACATCGGGCTCCTCTGCTATGAGCCTGCTTCTTTCTCTCCCACTCCCCCTGCTTGTGTTCCCTCTCTCGCTGGCTGTCTCTATCTCTGTCAAATAAATAAAATCTTTAAAAAAAAAAAAAAGAAAGAAAGAAAGAAAAAGCTTTCCTCCCAGTGGTTACCTTTGGTTATACCCACCTAGCCCTGGAAATGGAAAGTAGAATGTATTCATTATTTATTGCAGCATAACAAATGGCTTAAAACTTACTGTCTTAAAACAACAATAAATACTTAATATTTTGTATGGTTTCTGTGAGTCGGGAATTCAGGAGCACTTTAGCTTGGTGGATTTGGCTCAGGGTGTCTCATGAAATTGCAGTCAGAAAGTTGCCTACAACTGCAGACATCCGAAGGCTTGACTGGGGCTGAAGTATAGGCTTCCAAGAAGGGCTCATTTACACGGCTGGCAGGCCATAGTTCCTCACCATGTGCACTCCTCCTCAGTACTGCTTTAGTGTCCTTACAATATGGCAGCTGATCCAAAGGAGAACAGGAAAGAAGCTGTTGTGTCTTTATTTACTTAGCCTTCAAAGTCACACACTGTTGTTTATGCAATATTCTGTTTGTCATCCTTATTCAGTGTGGGAGGGGACCACAGAAGGCTGTACTAGGAAGTGAAACTCATTGGGGGCTATCTTGGAGACTAGCTACTACACAGAAAAACAAGGGAAGATAGTTGGCATCTTATGTATATTTTTATTATCTATCTGGGAACTTTTATTCTCTAAGGCCAAGAATCATGCCTTGTCTTTACAGTACAAGAATCTCTAGAGTTGGCATGTAGTTGGGAAGGTTGAGAAATACCAGTGACTCTTAATCTACTCCATATTGTATCCTCCTGCTCAGAAGCCTGAACTCTGAAGTTCATTCATATTTTCATATTGTGATTTCCTAAGATCCTCTCCCATCCCTGAGTGGGAAAGATGGAGGACAGCTGGATCTGGTCATAGTCATTAGCCAGCTATTAACAACCTTTCTCTCCCTGATGTTTATTTTTCTTGTCTGAGAAATAGTCATTTCCTCCTTATGGTTTTCTTCAAATACATTTCCTATCTATTAATGTTCTTTTTTTTAAGATTTTATTTATTTTTAGAGAGAGAGCACAAGTGGGAGGAGCAGAAGGAGAGGGAGAGAGAATCTCAAGCAAACTTTGCACTGAGTGTGGAGCCTGACACAGGGCTCAGTCCCATGATGCTGAGATCATGACCTGAGCTGAAACCAAGAGTTGGATGCTTAACTGACCGACTGTACCACCCAGGCACCCCCTAGCTATGAACATTCTAATTCTCTTATGGAACAGTTTCCTTTTAATTAAACTTTATTTTGAGATAACTTTAGTTTCATAGGTAATTGTAAAAATAATAACAGAGATCATGCACCCTACTAGTGTACCCCCAGTGGTAACATCTTCTGAAACTATACTACAGTATCACAACAAGAATGTTGGTATTCATCAGAAACCGGGGATGGACTGTATGGTGACTAACATAATATAATAAAAAATCATTAAAAAAAAAAAGAATGTTGGTATTGATATGGTCAATATCCAGAACATTTCCATCACCATAAGAATCTCTCATACCACCCTTTTATAGCCATACTCACATCTGTCCTACTCCAAGAGCCTCCTTAACCACTGACAGCCACTAATCTGTCCATTCCTAAATTCTGCCATTTCAAGCATGGTAGGTAAGTGCAGTCGTGCAGCATGTAGCCTTTTGGGATTGGCTTTGTTGACTCAGCATAACTCTCTGGAGATGCATTCAAGATTTTGCATGTGTCAATACTTTTTTTTTTATTGCTGAGTAGTATTCTATGGTGTGGATATACCACAGTTTATTTAGCTGTTCACCCATTGAAGGACACTTAGATTGTTCCAATTTGGAGCTATTATAAATAAAACTTAAACATTCATGTACAAGTTTTTGTATGAAATAAATCTTTATTTCTCTGGGATAAATACCCAGGAGAACAATTGCTGGGGTATATAGTAGTTGCATGTTTGGTTTTTTAAGAGATGGCCAAAGTAGGAGGGCCTGGGTGGCTCAGTCAGTTACATGTCAACTCTTGATTTCTATTCAGGTCATGATCTCAAGGTCATGAGATCAAGCCCTGTGTCGCAAGAGCCCTCTCTCCCAAAAAAACAAAACAAAATGAACAACAACAACAATAACAAAAACGGCCAAGTTGTTTTCCAGGATGGCTATATCATTTTAGATTATTACCAATAATGTTTGAGTGACCCATTTTCTCTGCCTTGTTACCAGGATTTTGTGTTGTCACGGTTTTTTATTTTAACCATTCTGATAGGTCTATGATAATATCTCATTGCATTTTAATTTGTGTTTCCAGAATGGCTAAAGCTGTTGAGCATCTTCCCATGTGCTTCTTGACCATCTGTATATTCCCTTCAGTGAAGTGTCTTTTCATGTCTTTTGCCCTGGTCCTAATTGGATTGTTTCCCTCTTTTAACTGTTGAGTGTTGAGAGTTCTTTATATGTTCTAGATACTATTCTTTGTTGAATATGTGGTCTGCAAATATTTTCTCCTACTCTACAGCTTGTCTTTCTATCTTTTAAAAATTTCATTATTTAAGCATGCTTGATATACAATGTTATTAGTTTGAGGTGCACAGCACAGTGATTTGACAGTTCTCTACATTATGCAGTGTTCTTCATGATAGTGTTACCATCTGTCATCATACAACATTATTACAGTATTATTGACTGTATTCCCCATGCTATCCTTTCATCTCTGTGACTTATTTATTTTATGACTGAGAGTTTATACCTCTTTATCCCTTTCAGCTGTTTCACACATTCCCCCCTTCCCCTCTCCTCTAGCAACTACCAGTTTATTCTCTACATTTATGAGTCTGTTTCTTGTTTGTTGTTGTTGTTTGCTTGTTTTGATTTTTAGATTCCACCAGTAAGTGAAATCATATGGTGTTTGTCTTTCTCTGATTAACTTATTTCACTTAGCGTAATACCCTCTAGGTCCATACATGTTGTCACAAATGGCAAGATCTCACTCTTTTAATGGTGAGTGACATTTGTGTGGTATGTCTGTAGATGTGTACACCACATCTTCTTTATTCATTCGTCTGGCAATGGATACTTGAATTGCTTCCATATCTTGGCTGTTGTAAATAATGCTGAATGAATATAAAGGTGCATATTCAAATTAGTATTTTCAGGGACTTTTTTT
The DNA here is from genome assembly GCF_023065955.2 of Ursus arctos. Classification (NCBI taxonomy): domain Eukaryota; kingdom Metazoa; phylum Chordata; class Mammalia; order Carnivora; family Ursidae; genus Ursus; species Ursus arctos. The sequence goes on from NW_026622897.1 coordinate 50,334,826, forward strand.
AGGGGGGGGATAAATATCCAGGAGTGAAATGACCAGATTTTATGGTATTTCTCTTTTTAATTTTTTGAGGAATCACCATACTGTTTTCCACAGTGATTGCACCAATTTACATTTTTACCAACCCTTGTGCATAAGGGTTCCCTTTTCTCCACATCCTCGCCAACACTTGTTATTTCTTTTTAATAATAGCCATTCTGACTGGTATGGGGTGATAGCTCATTGTGGTTTTGATTTGCATTTCCCTGATGATTAGTGGTATTGAGCATCTTTTCATTTGTCTGTTATCCATCTGTATGTCTTCTTTGGGAAAATGTCTACTCAGGTCCTCTACCCATTTTATAATTGGATTGATTTTGATTTTGATTTATTTATTTTTTTGCCACTGAGTAGCATAAGTTCTTTATATACTTTTTATATTAACCCTTTATCAGATAAATCATTTGCAAATATCTTCTCGCACCCAGTAGGTTGCTTTTTTGTTTTGTTGATGGTTTCCCTAACTGTGAAAAAGCTTTTTATTTTGGTGTAGTCCCACTTGGTTTTTTTTTGCTTTTGTTTCCCTTGACTGAGGAAAAATATCTGTAAATATATTGCTAAGGCTGATGTTCAAGAGACTGCTGCCTATGTTTTCATTTAGGAGTTTTATGGTTTCAGGTCTCATATTCAGGTCTTTAATCAATTTTGAGTTTATTTTAGTGTATGGTGTAAGAAATTTCATTCTTTTGCATGTAGCTGTCCAGTTTTCCCAACACCATTGATGAGAATGTCATTTCCCCATTGTATATTCTTGTCCCCTGTGTCATAGATTAATTGACCTTATAAGCATGAGTTTTTTTCTGGGCTCCCTATCCTGTTTGATTGATCTATGTGTTTATTTTTGTGCCAGTGCCATATGTTTTGATTATTATAGCTTTGTAGTATATCTTGAAATCTGGGATTGTGATGCCTCCAGCTTTGTTCTTTCTCAAGATTGCTTTGGCTATTCAGGGTCTTTCATGGTAACATCCAAATTTTAGTATTATTTGTTCTAATTTTGTGAACAGTCCTTTTGGTATTTTGATACGGACTACATTGAATCTGTCATTTGCTTTGAGTAGTATGGCCATTTTAACACTAATAATTTTTCTAGTTCATCAGCATGATATATCTTTCCATTTGTTTGTATCATCTTCAATCTCTTCCATTACTTTCTAATTGTTTTCAGAGTGTAGGCCTTTTGCCTCCTTGGTTAAATTTATTTCTATCTATTTTTTTTTTTTTTTGGTGCAATTGTAAGTGGGGTTGTTTCTTAATTTCTCTTTCTGCTAGTTCATTATTTGTGCGTAGAAACACAACAGATTTCTGTATATTCAATTTTGTATCCTGCTACTTTACTGAATTCATTTATCAATTCTAATAGTATTTTGTTAAATTCTTTAGGGTTTTCTATGTGTAGTGTCATGTCATCTGCAAATAGTGAAAGTTTTCCTTCTTCCTTACCAATTTTTCTTACCTGTTTGCTGCCAAGTAGGACTTCCAGTACTATATTGAATAAAAGTGACATGAGTGGACATCTGTGTCTTTTTCCTGGTCTTAAAGGAAAAGCATTCAGTTTTTCACCATTGAGTTTGATGTTAGCTATGGGTTTTTCATCTATGGCTTTTATTATATGGTGGTATTTTCCCTCTAAACCAACTTTGTTGAGAGTTTTTATCATGAATGGATATTGACTTTTATTAGGTGCCTTTTCTGCATCTATTGAGATGATTATATGGTTTTTTCCTTCATTTTGTTAATGTGATATATCACATTGGTTGATTTGTGAATATTGAACCATCCTTGCATCCCTGGAATAAATCCCACTTGATTGTGGTGAATGATCCTTTTGTTTTCTCACTGCCTTTGATCAGGTCTTTATTCAAAATTTGCTGTCCAAAATGATTTGACTTTTATGGAATAAACAAATTTAAGTTTTTGTGCAGCAGACTTCTTTTCTTCCGTGGTGGGTTTCTTTTCTGTAGGCTTCTTCTTGGCTGCTGGTTTCTTGGTAGCTGCAGCCTTTTTTCCCACCAAAGGTTTCTTCTGCTTCTTAACACTAAAAGCCTTCTTTCCTTTCTTCCCTACCACAGGCTTGCCTGGAGCCCCCTTCTCATATGATTTGGCTTCTCATTTCCCTTATCCATCCGAAGTTTGTGATTCTTGGCCTGACAAAGAATGATGTTGAGGCACATGGACTGTGCATGTGGGTTTAACTTCAACATGATTCTCGGGTTTTTCAGTGGTTTCTTCTTCAGGAGTCTGTGGTGAATCTTCTTGCACATTGCTCAGAGGGCTTTTTAGATCTCTGGGCTTTTCAAGAGTCTGCTAAGGTCTGTATTAAGCATCTTATGCATTGGAAGGTTGTAGTTACTCTTGAGAGAGGCAGGCTTACACCAGGTGCCACACAGATCATCTAACTTGCAGAAAGCACTTTCATTCCAAATGCAGAAATGTGACACATGCCCACCAGGAGCAAGTTAAAAAATGTTCAGTTTGGTTACATTAAGTAAAGTAATTCCAGGGATGTTTCTGAAGGCCTCGATGATTCCATTGTCCCTGTTATAGATGGTGTAGGGTCCCCTGTACTGAATATGAGGACAGTTTCTCATTTTGCCCTTGCCAGCTCTCATTCACTGAGAGGCATAGATCTTTTTGATTCAATACCAAACTTTAAGTTTCTTAAGAAGCAAAACAGTGTCCTAGGTCTTCTCGTAGCCTTCAGCTTTATCTTCAACCACCAAAGGAAGTTCAGGAACTTCCTCAATACAATGACTTTTAGACATGACCAGCCCTGGTAAGTCTGAGGCAGCCAGGGCAGAGCAGATGGCATATCGCTTCTGTGTTGTGTTCACTCTGCGGTGCCAACAGCTCCGGGTTTTGGTTGGTGCAAACATGCGGCCCCCACGAAGATATTTCCAAAAGCACTCTGGCCAGAACAGTAAGTCTCACTGCCTCGAACTCTGGGAATTCGAACCACGGCTCTGCCAGTACCCCAGGATTCAGCACTGGTTTGATGACCTGCTAATTCACTTACAGCATATGGCTATTTGTTGTTTTTGTGCAAGTTGGTGTGAACAAAGTTCACAATATCAGGTCAAATAGGAGATTTGAACATAGCAGGCAAAGTAAGATTTTTGGCAGATGACTCCCCCTTTTCAGAGTACACTGGTATCAGTGGAGGAGCACACACCATCTCAGGGAGAGGACAGGGCCATGCTCCTCTCAACCCCACAGCTCCTATAGGAAAAGCACAAATGATCCTTTTAATGTATTGTTGAATTTGGTGTGTTGATATTTTGTTGAGGATTTTTGCATTTATGTTCATCAGAGATACTGGCCTGTAGTTTTATTTTACAGTACCTTTTTCTGGTTTTAGTATCAGGGTAATGCTGGTCTTATAGAATGAATTTTGAAGCTTTCCTACCTCTTCTGTTTTTTGCAATAGTTTGAGACAAATAAGTATTTACCCTTCCTTAATACTTAGTAGAATTCACAAGTGAAACCATTTTGTCCTGGACTTTTGTTTGTTGGAAGTTGGGTTTTTTTTATTATTATTACCAGTTCAATTTTGTTACTAGTAAATGAGATATTCTAATTTTCTGTTCCTTCTTGATTAAGTTTTGAAAGATTGGAATTCAGTTTTGGAAGAAGGAATTTATTTCTTGTAGGTTGTAGGTTGTCCGGTTTGTTGGCATATAATTTTCTGTAGTAGTCTCTTACAGTCTTTTGTATTTGTGTGGTACTGGTTGTTATTTCTCTTCTTTCATTTCTAGTTTTGAGTTCTCTCTTTTTTTTTCTTGATATGTCTGACTAAAAACTTATCAGTTTCATTTATCTTTTCAAAGAACCAACTCTTGATTTCATTGATAATTTCCTGCCTTTTCTTAGTCTTGACTTTAGTTATCTCTGCTGTGATCTTCATTATTTCCTTCCATTTACTAACCTTGGGCTTTGTTCTTCTTTTTCTAGTTCCTTTACATGTAAAGTTAGGTCATTTATTTGAGATTTTTTTCTTGTTTCTTGAAGTAGACCTGTATCACTATAAATTTCCCTCTTAGAACTGCTTTCACCGTGTCCCAAAGATCTTGGACCATTGTGTTTTCATTTTTGTTTGTCTCCATGTGTTTTTTTATTTCATTTTTTATTTCTTTGTTAACCCATTGATTACTTAGTAGCACATTGTTTAGCCTCCATGTGTTTGTGGTTTTTCTCGTTTTTTGTTTTTTGCTTTTTTAAGTAGATTCCATCCCCAGCATGGAGCCCAGTGCAGGGCCCAAACTCAACACCCTGAGATTAAGACCTGAGCTGAGGGGCACCTGGGTGGCTCAGTCATTAAGCATTTGCCTTCGGCTCAGGGTGTGATCCCAGGGTTCTGGGATTGAGCCCCATGTCGGGCTCCCTGCTCTGCTGGGAGCCTGCTTCTTCCTCTCCCACTCCCCCTGCTTGCCTTTCCTCTCTCGCTGGCTGTCTCTCTCTCTCTCTTTCTCTCTCTCTGTCAAATAAGTAAATAAATAAAATCTTAAAAAAAAAAAAAAAGACCTGAGCTGAGATCAAAAGACACTTAACCAACTTAGCCACCCAGGCGCCCCTGTTTTGTTTTTTATTGTAGTTGAGGTCCAGTTTCCTACCGTTGGTCAGAAAAGATACTTGATATGATTTTGGTCTTCTTAAATTTATTGAGACTTTTTTTGTGGCCTGTCATGCAATTTTTCCTCGAGAATGTTCGATGTGCACTTGAAAAGAATGTGTATTCTGTTTTTTTTTTTTTTAAATGATTTTTTATTATATTATGTTAGTCACCATACAGTACATCCCCGGTTTCCGATGTAAGGCTCGATGATTCATTAGTTGTGTATAACACCCAGTGCACCATGCAATACGTGCCCTCCTTACTACCCATCACCGGCCTATCCCATTCCCCCACCCCCTCCCCTCTGAAGCCCTCAGTTTGTTTCTCAGAGTCCATAGTCTCTCATGCTTCATTCCCCCTTCTGATCACCCCCCTTTCTTTATCCCTTTCTTCCCCTACCGATCTTCCTAGTTCTTATGTTCCACAGATGAGAGAAACCATATGATAATTGTCTTTCTCTGCTCGACTTATTTCACTTAGCATTATCTCCTCCAGTGCCGTCCATTTTGCTGCAAATGTTGAGAACTCGTTCTTTCTGATAGTTGAGTAATATTCCATTGTATAAATGGACCACAACTTCTTAATCCAGTATTTTTATTTTCTATACCTACATATTCACTGCTGATATATAGAAGCAAATTGATTTTTATATGTTCATCTGGTATCCTGTGACTTTGATGAGCTCACTTATTAGTTCCAAGAGTTTCTGAGTATTTTTTTCTAAATTCCTTGGGATTTTCTATGTGGAAAATTATGTAATCTGCAAATAGGGACAATTTTTTTTCTTTCTTTCTAATCTGTATGCCTTTTATATCTATTTCTTTATTGCCCTGACTAGAACTTTCAGCACTGTGTTTTATAAGAGTGCTGAGATTGAGCAGACATCCTTGCCTTGTTCCTGATTTTAGGGGGGAAGCATTAATTCTTTCAATACAAAGTATAATGTTGGTGTTGATCTTTTGTTGATGCTTTTTATCAAACTGAGGAAGCTCCTCCTATCTTCCTATTTTTTGAGTTTTTATTATGAATAGGTGTCAAATTTTGTCAAATGCTTTTTTCTGCATCAATTGATATGACCATGTGGTTTTTCTTTTGCCTGTTAATATGGTGGATTACACTGATTGATTTTTGGATATTGAATTAGTTTTACATGCTTGGGACAAACCCCACTTGGTTATCTTATATAATTCTTTTTATATCTTGCTGAATTCTCTTTGTATTTTATATTTAAGTCCATGATCCATTTTAACTTAATTTTTGTAAGAGATTTTATATAGCTAAAAGAACAGTCCTGTAAAAGCTTTCTTCTTAATAACATATTCCGGACTTATGTTCTCATGTTCTTCTTGCATTATGTATCAGTAATCCAACAGTAAATTTTTCATTTCTGTATCATGGGACACGTTCAAGCTGAAGGTCCCAGATTTCCTTATAAATATTTATCACATGGCCACTGTTCCTAACAGAATGAAGAGAACGAGATGCTAAAGAACTCACATAAAGAATCCACAGTATACCTTTATCTTTCTTAATCTCTTTGCTGTAATTCTCTTGCTGTCCTCCTTTCCTACTTCCTACCGTGAACATTTATATATTTAAACTGCATTTATTAGTTTGAATAAATTAATATATTTATAGAATGAAGAAAGTAAACAGATCTTTACTGAGTTCTCATATAGGCCAAACATTTTGCCGAGTAAGTTTTGACTACATAGGACCCTAGCCTCAAGATGTTCAGAGCTTAAAGGGGAGGAAGGTATATAAACAATTGAAATGCCAAAGTTGAGGCACGAAATGCCAAAGAAAGCACAAGTTATTAAGGGAATATAAGACAGGAGCACCAGCTTTACCTGGGGAAGTTAGTAAAGGCCTTCCAGGAGAAGTGATACAAGCTGGCACTGAGGGGACATAGGAATTTTCTAGACAGACAAAGTGAGATGAGAGTTATTCCAGGAAGATGCAGTAGCTTGTGCAGAGACATGAAGTCATGCAGTTATGTGGCATATTTGGAGAATAATCTGTAGTTTGTTATGCACCTACAGTAAGTTCTTTGAGGCCAATAATTCATGCTGTATCCTCAGCATCTAGAATAATGCCTGCAGCATAGTAGGCACTAAACAAATATTTGTTGGATAGATGAATGGAAAGAAGGAAGGCAGGAGGCATAAATGAGACCAGAGAGATAAGAAAGTTTCAGCAATAAAGACCCTTGCTTAGTAACATTTAGCAAATGCCTGCCATAAAGATTCATAGAAGAATAGGAGATGTTCATAATCTACTTGGAAATAAACCACAACAAATACCAAAAATATCTGTAAAATGTTGTAAAAAATGACAGGTCATAAAAAGTATAGAAAAAGTATATGAGGGTTGAGAGGAAGTAGAGGTCCATTTCAGCTGAGAGGATCAGAGAACTTGTCATTGGAGCTAGACTTTTTGGAGTTGGTTATACTTGGTTCTCAGTTGTTTGATTTTTTAAAAATGTGTGTTGACTGGAGAGAAAGTGGTGTGGCAGAAGAGGGATATGAATTTGGGACTAGACTAGACAGCCTTGGCTGCTCTGCCATAAATTTATCAGCATTTGATAAGCAGTCATTTATCAGCCTGCACCACTTCCTTGGAAGCAGAACCTGACAGGCTCTGATGTTATCTGTAGCAGACACCTTTTTCTTGTTTATGAGGTTGTGTCTGTGTGTGTTTATGCTTGCACCTGCACGCCAGTGATTGGGAGATAGCTCTTTCTGCAGAGACAAACACTGAAGGAGACACATGAACTGAAACACAAGCTAAACTATTAACAATACATTTTTAAAATGCACCTGGCTACCCACACACTTGTATATGCTTGCACCTGCTACACGCACACACACACACACACACACAAGCACACACAGAATTCTATAAGCAGGGGCCTGGGCAAGATTTTAGGTGACTATAAGTAAATAGTGCTTATTTTTTTATTTCCCTCAGCTCTGTCCTATCTATCTATACCTTTTCTTCATTTCAGTCTAAGGCTTATTAGGCACCAGTTATATCCCTATAACCTACTAGATGCTGTAAGGAGTTCATGTAAGAAAATGATTAGTCAATTAATTAATCCAGTACCTATTCAGTGATAGCCAGCTATGTGTCAGGCACTATTGTAAACACTGAGGATGCAACATGGAATAAAAAGAACCAATCCTTGCCCTGTTGTTTACATTTTGGGAGGTAGATACAGAAACTCAACAAAAATGTGGTATTTTAGGTGGTATAAGTAGTAGTAAGAACAGTATTGAAGAATAAGGGGGAAAGAGTGTGTTAGGGTGGGATGATCAGGCATGCGCCCTGACAATGGGACATTTGAATAGAGCCTTGAAGGGAAGCTATCTGGGGAAGGAGTATTCCAGGTAGAGGGAACACCTAGAGCAAAGACCCTGAAGCAGAAGTATGTGGCCAGTGTGGTGAGAGCAGAATGGCCAAGGCAGGGAGTGGCAGTGGCAGAAGGTGGTTTAAGAGAGGTAGCATGGGAGACAGATGACCATCAAGTCAGACCCACTGGCATTTTGCTGACTTTGGTTTTTACTCTGAGATAGAAAGCCTTTGGGGATTTTGTGCAGAGAAGTGACATGATCTGATTTATATCAGGTTCCATGTTGAGCCTTGGTTGCAGGATGAAAGGGTGGAAGCGGGAAGAGGACAAAATGGTGGGCTAGACCAAGTGAATAACAGTGGAGGTGCGAAGAGGCCAGATTGTAGATATATTTTCAACTGTTTGAACCCACCGGATTTGTTGTTGGGTTAGATGTGGAATGTGAAAGGAGTCAGTGATGACATCAAGATTTTTGGCCTGAGCACCTGGAAAGCTGGAGTTGCTGTTAACTGAGACGGGAAAGATTGCAGGAAGAACAGGCTTGGAGGATACGAAGAGTTTTGAGCACATTGGATTTAAGATGCCTATTAGTGAAGAGTTGGATACAAGACTTGAGTTCAATAGATGAATCTGGGCTGGAGAAATAAATTTGGGAACTGCAGCAGTTAGGTGATTTTTAAAGCTGTGAAACAATAAAATAACCTAGGGAGCAGGTGTAGAAAGAGAAGAGAAAGAGTCTAAGAATTGAGCTTGGGATCATTCCAATATTTAGAGGTCAAGGAGATGAGAAGGAACCAGCCCTGGTGTCTGAAAAAGAGAGGCCAGCAGATAGGGGGATTGAGGGTGAGTTTTGAAGCCAGGGGAAGAAGGTGCTTCAAAGAGAACAGAACAGACCTGTAGCAGGTGTTGCTGAGAGATCAAGTAAAACCCAAAAGTTGTGTTAATGGCCTTGAAGTCATTGACACCTTTCTTGAGTTATGTCAATGGTAGGGGTGGGGCAGCCTGATTAGACTGCTTTCCAAAAAAGAATGGGAAGAGAGGAAACAAAGATCCAGTGGTATAGAAAACTCTGAAGTTTTCCTGAAAAGTCAATCAGAAAACTGGGCCAGAATTGGAGGGGAATGTGGAATCAAGTTTTAAATTTTTTTCCCAGGATGGGGGATGTTGGTGTCCTGATGGAAATGATCCTAGTAGGAAGGGAAAACACAGTGATTCCAGAGAACGGGGGAATGATACAGTGGTGTCCCCTTGTAGGTGAGAGGGGACGCACAAATGGAAGGACGCTGGCTTTCGATCAGATGAACTGTGCACGCTCCCTAGTAACAGGCTCCTTTGCCGCAGATGTAGGCCAATGGGTAAATCTGGTGCTGACACATGTGTAAATTCTCTTAATTGCTTATATTTTCTCATGAAACAAAAGAGTAGACATGCTGGAGATTCAAAAAGTTCAGAGACTGTTGCCAGAGAGCATGAGAAAATGATAGACAAGGTCACCGTAGGAGGATTTTTGGGTGGCCTGGGGGCCCACTTGCAATACAGTCATCCAGTCCTTGGCGTTGCTGGTGCTTCCAGATTGTGTACCAAGTGCTCTAGGTGCATTTGCATAATGAAAACCCTGCCAGGTAGTGAGGGCAGGTAGTGGTGACGTTGATTCTCATTTTACACACGAAGCAAGCTCCAAAGCAAAAAGTGACTTAGTCTGTAGATCACAGAGCAAGTCAGTGGTTAAACATAGACTCACCCAAAGCTCCGTTACATGTAACATCTTTTTACCACTTTGTAACGGGTCTGCTCACAGAGGACGCAGTCCTGTTGAAGAGATGGAATGTAGAAGACAGCATAAGAGAATATGTAATCAAGTGTTAAATTCTGTTGTATGGCATGATACAAGGAGTTTATTCAGTGATAATGTTAATGTTAATATGTGCAAGGCCCTATTATAAGTACTCAGGCTATGAGTACTTATATATCTTGCAGTGAGCAAGATAGTGGGAAAAAATCCTAAAGTTCTGGGCTTCTGAAAAGTTTTAAAAGGCTTTCTATGTGACTCTTCCAAGGCATCATCATTTGGTAAAAAGCACAATGTACTAAAAGTTCGGGAACTTGTTTTTCTGCTCCCTGCTGTACGTGACATTGCTTCAATTCACCAGGCCTTGGTGCGATCCCCATCCATATACTGAAATGCTGTGGTTTTCCAAATTCCACCTGAATAAAAGCACTGTGAGTCTGAGTCTGTATCCTAGCCTAGGGAATAATTGCTCAAAAATGTTTTAGTCTCCATCCAACTTCTTGATCTAAAACATGGGAATGCCACATCTCATTTCATAGTGATAAGACCCTGTTTCCATGGTGAAATGTTGCACTGACATGCATTCTAAAATCATCCTCCAATTTTTAAACTCCGGGAGTATGAAAGAGAAAGGGGCCCTGTTCAGCCTGCAGGTGCAACAGTCCCCATCCTTTACCTGGTGATTTCTGAACACCTGTGAGAGGCTTTGAGATAACTAATGACTTTTTCCGTCTTCTTCCTCCTTCCTATTCAGGCCTGGAAGAAACGCTGGTTTATCCTGCGGAGTGGTCGGATGAGTGGTGACCCAGATGTTCTGGAATACTACAAGAATGATCACTCTAAGAAGCCCTTGAGGATCATCAACCTGAACTTCTGTGAGCAGGTGGATGCAGGCCTGACCTTCAACAAGAAGGAGCTGCAGGATAGTTTTGTGTTTGACATCAAGACCAGCGAGCGCACCTTTTATCTGGTGGCCGAGACCGAGGAGGACATGAATAAGTGGGTCCAGAGCATCTGCCAGATCTGTGGCTTCAATCAGGCTGAGGAGAGCACAGGTAGGAGAACAAACCCACACCTTTCTCCCGAGGACCAGGATGCTTCCTGGAGGGGACTTAGCCGTTGGGGCTGCAATGAAGGCCTCCAGATTCCTTGAGCAGGGACAGCAGACTGCCGCTAAAAGCCCTCCTCTCTGGCAGAGGAGTAATAGGCAAAGAGTGAGAGTGGGAAGCGTTTGGCCAAGTACCAGAGGGACCTCTGGCCCTAATTACGTTCAAACCTGAGATGTGTTGAGGTTATGATGAAGCTAAAGGTACTTTGTGGTGTTTCTTCAGGTACCTCAACACCACCCCCTTTGTCAGCCCTGCACCTTTCCCCCCTTCCCTCCACTTTCCGGCGCTCTGTGCTCTTCACATGTCACTCATCCCATAGGGACAGCTCGCACCGGGATTCCTTCTCTGGCCCACCTCTGCCTCTTCTAGCCCGTCTGTTTCAGACCATCCTCCACAGTCACACTTGCCCCTTTTTTTTTCTTTTGGTTTGGGGTCCTCTGTGATTATTGTGGATGCATAATCCAGTGGCTTTTTGTGTTCACTTGAGAGGGGAGAGGTGAAAGGAGGAAATACGGGTATATATTTGGGTTTTGTGGACTTTACAAAAGAGTAGCCCAACCTTGTATTTTTTAAGATTTATTTATTTATTTAAGATTTATTTATTTATTTATTAAAATTGAGTGTAAGTGGGGGAGGAGCAGAGGAAGAAGGAGAGAGAGCCCCAAGCAGTTTCCCTGCCGAGTGCGGAGCCCAGCATGGGGCTCTGGGACTTGACACAGGGCTTGACATGAGACTCGATGCAGGGCTTGTCATGCGGCTTGATCCCATGACCCCGAGATCATGACCGGAGCCAAAACCAAGAGTCAGACATTCAACTGACTGAGCCACCCAGACACTCCAAGTAGCCCAACTTTTTTAACTGAGTTTTAAGTTGCAGAAATGCTCTTTAATATTTTTGGGGGTTCATCCTCAACTTGGGGATGATTGAGAAATAGGTTTTATTCTGAGACTGGTGGAGAGCCTAAATCCGTAGTTCTTAAACCTGGTTGCATGACAGAATTAAAGAGGAGCATTTTTAAAATGCTGGTGCCAAGGATCCATGCCAGATCAGTTCGCTAGGAGTCTCAAGGGTGGGGCCTCGGCACGAGCGTCTTTTCACAACTTCATTCTGAGTGCCGAGGGTCTGGGGCTCCCTTGCTTATTTTTTATGGCTGATAATATTACATCTATAAAATTTTCTCTGTCCATTCACCCATTAATGGACACAGATTGTTTGCATGTCTTGGCTGTTCTAAGTAATGCCTCAGTGAACGTGGAAGTGTAGGTATCTCGCCGAGATAGTGATTTCAGTTCCTGCAGATATGTACCCAGAAGCAGAATTGCTGGATCATATGGTAGTTCTGTTTTTAATTTTTTGAGGAACCTCCAAATCATTTTCCGTACTGACTGTACCAGTTTAGGTTCCTACAAGCAGTGCACAAGGGTCCCCTTTTCTCTGCATCCTTGCCGGCACTTACCTCTTACCTTTTGATAATAGCCAGTTAACAGGTGTGAGGTGATCTCTCATTGCGGTTTTGATTTGATTTACATTTCCCTAATGATTAATAATGTTGCGCATCTTTTCAGGGAACTTGTCCATATGAATATCTTCCCTGGAAAAATGTCTATTCAGCTCCTATGACCATTTTTTAATTGGGTTATTTGTTCTTGCTTTTGTTTTTGCTCTTGAGTTGTAGGAATTCCTTATGTGTTTTGGATATTAACCCCTTAGCAGATACGTGGTTTGAAAATACATATTTTCTTCCATTTCTTTGGTTGCCTTTTCATCTCGTTACTTTTGCCGTGCAGGAGTTTTTTAGCTTAATGTAGTTCCATTTGTTTGTTTTTGTTTTTCTTGTTTGTGCTTTTGGTGTCATATCCAAAAAAACTCATTGCCAAGACCAATGTCACGGAATCTTTTCACTATGTTTTCTTTTAGGAGTTGTATGGTTTCAGGTCTTACATTTAAATCTTTAATCCAGTTTGAGTTAGCTTTCGTGAGTAGTTAAGATAGGGGTCCAGTTTCTTTTCTTTTCTTTTCTTTTCTTTTTTTTTTGCATATTAATGCGCAGTTTTCCTAGCACCATTTTTTGTCTTTTCACCACTGAGTATGCTTAGCTCCCTTGTCAAATATTAGTTGACCCTACATGTGGGGCTCTCTGTTGTGTTCCCTTGATCTGTGTGTCTGTTTTTATGTCATACCATACAGTTTTGATTACTACAGCTTTGTAATACAGTTTGAAATCAGAAAGTATGATGCCTCCAACTTTGTTCTTCTTTCTCAGGATGGCTTTGGCTACTTGGAATCTTTTGTGGTTCCATATGAATTTTAGGATTCTTTTTTCTGTTATTGTAAAAAATGCCATTGGAATCTTGATTGGGATTCCCTGAAACTGTGTGGACATTTTAACAATGTTAATTCTTCCTGTCCATAAACAGGAGATATCTTTCTATTTATTTGTGTCAAAGTTCTTAATTTTTGAACAGACTGCATTTTCACTTTGCACCAGGCTCTCCAAATTATGTAGCCTGTTGTGCCTGGACTGGACATGCTGTCCTAGGAATTCTGTGATTTTCATCTTCCTTGCAGAAGGGTTAGGAGTCCCCATTTTACTTTTAAAACCTTTGGTATAATCTTTGTTTCCTGTATGGAATTTCCTGTTTTCCCCAAATCTTTGTCATTTATAGGCTTCACGGATTTTTTTGTTTTTCCCTTTATTTTGTTCCTGATGAAGGAACATTGCATGCATAAAAGAAACAAGCAAGGAGGGGGAAAATAAAAAGGAATCAAAAGAACAAGGGAGGAAAAACTATAGACTACTTCCCCCACCCCAGTCTCAAAGCTTTCATAAATGTGAGAGATAGGTCCAAAAAATACCTCAGCTTTTTAGAAAATAGGTAATTGTGGGGTGGGGATGAAGTAATCAGAAAGCAAATTGCTTTTAAGTTTTTATTTTAACTCCAGTACAGTTAACATACGTTATATAAGTTTCAGTCATACAGTATAGTGATCCAACAATTCTACATATTAGTTAGTGCTCATCATGATAAGTGCACTCCTTAATCCCCATCACCTGATTCACCCATCCCCCACCCACCTCCCCTCTGGTAACCATCAGTTCTCTATAGTTAAGAGTCTGTTTCTTGATTTTCTCTCTCATTTTTTACTTTGCTTATTTGTTTCTTAAATTCTACATAGGAGTAAAAGCGTATGGTATTTGTCTTTCTCTGACTTGTTTCACTTAGCATTATACCCTCTAGATCCATCCATGTTGTTACAAATGGCAGGATCTTGGGGCGCCTGGGTGGTGCAGTCATTAAGCGTCTGCCTTCGGCTCAGGGTGTGATCCCGGCGTTCTGGGATCGAGCCCCACATCAGGCTTCTCCACTAGGAGCCTGCTTCTTCCTCTCCCACTCCCCCTGCTTGTGTTCCCTCTCTCGCTGGCTGTCTCCCTCTGTCAAATAAATAAATAAAATCTTTTTTTTTAAAAAGGCAAGATTTCATTCCATTATAGTATATATGAATATATTTATTTTTATTTTTATATATGGAATATATAAATACATATATATGAATATATGTATTCAAAAAATATATATATGGAATATATAATGGGCTATTCACACACACACACACACACACACACACACACACACACACACACCACATCTTCCTTATCCATTCATCTGTTGATGAACACTTGGGCTGCTTCCATAATCTGGCTGTTGTAAATAATGCTGCTGTAAACATAGGAGTGCATGTATCCCTTTGTATCATTGTTTTGTATTTTGGCGGTAAATACCCAGTGGTGTGCTTACTGGATCCTGGGGTAGTTCTATTTTTAACTTTTTGAGGAACTTCATGCCATCTTCCACAGTGGCTGCACCAGTTTGCATTCCTACCAACGGCGCACAAGGGTTCCTTTTTCTCCACATCCTCACCAACATCTGTTGTTTCTTGTGTTTTTTATTTTAGCCATTCCGACAGGTGTGAAGTGATATCTCATTGTGGTTTTGATTTGCATTTCCCTGACGATTAGTGATGTTGAGCATCTTTTCATGTGTCTGTTGCCACCTGGATGTCTTCTTTGAAGAAATATCTGTTCATGTCTTCTGCCCATTCTTTAACTGGATTATTTGTTTTGGGGTGTTGAATTGTATCAGTTGTTTTTATATTTTGGATACTAACCCTTTATCAGGTATGCCGTTTGCAGATATCTTCTCCCAATCAGTAGTCTGCCTTTAGTTTAGGTTTTTTTGTTGTGTCCTTTTCTGTGCAGAAGCATTTTATTTTTATGACATCCCAATAGTTTATTTTTGCTTTTGTTTCCCTTTGCCTTAGGAGACATATCTAGAAAAAAGTTGCTATAGCCAATGTCAGAGAAATTACTGCCTGTGCTCTGTTCTAGGATTTTTATGGTTTCAGATCTCACATTTAGGTCTTAAATTCATTTTGAGTTTGTTTTTGTGTATGGTGCAAGAAATTGATCTAGTTTCACTCTTTCTGCACGTAACTGTCCAGTTTTCCCAGTACCATTTGTTGGAGAGGTTATGTTTTTCCCATTGCGTATTCTTTCTTCCTTTGTCAGAGATTAATTGACCATATAATTGTGGGTTTATTTCTGGGTTTTCTATTCTGTTCCATTGATCTATATGAGCAAATTGCTTTTAACTGAATTATTTCCTTGTGCGATTAGAGGTGTTCCTACCAAGAGAAATGTTCTTGAGATGTAACAAAAATTACTCTTGGTGCAAATATATTTTTAATCACATATTTAAAAAGTGATTAATGCCTGAATCCTTACTTTTACTGTATAGGATTTAAGTACAGTTCAAATGCGAATGTGTGGAACCACGTTATCTGGGCTTGCTTTCTTTAGTAGGACGATTCATTCGCCCATTCATACCTTGTTTATTCAGTTATTCATCCAGCAAACCTTTATGGAACATCTGTTTTGTGACAGTCCTTGTCACAACCACTGAGGCTACAAAGATGACCAGAAGGGTTCCAGCGCTCAGATATCATAGTCTAGTGGAAGGGACAGACCGCTAACCAGGCAGTCACAGGGGAGTGCTGGAATAGAGGCATGACCGTGGGTGGAGACCCCAGCCTGTGCACCACCAGCTCACTGAGGGAGGGAAAATCTTAAGGGGGTGACAAGTCAGTATTTTTTCACCAGCTTTGTCTATTAAAAAATATATTCCCTTAAACCTTTGACTTCATTTTTAAGGGGATTATTTTATTAGATGCCAGGTGGTTTCATTATGAGAGCAAAGATGTTAGTTGTCTGTGACAGGAGGTTAGGATTCTTTGTGAGATCTTTCTGAGGGAGACAGTAGGCTTTTCTTCCCTCTCATAGGAGAATCTGGCGTGTTAAAAGATTCAGCCACATAATGGGTTATGTTTTAATTTAGAGACTTTCTTTAAAATGGATTATATCTATAAAACCCTCAGATAAGGGATTAAAGCTTAATCACCCAAATCAGTGGGGGTTTTTAGCTGAGAGTCAGGATCAGAGGCAAAGCAGGAAGGAGATTAACATTCGACTGCCTACTTTCGCTTATTTCATTTCATCACTTTTATCAACTATGCTCCCATTTCTCCAGCAAGGAGACTGAGTGCTTCTTCTTCCCTGCCTAGCACTCCAGGACTACAGCTCCTCTCTGTCCTCACGCCTGCTTTGGCGGGTTCACATGGACTCCCCAGTGTCCTCTGTCCCTGAGGCTTCCTGAATTCAACACCGCTCTCATTGTGCTGCGGCTTACTGAGAACAACCCAGTCTCTGGGGTGCCTGTGTCAGCAGCCACCTTACGGGGAAAGCACCCTGTACTGACGCCTAACCCTCAGTGGCCACAAAAGAAAACAGTAGGAGCTGTATAATCAGCGTCTACTCTACGTGACCTAGGAGCTCTGCATAAATCTGCACTAAAAATTCATAGGAATCTTCTGCGGTAGGAGCGGTTTTGACTGAAAATACACAGCTAGAAAATGACAGAGCCAGGAGCCTCGTCTAACCCAGGTCTGACTTTGTATTATTATACGTGCTTTGTCTCTGACCTTCTGGAATACAGACATCTGCTAGGACCAAGCCCAGGCACTTTTGCCCCCTTGGACACTACGTGTTGGACTGGAAGCACTCTCTGACCCCTTCCACAGAGGGTCCTATAGCCAACTCAAGTTTCGTCCTCACCAACCCATATTGCTCACATCCTTCAGCTGGAATATTCCAGGAATTTAGTAACTTCAGGCCTCTAAACCAGTCACCACACTCTACTGGTGAATTTGTAGCCTGGAGGTGAGGATACCTGACTTCGAATCACAACTCTGGGATTATATGAACAGGTCACATGTTTTCCCAGTTTCCTTTTGTTGAATAGAGATAAAATTATCTTCTCACCCAATGGCTCTGCTTCTGTGTGTGGATTCACCAAGACAGACTTCGGACCTCTGGCAGCCCCTCGAGTTTCGTATTCCGCAGAGGAGTATTCGCATTGTGTTCCGTGTAGAGTTGTCCCCTAGAGCTGTGCAATGCAGTGTCCCTGCTCGCTGCGTGGTCCTGGAGAAATTTCTTCCTGGGGAAGCCTCCTTCAAGCACATACACCCTCTTTCTTTCTTTATGTAAGAGTTGTGATGGGACCTAATAAAAAAAAAAAAGCAAAAAAAACCCCAACCTTCTGTTTTTCACTTTCATCTGGAAGAGGTTCCACGGCAGATGGAGTGTTTTCTTTTAAAGCCTTCTTGCCACCCCCAGCTTCTGTATTCTGCCACCCTCCAATTCCTTGCACATTCTAGCCAGCAACGTCTAGGATTCAAGAACAGACCAGGAGTGAAACTGAGTCTGAATACTGGCATAAGGGTGGAGGAAACAACCTCTTGACAGAGATCTCTTTCCAAAAGGAAACTAGGGATGATGCTCAGGAAGGAAAAGCAATTCCAAGAATATCAAGAAGACTTCATATCACATGTGCGGAGTTTAGCGTGTGTTTGTGTGGGAGGGGGAGGGGCGGTGTGCACGCAAGCACGCAAGCAAAAATAAGAACCCCATCTTCCTCTGGGAATCCGAATAGCCTTCAGTCCCCAGAGGAAGGGAGCAGAAAGCTTCTCTGAGCTGTTTATGAGCGGGCGGGTCCAAGTCCTCACATTTGTGGCCCAGTGGTAGGCAGCTGTCCCTGAACAGATGCACCGTACACAAAAGGAACCCGCTCGCAGCACAGAGCTTTGATGAATTATTCATGGGCTCAGGAGTCCTCCACTGTTAGGAAGCCCTCACCCCTTTGAATCCTCTGAGCCGAGGACTCCTCCTTCCCTTGGTCCCCTCCCTCTGTTATGTTATTCAGTGACTGTGCTGCTCTTGCAGGGACTCTGAAAGCCACACTAGCTGCACTGGAGTCCCAGCCCTGCAGTTTCGTTGCTCTATGGTACTGAATAAGTAACTTTGTCTCTTTGAGGCTTTATCATCTATAAAGTAGACACGATGCTGCTCCCTGTCAGTTGTTGGGAGGAAGGTAAGAAAATGGATAGGTGCACAACGTGAACGCTAGCTGCTGGGTTCACTGTTTTCCCTGTAGTGGTTGTGGTGATGATGCTTTTTGTATCTCTAGGTCAAGATGAACAGGATGTGATTTAAGTGTCTGGTGTTCTTAGCGGAACTTACAGATGACAAAACACTTAATGCAGTCTCCTTTGAGTGTAAAGAAACAAACCAAATGAGATAGGCAGACTGCGACATTATTCCTCTTGTTCGGGTAAGGATGCCAAGAGTTAAACAGTACAGAAAGCAGTGTTGCTGGGGCTCCGGTCCAAGGCTTTAACGCCACAGTAGGCTGTGCGCTCACACTCCTCATTAGTCCTAGCCCTGCTTCACAGACCCGTTTACCACCGTGGCTCGTAGGTCACAAAATAGCCAGCTGGAGGGAAAAGCAGGAGGTTTCTAAGTCACCAAGAACTGACCCTTTAGAAAGTAAAGTGCTGTCTATACATTAATATTAACCTTTGAGGGTTAAATTAGCAAGGCAGCGTGATCCGTCTTATTTTTTTAATTTACTTTTGTTTTAATTGGGTATAGTTAGCATACAGTGTTATATTAGTTTCAGTGTATGGTATAACGATTCAACACTTCTATACATCACCCCGTGCTCATCACAGCAAGTGTCCTCCTTAATCCCCATCACCTGTTTCACCCATCCCCCACCCATGGTTTACCCCTCTGGTAACCATCAGTTTGTTCTCTATGGTTAAGACTCTGTTTCTTGGTTTCTCTCTCTTTTTTTTTTTCTTTGTTCATTTGTCATGTTTCTTAAATTCCACATATGCATGAAATCATATGGTATTTGTCTTTCTCTGACTTACTCTGTTTAGCATTACACTCTCTAGCTCCATCCATGTCATGGAAAATGGCAAGATTTCATTCTTTTTTATAGCTGAACAATATTTCATTACGTGTGCGTGCATGCGCGCGCGCACACACACACACACGCCACATCATCTTTATCCATCATCAGTCGATGGACACGGGCTGCTTCCATAATTTGGCTGCTGTAAATAATGTTGCAATAAACATAGGGGTGCCTGTATCTCTTCGAATTAGTGCTTTTGTATTGGGGCGGGGGGTAAATACCCAGTAGTGCAATTACTGGATCATAGGGTGGATCTGTTTTTAACTTTCTGAGGAGCCTCCCTACTCTCTTCCACAGCGGCTGCACCAGTTTGCATGCCCACCCACGGTGTAAGAGGTTCCTTTTTCTGCACGTCCTTGCCAACATTTGGCGTTCAGCATGATCCATCTTGAGTAGCCAACAAACTACTGCGAATTAGAGCTCAGGGAGTATAGTTAGTAATTCTTGAAGATCTTGAAGTGAGGCCAGAGCCTCCTCCGTACCCTGGGTATTATTTTAGCATCTTCCCTCTCCTGAGCTCCTTGTCGGGAGTCTCACAGTAGTCGCATATATCTAACTCTGTAGAATGAGGACTTCCCAGAGTTTCAACCAACTGTTCTTTATCTCTTCTCCACCTTCTCTCTACCACAGTTTTGGGTGAGGCTGCCCCACCTTTTAAGTATTTTATAAATATGGACACTTCTAATAATCCCTGAGTTTCCCCAGTAACGCAACGACAGAATTGTTTTAAGTCCTGGGTCCCCCTGGGATCAAATGATACCCAGAGGAATGCTTTTGGGAAATCTTCAGTCTCTAGTGGTGGAATATTACTGGGGTTGGGAGGGTGGTGTCTTCAAACAGCTCCTTCCTCTCTAGAAAGGATTGGTGCCTTAAAGGTCAGGACCAGACCCCTTCTTCTTTAAATCTGACAGCAGGGAGGGCTGCGGTGGAGCCACGCAGTCAACCCAGATGCCTTCTGGTGACCTTGGTCCTTTTCCCCAGACACAGTGAGTGGGAGAGCCAGAAGTGGAGGAGGGTGGGAAGGAAACAGGCCTTCCTCAGAGACCTCACCCTTTCTCTCTTCTCATCCTTGGGAGGACCATCTCCTCCCTCGTTCCCTCCCCTACCTTTTGCTCTCTGGTTTTTTGACTGAGCTCAGATCTCTCAGCTCCTCTGGGGGATCCTTACTGGAAGCTTAGAGCAAATGTGGGAGGTAAACTGCAGCCCCCTCCCCACGCTGACACAAGTCCCTTGAGGAGCAAAGAACAGAGCGTAGACTGACCCGGGCCCCAGCCCAGAGGCGGAGGCTGCTGTCTGAATCACCCACCCTTTTTTTCCACTGAGACAATGAGGAAAATAAACATCCAGACCAGTTTCCAGCCAGATCTGAACTCCTCATGCCTTTTTTAAAAGAAAAATGTTATTCTAAATAACCCAGAAATATCAGGCCTTCCTCCTCAATCTTTTGTTTGTTTGTTGTCTTTTGTCTACAGCTGGGTCTAGTCACCCCGAGAGTAGGCTTTGAGTTGGGACATGAACTCCGTAAAATCCCCCACAGATACCCCGGCAGGCTCCAGCCTCGGCCTGCAGGGAAGCCCAGACCCCTCTGGAGGAGGAGAGGGCGACAGGGAGAAACCCGACCCTCTTCTCATTCTAAGCCTTGATCCCTCTTCCTGCTTTCCCTTTTATACCAGACACTCCCCCTCACCAACCCAGGCCACCAGCATGGATTAGGTCTAGTGTTAACTGCCAAAACCCACAGACTGCTAGAAAGGAGAGTGTCTCATCCCGACTCTTCAACCCCAGAAACCTTCAACAGCTCACAAACATCTCTTGAGATGTCTCCCCTTTTTGTTCTTTGAGGGCTTCTGATTATCTCTGGAGAAGGAAGGTGCTAAAGTAGTGCTGAATGGGTCCCAGACCAGATTCCATAGCCTAGTCTAAGTAATTTCTCGCCAGAGGTAGAATCAGGACTTTGACTTTAGGGGTAAGGTCACCTTGGACCTCGGGAGATCTTGATTCTGATTAAACATCCACTGAGGTACAGCTCTGGGTAGGATTCTGAGCTCAACAAAATCAGGAGGTACGGTCATCTCTCTCTAGGATCTGAATTGGGAATCAAAGTCCTGGTTTTAAATTTCAGCTTTGTTACTGATTCAGTGTGTTGATCTCAGTTTTTTCAACTCTAAAGTTTGAGGACCAAAATGATAATTTTCAACCATCTTTCTTTGCATTGCTTGTGAACTGTATGGCGTGTGGAATGTAACGTTTGAGGCAGGTGAGAGGAAGCCACCCTGGAGAGTGCAGGGGAGTGAGCCAGGTGCTGCAGCTGGAGCCAGACCCAGAGGGCATGCCCTCCCCCTCTCCTTTGGTGGCCTGGGAACGCTAAACGCAGGATGAAAATATTGGTCCTCTGCAGATATTTCAAAAGAGGGAATGCAGATCAGTGCTGAGCTACGGAAATCCTTCTCCGTCCACAACAAACATGAAAAACATGAGGAAGATGTAGTCAGTTTCATAAAACTAAATGTAGTCAGATTTTAAAACTTCCCTTCATTCTGAGGTCCTCTTTGTATGGGTGTGCACTTCTGTTAAAGTGTGTGTGTGTGTGTGTGTGTGTGTGTGTGTGTGTGTGTGTGAGAGACATAATTAAAAAGTGTTTGCCCTATATGTTGGTTTTTAAAAATACACAAACAGGTAAACAAAGAGGCAGTGCGTTAACTCATCCATAAAAGGGAAAAGTCTGGGAAACGGTGATCTAGAGGTGATGTCGGTGTCAGGACCACCTGATCCCCAGCCTCTGTGTCTGTACTGATGGCCAGAGGCCTTTGAACTCTTCCTTTAAGCTCACGCCCGCAGTGCGTCCCAGCATAAAGTCGGAGCTCTGAGATTCCATGTCCCTTTCACTCAGTTCTCATCGTAATGTGGTGTGTAAGCTGGAGTTGAGCCCGGGATTCTGCCTGCTTTTCCAGCTCTTAAGTTACTTGCCTGTTGCCCTGCCCGTAGTCTCCAGTTCCACTGAGGACTGGGTGCCGTCCTGATCTTACTTAGCCCCTCTCAGAGACTACAGTCTTACCCAAACCCTTAACCCAGAGGCTGGGGCCCCACTGCCCAGTGGCAGACTGCTGGGTTACCGGTGGTCTGTCTGCCTGAATTTCTGAAGATCTGCTTCTGCTTTCCTGGCCCAGGCTTCCTCCTCCTCACAGACTCTACTCCACATTTCTAGGTGATGTCCAGTTTCTCTTTCTGTTCTCTCAGTCAGGCAGGTCCTGTTCTAGGGACAGGTGCCAGGGAGGAGTGTGACACGTGGAGCATGAGTTCTCCATGGACTCATGAGCCTTGCCATGTTCTCTAGTTTATGTTCTTCCCTCCAGACTACCCTTGAGCTCTTCCAGCGACAGCCTGCCTCATCTGTGTCGAGTTCCTGGTCCCAGGCCCCCTAGTTTTCACCAAGACTCACCTGCTTTTAACTGAACCATGCCTGGCTATGTGCCAAGATATGTTTAGCAGATAGAAAAAAATTGGAGGTGAACCTCAAGTATGGAAAAAAAAATTGTTTTTTAAATTTCTAAATTTAGCGTCAGTGTCAGGGCCCCATCTGGTCAGAGATAGAGGCTGAAGTTTTAGTCAACTTCAGATAAAACGAGTCAATACAGAATTTTCTCAGTTAATTCAGATTTCTCTCTCTCTCTCTCTCTCTTTTTTTAATAAATAGAATTATACATACCAGGTTTTTCCCCCAGCTTTATCGAGGTATAATTGGCAAACTGCATTTGAAGCGTTCATAGTGATGACTTGATATCGGCATACATTGTGAAGTGATTACCACAATCAGGTTTATTAACACAGCAATCACCTCAGAAGTCAGGTTTCTCTTACTTTCTCCAGGGCCTGCTGTTCAAGTGCCCAGAGACATGAGGATCTGGAAACGGTTCTTTGAGGCCAGAACACAAAGTTTGGGAATGGCGGGGAGGGGATGTGTGAGAGGCTTGAGGGTGAGAAACAACTTTCATCTTTCTGACACCACATTCTAGAGACATGGTAGCGGCCCAAAGAATGTTCAAATGATCTAGTTGCTGTGTTTGGTTATGACTTTGTAAATAGTTACACACAATTATGTTTGAAAAACTCCAACTTATTTGTAAATATTGTTGTTTCGAGAAATTCACTGTTGAGGAGGAAAAAAGGAAGCTTCGAAAACATTCTAACCTTTTTCACAGGACATAGAGAATAAAATTCCCTTTATGGAAACAATGCTATAAAGTACAATAGTGAACAAAAATAAAGAAAATTTTAAAAAAAGAAAAAGAAGGGGCGCCTGGGTGGCACAGCGGTTAAGCGTCTGCCTTCGGCTCAGGGCGTGATCCCGGCGTTATGGGATCGAGCCCCACATCAGGCTCCTCCGCTGGGAGCCTCCTTCCTCCTCTCCCACTCTCCCTGCTTGTGTTCCCTCTCTCGCTGGCTGTCTCTCTCTGTCAAATAAATAAATAAAATCTTAAAAAAAAAAAAAAAAAAAAAAAAAAAAAGAGAAAAATGCAAGATGAATGATGTATTAACTAGGCTGAAGAGTCAGGGTGTGCCAGTGACCTAGACTTCATGTTACGTATCTATCATTTGTTTATCGTTTGTTTTTATTCCCCACCTCCTTACCCCTTTCGTAGATGAAGTCAGCCAACAAAATTCCTCATGGCTGGTGAATCATATTAGCCAAAACACTCAGCCAAGGTAGAGAAGGGAATAGATTTCATAGAAGGAGAAAATTCTAGAATATGAGGTCTTGAAATGCCCTGAGAGAAGGTTTAGTTCCAGACTCCTCAGGTAACAGAGTATCCAGAGGTCAGGGGAGGGGACTTAATTTGCCCGGGATCGTACAGCTAACTGACAAGGCTAGAATTGGCACGTGGGTTTCTTGGCTTCCTGCTAGTGTGCCAGACGATGTTGATGGTGATGCCATCTTGAATTTACACGAGGCCGTATGATTTATAAAATGCTTTCATGTACGTACTGGTTCAGAAGGCCAGTTTAGTACAAAGAGCATAGGTCTTGGCATCGTACGAATGCATGAACCCACAACATAGGTGAGTTCAGTCTTAACACGGGTGAGTTCATTTACTTTTCTGAGCCTCAGTTTCTGCATCGGTAAAATAGAAACGAGACATTCTTCACCAGGGCATTATGATTAGATAAGAGCCCACTTCAGTGACATAGCACAGTGTTTGGTGCGTGACAAGTGCACATTGAATATCACGTAAATGTATGGCCCATAAATTGTCCCTGCCTTCCCGGTGATCTTCATGGCAGCCCTTTGAGTAGACGGACCATGCTATTCTTCTGTCCCCCAAACCGAAACATCCGAAGTAACCCTCTCTCTATTTTACCCAAACTCAAGAACATTTTTTTTACTGTGTGTGATTAGTATGTTTACGAAATAAACCTTGCTTGGTTTGAGATACATTACACTTAATTTATTGAGGTGCTTAAAAACAAAGGTGTCTACTACTACTGTTAATTATAAAAGCTAATATTTACGTAGAGCTTACTGTGTACAAGGCACCATTCTGAGCATTTCGCAGATCTTCACTCCTATCATCCTACGAGGTAGATCCCTATTATTCTTCTCATTTTAAGAGGAGGAAACCGGGGCACAGAGACGTTCAGTAACTTACTAGTAGGTAAAGGAGCTGAGATTCAGACCCAGACGGTCTGGTCCCAGCATGCATGCCCTTAACTGTTAAACCATATCCTGAAATTCTAGATGGAGTTCTTTCCTCCAGTCATCGTGGTTCCTGTACCAGGTGTTCAGCACCTGCCCAAAGACCCGGGAAAGCCTCACCGCTGCCTTTGCTCTCTTGCAGTGTCCGTCTCTGAGTCTGCCAGTTGTAGGTGCTCTCCTTAGACTCCTTTAAGAGGGCATCACACAGAGCTCTTGCTGCTTTTAATTTAAACATAAGCCAGATTTTCTTCACTGACCAAAACCATCACTTCAGTTTTCTCTGAATCTAGGACAGATGTTCTTACGCCCACTAGAGTCCACATAATTACAAACAGAGCTGAGAGGCCAGCTGTGGGGCTTGGCCGTTAGTGAATACATTTTGCCCTCAAATTCATCAGAGCAATTATCCCCCCTGGACAGAGGCACCAAGGACATGTTTCTCAGATGCTCAGTGATCTGAGTGTAGAAGGCTTTGGATGGATGGACCTGGGTACTAATTCTGGGTCTGTGGTTTTGCTTGCAGTGTGAACCTCAGCCAACCATTTGTTCCTCAAGCCCTGTTTTAGACCCTGAGTATGTGAGCTCAGGCTCTCTGAGAAGCCGCTGCAGGATGAGTTAAGACCTGCAAGAGATTTATTGGGTGAGACACCTGTGAGGGATCATGGGAAGGAGCCAGAGAAGGGGGTAGAGCCTGCAGTGGGGTCAGGGCTGACACCTGTGACGGAGAGAAGGCAGGAAGGAGGATTAGACTGCAGTGCAGTTCTAGGACAGTTTCCACCAGACCAGCGAAGGTTCTCGAGCCAAGGTCTCCCATTAAAGGAGTCCCATGCCTCACAGGAACAGGCCTGTATTAGTAACTACTGCCATTCCTTTGACGCTGGATGAGAACAGCCATGGGGAGTTGCGGGATGCAGGAGGCCAGCAGCTGGGGCTGTGAGTCAGTTATGCTGCCCACATTAGGAGATCAAGAGGCAGATTTTTATGGCTAACGCACTGAAGCATCACCTGTGAACAGAACACGTGAGGTTCAGACTCTTAAAGGAGCTGACAGTCAAGTGGGAAAAGACAGATGAAAAACAAAATATTTAAGTGGTAGCAGTAAGCACTTAGATGAAGAGAAGACAGAGTAACGTGGTAAGGGGTGACTGGAAACCCGGTTAGGTCAGGTGAGCAGGAAAGGCCTCTCTGGGCCTTGGATTCTTTATTAGTCATATTAAAATGATTTCCTTTTTTTCATTCCACTGGATATTTGTGTAGTGCTTGTAATTTATAAGTATATGCTCCTTCTCTACCCTCACATCGAGCTGCATAATAGAATGACTCTTCGACTTGGTGTGAAAAAGACTTGAGTTTGAGTCCTGGTTTGGGCATTTCCTGAGAGCTCTGTAATACTGAGTAAGTCGTTTTATTTCTCTGAGTCTTAGTCTTCTTATGTGAAATGAATCTGGAAAGATCATTGCCCTGCCAACTTTTCAGGGCTGTTATAAATGTCAAAGTTGTTGAGAACAGCCTACAGTCGGAAAATAAAAATAAAAATTTCTTTTACAAAAAATAAAACACTTAGGAATCAATTTAACAAAAAACATACAACATCTCTATACAGACAATGGCAAATCGTTGCCAGGAGAAATTCAAGAAGACCCAGCAAAGGAAGAGAGATATCGTGTTGTAAAGTAGAACATTCGATATTGTTATTATGTTATTTCTCCCAGATCGATCTATAGATTCAGTTCAACCTTTGTCATAATCCCAGCATGCTTTTCTGTATTAATTATACCAGAGCAAATGAGAAGATACTATGTACACATATGAAAACATTACTGTTTTACCAAAGAACATGTCAATTATAATTCTGACCCTTTCCAGTCATAATATTGGACTTTTTTGAGAACTTCAGGGAACAGTGTTAGATTATTAAATGAAAGCTCTTTTCACTTTCCTTAGAAGTAGAAAAGTCCACTCGAGCTTATAATGTTTATTGTTCTTCCAATCTGATGTATTCCATAAAAAAAGAAACTGACATTCTTGCTCAGACCTACCAATCAGTCACTGGTAAGAAAATCATGTGGTCTCTCTGGACCTTAGATGTCTTATCAGTAAAATAAAATATGGAACTAAACGATCCCTTGGTCATTTCCAGAACTGTGCGTCTGTGATATGGAAGAAGAATAAATCATTAAGGATCAGCAAGAACAATCTGGTGATTTCTTTCCAAGCCTGGTTCAATAAGTTTATCATGTTATTCTCTTGAACCTTTTAATATTCTATAAGCGAGGCAGCAATTAGCATGTTGTCTGTGACCAAGACATACTAAAATGAAAAAGAATATGATCTTATAATAATACTAATGCAGTCTCCAAACTGGCCTTTCTTAGGATTTCTCCTCTTGAGTCTTTCTTTTTCTTTTTTGCCGGGGATGGGGGGGAGGTTACAGAGGGAAAGGGAGAGAGAGAATTTTTTTAAAAGATGTATTTATTTATTTTAGTGAGAGAGAGCATACACGAGTGGGGAGAGGGGTGAAGAGAGAGGGAGAGAATCCCAAACAGACTCTCTGCTAAGCGTGGAACCCAGCACAGGGCTTGATCCCATGACCCGTGAGATCATGACCTGAGCCACAGTTGCGAGTTGGGCACTTAACCAACTGAGCCTCCCAGGCACTCCGGGAGAGAGAGACTCTTAAGCACGGACCACGCCCAGTGTGGAACCCTCCTCGGGTCTCGATCTCACAACCGTGAGATTATGACCTGAGCTGAAATCAGGGGTCAAGTGCTCAACCGACTGAGCCACCCTGGCGCCCCTCCTCTTGATTTTTTTCAAAGCATAAGTTTGGGATTCATTGGTTTTGGTTTCAGCCTCTCTGTCCTTAATGATGGACTTAAATTAGATGGTAATATTTTGAAAGAGGACGTGATTACACAAACCAGAATGAGAACTTCTAGTCCAGGGATTGGCAAACTTCCTCTGTAAAAGGCCAGATAGGACATATTCTAGGTTTCACCACCCTTCTGTTCTCTCACAAGTACTCAACTTCGCTCTTGTGGTATATAAGCAACCATAAACAGTATGTAAATGAATAGGCATGGCTGTGTCCCAATAAAACTTTATTTATAAAAGCAGCCAGTGGACCCAATTTGACTTACAGCCCACAGTTTGCCAACCCCTGTTCTAGTGTAGCAATAATACATCTTGGCAGGCCTTCCGAGACACACGTGCATGTGGTCTCAGGTGTTGGCCCTTCTAGAGGTGTGAAAAAGATGTGATTCTCTTTGGATGCCAGCAGAGAAAGCCTAGAGTTGCCGAAGCATCAAAATACGAGGCTGGAAGAGGAGTAGGAAAGCTACACATATGAAGCCAGGAGCCCGTTGTGACGCCAGGACTCGAGACAGCAGCTAAGAAAGAGCTGCCAGTTACAACTGGGTCCTACCAGCCTCTTTGCCTCTGGGGTCTTCTGCTCACCACACCAAGGTCAGCTGAGGCCATTTGCACACTCTGGCACCAGTCCCGGCTCCAATCAAACCCTGAAGGTCTGTGAACACACAGCTTAAGCTCTTCTCCCACATCAGATCACCTCCCACGACGGAGTGCCGAGGGAGAACCCCCCCTCCATGGAGCACTGACGCTTAGGGACTGTGGCGTCTCTCTACTCCCTAGGACAAGCCCTGCAGGCTGCTGTTTCACATCGCGTACAAATTGGGACTCTCAGTTTCACATACCGTCCTTAGCTTCTGTAGCTAGTGAGCTGAGATTCAGATTTCAAAATCCACGTTCATTCTCCCTACCACACTACGTCTCCGGAAGCCACAGTTCGGCTTCTCATAATGCTCAGATCTCCTAATTCCCTCAGCAAGCTGGGGTCCGAGAGTCCCAGCCTCCCCACCCAAAATAGAACAGTTTCAGGTATTATGCTGGTGATTTCTGCCATTGCTGATGATTCTTTTTTTTTTTTTTAAGATTTATTCTTAAGCAATCTCTATACCCAATGTGGGGCTGGAACTCACAACCCCAAGATCAAGAGTAGCAGGCTCTTCTGACTGAGCCAGCCAGGCGTCTTGATGAACTCCTTCTGTTAGTGTTTGACACTCATGTTTCACACCGTTTGCCAGTTGTCTCTTAAGTGAAAGTCATTGTAAAAAAAAAGGCAGGGAAGTTCACCTCTTATAAAGCCAGCAAGCTTAAAAATACAGAGATATATTGTTGCTATTTTTGTGGGAAGGTCACAGGAGTCAAATACATCATTGCCGTGTGAGCTTATGGTGCCCCCTGGATGGACTGATTCCTATGGGACGACTGTTAGGTTTCCAAAGTTCCTCGGGGGAAGGAGGAAGTGCTGCCCTGAAGAGAAATCCTTCGGTTTTTCTAACTGTGCTATAAACCCGCAGAGCAAGGACAAGACCCGTTCTTTCTGCTGGGCCTGCAGCTCCGAGCAGGGTCTCTGCAGTCCATGCTCATGACCCTAAGTAAATGACAAGTGTTTCGTTCTAAATATGAATTAACTCCTGGAGGGGGGACCACCTGGCCAAGCCAGCCCCACTCAAAGGAGCAGGAGTGAGTTCTGTCACAGCCACGGTGTGCCATACGTGCGGCAGGTGAGGGGAAAACAAAATTTGGAAACTGATCTTTCTAAAACCAACAGGACAATGCGTGGCTAAATATAGGCTGGCTGTCCTAAAACAGATACATACACAACCCAGAAAACCCCACAAAGTGGTAACAGTTCCTCCCACCCTTCAAGAACAGTTTACATTGGGATCCTGGAGCTATCCGTTCGTGCTTCTGACCCAAAGAAGAATGACCGACCGCCAACCGCCGTGGTGTGTTTATCGAACACCTTGTTCTCAACCAGACCTTTGCTAAGCACAGAGCATTGCACTAAACACTGTCAGAGAAACAGAAATGGGCCAGATCCTGACTTCTACCAGCTCTCTGTCCCCTTCCATGTGACAGACTTGTGAGCCCCCGATGGAGAATACCCCGCAGAACGAGGTACTGTGAAAGGTTTAGAGGAAGGCGTGATTCATTCTAACTGGAGACCTGATGGAAAGCCTGGCATTTGCTCTAACGTGAGGGGCCCCGGGGCAGACGAGGTTATGTAAGGGTGTGTGACCAGAGACTGTGACATGCCTCTCAGCTACAGTCACTCTCTTTCCCCTGCGCCCTTCACACAATCGATTTCTGCTAAAGTATGCTGAAAGATCCTCTCTGTCAAGGTCGGGATGTTCTGACTTGGCTCACAGAGCCCGGGAGGGTGGGGGTGGGGGGGTGTTCTTTCTCAGATCCTTTCCTGGAAGGGGGATCGCATGGGCAGCCTAGTCCCCAAAAGGTCTCCCAGGGGCTCATGTTACTGCCTGTCTCTGCCTCCCCTTTTTTCTTCCTCTCCTTTATAGTTTCTATAAACACTAGGAGATGTATTTTTGAGCTTGGGGAATTATTTATACTAGTCTTTAGTAGTTCGATCCAGCAAATGTTTACTTACCATGCAAATGTAACATAATAAACTCATAGCAAAATACCAATCCTGCCATCCAGTGTCCTGGTGATCAGATCCCCTGACTTGATTGCCCCTCCCCTCCCCTCCCCCACACATTATGGAGACTACGTCTTCATTCACACTGATAGATACTGATAAATCTTTCCTGCAGCACAGGGGAAGGACCCCCACACTAGGAGCTCTGAATTGTTACTGCAGGATTGAGGTCTGACCTACTGTGTGGCTTTGGACAAGTAGCCTCACCTTTCTGGGCCACAGTGTCTCCAACCCGAAACGAGAAGCTTTGGGAATGTGGGAAGGACGGCAGTGATGAATAGCAGTTAGACTCCGGGCCCCTTCCAGTTGCCGTATTATGTAAGTTATTGTGTCGAGTGAAGCTCTTTTGTGCTTGGCTTTAAATTTGTGAAAAATTCCTCTAATTAGGATGTGTGTCAGACGATTTTGAGGATTATTCATTTTTAAATGATTTCTTGTGGTTGTGAGTTAAAATGACCTCGAGCTCTCGATCCCGTCTTGCCCACAGCCCCTGTCAGCATGCATTTGTTTTTCGACCTCTGCACCCTCTGGTCCTTGTTTCTCGGTCAACTTTCTGCAGGGACGACTTACTCCATAGAATCCTACACCCTTCTGTTTTCAAAAGTCTTTCATCGATCGTCTTTTCCCTGTTGGAACCCTTAGAATGTTACCACCATTCCACTTCTGGGTGTCAAGCCAGCAAGCATTTACTGAGTATTTAATAATTACTGTTTACCCATATTCCATCTCATCAGATCCTCGAAAGAACCTTGGAAGGTGGGTGTTCTCTCCGGCATTTGGCAGCATGAAAAAGGAGGTGCAGAGAGAGTAAAAGTTTTTCGTGAGGCCCTATAGTAGGGTAGCGTCAGAACCCGTGTTTCTGAACCCACGTCAAGGCTCGTTCTGTTACTAGTTGTGCCTCTTGGAGTTAGCTGTAGGCAGATGATGTGAAAAGCCAGTGAGAAACAAGGGTGGTTTCCGGTATATAATTTTGATGACCCAAAAAACGATTTTTGGAAGAATTTGTTATTTCATTTGGCTTTTCAGGCTTGCTTTGCCCCTGATATTTCAGTTGACCCCCAACCCTTCTACCCCTGCCCTGGGTTTAAGACCCAGAGATTGTAAAAAGCCAAACCAGTGGATCTTATCTAAATCCCTGTGTGAATATGACTCATTAGGGCTCATGCCGAACCGCTCTCATGTTTCCCAAAGGTGGCTTTGACGCGCATCCCCAGTCTCATCCCAGTCCTTACTTTTTTGAGCAGAGAAAGCGAGGCCCAGGAAGGTGAAACGGCATTCCCGGGGCCACTCAGCCAGTTGACAGCAGAGCGTGGCCTAGACCCCCGTTCTGTTACTTGATTCTGCCTCCCATAAAGCTAACACCGTTCACCACATAGGGATCTATGGGAACTCTTTTCTCTACATGGATGGAAAGAATTGGCTTTGGAAGAAAGTGAGATCTGTTTCCCATGGGCTCTGCCATTTTCTAGCTGTGTGACCCCAGAGCTTATTATTACCTTCCTGAGCTTCAGTTTCTTCGTCCAAAAAAGAAGGGGGGAAAATGGAAATAATACCTGCTTCACAGAGTAGACTAGAGGCACGTAGTACGTGCTTAATAAATGGTAGCTGTGATTATTATAGTCCGTAGTGTCCTTTTTGTTCTCCTTCCATATATAACATCGTACAGGGTATAGTTGGGACAGAAACAGAGGCAACAGTGACCTTCCAAGCGCTCACTGTTGCTCGGAAAGCAACTCCATACCTATTGGCCAATGTCAAGGTCTCAGCAGTTCCCTGTGTACTAAGGAATG
Organism: Ursus arctos; assembly: GCF_023065955.2. Taxonomy (NCBI): domain Eukaryota; kingdom Metazoa; phylum Chordata; class Mammalia; order Carnivora; family Ursidae; genus Ursus; species Ursus arctos. The sequence continues at coordinate 50,367,106 of NW_026622897.1, forward strand.
GGAGCAGTAAGAACAGCAGGCACTGTGCTAAATGCTTTATATGTATGATCTCAAACCTTGCAGCAGCCCTGGAAAATTATGTATTTTCCCCATTGAACAGGTGAAGATCAAAGAGGTTTGTGTAACCTGTCCAAGGCCGTAAAGCGAGGAGTTAGCAGAAGCAGGTTCTGAATCCAGCCTGGGCTCCAGCATGTGCTTTGGTCTACCACTTCATGGGTTCTGACACCCACTGAGGCTTGGGGTGGGGATTTAGGGGGGAAAGGATAAAGATAAAAAGGGCATTGAGATAAGGGAGCCAGTCATTATTTGGCCAGTCATCTTTTCCAGAAACTCCCGCCAACCGCCCCTTTCCTGCTCCTGTTATCACTAGCCAGTTGATGGCTGGGCTGGGCTGGGCTGGGCCCCTCTACTAAAATCCTTCAGAGCTTTCCTGTTCTAGAGTTTTGCAAGAAGGTGGGCGGAGTGTTTGTGTGCTGGGCAGGCTTCCCAGGGGTGATTGTGGAAAGGAAGGGGAGTGATTTTTAGGGCCCTAAAAAGAAGCCAGGGAGAAGAGGAAAAAATAAAACCCTGTTTAAAAGAAAACAAATTTGACTCAAGTGTTTTCTGGCATTATCTTAAGTCTAGACTTGGAGATGGAAGCCCAGGCCAGAAGTCTGGAAACGTCCATTTTCTACTTGCTGTATTACTGCCCTTCCTAATGACCCAAGACACATCATTACAACAGCCTTGTGGCCACATACCAAAAACAGCCCAGCCACACATCACGTAATGTCCTTTTTTGTTCTTTTCTTCCCTCAAGGGGTACCCAGGCAATAAAAACAAATCCTATGCACGTTTCATGTGAGTGTACGCATTTGTTTTCACACCAATATCTCCTTCACCTTTTACACCTTGGGTCTTTTGACCCCAAGGAGTTCTTGCTGTTTTGTTTTGCTGAAATTCCCACTGCCTTGCTATGACTGTGGAGCAAAGCCCAGGACGGTGGGGTTGGAGGAGGTGCAGGGAACTGAAGGTAGGAAAGGGAGACTGTCTCTTACTCAATCTCCTTTGGTAAGGACTTGGTATTTACTGAGTGTTCAGCATTCTCTTTAGAGAGGAAGGAAAGGTCAGACGTATTTAATTAGACCATTCTTCTCTTGCGCAGACTTAATACTTCACGAAAGTGTTAATGCATGTGTGTGTGTATGTTTTTTTAAATTCACTTATGTATTACGACATTAAAGTGTACAAGTCATTGTTTTTTAGTATATTCACAGGTTTGTGTGTACCCACCACCTCCATCTAATGTTGGAACATTTTCATTGCCTCAGAAAGAAACCCCATACTCATCAGTAGTCAGTCCCCATCCCCACTCCTCCATCCCACCCCCATCCCCAGGCAGCCACTGGTCTACTTGCCGTCTTCATGGATGTGCTGATTCTAGACATTTCATATAAATAAAATCATTACAATCTGTAACCTTTAATCGCTGGCTTCTTTCACTTAGCATAGTGCTTTGACGATCCATGCATGTCGTAATATGGATCAGAACTTCACTCATTATAGTCAGTTAAGCATCTGCCTTCAGCTCAGGTCGTGATCCTAGGGTCCTGGGATCGAGTCCCACACCGGGCTCCTTGCTTAGCAGGGAGCCTGCTTCTCTTTCTGCTTGCCATTCTCCCTGTTTGTGCACTCTCTCTCTAACAAATAAATAAATAAATAAAATCTTTAAAAAAAAAAAAAAAAAAGAACTTCACTCATTAGACGGCTGAGTAATAGTCCATTCTAGAACTACATCACATTGTTCATCCAGTCTCTACCTCTGCCGTCACACGGTCTTCTCCTTCTCTGGCTCTGTCTCTGTTTGCTGTTCTTATACGGATGCCCATCAGTGGATTAGGACCCACCCTATTCCAGTATGACCTCATTTTAACTAATAAGATCGCAAAGACCCTATTTTCAAACAAAGTCACATTCTGAGGTTCCATGTAGACATGAGTTTTGGGGGGACACTCTTCAATCCAGTATAGACCCTAAGGAATAATCACTTACATTCAGGTAGAAATCTTCTAAAGTAGCAAGCAGAAGTGAGATTTGGGCAAGGGTTAGCCCCAGAACAGCTTTGAAGGAATTTTTCTGAAACTGCAGGTCATTATGGAGCTGGCTGATTGCACAGACATGGCTTTGTATTTATAGAATGGAATTCCAAGTGGGCCCACTTCATTTTAACCCCTACTTCATCTTATTAGCAAACCTTGAAATCCCCTCTTATTTTGACCACAAGAAACAAGCATATTTGATTCTGTGCTAGTGAAAATTCTTTTAGTCACTCAGCAAGTATGTATTCAATACCCACAGTGAGCTGAGACTACTCTCGGCACCAGGAATACAGAAGTGCCGAGGACACATTTTGAGAACTTAAAACATGCCAAATTGTCTCAACCCTTTATGCATTTCATCCTTGTGACCACCCTGTGTCAACTTGTAAATAAGGAAACTGAGGCTCAGAGAAGTGAAATGGTTTCTCCAGCTCTGCAAGTAAACAGCCTGGGTCACAGATGTGATTCCACAGCCTGGACAGAGGACCCCATCCCTGAGAACAGGTCATTCCTCTTTTATACAGACCCACAGCCCAAAGCGTGCAGTGTAGGGGGCACGCAGGATGTGAGGGGTGACAGGCGGGGTAAGTAGATTGTGACAGAATGGCCTTTCTTGTCGGACTTGGGGACCTGGACTTGATTCTGGAGGTGGTGACGAATCAGCGATACGGAGGGACCGTGACCTCTTGCTATGTATTTCATTTTTTTTATTAATCAACACGTATTTATGGAGTTGTATCACACACTGGGCTTGATGCCAGGGATGACACTGTTACGGAAGAGAGAGTGTCTCTGCCCTCGCTGAGTTTACAGCCAAATGTATGGAGTGAGGAGGGAGAAAGGTTAACTGTCTTCCCAAAATTCTGTTTGAAACACAAGGAAGGACTGGCTAGAAACAAGGTTGAAGGAATAAACAGGAAAATGGCTTTAAAAAGAGAGAGCTTTGCGGGCCATCCTGAGCGTGACAGGGATCCCCTGAAGACTTTGAAGCCAGGCGGCGACATAGTGGCGGGTGTGGTTGTTGAGAAGCAGAGCCCTGGAAAATGCCTAGGTTTCTGGCTGAGGACCGATGGCGTGGTGGCGCTGACGTACTTCGCAGAGTGGGAGACCACAGGAGGGGGCTCGCTGAGTTTGACCTGCATGTGGGACATCTGAGTGGAGATGCCCAGCCCACAGAGGGTTCTAGGACAAGAGCCCAGGATAGAGAACTGAGCTGAAGATTGATTTTTGAGAGCCGTCCTCACCTGGCTGGGGAAGATTACCCCAGGGGAGTCTCCTGAGTGAGTGAAGCTATAGGAGGGTCTGGGTGGAACCCTGAAAATGCCCCCACTGAAGACAAGGCAGGGGTGGAGGAGTCCAAAAAGACCACGGGAAAGGTGGAATTGCCCCAGAGGCTTTCTCGTTGCACCTTCCCTGTGTCTTCTCAGGCCGCAGCTGTGTCCGTCTCCGGCACCCTGCTTCTCCATCCCCGAGCATAAACCTTCCCCCCTCTGCCATTAGAGAGTTCATCTTGCACATCTAATGGAGTAATGAAGCCATTGATTCTGCTAACAAACATCCAGTTCACTACAAGACCTGTAATGGGAATTCATTTTGGAGGTCAATACAGCTGTCGATGGAACAGTTTTCCCCAGGGGCGCATGGCTCTCACTGTCGGACGCTGGCAGAGCTGTTCTGCCTTGCATCAGAGAAGCCTGGAGAGTAATTAATCCGATAGAGCACTAACGAGCTCGTGATCCTGCCTAGGGCCATGAGAAGGGCAGGGACATAGGTCAGATAACGGCGAGTAGAAACAGAAGTGTGTCCCCTCTGAAAAGATTTGAACAGCCCTAGCAAGCCACCATCACCACCACTAAAACATCACACCCCACTAGCTGTCACATCACCAGAAGTTACATCTTTAAACCTTTATTTCTCTTGAACGAGAAGTTTCACTGTGGAATTATTGTATGCCGAATGAACATTTTTGCTTGTTCCACAAACGCAGACTAAGAACTCTCTGTGCACCTGGCCTTTATTGGGTAAATCCTGGAACCGTAGGCGTTAACGGCATCAGTCACTGTCTTAGAGACTCATGGGCTAGAGAAGGAGGCAGAGGGACAGTGGATACAATGAAGCATGGGCCAAGTGCTATTGGCAGCCAGAAAAACACCACATCCAGGAAGGTTTCAGAGAGAATATGATATCCATGCAGGGTCTTAAAGTCTGCAAATGAGTGCCAGTAGAGTAGAAGTGAAATCCAGGCGGAAGGAACAGCAGAAGCCCATAAGAAAGAGTCATAAAAGGGGCTGGTGTGCCTGGGGACTGATGAAGCTTCCGAATGCCTCGGTCCAGGAGGAGAAAAGCAGGAAGTAGGTGAGACTGTCAAAAAGGCCTTGTATGTTAGGCTCAGGAACTTGGACTAGGCTTAGAGAACCAGCCGAATGAGTAATGCCCTTGGCCTGGGGGGGGAGGGTAGCACTCTCAGCTGTGATCTGTCTTTAATACCTGCTTCTTTTCTAGCACAACAGAGGGAAGTCTAAGAGGAGAGTTAAGCGGAAAAACCAACTCAGAATGGTGGGCACAAGAGCTGGGGAATGGGAACCATTGCTGTTCTTAAGAGGACTTGGAAGGGCAGGCAGGAGGAGCTGGGACCAGTCTTACGGCACAGTCTGCTCCAAATACATTTGTGCTTTTATCATTAATGCAGTAAGTCGCAGCCCGGGGTCTGACTTAATGAGTCTTCAGGAAGCAAAGCTCATGTAACAAAGCCAGCCTGAGCTTTGATGGAGGTGATGACAGCAGGAGCCTCCGAAGAGGAGGAAGGCAGTGGCACTTACATCTCTAAGGGCTGGCCTGGCGTGAGGGCCAGAGTCACACCCCCGCGCCATGGGCGGCCACCCTCCTGGGAGCTGGGTGAACAACATCAAGGTGGGGACAGGGAGCGGCTTCCAGGTGACTCCGGGAGCAGCGCTGAGGGACAGGGCATCTCCTGTCCACCAGGAGGCCACAGCCCTCCTCTCCCAGGGGCAGAGAAGGATGAGCGGGTGTGTGACGGGGAGAGGAGGCTGCCGACTGTAGCTGGATCGTTGCCTCGGCTCTTAATATCTCTTCCTCCTCTGACAGCCCACTTGGGGATAAGGACACCTTTCTTCCTTTTTTGTTTCACAGACTCCCTGAGAAACCTCTCCTCCGCCAGTCACGGCCCCCGCTCTTCTCCAGCTGAGCTCAGCAGCTCCAGTCAGCACCTTCTCCGAGAGCGGAAGTCCTCGGCCCCGTCGCACTCCAGCCAGCCCACCCTGTTCACCTTTGAGCCCCCGGTGTCAAACCACATGCAGCCCGCCTTGTCCACCAGTGCGCCTCAGGAGTATCTCTACTTGCATCAGTGCGTCAGCCGGAGAGCGGAGAACGCCAGGTAGGAGACCGCCGGGAGCAGCGGTGCCTCGGGGGCCCACTCGGGACTCGGGAGCTTCCAGTCCTGTTTTTAATTTCAAAGACGAGGGAGTAAAACATTTTCTCAGACAAACAGATGCATTTATTAACAAAGCATCATTCTTTTGCCTAGGTAACCTTCACATGGTACTGGTGTCAGCTGTGCTGCTACAGAGTGGTGATCAGATTCCAGAGGAACCTCCCATTATCAGAAATCACGCTATAAAAATGTTTAATCTGGGGGGAAAAGGCATTAGGGACTAGAGTTTCAGAATTGGGAAAAAAAAACCGTCAATTTACTTGTTGGCAATAAGAGTATAGCTATAAAGTCTTACAGTATTGAACAAATCCATATCTCACTTTTGCTGTAGAGCAGCCCTGTTCTGTGTGGTCGTGAACTATCCACAGGTGGCTATTTAAATTTGAATGGGTTCAAATAAGATAAAACTTAAATTGAAGTTCCTCAGTTGCACTGGCCACATTTCAAGTGCTCAGTCGCCACGTGTGGCTAGTGGCTACCCTCTCAGCACAGGTAAGGAAACATTTCATCACCACGGAAGGTTCTAGAACAAGGACTCTCTGCTCTAGAATAATAGTCTATGTATTTCTGACACCACTAGTTCTCTCACAGGTGCCGAGCGTATACATATTTTTACTACCGTTTATTCTGGTTGTTAGGGTAACAAAAGCACAGAGGTGATGGGCTTTACCAGAGCTAGTCCCCAGTTGCTAATCCTGGCCAGCAGAGGACCAATCACGTGTCTCAGTTCATTTAGAAACACCGAATTTGTGTTATGAAAACTAAAGCAGTTAGAGAACTCACTGTATTATGTATTACATCATAGAACATTTTCAAGCAGAATCTTACTCGAACCAGTCAAATGCACTGAGAGACAGCCGATACAGATCATTCTGTCCGTCTCCTAGATGAGGACAGTGAGGCTCCCAGCTATGGCGTGACAGAGGCAGGACTAGAGCCCAGGGCTGCTCGGCTCCGGTCCTGCACTCCACACTGCGTCACCCTGCTGCCGGGACCATGACACGGCTCGCGCTGCCTGCGCTCTGTCTTAAGGTGGCCTCAAATACCCATTTTCCTGACGCCTCGGGATTCCTTTGTTTATGAACTTCCACGAGTTCAAACTCCATCAACTTAGACGGAAAGAGCTGAGCTCAGAAACAAGGTGGGATGAATGAGCCGAGATGACAGAATGAGTTCGGGCCACGCCGTAAACAGCCCCGATGCCCCTGGCTCCCACGCCGCCGGCAGGCAGGATGCGGAGGCTAGAAGCGTGTACAGGCTTGGGAGTCCGGCAGGTGCGGGTCCAGATTCAGGTTCTGCCACTTTCTTTGTGATCTCAGGCCGCTTACTGAACCTCGTTGAGCTTCCATTTCCTGACCTGTAGAATGGAAAGGGCTCCTCCTAAGGCTCCCTGATGAGCACAGTGACAGGAGCACATCCAAGTACTTCTGAGCGTTTGTTCTCCTTGTGCCCCACCCCCACTTCACGTGACCTGGCCTCGGAGTAGAGAAGGTGAGGTCTTAAAATCATCATTCTCTTGAAAGTGGACTTTCTATTAATGCCTCTCACCCTTAAGGTGCCTATGAAATATCTAGGGATCTGGTTAAAATGCCGATTCTGAATCAGTAGGCCTGCAGCGGGTCCCGAGATCCTGCCTTTCTGCTCACTTCCAGGGCTTGCCTTCGGATCACACTTGAAGTAGAAGGCTTTATATAATACTAACAACTACCACCACCTCCACTCCCATGCGGCTGCGAGAGCAGCAGGGAACAGATGTGTAAATGTGTCTGCTTGAATTAGCAGTTAGGGCCCACTCTCTGCACCCCCTCCTCCTCGGTAAAGCCTCTGTTAATCTGCCTAGCTGAGATCCACGTCTCTGAATTCCCACAGCAGTTTTTTATTCTCTCTCGCACGTTTGGCACGCTCTGCTTCATAGTGTGGACACTTATATTAATATATTACTGCCCTTCAAAGACAGGACAAGGGCATATAGTAGGTACATAAAAAATATCCAAACGCATCTGTGTTACAGAGAGAGAGCATAACAGGGGAGACAAAACGGATCTGCAGTTGGGGAAGCAGCCTTAGTGTGGGGCCCTGAGCAAGCTGTGCTTTTCTCTGTGTCTTTGCTTTCACTTGTGGGGGTGTGGGAGCAGGGGCGTGAGGAGCAGGAGCCGGGAGATTTTTGGAAAAAATAAGTTCAAACAACATTAACAGAATTCCCAAGTGATGGAGGTTGGGAAGGAAGCTTTCTTCGGGCCAGAAACACCATATAATTTCTAGAGGTATTGGAGTAGTTTGCATGATACTAAACATACTGTAACAATTATAAACTCTGGGCACAACATAAAAAAACAACTGTTTGAAGGCACTGAAGAGTAATCACAAGGCAGGCAGAAACTGAAAGAGATTTAACTCTTAAAAGGAGCTGGGGGGGAGGGGCGCCTGGGTGGCTCAGTGGATTAAGCATCCAACTCTTGATTTCGGCTCAAGATCATGATCTCAGCCTCATGAGATCGAGTCCTGTATCAGTCTGCACACTGTGTGTGGAGCCTACTTAGGATTCTGTCTCCCTCTGCCCCTCCCCTGCTTGTGTGTGCTCTCTCTCTCTCTCAAAAAAAAAAAAAAAAAAAAGGTGCTAGTAGCATACAACGGTAAGTGTGTTAATTGCTTTAATCCACGGTATTAAGAGGTGGGGCTGGCTAGAGTGAAGAGATGGTGAAATTTAGGAGAGAGAGAAACTAAAAAATCAGTGGGGAGTGCCAGTCCCTGTGTGGTCGCAGCAGCACACACAGGCTACCCCTCCCCCCAATTGCAAGTAAAAACTACGGACAAAATACGATTGCCCTGTAATCGTCTTGATTGTATAAAAATAAAATGAGGCAAATGATAAAGGGGAGCAAAACGTGGAGAGGGCACTGCTGGAGAGGTGAATCCTCTGTATCTCGTGGCATTGCCCTGGGCGGCGGGGCAGGGGGCCACTCACACAGCAGCGCGCTGGGGCAGACAGCTGAAACTGTGAGAGCAAGCCCATCTTTCTTGCTAGAGGAACCAGTGCAGTGCCCAGAGTGAAGAGAGCTGGAGAAGAGGTTTCCTGACTCTGAGAATGAAACCACACAAGTCTCGGGCTCGCCGTGAGCTGCGCATGTGCGGGACAGACCTGACGAGCATCGCAAGGGCTTTGAGCGCTCAGCCGAGATCTGCACCACCACATACAGGAGGAGAGACGGAACTTGCAGCCTGAGTCTGACCACAGTGACAGCTGCAAAACAAAAACCTCAGCGCTCTCCAGAGGATTGTAACAGAACCCAGCATCTACGCAACATGATAACACAATACTAAGGATGTATAATCTAGAATTTCTCAGCATACGGAGAACCAGCTAAATGTAACTGGTCCTCAAGGGGAAGCCAGATGTCAACCCTGGCATGACCTGGTTGTTGGAGTTATCAGACCCAACTCGAAAAGCCTGTATTATAACCATATTCCATAAAAATGAATGGAAAGAAAAGAAAAACTATCAACCCACAAGTTTATATCCTGAAAAATTGTCCTTTAGGAGTGAAAACAAGAGGTTGCCAAATGAAAGAAAAATAAGAGAATATCCGAGAGAGCTGATTTAAAGATGTGATAAGAGGTTCTTCAGGCTGAAGCAAAATAGTCCAGAAGGAAACTAAAACCTTCAAGAATGAAGGAAGAGCTGCAGAAATAGTAAATATCTGCATAATTTTCCCTCCTCAGTTCATTACTATATGTGACTGTTGAACGCAGATACTAAACGTTGCCTAGTGGGGTTTTCACCTGGTCCTCTCTTCAGCGTGAAGAGCTTCCTTTATCATTTCTATATGAGTCCCCTTGTGACATGTTTTCCCAGTTTTCATTTATCTGGAAATAATCTATATTTCACCTTCATTTTTAAAAAAAGATTTCTTTAGTTATTTGAGACAGAGTGCCCGTGCGTGGAGGGGAGGGGCAGAGGGAGAGGGCGAGAGAAAATCTTGAGCAGACTCCCCACTGAGCACAGAGCCTGACATAGAAATCGATCTCACGACCCCGAGATCACGACCTGAGCCAAAACCAAGAGTCAGTCGCCTAACCTCCCGTATCACCCAGGTGCATCTCACTTTCATTTCTGGGAGATATCTTGCTGGATATAAAATTCTGGAATGATGGTTTTATTTTATTTTTTTTATTTTCTTTTGGCATTTTAAAGGATAACATTCTGTAGTCTTCTGCCATTCATTGTATGAGAGGGGAGCTGTTATTTTTATTGTTAGACTCCTATAGTAATGTATCTATCTTCCTCTGAATGTTTTTTTTTTCTCCTCTTTAAAAAAAATTGTGGTGAAATACACATAAAATTTATCATCTGAGCTATTTTTAAGTGTACAGGTCAGTTAGTGTTAAGTACTTTCACATTGTTATGTAACCAGTCTCTAAAACTGTTTTCATCTTGCAAAACTAAAACTCTCCACCCATTAAAAATTCCCCATTTCCCCTTTCTCCTACTTCCCAACACCTTCCTTTCTACTGTCTGTATGAATTTGACTTCTCTACGTAACTCATATAAATGGAATCATACAGTACTTGTCTTCGTGAGTGGCTTTTTTCACTTAGGATAATGTCTTTAGGGTTCATCCATGTTATAGCCTGTGTCAGAATGTCCTTCCTTTTTATGGCTGAATGCAGTTTCATTGCCTGTTTATGCCACATTTTGTCTATTTCATCCATTAATAGACACCTTGGTTGCTTCCACCTTTGGCTGTCGTGGATAACGCTGCTGTGAACCTGGGTGTACAGATACTCTTCAGGGAGTCAGCTTTCAGCTATTTGGGGTACATACCCAGAAGTAGAATTGCTGGATCCTCTGATAATTCTAATTTCAGTCTTTTGAGACACTGCTGTACTGTTTTTCATCGTGGCTGCACTATTTTAGAACTGTGAACAATGGTGACCATTTCTCCACATCCTTGCCAGTATTTGTTATTTTTTGGTAGTGCCATGCTAACAGCTGTGAGGTGGTATCTCACTATGGTTTGGGAGTTTTTCTGGTTTTTTGTTTGTTTGGTTTGGGTTTTTTGGTTTGTTTCTGTTTCTGTTTTTGTTTTTATTTTTAAAGGTGGGGCAGGGCTGGGGGGGGGGAGAATCCCAAGCAGGCTCCACACCCAGTGCAGAGTCAGACACGGGGCTCATTCTTACAACCCTCAGATCCTGACCTGAGCCGAAATCAGGAGTTGGTCACTTAACTGACTGAGCTCCCCTGGCACCCCTCGCTGTGGGTTATTTACTTTTCCATAACGATTAATGGATGTTCAGTGTCTTTTCAGTGTTTGTTGGCTGTTGTGTCTCTTTGGGGAAATGTCTATGTAGGCCTCTCCCCATTTTTTTTTTATTTTTTTTATTTTTATTTATTTTTTTTTAAAGATTTTATTTATTTATTTGACAGAGATAGAGACAGCCAGCGAGAGAGGGAACACAAGCAGGGGGAGTGGGAGAGGAAGAAGCAGGCTCATAGCAGAAGAGCCTGATGTGGGGCTCGATCCCAGATCGCCGGGATCACGCCCTGAGCCAAAGGCAGACGCTTAATCGCTATGCCACCCAGGCGCCCCCCCATTTTTTTTTTTTAAGTCTGGTTGGATGGTTGTTGTTGTTGGGTTGTAGAAGTTCTTTATATATTCTGGATATTAACACCTTGCCAAATATATGATTTACAGATATTTCCCCCATTCTGTAGATTGCCTTTCATTCTGCTGATTGTGTCCTTTGATGCACAATTTTATATTTTGATGCAGTCCAATATATCTATTTTTACTTTTGTTGCCTGTGCTTTTGGTGTCATATATTAAAAAGAAAATCATTCCCAAATCCACTGTCAGGAAGATTTTCCTCCTGTGTTTCTTCTCAGAGTTTATAGTTTCAGCATTTTGTTTAGGTCTTTGATCTATTTTTTAATTTTTTATATATGATGTAAAGTAAAAATCTAACTTCATTTTTGTGCATATGGATATCCAATTTTCCCAGCACCGTTTGTTGAAAAGATTGTCATTTCCCCATTGAATGGTCTGAGCATCTGTACTGAAAATCATTAGATCATATATGTGAAGGCTATTTCTGGGCTTTATATTCTGTTCCATTGGTCTATATGTCTTTGGGCCAGTACCACACTTTTAATTACTGTAGCTTTGTAATAATATGTTTTGACATCAGGGAAGTATGAGACTCCTCACTTTGTTTACAAGATTATTTTGGCTATTTGCACTTCTGTCTGTTTGCTGACTTTTATTCGTTGTTTTTCAGCAGTTTGACTCTGATATTCCCAGGTGTATTTTCTTGGTTGGGGCTTCATTTAGCTTTCTGATTCTATTTTTTGCTCTTTTTGATCAAGTACAACAAAATTTCTACCAATATTTCTTCTTCAAATTTTTTTTTCTGCCCCATTCCATCTCTGCTTTCCTTCTATTCTTCACGTTAGACCACTTAATACTGACCCATACATCACTGATACTACTCATTTTTTAAAAAATCTTATTTCCTCTCTGTGCTCATTTTGGATGATTTTTAATTGAATTTTCAGTTCTAGAATCCTCCCCCTTTCCCCCCACCCCATACTTTTATTTAGTTTTTTTTTTTTTTTACAATTTTTGAGGTGTAATTAAAGTACAGTCAGTGTCAATACATATAAAGTTTCCTCATGTCCCTTTGTAATTCATACTTCCCTCTACCCCATTCCTCAGGAACCACTGACAATATTTCTATCACTACATTAGTCATCATTTTCTAGAATTTTACTTGAGTGGACTCATATAGTAGTCACTATTTTTACTTCTTTCACACAGCATAATGCTTTTGGGATTCACCCATGTTGTTACATGTATCATTAGTTGTTCCTTTTTATTGCTGAGTAGTAATTCAGTGTACCTTTATATCGCTACTTATTTATCCATTCCTATGCTGGTGGGCACCTGGGTCATTTCCAGTTTCAGCTGTTACAAATCAAGATGCATTTGTCCATAAACGTCACTAACAAATCTTGGTGTAGACATTTGCTACATTTCTCTTGGGTAAATACCTAGAAAACCACGCCTAGGTGGTTTTACTGGTGAATTCTATAAAATGGGGTAATGCAAATATTACCCATATTCTTTCAGGAAACATAAGAAGAGAGGGTCCTTTTGCAACTCATTTTTTTTTTGAGACCAGAATAACCCAGATACCAAAGACAAGGAATTACAGGAAAGAAAATCGGAAGGCAATATTCCCTGTGGATATAGATGCAGAAGTCCTTTCTTTTACAAAAACAAACAACCAACAGTAATCAAATCCAACTTAAAAATATATATTTAATGTGTGTGTGTGTTTTAGGGATATTAATATATTAGGGAATATATGCGTGTATATATACATCATTAGGGATAATAGTTCGTGATAAAGTGGTGCTCATCCCAGGAATGCAAGGTTGGTTTTACATTAAGAAACCAGCCATTGTAATTCATTACGTCAAGAGAATAAGGAGAGGGCGCCTGGGTGGCTCAATCGGTTAAGCATCCTACTCTTGAACAGCTCGGGTCATGATCTTGGGATTGTGAGATTGAGCCCCGGGTCAGGCTCTGCGCTAGGCATCGAGCCTGCTTTAGATTCTCTCTCTCCCTCTGCCAATCCCCCCTCCTCTTTCTCTCTCTCTCTCTCTCTCTACCTCTCTTTTAAAAAAAATAAAAGGATAAGGAAAAAAATAATATAATCATCACCTTAGTAGATGCTCATAAAGCATTTATCAAAACTCAGGGCCTCTTCATAAAAATTTTCTTAGCAAACTATAGAGGAGAGCTTCTTCAAATTAATAGCAGACTTCTAAGGATAACCTACAGCTAATATCATACCTAACAGAGAAATATTAAGCATATTCTCATAATACTGGGGATAAGGACAGAATACCTGCTCTCACCACTTCTTTTTTTTTTTTTTTTAAGATTTTATTTATTTATTTGACAGAGATAGAGACAGCCAGCGAGAGAGGGAACACAAGCAGGGGGAGTGGGAGAGGAAGAAGCAGGCTCATAGCGGAGGAGCCTGATGTGGGGCTCGATCCCATAACGCCGGGATCACGCCCTGAGCCGAAGGCAGACGCTTAACCGCTGTGCCACCCAGGCGCCCCTCCAAAATGATTTTTAAAAGAACAAAGTTAGAGGATTTGTACTACCTGATATCAAGATTTGCAAACAAACAAATCTTTGTCTTTATCTTCCTCAAGACTGTTTTGTATTGATGAAAAGGTAAACATACAGAGCTCCCTAGAGCAGAAAAGTATGTGTGTGTGTGTGTGCGCGCGTGCGTGCATGTGCCCAGGTGTTGACAAAGGTGCGAATAGGGAAATGAAAGTCTTTTCAACACATGGTGCTGGAACAGCTGGGTGTCCATATAGAATTAAAACAAAAAAAACCCTTATTGATACCACACTGCTCAAAAGTTATAAATGTGTCAGAGACCCTAAATGTAAAATCTGATAGTATGAAATTTCTAGAAGAAAACATCTCTGTGTTCTTGAGGTAAGCAAAGATTTGTATCACAGGATACAAAAAGAGGGGACCCATAAAAGAAAATAAATCGATAAAGTAGTTGAATCAAAATTAAAACTTTTCTTCAAAAATCCCCACAAAATGCCAAGTCACAGAATATGAGAAAATACTCAAAACAAATATATCTGACAAAGGATTTATTTCTAGAAAATATAAAGCATTATTACAACTTAAGACAACCCAATTTTTTTTTATGGGCAAAAGATTTAAATAGACACTTCACCAAAAAAAGATACAGAAATGGCAAATGAAAAGATGCTGAGTCACCAGGGAAATGTTTGCTTCGTGTCCACAGGAATGGGTAAAAGAAAAAAGACTGACGATGCCGAATGTTGACAGATGTGCTGTCATCCTGCTTCTGACATTCATGTTACATGCTAGGCACTCTGGAGAAAAAGAAATAATGCTTTACAGTTTACGGAGCGCACTCACATTAGTTACCTCATGTGATCTCCAAAATAATCTCAGAGGGTTACATCTTTTTTTTCATTATTGTATTTTTAAGTAATCTCCACACCCAGCGTGTGGGGCTCGAACTCACACCCCCGGGGTCAAGAGTCGCTCGCTGCACTGCCCGAGCTGGCCGGGCGCCCCTCATAGGGTTCCTTCTGAGTGGGGACTTGGGAGAGAGACCCAGCTCATTCATCCCTGCCCGGCGTACACATAAATACGTCTGTTGGGATTACTGTAGTGAAAGAGTATTTAGTGAGACTAATAATAACCAGCCTTTATCTGTTCCTTTTTTCATTTATGGGGGAACCTGACATACTATACAATAAATTAACTCCCTTAGAGGTGAAACTCTGAGTTACTTATCCTTCACTACAGTTTTAGCCCCTGTTCTTCCTTTAAGTACTGGACAGGCGTTCCGGCTAAAATGACTTCAGTTCTCAAAATCTCGCTCTTCCCCTGAGCAAAAATAAGTCACTCCTCAAAGTAGTAACTGTCGCCAAGGAGGGAGTTTTGAACAGACACCATCAAGACAAGCGGAGTCCTTTTTGTCTTCCCTGGATTTATTGTTGCCCTCCAGCCTTTAGGGCCTCATTTCAGACTCTGGACCTTCTCTTTCCTCCTGTTTCCAGGAGGCTGTTAACCCTTAGCAGGTGATGTGGTGTGGAGAGTCACGTGCCTCAGAAGGCCGTAGTTCAGGGGCCCGGAGACGGGGTGGGGGGAGGAATGCGGTTTCGAGGGATGGGATTCCAGTCGGAATGGGTCACGGGCCCTGCAGCAGTATCCCGCGCAGAGAAGGTGCGTGAGAAGTAAAATGAGAAGTGGCGATGGAGAACTTACCTTTGATTCATCATTTCTAAGACCTCTGACTCATTCACCCAGTGCCTTTGATTGACCAAAGGCAGAGAAGAGACGACTTTTAGTTTCACTTAGTTCGTCTATGTAACTCTGCTCTGTAACCGCGATGAGAAGGCAGGCACAAACTTGCCGCCGGAAGGGTTTGAGATGCAAAGATCACCTCACCTCTCAGAGATTGTGAGATAGCATTTTCTGAATTTTCTTCCCTCATCGAAGGATCCACGTGGGATGGGTTAAATGCAGAAGAATGGTCCGTATGACCTCTTCCGACGGCCAGGGACTGTTACAGACCTAAATGGTGGTCAGTGTACTTACGACCATGTGCGTATTCACTTTCTTTAAATGGGAACATGCTACTAAAAAGGAGACTGGGCCTTCATCGTGAAGGTACTAAGAGTAGCGTGGAAAACAGTGAAATCAAGGTGTCCTGTGGTACGTGAAATTATGTGGAAAGAGGCCAAAGAACTATTGCAAAACTAAGCAGTGAGGAAAACTAGGAAACCGTTCCTAAAAGATAAGGGAGCGGTTTCTGGCCGGTATTAAGGCCGGGGCGGCAGCAGCAAGAGGTAATGGGCTCGGGCCACCCACCAGCGGCCACGGGCGTGGGAGCAGGGGCAGGCGCTGCGGGCTGGACGGGGTGCGTTCTCTGCTCCTTGCCCCTGCCTCCAGCGAGCTCCCCTGCACGCTGGTGTTCCGGCATCTGCGGGGTTTCCCATCTCAGAACTGGGGGGGGGTGGGGGGGGTGGGGAGGATTCAGATGGCCTCGCGCGGGACATGCCCGGCTCAGGACCTCGCTCCTTCCAGGAGGCCCCTGTCAGCCCACAGCCCGGCAAGGGAAGCCTCTGGAAATGCACCGCTTCCCAGTATTCATCCCAGGAAAGCAGCTCGGGACCCCACGGTGACCGAGGCCTCAGGGTTTAACGACAGTAGTAAAGGCCGCAGAACTCACGAGTGCTCACAGCCCCCCTCTGGATCTGCTGAAAGAGGGGGCACACCGTGGCAGCGGCTTGGAGCGGAGTGCAGAGGCTGGCGTGGAGCCAGCCCTGCTGCTGGCCGTCTGTCTGTCCGAGTGCACAGCTTCCGGCGAGCTTGTTTCCCTCCTGTAACTCCTTTCACCCGGTTCTTGAAGCGGTGACCCGCCCCTCCCCTCGCATCTCATCGGACCCGGCCCCACGAGGGCACTGGGCCAGGGTTCGGGATGGCAGGTGTGTCCCCTGGGTCCCGGGAGCGCGGCCCCAGGTGGAAGCGTGAGACCCACACCCGAGCCGCTCTAGCACGAGGCACGGCCAGGGTTCCGCGGGGCGCGGCGTGCGGCGGGAAGGAGGAACGGAAGTGGAGAGGGGGAGGCCTGTCACACCTTCGCGGAGCAAAAAGGCTCTTTTTGGTACTTGGTGTAAAGTTCCACTGCATCAAAGAAGCATTCCAGAGGCAGGTAAATCAGGCCCAGGGCTGGCGCAGAGACAGGTGGGACACGCTCGCGGGGGGGGGGGGGGGGGGGGGGGGGGCGGCGACAGCTGGGCCAGCTCCAGGGGAGGGCGCCAGGGCAGCGCCACGTAGGCACCTGAGCTGCTGGGCTCCGAAGGGCAAGGGTCTCAGCCCTCCGACCGGAGCGTCAGCCGCGCTCGGGAAGCTCAGGATGGCCGCACCGACACTCCTTTATTTATTCGTTTATTTCTATAGGAATTTGCTCGTCCATTCACCAAGCCTTTCTTCCTCAGTCTCCATGGAACAGCACTAGTCCAGGTGCCCAGGAGAGAGCAGTGATAAGACAGTTTCTCTCCTGGAGGGAATCGCGGGCGGGTGGAGGAGACCAGTGCCGGTGGCACATAGCACAGATGACACTTGCTCCCCGCTCCAAGAAGAGCTGAGCAAGTGACTGATTATGCCTGGAGGTAGAGGATGGCAAGAAACAGCTTTAAGAGGTGTGTCGGGGCGCCTAAATGGCGCAGTCAGTTAAGCATCTGACTTCGACTCAGGTCATGATCTCAGTGTTCTGGGATCGAGCCCCTCCTCGGGCTCCCTGCTCAGCAGGGAGTCTGCTTCTCCCTCTGCCCGCCCTCAGCCTCCCACTCATGCTTAGTTTCTCTCAAATAAATAAAATCTTTTTTTTTTAAATGTGACATCTGTGAGGAGTTTGAAGGATAAGTAGGATCCGGAGCTTGCCGGATTGCAGTAGGAAGCCTTTCAGACAGGGTGAACAGCGCAGCCGAGCCCAGAGGCTTAACTGCCCGGGGCCTGCTGGGAACAAGGCACGTTTGCTGAGTGGATCCGCGAGTGGGCAGGGGCACAGGGAGAAGAGATTGGAAAGGTGAATTAGAGCCGGAATACTGCTTAGTCCTAAAGGCAGTGGCACAGTGTTGAAAATGTGTAAGCTGGCAAGTCAGGAAAGTGAATGTCTGGAGGACGTCGAGGGGATCTGAGAGGTCCTGGCGGGTGGTAGGGAGACTAGTTACCAGCCCTTTCATTTTTGTGGAAGGAAACCCAGGAGGACCTGAACTGGGGTGGATTCAACAGGACCTGATAGGATTCTTGAGTGAAAAATTATCATGTGGGTAACTCCCTGGTCTCTGGTTTGAGTGACTGGTGCGTTCCCAAGACAGAAGAGTCCGGAAGACGGTGATGAGTTCATTTCTGAATCAGGTTAAGGTTTGAATAAAATTATGTGAAACATGGATCAGTGTTTAAGGTTACTGCAAGACACCTGTGATTTCTCCCCACCCTGCCTTAAAACCCCCCAGGGGCTCCCCTGTTCCCAGCAGCTCCAGCCCAGCCCCTCTAAGGTCACGTCTCAGCCCCAGCTCCTAACACGCTTGCGGCGGCCTGAGCAGCGTGCAGATCCTTTCCCTTGCTAGGTGATTCTACTTCTTCGTGCCTCTAACTAGAACACCTTTTTCCTTCTCTTGCCTTTTGCCTGGCCAATTTCAAGACTCCCTCAAAGGTCAGATCTTTGAAGAAGCTTCCCCTGACATTCTGTGCCACCAGCACCAGGGAGGGTTAGTATCAATCTGTCAAGAGCTGAGTACTCACCCACTTGATTGTAATGATTTGTATGCATGTCACCTTCTCTACCGCTCTGTCCCCCAGGGCAGGAGGCATCTGTGTATCCATTGTGCCAGCCCAGATGGAAAATAGGACATCAGTAAACGTGCATTAAATGAACATCTCTCAGTGGGGACATCCAACCTTCTATCTACCATTGGCTCTCCCATCCTATGTTCCAAGCACTCCATTATCTAAAGGCTAGATGTTCAGTGATCTAGGTCCATGGTGCTTGTCTTGGATATGTGTGTGAAATGGAAAAAAAAGAAAGAACACGGAGGCCTAGAGAAGAGGGCCACTGAAGGTTTGGGGAGTGAAATGGAACTCCTCAGTGGTCAAGGATGCCAGTTTACAGGAGAGCCTGGTGTAGACACCTGTTTCCCTTCCTCTTTCTAAACTATTGGGCCTGTTTTCTTTTTTTTTTTTTTTATTATGGTATGTTAGTCTCCATATAGTACATTAGTTTTTGATGTAGTGTTCCATGATTCATTGTCTGCGTGTAACACCCAGTGCTCATTGCAATACGCCCTATTTTCTATCACCATCTGGTGGCCGTATCCATAAATAACAAGCTCCCCGCGAGCTAAAAGAGCTCATACAAGGCAAAAGTTCCAGCACGTTGCTTTAGAGGGCTATGAGCGCCTCACCAGCCCTAGCTATATCATGTAAATTTATATGTATACAAGATTTGCCTCATGCTGGTAAGAAGTGCCAAGAACTTTGAATCAGATTCTTGAAGAAGCTTACAGCTTCCAGAAGGCTGAGAATCACTACTGTAAAGGATTGTTCTAGAACAGTGATTCGATGAAATCCTATGAAAAATCATAATGTGAGAGAGGAAAGCAGACCTGGATCCCTACTTGCTCAGAACCTCACCTTCCACTTTCCCACACTACCCATCTCCACACAACACAGAATCCAGTTTAAAAACCACATTCATAAGGCCAATGGCTTCTGTAGCTTCACAGCCAGGTGAACCCTGGAGAGCCACTGAGGCCCTCCAGGCCACGCCTTCGGGGTGGCGGGTGGGGGGGTAGTGGTGAGGGGGGTGCCTGAGTGGAGCTCACAGAGATGGTGGCAGTAATGGAGCTCACACAAATCCTGCCACTCCTGGGTCTTTTCTTACTGTTCAGTCTTGCCTTATTTCCCAAAAACCTACATTTTAAAACAGTAATCCTCAAAACTTTTTCTGTCTATAATATAGTTCCCAAAGGGGGAACCATTTTTCCTATAAAATTCTAGTCTTCTGGAAAGAGCTGTTTCCCTGATGAATGCCTTTCCATAAACTATAATACCTGATAGAAAATAAATTGATAGCTTCCATTGGAACAGTTCTTTATAACTTATAACTTCCACAGCCATTAGCTGACTTGTGTTACAGTGGGAAGACGGAGACTGAGGTAAAACGGCCTGTTTGCTAGTGTGTAACCGCACTTTAAGGGTTCTTTCCATTGTCTCACAGCCTTTGTATACAAAAGTGTACATTCTGTGGTACTCAAAGCAACGAACAGGCGGGTGACACAGCTGCCGTGTTTGTTTATTTGGAGGGATGAGGGGTAATCACACCGTCGGGGGGAGGGGTGGGATAAAGGCTAACATTGACTGAACTCTGTATATTAGATCTAGTGGAGTCTAACGTCCAAGTCTGTTTTAACCACCATTTGTGCAGATGCATTAACCGAAGCTCAGAAGGAGTGCCTCGTGCAAGTCACACAGCTAGTAAACCGTGATAAACTCGGGCCTGCCGGCCTCCTCAGCCTGGTGTTCTGCACCAGCCAGCCGGCATGGGACTTGGAACATGCCAGCTTGCCTCGCCAGGTGGGCAGTCCTGGCCCCTCTAACCTGCCCCGTCCTTCCCTTCTTCTCTCTCTCAGGAGTGCCAGCTTCTCTCAGGGCACGAGGGCCTCGTTTCTCATGAGGAGCGACACAGCCGTACAGAAGCTTGCCCAGGGCAACGGACACTGTGTCAACGGCGTCAGTGGTCAAGTCCACGGCTTCTATAGCCTCCCCAAGCCAAGCCGGCACAATACGGAGTTCAGAGACAGTACCTACGACCTGCCCCGGAGCCTGGCCTCCCACGGCCACACCAAGGGCAGCCTCACAGGCTCTGAGACCGATAACGAGGACGTATACACCTTCAAGACACCCAGCAACACCCTGTGTCGGGAGTTCGGGGACCTCCTAGTGGACAATATGGACGTTCCAGCCACCCCGCTCTCGGCCTACCAGATCCCTAGGACGTTCACGCTGGACAAGAACCACAATGCCATGGCAGTGGCCACTCCTGGGGACTCGGCCATCGCTCCCCCGCCCCGGCCTCCCAAGCCAAGTCAGGCAGAAACACCTCGATGGGGCAGCCCTCAACAGAGACCTCCAATCAACGAGAGCAGCAGATCCGTCTCTGCCGCGGCCACCATCCCCAGGCGCAACACCCTCCCGGCCATGGACAACAGCCGACTGCACCGAGGTTGGTGTAAGCCCCAGCCGCGACCCCGGGGAACGGGAGGTAGCTTGGGAGTTCTCGGTAATCTTGGGCATCCGTGCGGAGGAGACCCAAACCCCTTCCTGGCTGGTCTTCCAGCCCTGGAGGCTGTTAGTGGGTGCCTGCAATGCAGGAGTGTAGCAGACCCTGCTGGAGAGCAGTTACTGTTCCACTCAGGGAGCTGGAACATTCTCGGTTAACCACAACACAACTTATTATGGGGTTGGAAGTCCAAATCATAGTATTTAATTCATTTTTATATAAATCAAAGACTGAAAAAATAAATCTAGAGGACCAGTTGGAACTGGAGCCAAACCTATGTGGACTAACAGACTATTAAAACAAATTTTGAGCTACTAAATATCTTCGAAACCACACATGAGTCTCTTTGGCTAAAGTCTGGGTTTCTCTGTGAAGTGTATAAATTTTATTGTCACTCATGCGCCCTGAGCATATTCCAACCCTGAAAAAGCCTCGTCCGTGTGATGAAAGAGTACAGCAGCATTAATGCCTTTCATTTGTATCGTGCTGTATAGCTTGCGACGCCCGCTCCTATCCATCCTGCTGGCTAAGCCTCGTAGTGACCCTGAGCGTGTGGTGGGACAAAGCCTCCATGTCTCCATTTCACATGAGGCCGGTGGTAGGGAAGAGACTCATTCAGGGTTGCAGAGTCGATCAGGGACAGAGATGGGACTTGGACCTGGGGTCCTGAGTCTTGGCTCAGTACTCTTTCAGTCCATCAGTACTCTTCCAGTCCCTTGGCTCAATCACCTTGTGCTTTGGAAGTGAAATGACACTGACGTACATAAAACATGTCCCTGCCCTTCAGAGAGCTCGCATCGAGTTGGAGAAATAAAGCCAACATGTATAAACTAGTCCAGTATCATTATTCCTGTAGTATTCACATAAGCGATGGCGGGGCCGAGTGGGTCGGGCGTGGAGTGCCATAGGAGTTAGAGGAGAGGGGCGTGCCTGAGGGAAGAACGAGTTAAGGACAGACCCCCTGTAGGTGCCAACACAGGAGCGAGATCTCGTAGCCTGGGAGGAGTTTCTGAACGGAGGAGGGATGGATGGAAGTAATACCTTATCACTTGGGTTTGAGAGTAGTGTCTTCTGGAGTATCCGTAAGACCCCGAGCAACACTGGTGAGGGTCTGGGGAAGTGTCAGCACATGGGTCTTCTTTCCTGTCTCATAGCTTCTTCCTGTGAGTCCTACGAGTACCCGCAGCGCGGTGGAGACAGTGCAGGCCGGTCTGCCGAGTCCGTGAGTGATGCGGTCACTTCTTTCCTGGTGAGTGGCACTTAGCCAGGGGTCCTCAGGCCCACCCAGGTGGGTTAAAGGTCACACCCCAGGGAACAAAAGTACAGCTCACAAGAGTGATGGCATCTGCCTCTTCGGACCGCCTGGTTTCTCCGTCCAGATGCTTGGGTTGGGTTTTCAGAAAGTAAGATGCAGGTGTCTGCTGTGAAGGAAGGGAGTGTCCTTAGGGAGCTAGACCACAAGGCTCGCCAACCCTCCAGGTCAGTAGGACGGGTCTAGAATGCAGAGGCCCCGGGCTCTGGGGTGGGGAACCTGAGGCAGCAGGCTTCGCCGTGAGGCCCCACTGGGAGGAGGGGCTGTAGCGGGGGACTCCGGGTAAGGGCCTTACTCAGAGACAGACTTGGTGGCAGAATTACGGTCTGAGTGCTGGATCCCAGGCTGCCCCCTACAGGGGGCCAGCCACAGCTCTCCAAGCCGTCGAGGGCCTGGCGTCACACCCACCGAAATGGTGAAAATTGGGTAAGCGAAGCAGAAGCAGCTTACTCATCTGTGTGGACAGACAGGGCAGGAGCTGGAGAAAGGCCGTGGCCAGGGTGACTACGCTGTGTAACTTGGCGGCAGCTCTGACTGCAGCTGGCGCTCGCCCTGAGAGCTGGCCCGGGGAGCGCACTGGCCCAGACCTCGCTGGCCAGGGCTCAGGGTTCTTCTGGGCTCCCGGCCCTGGTCGGGCTTCAGATCCAGCCCCCTAATGGGGAGTCTGGACCTGAGGTGAAGGGCAGGTCCTAAACCAAACCTGTACGGTCTGTGGCCTCTGCCCCCCTCAGCCTGGTCAGGCTCCCACAAAGCCTTGTGGACCGAGCCACCAGGGGTTATGTGATACTAGAGGATTATTACAAATTGCAAGTGGGTCCCAAGGGATCGTGTAAACTAGCAGGGACCCACAGACCTCACTTCTTTCTGCCTCCTACTGTGCCTGTCTGCTTGGTTTTGCCAGGGCCTGCCTTCCTAGCTTCCCGGGGCAGCGAACCCAGTTATAACTCTCCTCTTCTTGCAGACAAATTCTCACCCCCTTCCTGTTTCTTCTCGCTAGTTACCGCTGTATTTCTTCCGCTCTCCCTCCTAGCCAGGGAAAACCATTGTGGGCAGGTCAGAGAGCACCAATTCCGAGGACAACTATGTGCCCATGAATCCAGGGTCCTCCACCCTGCTGGCCACGGAGCGAGCAGGCGATAACTCCCAGAGTGTCTACATCCCCATGAGCCCAGGACCCCACCACTTTGAGGGGCTTGGCTACCCCTCAACAGCCCTTTCTATGCACCGGGGCCCCAGCCGAGGGAGTGAGATCCAGCCACCGCCTGTCAACCGCAACCTCAAACCTGACCGGAAAGGTAAGTCTCCCCTGTCCCGTCGCTGGACAGTGTCCAGGAGCAGTTTGCATTCATTTAGGGATCGGGTGGATCCTGAGCTTTCCTTGCCAGGAAGTGTTAGCCTCTGGAGCCTAAGCCACCCCAAACTCTCACACACAAACGCTCAAATTCGTTCCAGTGGCCCAGCAGCCTAGGGACCGGCCACCCGAGTAGCCTTGATGGGCAGGGGTGTGGGCACCCAAGGACAGGACACGTTCCAGTTCCGGCTCGCCAGCTGATATGAGAAGCAAATCATTCTGTGTGTCTGAGCCTTGTTACTCGTCTGAGAACTGTGACTACGTGCCTGGCAGAGCACTGAGCAACACAGATACTGTGTCTAAAAGTGCCTGTATAAACTGCTTTTGGAGGACGTGGGACACGTATGAGCCCCGGTGGCATGGTCCGTGCCGAGATACCCCTGCTGTGACAGCAGGCGTGGGCTCCCGAACCAGCGGCCTGTGGGCTGGAACCCTTATTCAGCGCTTCCCAGGGTGCGACTTCGGTTGGCTAACTCATCTCAATTTCTCTGAGCTTTGGTGGGGATAGCGGTGTGTTTCGGAGGAAAGCGTCTAGGACAGAGTCTGGTACCCAGCAGATGTTCGGGAAAGCTAGATCCGTGCCCCCTGCATTCAGACCGGGAAGAAATACTACAGTTTGAGTTCCAAGCTCCCTCAGTCTGCTGACGGGGGGCCCGGGGCAGGAATTCAAAAGGAGAAGTAGAGTAACTGGGCAGGATAACTGCCCCCCCCACTTGGTCTGGTCAACAGAGAATTGAGATCTTCGAGTTTGAAGTGGAGCCTTTAGGGCCTTTGGCACTTGCCTTCCTCCACGGCAGGCTCTACTGCCCTGGTCCACAAGTGGCAGGGAGCAGTCCTGGTGACTTTCTCCGTCGCAGTCCCCATCTCTTGTTTTCATATACAGCCACAGATCTGGGGGGAACAGTCTGTTGTCAGACCCAGTGTCTCCATTTTGGATTCTGAAAATATGATTCCTGCAGAATATGCTTGCAAAGAAAGTATCGTTCAGAATCTGAAGACATGACTTCAAGGCCTGTCGACATAGGCAAAGATCCTAGAACCCGCTGAGCCTCAGTTTCCCCGTGTAAATGTACTTGTGTGTCACATGGACGTGTGTGTATGTGCGGCGTTATCATCAGCGGCTGATCATTTGACTTTCTGTTCCTGCTCCAGTAAAGCCAACACCACTGGACCTGAGAAACAACACTGTCATCGATGAGCTCCCCTTCAAGTCACCTGTCACCAAGTCTTGGTCTAGGGCCATGTGAGTGTCCGCCAGGGAGGTGGGAGCTTGGAACCGGGCTGTTAGGCTGGTGAGGGGAGTGGCTGCGTGCTGATGCTCGCGCCGTGAGCGGAGCGGGCTCTGGGGGCGTGGTTTCCTCATCTCTGAAGGGGGTCATTGCACCTGCCCCGTGTCAGACCTTCGTCTGGTGATGGAGCATGGCGCTCCGGGGGTGAAGTCTGGGTGTGACCGCGGTCACGGTCTTCTCCCCACCACAGCCACACCTTCAACTGCAGCTCGTCCCAGTACTGCCGCCCCATCTCCACCCAGAGCATCACCAGCACGGACTCCGGAGACAGCGAAGAGAACTATGTCCCTATGGTGAGTCCTCTGCACCCCACAGGACTGACTCCTGCCAGAGTAGCCTGGGACCCCCCGCAGGCCCCCCACGGGATGGGACTGCTTTGCGGCTGCCATCCTTCCCGTGTGCATGGGTGCTGAGCACGGCGGGGCCGTCATCAGAGGCAAGGAAGGCACGGTCCCTGCCCTCGAGGAGGCCGTGGTCTTAAAGGGCCAGGAAGGCCTGCCTCTCGCGACTGTGCCGTGGGGATATACTTGCAGGATGGGCGGGCATACCCGGCTGGCTGCCCGTGGAGGCTGGGCTGGAGCCGGATCATGAATGAGCCCGAATGCTGTCTTGGGAAGTCCGGGCTTTCTCTCTGGGCCACAGGGAGCCACAGAAGGCTTGAAAGGCCAGGGGATTAGACAGGTGCCTCAGAAGTGCCCCTGGGAGCCTAGAGAGCATGACCAGAGCGGCCTTCAAAGTTGACTTCCTCCTTCTGTCCTGTTAAAATCTTTCAAAAGTCAAGACCTCTTCATTTCTTATTGTGCTGTTGCCATGACCATGAGCAGGAATGTGAGCGTAAGCATTTATTGAGTTATCTCCTCAGTGGTGAGGGCACACGTGCACCATGACGCACGGTGGCCAAGGCCATCACAGAGGTACAAACACGGTCAGCCCGTGAGAAGCGTCCCCCCTGACATTTTCATTGAAAAAGCCATAGCTGCTGCAACAGTAATGAAAGAACAAAGCAACCAGTCAGGAGCCAAAAAACAGAACTAGGACTGTTGGCATTCTCATTAGTAAGACTTCAAGAAAATCCTAGACAAGCTGGTGTTGGTGCCTGGACAGAGACAGGAGCCTGGAGTGTCTCCGTTGAAGAGCTGCTGGGGGAGCCCGGGGAGAAGGCCGCCCCGCTCGAGGCCAGGGACGCCGAAGACTTTCCAGCTTCCAGGGCATAAAGGAAAGGTCCCCTGTTGGGGGCCAGCAGGCAAACACGGGGTCTGTCCAGAGCCTGTGGAGACCTGGCCCACCACCCCGGAGGGAGGCAGCGCAGGACAGCAGGGCTCGGCGGGTCTGGAAGCCCGATACCAGACCCACTCCCGTCCCCGCTCGCCGGCTGTACACTGAACCACAGTTGTAGTGAGAAAACGTACATCACAGGATTGTTATGAGGGTTTAAATGAGGACATGAGAAGCCCCGGCCCAGTGCATGACTCCGAGTGGGCACTCGATTCCCAGAGATGTGGGTTTTTCTGGGTGAGGGCTTAGCCTGTTTCCTGCACTTACTAACGGGTTTTCCCTCCTCTGTGATAGCAAAATCCAGTGTCTGCATCTCCCATTCCCAGTGGCACCAACAGTCCCGCCCCAAAGAAGAGCACGGGCAGCGTTGATTACCTGGCCCTGGACTTCCAGCCGGGCTCCCCCAGCCCCCACCGCAAGGTACCGTGTCCCAGCACTCAGCCTCGTACTGCTTGACTGCTTGGCCTTTTAGTCTGGGCCTCAGAGGGCTCGAGGTCTGTCCGACCTTCTCAGCCAGTCCACCCCCCTTGTACTGCTCACCAGAAGCCGCGGTCTGCTCGGGGTTACGAAGTGAGTCAGGGAGCGACCCAAGGCTCGGGGATCCTGTGTCCTGGCTTGTCTTTGAGAACTGTCCACATGCATCCCCTGCCTTTGGTACAGGGACCTGCAGAAGGGACTCCCGGGCCCCGGAAAGCCTCCCCAGGAAGCACTCCCAGCTGCCCCGTCCAGACAGCAGAGTGGCTGCCAGTGCTCCCCTCTGGCTGGTGCTCGTTGGCACCCGGCCGATTCCTTCACGGGGAGGTGGGTGGAGGCAGAGAGGAAGGCCTGGGTCCCCTTGGAGCTGGGAAATCAGGAGAGATGATGTGGTTTGGGCCTTAAAGGCCCCTTTCAGAAACAGAATGCAGGCTCCTGAGGCCCATCTCCTCTCCCTGCGCGAGGCAGCTCAGAAAGAGCTCCCCGCCCTCCGGATAACTCACAGCCATTTCCCCATTCTGTCCTCAGCCATCCACGTCATCCGTCACTTCCGACGAGAAGGTGGACTACGTTCAGGTGGACAAGGAGAAAACCCAGGCCCTGCAGAACACCATGCAGGAGTGGACAGATGTGCGGCAGTCCTCCGAGCCTTCCAAGGGCGCTAAGCTGTGACGCAGGGGCCACCGCGCCGGGGGAGGTGCCCGGGGGCAGCATCTCCCGAGCTGGCTCCTCCCGCCTATCCCCCCACACACACCTTCTCCTCTCCCGGTGCCCCCTCCTGCCACTCTGGCCTTCGAAGCACTTGATGTCAGGGACCCTGAACCCTTCTCCTGAGAGGCGAGGGCCTGATCAAGGCACTTCCTCTGCCCACTCGGGGCCCACCTTTGATTTTTATCAGTAATGGCCATGCCTCTCCCCACCTTAGTTAGAGCTATTGCCAAAAAGCATCCTTCAGCCTCTTCCTGTCCTTTAGACCCGAATACCTACTAGGCTTGGGGAGGGGCTGGGGCTGAGCCCTCAAGCCCTCTTCCCTCCAGCTACTGGGCTACCTCTCCTTCAGTCCCAGAAGATGCCATGTTGTCTCGCTGACCCAGGGAGCCCAGGACCAGCAGACCAAAGTGGACATGGACTTTCCTCCTTGTCTGTCTTGGTAGGGGAGAGGCAAGGCCCCTGAAAGATGAGTTGAGAAGGAAGGTTGGCAGTGGTCTCGAGGGACACAGAAGGCAGCGGCCCCGCCACCGTGTAGCTGTTGTGGGCAGGGAGAGGCAGGAGGCAGCGGCAAGGGAGGGAAGACAGAGGAGGATGGGCAACCACGAACCAGGAGCAGGGGGTGACTAGGGCCCCAGGAGCATTCAGGCCCTCCTCCATGGGTGCACCCCGCCAGAGGCGGCTGGGACAGTGCTGGGTGCTGCAGGGTGCGGGCAGAGGCTGGTGCCAAGGGAAGGCGGTGCCGGGTGGGGAGGGCGTGCGGGGCGGACGAGAGGTGCTGCAGGCCCTGAGGGGCCCTAGGCTGTAGTGGGGAGGGTACAGCAAGTGTGTCTCTGCAAGACAGTTGGTGGGCGTGGGCAGGTCACTGATGGGCTGAGAGGCAGGAGGCAGGCAGTGCAGCCAGCGAGGGAAGCGGGGCAGAAGTGAGGAAGGGGGAGAAGCAGTGCAGGCGAGGGTGGGGCCAAGAGGACTTGGGGGAGGGCTGGGGCTTCTGCCGGGGCCCAGGCCGGTAGGAGTGTGGTCTCAGGAGCCCCTGGTGTTTTCCCAGCTCATCTTCCAGCTGCGGCTCCCTGGTAGCCCCGAGCCACACTGGGCGCAGGAGACGCCAGGCTCTGCTCCCGTGGGTGAAGGCCGGCACATCGGCTGCGCCCCCCCCCCCCCCAGGCACTTTGTCCTCGGCTGGGGAGGAGAGAGCCCAGTCTGCGGATTGCAGAGCTTCCTCCCACCCTGGCTCACAGAGGTGGCTCCAGCTCACCTTTGGGCTCCCAAGAGCACACACCTGGCCATGGTCACAGAAGCCCCACTCCGGTTGGGAGGATTTTCTCCACAGTAGCCCCTCTCCTAGCAGTTCAGCTCAACTCAGCGAGCACTGATTAATGGCTGCCTTGGTCAGGTTCTGGGAACGTGGGGATGAAGCAGTTTGGCCATGTGCTTGAGGCACGGGACATTGGTAAGAGCCGAGAGAGACTGGAAGCAAGGCTGCTTCTGCAGGAGACGGTGCAGATCCGGGGAAGGTGGGGTCTGGGAGAGCGAGTGCGAGAGGGGCTTGTGAGGCAGGAAGACGGAGCAGTTTTCTAGGGAAGGAGGGCAGAGCTGGGGTCCTGGGGCTGATGGCAGTGGCTGCCACCGCGTGCCCTTAAGGCCCTCTCTGCAAGGGTCTCCTAGGGGAGCGCTGAGTGGCGCTGCCCCAGCCGTGAGCACTTTCTGAGCGTACCACGAGGTGAATGAAACTGGTCGGAGTCTTTAGAAACTGAGTGTTCAGATCTCATGTTCAAGGAGGCCTCCTTCCGGCTCCTGGTTCCTGCAGCTCCAGTCCCTCAGGGTGGAGGGGCAGAGACAGAAGGAAGCGTAAGGGGACCCGGTCTCTAGTACACACCTGTCAGTTCGGTTTACCTCCCTGGGGGCCCGGCAAGGGCAGACCCAGACTCATGGCGCCCGGCCAGCAGGAACAAGCAGCGGGGGTGGGGGGGGGGGTTTCCAGGGAGATGGGCGAAGCAAGGTCCCACGGAGCCACCACCGTGAAAGGTGGTTAGACTAGACGGCAGCCGAGCTGTGCCGAGGGGGAGGTCCCGCTATGGAGGCTCTGGCTTCCCAGGGTGGAGCGCACCGAGCGTGTGAGTCCGTGAGCCCGGGCCCCTCCCTGAGGTGGACTTTGGAGACTTCTACATTGGAAACTCTTCAAATATGCCCCATTCCTGGGAGAGAAGCACAACCCTTCCCCTTCTGAAGTGAGCGGAGCTTGCCCCAAGCCCTGGCCCACCCACCCTCCCCGCACCCTTCCGACAAGAGCTCAGACGACGCAGTTCGCACTCCTCGGTCTGCAACCCGTGAGGGAGGCGAGGCTGGGCCCAGGAGCACTGCAGCTCCCTCGTCTGGGAGCCAACACTCTGGGACTCCCCAAGCTCCCTGGGCTGCCTGCGGAGGGGCCCCCTCGAGGTGCAGGCTGTCCTGTCCTAGTTGGTGGTGTGCATTCTTGTGTGTTGGTTACACGTGTCTTGAAATTTAGAATCATTTCGCACAGAATTGTCTATTTGTCGGGAAGAGAAAAGGGGCTAGCGGCCCAGTCTTAGGTTCTTGCCCTGTTATACAATTTAAAATTGACATTTAATTTTTCAAATCACTGTTGGTGCCTAATCACTTAAGTTATTAATTTATTCTGTTTTCTTTTTAAAAAAATGTGTAACATGTATTTATCCTGGGAGTAGGTCTGGGGTGGGGTGGGAACGTGTTCTGGTGGGTCCTGTCTTTGCCGTGGTGACACGGCGCAGGCCTGGAGCTTGCAGGGGCCTTTTTACTGTGCTGTTGGAGCAGGACAACAATAAAGTCCATTAGAAGCAACCAGAGACGGCCGCTGGAGCCTGCCTCGTCGGAAGTCGCCGGGGAGGGAACCCACCCGCCCAGAATCCCTGCCCGGGGGTTACCCTCAGGAAGGCTCGGTGCCAGTCTGCTCCCTTTCCTTTGAATAGGAAGTAACGGGGCCCTCGTCTTGACCGGGAACGAGAATGAATCCTCCTTACCTTGGAATGTGTGTTCCTGATTCATAACATGGCAACTGTAACTTCTACCCACTCAGCTTAGAAGCACAGAGGGCCGAGATGAATTCTGAGCATGACTTGGTCTCTGGCAGACTACCAGCCCAGTTCCGCTGATCCCTAAGGGCTGATGTCCCAAGGGTCTGGGACATTTGGGCCAAAACTCAACTCCACCTACAGCACCGGCAGGCAGCCCCTGGCCCAGCCTCTGGCCCTGCCTTCCCCCCCTGCTTCGTTCCCCCAGATGGGCAGGGGTGGGGTGGAAAGGGCTTTTGCGTGCCTCTCCAGCTCCAAGAATAGGCTGGCACCTGCGGAGACTGGGGGAGCTGCCTCCCCCTTTTCCTCCTGGCCAGTGCCCAAGTCTGTCCCAGGAGAGGCCACACACCTGCACCGGGTTCTCCCAGGGAAGGAGGAAAGAATGTGGGAGCAGCCGTAGCCAGTTCTGGGCAGTCCAGAGTTCTCGGGGTCTGAAAAATCCCCAGATACGGGGGCTCTGGCTTCACCCGATAGGCGAGTCCCCCTGACAGGATCTCCTCGGGCAGCCCGGAGTCTGGGTACCTGCCTCTCGGGGTAATGAGAGGTCCTTCCCTCTGCCGGTGCCTGCATCTGGGCGTCGTCCCCACTGCTGGTCCCAGCTCTACCCTCGGGGTCCTCCCAGTCCTCACCTTTAACTTGCAAGCGCCTCAGCGTAGCACACTTTCACCTCCCGTGGTGTGTCACACAAGCCAACAGGGCACGGGCTCTACCCTCCTCACTGCCCAAAGGGCACAGCCACCATCACAGCCACAGAGGCAGAAAGAATGACATCTTTAAAGACTTCGCAGAACCTATTTTTATTCCTGTTTGAGACCCTGAGTCTCTTCTCTCCACGTAGAAGGGTACAGCAGTGTCAGGGCACAATGAGGTCACTATCTGCTCCTCACCAAACCACCCCCCAGCCCCTAGGCCAGGCTCAGATGATAAGGCGCTGAGCCAGCCAGCTTTCCTCGGGTCACACGATGGCTTCAGGAGAAACACATAGTTGCAGTAAAATAAGGATTCTCTATCTTCACCGGAAAGGGGATGCAAATGGTGGCATCTCAGGCACTGAGGCAGGCGAGGGGAGATGGGGTTTGGGGGTTAAGGGTCTCCCGCTGTGGGGTGGGGGGGACTGTTCTCCCCTCTATGCATGGACAGTCTCTGATCCCATGCCAGGCTGCTTCCCCCCTACACTCCCCTCAAAGTCCCGCCGAGGGTGCAGGCAACCCCATCCGGCGGCTCTGGAATGCTCTCAGCCCAAGAGGTGGCCGCAGTACGACACACACGCCCCAGATCCTGCTCTGCTTTTTACACTGCAGAGCGACAGGACCGTCCGAAAGGAGCTAGGAGGGACATGCTATTTGATGGCAAAACACTAGAGCTGTGACGTTCAGCCCCGTCACGTAGCCTGCTGGGGGGACGGAGGGACAAGGCCCAGAGAGTGTCCGTCTACACTGCTTCAAGTTGACCAGGACACTTGGGTGAGAGACATCTTAACAGGAGTGATCGCAGTGTCGGGGCCTGAGGCCCAGTGTCAGGCGCTTGGTTCTCACCTCTGTCTTTGCGTCTCTGCACACCCTTCAGGCTGAGAACCGGTGTCCCAGAAGCTTCCTCTCCATCTTTCCTGCCCTTGGAAGGGCCTGTGTTCAGGGCTGGACCTGCCCCCACAGCCTCCCTCAGACCCCACCTGGCAGAGCGCCTCTGCCTCGGTCCCCACCCAGTTCCCAGAAGGAAAGGGTCAAGGCCTCCCCTGCGGTGGGCTGGGGCAGGGTCCACATTAGAAGACCAGTCTGTGGAAGTCACCGCCACTGCCACCGGCAGGACTGCAGCCTCCCGGAGAGCCTTCGTCCTCATCCTTGTCTTCGTCGAAGCCCCTCCCCCAGTGCGGAGATGCGGGGAGTGCAGAGATGTAGGCCGCCCTGCTTCGGGCCTCCTTCTCCTGCTCCTGGGAACACAGATGCGGGGGAGGGGGGGAGGCTTAAAATTCAGGCTCCCAAGCCAGTCTTCCCTGCACTGTGCCCCCAGCCCCACCCTAGTGCCATCCAGCAGAGCATTTCTGAGTGTCCCCGTGGTGCCCAGGGCCAAACACAGAGGAGCCTCAGCTTCTGCCCTCGGGGAGGATGGCTGGGATGGCTCCATCCTTCCACCCCACATCTAGGCTGCAAAACCATGCTTCTCCCAGTAAAAACTCCTAGCCCCTTGGAGAAAAGGAACTCACGCACACAAGACTGAGTCACTGACAAGGACCACCTGGGCGCCGGGGAGGACGTGGTGCAGGGACTTCAAGGATCACGTCACACCACACAGGGTTCCCCTGGTGTCCGGACACAGGTGTCCAGCTCACTGCCCCTCAAAGCACTTGCCTGTGAGAAACCTCTTCCCCGGGCTGAACGGAGGCCAGCCTCACAGACGGTCCTTACCCACGGCCCTGCCTCTGCCTGGAAGGCCCAGCAGAAATGTAAAGCCGGCCCAGTGTCCTCACAGACTCCGGCCGCTGCTGTCCACGCGGCCCAGTGGCACTAGTCTGGTGGGTCGGGGCTCTGCTGTTCCAGCTGCTAAGTATTCTGATCCCATCCCTGACTCTAAAGAGGGGCAGTACATGAGAGGAGGTTCTGGGCAGCGTGGTCCCCAGGTGCCCCCGCAAACCTCGACTTCTCACCACACGACCCCACGGTGCCCCTCGCACACTCAGGACAAGGCTTAATAAACAACTGGGCATACTGGACGTCGGCTCCTCTGAAGTAAGGGGTTCTCTCTCCCCACCAGTATATTCCCAGCATAAGGGGTCAATGAAAGGGCAGTGAAAAAGGAGACAGAGCACCCTCCAGGCCGGAAGCGGTGCAGGGAAGCCCGCCCCCCAGATCAGCTCGGAGGCCCCGGCGGCCCTGCTCACCTGCAGGTAAAGGACGTTGTCTTTGGAAATGGCCTCCATCAAATCTTTGTGGAGCGTGGGCTCCGTCCGGCCTCTGGGAGAGCCCGGCTCGGCCTCGGGCCCCTCCCCGGGCCGCTGCCGGTAAAAGAGCACGTAGGCCGTGTCCTTGGGGAAGAAGGAGGTGACGTTGCTGACGGACTCGAAGGAGGAGAAGGACACCCGGGTGTCGTTGAACAGGTACCACTGGTGCTCGGGCTCCGGCCTGTCGGCAGCGCCCAGAGAGGGGGCCGGGCGGGCGGTGCCCTCGCGGGCGTAGCAGTAGTAGTGGCCGCTCTCCGAGGACACCCCGGAGTGCACGACGACGCTGCACAGGTCGTAGGCCTGGCCGCGGCCCCCCGCCAGCGGCAGGCGCAGCAGCAGGGGGACGGCGACGTCGTCCAGGATCTTGCGGCGCCGCATGGTGCGCAGGTCGAAGGAGAAGCGCAGCAGCGTCAGGATGAGGTAGCGCGGCCCCCGGCTCAGCTCCACCGCCCTCTCGGCGTCCTGCAGCGAAGCGCAGGGCTCGCAGTAGTAGCGGTTCTCCGCCGTCAGCCTCTCGGGGGACAGGAAGTAGTTGACCAGGTCCAGGACCGAGCGGGAGCCCTCGCCGGCGGGGGCGGCGGCACCCCTGTGGCTCCCTGGCCCCGGGCCGTCGTCCTCCTTCTCCTTTGTGGTCTCGGCCTCCTTCTCCTTCTCTGCCTTCTCCTCCTCCTCCTCCTTCTCTTTCTCCTCTTCCTCCTCCTCCTCCTGGGTCCTTTCCTCCTCCTGTGCTTCCTCCTCTACTTCCTCCTCCTTCTCCACCTTCTCCCCACTGCTCTGCCCCCCACGTCCCTGGGGGCCCAGGCCTTCAATGTCCAGGACGGAGGGGGGGGCATCCCCCGTGACACAGTGTTTCCTCTGCCTCCGAGGACCCACCCTGCTTGGAACCTGGGCTGGGGAGGGTGGGGGCGGGTCCCGGCCCCCGAGGTCCTCTGCAGGGAGCATCACCGAGCCCAGGCGGCGGCGGCGACAGCGCTCCGTGGGGGGGAAAGCGAGAGAGAGGTCCGTGAAGGCCTCCTCTCTGGAGGAGACGTTGAGGCAGCGGAGACAGCGTATCCGCGTCACAATCTTGCCTCCGAACATCTTCTCCACAGACGTGGGGCTTGGGCTGGGGGGCTCCTCGGGAGGGGAGGGCAAGCTGGACTGCTTGAGCTTTTGGCAGATCCTCGTCCCCGTCTTCTCCTCTTCATGCAGCCTGGAGCAGAGAGCACGGGGCCTTCATACATCGGCACAGATCCACTCCCAGGGCTCAGGCCGATCTGGGCCATCTGCCTAATCTAGGAGCCACACGTTTGGACGTACACACAGAGTCTACACATGCGTGTGCAAACGACATCCACGCATACGCACTCACGAGCCAAGCACACGTGCACACACTTCCCTCCACACAGGCACACAAACCCGCCACGTGCAGACGTGCCCCCTCTCCATGCGCTGTTCCGAACACGCGCACACGCACTTGGGCAAGCGGAGCACACGCGTGTGCACGCGCTGACCCCTCTCCAGCTCCCAAAGGTCCCTCACACGCAGCCCTGCCCACCCCTCACGGCACCCATCTCCGCGCCTTCCACGAATACGGTGCGGCACCTGTTTCCAGCGAGAGGCCACACAGCCGGAGAGGTGGGCTCTCCCACGGGCACCCTCCACCAGCTCTGAAGCCCCCGCACAGAGTCTGGCCCCCCTTACCGGTCCAGCAGGTACTTCAGGTACTCTGAGCAGTCCTGCTGGGTGCCGGGGCTGAACCAGGGTGTCCAGGATGCAGAGAGGAAGTTCTCTGGAGAGATGGCAGGCCGCTAGGACCAAGGCAGGTGAAAGGCAGGGTCAGGAGCAAGAGGCCACTCACTAACCAGCTCTGCCATGTCCTGAGCCTGAGGGACCCTGGGGAAACTCTGTCCTCAACTTCCCGGCCTCCTCCCTGAAGCCCTCCTCATTCCTCGTTGTGTCTGACCCATCCTCTCCCACCAAGTCCATGCAGCCTATGAGTACGGCACTAGATTCGCAGAGATGCACCAATCCTCCAGGAATTCGCTCCTCCCCAACGCACCTCCTATTTCTTTCCAGACCCTTACTCATTGCCATTCCCTCTGCCTAAAACACCTTTCCTCCATCAAAAGCTTAGAGTTCAAGACCCAGATGCTTGGACACCTGTTCCGTGAGGTCGTCCCAATGGTCCCCTCCCCCACCACAATCAGCTTTTCCCTCCCTTGCATGCACACAACACTGCATTTCCCTCCGTTCAAGTGTCACGGTTGTTATGTGCAGGTCCACCTTCCCCACCAGACTGTGAGCTCTATGAAGCAGGAACCATGGCTTCTACCTCTCCGTGGCCCCCACGGGGCCTTGCATAATGCCTGGCCAAGGGTTTTAGGTTCCACGAGGGCAGAGACAGTGAACAAAACAAACACAGCCCTCGGGGTGCCTGGCAATGCACGTGCCCAAATACGACAGATGAGAAAGCAACACCTACTGCAAGGGCGTGAATCACTGATGGGAGAGATCTGGGCATCAGGACACAGAAGGGGGCGCAAGGAAACACTCCCTCTTCTGTCCCATAAGGCACTAAACCAACCATGAACCCGTGCCAGCCCCAACTTGGGGCTCAACAGCTTACACCACGACGCAGGGCCTTCTAGCCAGATGCAGGGAAGGGTGTCAGACCAGAGCCTCCTCTCCATCATACCCCGACTCCCCCTGCACTCACCCCCCATCAACCCCCAACTGACCTGGCTGTGTTCCAGGAAGGCGAAGAGCCACTGCAGCTTGGTCATCAGGGGCTGCGAGTTGTTCTCAGTCAATCTGAGCACACAGTGTCTGAAGCTTCAAAATAAAGCAAAAGCATCCAGGGTAAGCCAAGGGCATCCAAGGAGCCTCAACTCACCCGCAGCACAGGCAACCAGGGCATCCGGCCTAAAGGCGGAGCAGCCACTTAAAGCTCAGGCCTGGGCCAGAGGCCAGGGAGGAAGTGCAGGTGAACACCCAGCCTGGACAAGGAAGTGAGCCCTGCCGCTCATTCCAGCTGAGAGAGCCCACGACTCTAAGACTCAAAAATTCCAGTGTGCCGAGCTCTACAGTCTCCAAGTGGTGGGGCCGGAGCTCTCTGGCACGTGCTGGTCTGCGCCAGGATCATCCCCAGCCACCAAAGCCACTCACACCCATCTCCTCTTTCCCCGGGAAATGGTGTTCAGACCCACTCAGGGCAGCTGGCCTTGCTCCAACCTGGCCCCTCCAAGTCCGCTCTCACAGCCACCCCCTCAGGGTCCCCACGCCATGGCCCTAAGACCACCTGAGTGGTTCCCCTGCCTTCGAATGAGGGAGGCAGGGGTCAATGTGCAGCACAAAGAGGACATGGCAGGGGTGGGGAGGGGGAACGGGCTCCCAACGATGGGGTCTGATCCTGCCGGAGAAGGGAAGGAGCCTCTGCTGACACCCGCATTGTCTTGGAACAAGCCAATTCCCAGGCCTCACCTGAGCTCCTGTTCTCACAAGCAGCTCTGGGCGGCCAGGTCAGGCACCTTCCCGGCCTGAGCTCGCTGCGCGGAACAGCGTTACCCAAGTGTGGTCCCCCTCGCCATCCGTCACAAAGGTTAAGTTCAGAAGCTGAGTGAGCGGTTAGGAACGTGTACGTGTGACCTCACTACAACCCTATAAACACGTGATCATTGTTCTGGTAAGTCGTCTGACTGTATTTTACAAAAATTAACATTGTCTGCAGCAGACTGTAAAGTGGAAAAACGAGACCTTCACCAGGTCTGAGAAGCGCACCCGTGAGAAAGTGCTAGAGATTTAGCTGCAACCTCCCCTTACTGGAACCTGAAGCTCAGAGAGGAGAAACCTACTTGAGGTCATACCATAAACCAGGGCGAAGCTTACCTGCACTGTTACTTTAAAAAAAAAAAAGATGCCTAAGTGTGGTGTGGGTGAAAGAAGAGTCAAATGGATCAGTAGAATATAACAGAGAGCCCAGAAATAGACCCCCACAAATATAGTCAACTGACCTTGACAAAGGAGCAAAGGCAAAAAACAAGGGAGCAAAAACCAGTCTTGTCAACAGATGGTGCTGGAACATTTGGACATCCACATGAAAAACACACACATACACCTAGACACACACCTCACACTCATCCCAAAAAATTAACTCAAGATGGATCAGAGACCTAAATATAAAATGCAAAACTATAAAATTCTCAGAGGGTAACACAGGAGAAGACCTTTATGACCTTGGGTATGGCGATGCCTTTTTAGATGCCACACCAGAGACATGATCTGCACAAATAATTAATAAGCTGGATTTCCTTAAAATTAAACTCTTCTGCTCTGTGAAAGCAAACATCCAGAGAATTAAACGACAAGCCAGAGACTTGGAGAAAATATCTGCAAAAGACCCATCTGATAAAGGATTGTTATCCAAAATATACTAAGAGTTCTTAAAACTCAACAGTAAGAAAACCAACAACTGATTTAAAAATGGACCAAATATAGAGGGAGTGAGGGTCCAAGTCCGTAGCACAGTAAGATCCAGAACTCCACAGACACACCCAATCCATGGCCACCTATGGATTGGTTCCCTCTGAGAAAGATCTGAAAACTAGAGGAACTGCTTTTCCACAACAAAGGACAGAAGGACCACCCTGAGATGGCTAGGAGGGGCAGAGACAGGGTCTTGCAGAAAACCCCACGCCAGGGGCATAGATGCAACAGGGAGGGGCGTCCCTAGACAGGTGCTTTTTTTTTTTTTTTTTTAAGATTTTATTTATTTATTTGACAGAGATAGAGACAGCCAGGGAGAGAGGGAACACAAGCAGGGGGAGTGGGAGAGGAAGAAGCAGGCTCATAGCGGAGGAGCCTGATGCGGGGCTCGATCCCATAACGCCGGGATCACGCCCTGAGCAGACGCTTAACTGCTGTGCCACCCAGGCGCCCCTAGACAGGTGCTTCTGCCCGGGGACAGAAGAGCTGATGCCTCCCAGCTGGCACACAGAGCCTGGGATCTGCAACTGGAGAGAGAGGAGCCTCCACAGCACGTGGCTGGCAGAACCAGGGGTCCCCAAATGCTCTACTACACTGAGCTTCCCCCCTGGAGGGCAAAAACACAGTGGTTTGCAAAGTACCTACACTATATATCAGATCGATTTATTTGCTGATCTGGAGACAACAGCTGGAGGAGCGGGGACAGCTGAGAAGCTCCCTGCTGACGGGGGCGGCGGGGCCACCACTGTTGCACGGCACGCAGGCCGCCCGCACAGACAGGCAAACCCGTCCAGGCACCCACCCTCCACCGCCTCGCCGGGACAGACAGGAAGGAGCAAGTGTGACCCCAGCATTGGCTGAGCCGGACAACACAGGCGGCGGCACTGTTCCCCTGCTCCCCAGCTGGGACAGACGAGCGCCTACTGTCACGGACTGCTCACACTCCCTAGCTAGAATCTGCTAGCGCGGCGGCCGCAACGCTCCCCGGCCCCCAAGCTGGCACGTGTGTACAGGCGAGGCACTCTGCCACTCACTGCCAAAGCCCAAGGGCCTATGCAGTCATGCCATTCTTCGCTGGCTTTCTGAAGCCGGCAAACAAGCCCACCCCCTACGCTCTCTGGCTGCCTTGCTCAAGCAAGTGGGTACGCACCATCCGCACAGGAGATGCTCCCTGAGCACCTGGCCCTGGTGGCCCAAGAGGGCTGGCGTCAGGGAGCTCCGCAGAAAGGTAACACACACAAGACAGTTCCTGGCAGGCTACCACCGCCAGGGCACTGCACCAACAGACTGAAACACAACCCGATTCTGCCTGTGAAAAAGGCCAAACACCTAGCCCGGAGCATCAGCCTAAGGGACAGGCTTCAGGTTTCCCACCTATCTAGAGGCTAAGAAAGCACTCCCCAGGGACAGGAGCAAGGAGACCGATCCTAGCGCACACCCTTCGCCTCACTCCAGCTGGAAGAAACTCCCAGAAAGGAGCTTGTCTGGCGCCCTGGTTTTTAACACTGTTGTCCAGGGGACGCTTCCAGATCTGGTCTGGAGGCCAGCAGGGACTATTATTGCAGCAGCACAGGACCAAATATATTCACATACTTTACAAGCTACTGCCTGGGAGTCTGGCTTCCCATCACCTGAAACGAGGTGTTAAATGGGATCCCTCCCCTTGGATCACTAATAGGTCTTGGCACATGCTCATATAGGGCCCTATCAACAGGGACAGATGAAGAATAAATCAGGTGATTGAGAAAAATCACAGTTCAAGAGATAACCAAGAACGAGGGCAAGGGTGACCAAGAATCACCACCTACAAAAGGCCATGCCTTCAAGACAGAGAGCGGCTGTTCTGCCTGATACGTAGAACCAGACAGAGAGTGAAGCAAGACGAGGAAAAGGAGAACTGTGCTCCAAACAAAAGAACAAGACAAAACGTCAGAAAAAGACCTTAAGGATACAGAGATAGGTAATCTACCTGATAAGGAATTCATGAATGAGCATAAAGATGTTCACCGAGCTTGGGGAAGGGGGGTGTGGGGGCTAGATGAACACAATGAGAATGTCAGCAACGACAAAACGGGGTAGTAAGAAGGTCCCAAACGGAAGTCACAGAGGTGAAGAACATTAACAACTCAAATGAAAAACAGACTAGAGCGGCTCAACGACAGAATGGATGAGTTGAAAGAAAGCAGCAAGGGGGAAGACAAAGCCGTGCAACTCACCCAGACGTAGAAGAAAGAAAGAGCCGGGACACATATGTGAAAAAAGAGGCTGAAGACTTCCCTAACCTGGGGAAGGAAACAGACGTCCAAGTGCAGAAAGCCCAGAGAGTTTCAAATAAGATGGACCCAAAGATAGCCCCAGCAAGAAACATTATCATTAAAATGTCAAAAATTAAAGCATCTTAAAAGCATCAAGAGAAAAACAAATTGTTACATACAAAAAATTTTTTCAAATAAAAATAAAACCCTTAAGGCTACTAGCAGCTTTCTCAGCAAAAATCTGACAAGCCAGATGAGTGGCATGACATATTCAAAGTGCTAAAAGGAGAAACTTTCAACCGAGAATACTCTACCCTGCAAGGTTATCATTCAAATTTGAAGGAGAGAGAAAGAGCTTTAAAGACAAGCAAAAGCCAAGGGAATTATTCACTACTAAAAAGGCCTTATCAAAAATATAAAACAGACTTCTTCAAGCTGAAAAGAAATGTCACTAATAACAAAAAAAAGCACAAAAGTAAAAGTCTCACTGGAAAGGCTGAATATATAGTAAAAATAATGGATTAATCAGTTATAAAGATAGAAGGTTAAAAGGTAAAACTCACAAAATTAATTGAAACTGTAATAATTAGCTAATATACACACAAAAAAGATGTAAAAAGTGATATAAAAAACACGAAACTAGGGAGGCGCCTGGGTGGCTCAGTCGGTTAAGCATCCAACTCTTGGTCTCGGCTTGGGATATGATCTGAGAGTTGTGAGATCGAGCCCTGTGTCAAGCCCTGCACTGGGCTCTGCGCTCAGCAAGGAGTCTACTGGAGATTCTCTCCCTCTTCCTCTCCCTTTCCCCATCCTCTGCTTGTACACACATGTGCTCTTACTCTCTCTCTCTCAGAAACACAAAAAAAGAAAAACATGAAACTAGGGAGGAGAGTAAAAACGTACTTTTCAAATGTGTTCAACCATTAGCTGCTATCAACTTAAAATACAATGTTATTAGATAAACAAGACAATGCCTGCGAACATCACAGTGACTACAAACCAAAACTTACAGTAAATACAAAAAGAAAATGAGAAAGGAATCTAACATACTATTTTAAAACATCATAAAGCCACAAAGGAAGAGAAAAAGAAAGGAACTACACACACAAGCAGAAAACAATTAACAAAATGGCAATAAATACATACCTCTCAATAATTACTTTAAATGTAAATGGACTAAATTCTTCAATCAAAAGTGTGGCTAAAATGGATAAAAAACAATACCCATCCATACACTGCCTATAAGAGACTCACTTCACAGATAAGGACATACAGACTGAAAGTGAAGGGATGAAAAAAAAATACTGAAAAGAAAGCTGGTAAAACTGCAATCAGAAGGGGGAATGAAGCATGAGAGACTATGGACTCTGAGAAACAAACTGAGGGCTTCAGAGGGGAGGGGGGTGGGGGAATGGGATAGGCCGGTGATGGGTATTAAGGAGGGCACGTATTGCATGGTGCACTGGGTGTTATACGCAACTAATGAATCATTGGAACTTTACATCAAAAACTAGGGATGTACTGTATGGTGACTAACATAATATAATAAAAAAATATTATTAAAAAAATAAAATAAAATAAAGTGCCTTGACAGTTGTAAAAAAAATTTAAAAAAGAACTGCACTTGCATCAAAAAAATGGAATTTACTTCTTAATCCAGTCATCTGTTGAAGGGCATCTCGGCTCCTTCCACGATTTAGCTATTGTGGACATTGCTGCTATGAACATTGGGGTGCATACGGCCCTTCTCTTCACTACGTCTGTATCTTTGGGGAAGTTGTGGTCCATATATACAATGGAATATTACTCAGCTATCAGAAAGAATGAGTTCTCACCATTTGCTACAACATGGACGGCACTGGAGGAGATAATGCTTAGTGAAATAAGTCAAGCAGAGAAAGACAACTATCATATGATTTCTCTCATCTATGGAACATAAGAACTAGGATGATGGGTAGGGGAAGAAAGGGAGAAAGAAAGGGGGGGTAATCAGAAGGGGGAATGAAAAATGAGAGACTATGGACTCTGAGAAACAAACTGAGGGCCTCAGAGGGGAGGGGGTGGGGGAATGGGATAGGCTGGTGATGGGTAGTAAGGAGGGCACGTATTGCATGGTGCACTGGGTGTTATATGCAACTAATGAATCATTGAGCCTTACATCGGAAACCGGGGATGTACTGTATGGTGACTAACATAATATAATAAAAATAAATAAATAATTAATTAATTTAAAAAAATGGAATTTACAACAAACACTGTAACAAAAGACAAAGAGGGGTACCGCATAATGAGAGGGGTTGATCCAGTAAGAAGATATAATATTTATAAATACGTATGCACCTAAAATAGGAGCACCAGAATATATAAAGGGAATATTAACACACTTTAAGAGAGAAAATGAGAACAAAACAACATTAAGGGATTTTAACACCTCACTTAAATCAATGGATCAACCATCAAGACAGAAAATCAGTAAGGAAACATCAGCCTTCAACAACACATTAGACCAGATGAACTTAACAGATAAATACAGAACATTCCAACCAAAACCAGGACAATATACATTCTTCTCAAATGCACATGCTACATTCTGTAGGATCCGTCACACATTAAGCCACAAAAGAAGTCTCAATAAATTCCAGAAGACTGAAAACATATCAAGCATCTTCTCTGACCACAATGGTTTAAAACCAGAAATCATTTACAAGAAGGAAAATGGGAAAACCACAAATATGTCGAGATTAGACAACGTGTTAAAACTGAAAGACTACTGGGTCACAGGAGAGATTAAAGAAGAAATTTTTTAATTATATGGAGATAATTAAAACAGAAATACACACACACAAAAACAACAAAAACAAAAACAGACATACAACATACCGAAATCTACGGGACGAAGCAAAATAAGTTCTGAGAAGGAAACTCAGAGCAATACGGGCCCACCGCAAGAACAAGGAATCTCAAACCATTTAACTTTACACCTAAATGAACTAGAAAAAGAAGAAAGCTCACGGTTTAAAAAAAAAAAAAAAGGAAATAAAGATCAGAGCATAAATAAATGAAATAGAAACTTAAAGCACAATAGAAATGATGAGTGAAGCTGAGAGCTGGTTCTGTGAAAACAAACAAAATTGACAAACCTTTAGCTACACTAACACAGAAAAAAGGGAGGGTTCAAATAAATAAAATCAAAAACGAAAAAAGTTACAATTGATGCCATAGAAATACAAAAGATCATAAGATACTACTATGAACTATTAAAACAATAAATTGGGCAACCTAGAAGAAATGGATAAATTCCTAGAAATCATGAAGAAATAGAAAATATAAGTAGACTGATGACTAATAAGGAGATTGAATCGGTAATCAAAAAAGTTCCAACAAACTGAAGTCCAGGACCAGACACTTTACTGGTGAATCCTACAAAAAATTCAAAGAATATGAGTATCTAGCCTTCTCAAATTCTTCCAAAAAACTGAAGAAAAGGGAAAGCTTCCAAACTCATTTTATGAAGCCAGCATTACCCTGATACCAAAACCAGACAAGGACACCATCACACATAAAAAAGAAAGGTACAAGCCAATATCCCAATGAATATAGATGCAAAAATTCTCAACAAAATATTAGCAAACTGAGTTCAACAATACACTGAAAGGATCATATACCATGGCCAAGTGGGGTTTATTCCAGGGATTTAGGAAGGCTCAACACCCACAAATTAACAATGATACATCACACTGACTAAATGTAGTGTAAATTTCATATGATAATCTCAATACAGAAAAAGATTTTGACAAAATTCAATATCTACTTACGAAAAAAATTCTCAACAAAATGTGTACACATGGAATGCACCTCAACATACAAAAGCCCACATATGACAAACCCACAGCTAACATCACACTCAACAGTGAAAAGCTTAAAGCTTTTCCTCGAAGAGAAGGAACAAGGCAAAGATACTCAATATCCCCACTTTTATTCAACATAGTATTGGAAGTCCTAAGCACAGCAATTAGGCAGGAAAAAGAAATAAAAGGCATACAATACACACTATATATACATACACACACACTATATACACATATTTTCCATACACACACACACACACACACACGATGGAACACTACTCAATCATTAAAATAAACAATCATTAAAATAAAAAAAATAATAATAAATTAAAAAATAGGGCAGCTGGGTGCCTCAGTCAGTTAGAGCATCTGACTCTTGATTTCGGCTCAGTCATGATCTCAGGGTCTTGAGATCAAGCCCCACGTCGGGCTCCAGGCTCTGTGGGGAGTCTGCTTGAGATGCTTTCCTCATCCACCCTCTTCAAATAAATAAATAAATCTTTTTAAAAAACAAACAAACAAATAAAAATCATGCCCTTTCTGGCATGGACGGACCTTAAGGTTATTAAGCTAAGTGACATAAGGAAAACAGAAAGGGCAAATACACCACGATTTCACTTATGTGTGGCATCTAAGAAACAAAACCAAGACTCGCAGACACAGAGACAGACTGGTGATTGCCGGAGGGGAGCAGGAGTGTTGGTGGGGGTGAAATGGGTGAAGGGAATTAAGTACAAACTTGCAGTTAGAACTAAATCACGAGCGTGGAGAATACAGTCAATAACCCTGTGTTAACACCGTAAAGTGACCGACGGTAACCGGACTTCTGCGGTGATCACTTCCCGAGGTGTACGGATGTCAGATCACTGTGCTGTACACCTGAAACTAACATAACACTGTACGTCAATTATAACTCCATTTTACAAAGGGCCAAACATCTTAACAGACACCTCACCGAAGATCTA
The DNA here is from genome assembly GCF_023065955.2 of Ursus arctos. Taxonomy (NCBI): domain Eukaryota; kingdom Metazoa; phylum Chordata; class Mammalia; order Carnivora; family Ursidae; genus Ursus; species Ursus arctos. The sequence goes on from NW_026622897.1 coordinate 50,412,002, forward strand.
CAGATGCCAAAAAAGCACATAAAAAGACGTTCCACATCATAGGTCATCAGAGGAACGCAAATTAAAACCAGACGGGTTCTGGTCCAAGATGGCGATAAGACCCTGAGCTCACATCCTCCAGACACCAAATCTACTCCTATTTATAGAGCCATTCCTCCTGAAGAAGGGCTGACTGAAGAGCTTCTGCACAACAGACAGAGAGACCACACAGAGGACACGAAAGACAGAGACACAGAAACCAATGCTCAAAACCCCCACCACCGACTCTGCAGTGGGGAGGAATAGTCCTGCGGGACCATGAGCAGATCTGCCTATGCTGAGGCACAGAAAACAAAAACAAAGAAAAAAACAAAAACAAAAACAAAAACAAAACCCTCACTTTAAAAAAGCAACTACAATATAAAGGAACCAGCCCTAGAACCCTGCCAAACAGCAGGGGAGCTGCTGGAAATTCTTCAGATAAAGGGGCTGGCGAGCACCACAGTTTATGGTCCCCTCCACCTTGAAAGCACAGACGAGAGCAGGACCCAGGCACCATGGCTGGCCTGCCCCTTCAGTGAGCCCCAGGCCCCTCGCCCACCCAAGGCTGAGCCGTCTCACCAGGTCAACCCCAGCACAGCACACACCCGGTCACCCCTGGTTAGCCTGTTAAGCTGCAGTCATCTCCCCAAGGTGACACAGTCACAAAGGACCCTGGAACACACCAGACCTGCACCACTTTGGCTCCAGATGGCTTGCTAGGGCACCCCCAGCTCGGCGCGCTCCAGGACCTCCTAGCTCACACCTGCTTTGGTGCTAGCCACCCCACCAGGGCACCCTAGCTCACACCCTGCCTCAGCTCCAGCTGCCCCACCAGGGGACCCCGACTTGCCGAACATCCTGGACACAGCTTGCAACCACTGCAGCCTCAGCAGTCTGTGCAGAGCACTCTCAGATGCCCCTACCCACACCCTGCTTCGGCTCTAGCCACCCCAAGGTACCCCTGTACGAAGCACCCTGGCATATCCTGGACCACACGGGCCATAGCTCCAGCCACCCCTCCAGGATGCCCTCTGCACCGAGCACCCTGGGACCACCTCGGCTTGCACCTGCTTCAGCTACGGCTACCCTGCCAGGCTCTGAAGTGAGTCTGGCAGGCAGCATCTAGGTGGTTGGTTGGTTTTTGTTTGAGAGAGAGGGAGAGAGCGAAGCTTAAGGCGGCTCCACGTCCAGTGTGGAACCCAATGCAGGGCTTGACCCTGAGATCATGACCTGAGCCAAAATCAAGAGTCTGAGGCTTAACCACCTGAGCCACCGAGGCGTCCCCGGGTTTTGTTTTCTTATCCATTTTATTGCACCGCCCTATGTCTTCTGATGCAGCAGTCAGACCAGGTACATTTAAAGTAATTACTGACAGGTACGTACTTACTGCCATTTTTAAAACTGCTTCTAGTTGTTTTTATCATTCTTCTTTGTTCCTTTCTTCTTCTCCTGTACTCTCTTTCCTTGTGACTGATGACCTTCCCTAATGGTAAGCTTGGCTTTCTATTTTTTGTGCATTATAGGTTTGGGGTTTGTGGTAACCATCAGGTTCATATATAACATCCTAAGTATACAGCAGTCTATATTAAGTTGAGGGTCACTTAAGTTCAAACACATTCTAAAAGAACTTCTTTTTACTCTCCCCACCATGTTTTATGTATATGTTGATATAACACTACATTTTTTTTTACTCATAATTTTCTTATTTCTAATTATAGCCTTCCAACCCCCCCGCCCCATTTTAAAGAAATCTTTTTAGTGTTTCTTGTAAAGCCGCTATAGTGATGATGAGCTCCTTTAACTTTGTCTGTCTGGGAAACTCTCTCTCTCCTTCAATTCTAAATGATAACCTCGCCAGGTACAGTATTCTTTATTGTAGGTTTTTTCCTTTCACTGCTTTGAAAGGAAACGTGCCACTCCCCTATGTCCCTGGTGGGGCAGAGGAAGCTCAACTGCCAGCAAGCCGGAAGGTCTGGGGAGCTCAGGGCAGGGGGAGCCCTGGTGCTGGCGTCTGGAGCCAAGGCCGGTGCAGCCTGGGGTGATCCATGCAAACGGAAGCAAGCAAGCAAACAAAAGACGGGATAACAATACTCAGATAAACCTTAAGACAAAAACTGTGACATGAGAAGAAAAGAAAAAAAAAAGGGGGGATAATGATAAAGGGATCAATCCAGCAAGACGATGTAACAACTAAAAGTATCTATGCGGCCAAGAACGGAGCAGCTGAACAACATGCTACTGAACGACCAGTAGGTCAATGAAGAAATCAAAGGGGAAATTTTTTAAAAATGCACGGAGACAAATGAAAATGAAAACACAACAGTCCAAAGTCTTTGGGATACAGCAAAAGCAGTTCTAAAAGGGACGTTTATACTAATACAGGCCTACCTCAAGAAACAAGAGAAACCTCAAACCAACAAACTAACCTTACACCTTAAGGAACCAGAAAAGAACAAAGCCCAAGGTTAGTAAATGGAAAGAAATAATAAAGATCACAGCAGAGATAAATGAAACAGAGACTAAAAAATATGTATCAATGAAATCAAGAGCTGGTTCTTTAAAAAGATTTTTTTAAAAATTGATAAATCTTTACCCAGACTCATCAAGAAAAAGAGAGGACTCAACTAAATAAAATCGGAAACAGAAGAGAACTAACAAGAGACACCACAGAAATACAAAGGATCATAAAAGACTGCTACAAAAAATTGTATGCCAACAAACCGGACAACCTAGAAGAAATGTATAAATTCCAAGAAACATACCATCTTCCAAAACTGAATCAAGAAGAAACAGAACATGTGAACGGACCAATTACTAATAACAAAATGCAATCAGTAATCAATTAACTACCAAAAAAGTCCAAGACCAGACAGACTCACAGGTGAATTCTACCAAACATTTAAAGAAGAGATAATACCCACTTCTCTTCAAACTATTCCAAAAAAATAGAGAGGAAGGAAAGCTTCCAAATATATTCTATGATAAAACAACAACAACAAAGAAAAAACAAATATATTCTGTGACGCCAGCATCACTGATACCAAAACCAGTCAAAGATACTACAAAAAACGAAAACCCCAGGCCAACATTCCTGCTGAACACAGATGCAAAAATCCTCAACCAAGTATCAGCAAACTAATTTAATCCATTACAAGGATCATTCACGACAATAAAGTGGGATTTACTCCAGGGTGGACAAATGCCACAATATTCACAAATCAATCAAGTGATACATATTAACAACACGAAGGATAAAAATCTTATGATCATCTCAATAGATGCAGAAAAAGCATCTGGGAAAATTTAACATCTGTTCATGGTAAAAAAAAAAAAACTCTCCCTGTGTTAGAACACACCTCAACATAATAAAGATCCTACATGAAAAACCCACAGCTAACATGATACTCAATGGGGACAAACAGAGCCCCTCCTATAAGATCAGGAACAAGAATGACAAGGATGTCCACTCTCACCACTATTATTCAATACGGAACTGAAGTCCTAGCCACAACAATCAGGTCAGAAATAAAAGGCATCCAAGTCAGTAAGAAGTTAAACTGTCAGCATTTGCAGGTACCGTACTATACGGAGAAAATCCTAAAGACTCCACCTTTTCAAAAACTATCTGAATAAACTAATTCAGTAAAGTTACAGAATACAAAATTAATGCACAGAAATCCACTGCATTTCTATACACTAATAACAAAGTAGCAGAAAGACAAATTAAGCAAATAATTCTACTTACGATTGTACCAAAAGAATAAAAGATCTAGGAACAAACTTAACCAAGAAGGTAAAAGACCTGTACTCTGAAAACAATAAAACAATTGATGAAAGAGATTGAAGATGACACAAATGGAAAGATATTCACTGATTCAAAAAATTAATACTGTTGGGGCACCTGGGTGGCACAGCGGTTAAGCGTCTGCCTTCGGCTCAGGGCATGATCCCGGCATTATGGGATCGAGCCCCACATTGGGCTCTTCCACTATGAGCCTGCTTCTTCCTCTCCCACTCCCCCTGCTTGTGTTCCCTCTCTCACTGGCTGTCTCTATCTCTGTCGAATAAATAAATAAAATCTTTAAAAAATTAAAAATTAAAAATAAAAATAAAATAAAAAATAAAAAATAAAAAAATAAAAAATTAATACTGTTAACATGTCCATACTACCCAAAGCAACCTACAGATGCAATGAAATCCCTATCAAAATCCAAGAGCACGTGTCACAGAACTAGAACAAACAATCCTAAAATTTGTAGAGAACCACAAGAGACCCTGAATAGCCAAAGGAATCTTGAGAAAGAACAAAGGAGGGGTGCCTGGGTGGCTCAGTCAGTTAAGCATCTGCCTACAGCTCAGGTCATGATCCTGGGGTCCTGGGATTGAGTCTCACATCAAGCTTCTTGCTAAGCAGGGGGTTTGTTTCTTCCTCTACCCCATCTCCCTGCTTGTGCTCATGTACTCTCTCTCTTTCAAAAAATAAAATCTTAAAAAAAAAAAAAAGCTGGAGGCATCACAATCCCAGATTTCAAGATATACTACATAGCTGTAGTAATCTAAGCAGAATGACAGTGGCACAGAAAGAGATACATAGATCAGTGAAACAGAATAGAGACGCCAAAAATAACCCCACAATTATATGGTCAATTCATCTACAACAAAGGAGGCAAGAATATACAATGGGGAAAAAAGCCTTTTCACCAAAAAGTGCTAGAAAACTGGACAGCTACACACAAAAGAATGAAACTGGACCAGTTTCTCACACCATACGTAAAAATAAACTCAAAATGGATTAAAGACCTAAATGTGAGACATGAAATGATAAAACTCCTAGAAGAAAACATAGGCAAGTCATTTCTCTGACATCAGCCTTAGTAACGTATTTTTAGATATGTCTCCTCAGTCGAGGGGGAACAAAAGCATAAAAAAACTTTTGGGAGCACACCAAAATGAAAAGCTCTTGCACGGCAAAGGAAACCATCAACAAAACAAAAAGATAACCTACTGAACAGGAGAAGATACTTTCAAATGTTATAGCCTATGAAGGATTAATATAGGATTAAGAAAAGGATTAATATTTACTATATAAATATATAAAAACCTGTACAACTTGATGCCAAAAAATAATCCAATTTAAATATGAGCAGATGACCTAAACAGACATTTTTTCCAAAGAAGACACAGATGGCCAACGGACACATGAAAAGATGCTCAATGAGATGCACTCATCATTAGGGAGATGGAGATGAAAACCACAGTGAGACACCACCTCACACCTGCACAGTGGCAGAGTCAGAGAGACAAGAAATGAGCATCGGCAAGGATGCGGAGGAGACAGAACCCTGGTGCACTGCTGGTGGGAATGCGAGCTGGTACCACCACTGTGGAAAACAGCATGGAGGTTCCTCAAAAAATTAATCCAGTAATTCCATACAATCTAGTAATTCCACCATTGGGTATTTACCCAAAGAAAACAAAAATACTAACTTGAAAAGGTACACGCACCCCTATGTTTACTGCAGCATTATTTACAATGACTAAGATATGGAAGCAACCCAAGTGTCTGTCTATAGATGAATGAAGAAGATGTGGTATATATATATATATATACACACACACACACACACACACAACACACACACACACACACACAATGGAATATTACTCAGCCATAAAGAACAATGAGATCCTACCATTTACAATGACACAGATGGATCTAGAGGGTATTATGCTAGGTGAAATAAGACAGAGAAAGACAAATACCATATGATTTCACTTATATGTGGAATCTAGAAAACAAATGAACAAACAAAAGCAGAAAGAGACTCATAAATACAAAGAAAAAACTAATAGTGGCCAGGGGGAGGAGTTTGAGGGGATGGGCAAAATGGGTGAAGGGGCGTGGCAGATACAGGCTTCCAGTTATGGGATGAATAAGTCACAGGGATAAAAGGGAATATAATCAATGTATTGTCACAGTGTTATTCAGTGACAGATGGCAGCTACACTTGTGAGCCTACCATAATGTACATTTGTCAAATCAGTATTTTGTACATTGTGTGTCAACTCTATTTCAATAATAAATAAATACACAGAACAGTCAAACTCAGGCAGAGAACAGAAAAGTAGTTGACGGGGACAGGAGAGAGAAGACAGTGATCAAAGGACACAGAGTTTTAGTTATGCTGGATGAATTCTAGAGATTTTCTATAAAACAACAACAAGATACTACTACATACAGTAGTTAAAATCCAGAACACAGGAAACACCAGATGTTGGCAAGGATGTCGAACAACAGGAACTCTCATTCATTGCCGGAGGGAATGCAAAATGGTACAGCCACCTTGGAAGACACCTTGGCAGGTTTTCTTTCTTTTTTTTTTTTTTTTAGCAATTTCTTACAAAATTAAACATACTATTACCATCTGATCCAGGTATCGTGCTTCTTGTTATTTACCCAAAGGAGCCGAACCATCAAGTCTACACAAAAATCTCTACATGGATGTTTACAGCAACTTTATTCTTAATCGCCAAAACCTAGAAGCAACCAATATGTCTTTCGGTACGTAAATGGATGCTCTGTGGTACATCCAGATGATGGACTACTATTCGGCACTAAAAAGAACCGAGCTACTAAGCCATGAAAAGAAATGGAGGAACCTTAAATTCATACTAAGAGAAAAAAACCAATGTGAAAAGTACAAACCGATACGAAACATGACATTCTGGAAAAGGCAAGACCATGGAAACCGTGGAAAGATCAGAGATTGCCAGGAACTGGAGGGGGACAAAGAGGCAGAGCAGAGCGGATTTTTAGGGCAATGAAAATATTCTGTATGATACCACAGTGATGGATACACGTCCTTATACATTTGTCCAAACCAACACAGTGTCCAACGCCAAGAGTGAGCATAAACGACGGACTTTGGGGGATGACGATGTGTCAATGTAGGTTCATCCTTGGTTTAAAAAAAACAAACTGTCCTATTCTGCTGAGTGATGTTGATAAGGGGAGAGGCAATGCAACTGTGAAGACAGAAAGTGTATGGTAAATCTTGATACCTTCCTCTCAGTTTTACTATAAACCTAAAATTGCTGTTAAACAATAAAAGTCTTCAAATGAGAGGGAGGAGGGATTCTGGGAAGATGGCAGAGTAGTAAGTACCAGGAAACAGTCTCCTGACCTAAACAACAACTGCATTGGCAGCATCTGTCTAATGGTGACGATCTGAACACTCTGGAGTCCTTTGAAAGCTTGCAGCTTGGCGGGGAAGGCTTCCACCGTAAACCGCTACCAGTTCCACCTCTAAGCACAGTAGCCGTTATCGCTCCCTCACCCGCCAGCCAAACGGCAGGCAGCTGTGTACCTGTTTCTAAAACAGCTTACACACAGCCTGCAGGACGCAGGGTGGGTAAAAAGTACTCCATCTCCCAATATTGGGGATCTATGCTCTGAGTGCTGCTTCTGATGGCAGAGGTGCAGAGGCAGGCAGCCACTGCTGCCGCACACATCCACCCCCAGGACCACGGCAAGCCCCTCCGCCTCAAGCTGAAGCGACCACCGGGAGATTTAAAGGGCCAGCGCTCCTCTGCCCTCCTTTCCTTTTTAACCTTTCACATTTCAGAAGCCAGACATTAAAGACTAGAACATTCAGACACTGCATAGACAGAGAAAGTGACTGCATACGTCCAAGGAAAGGCTCAGAAACGAAAAAGAAGACATTTTGTTTATACCTCAGGCTGATCGTCAACACAGAGACAGCCTACAATTAAAAAACAAAAAACCAACCAACCCATGGCAAACAATGGGGAAGGGGGAGAATCTGATTTCCAGAGTTACCACATTATTAAAATCAAATGTCCAGAGTTCAATGAAGAATCAGAAGACATACAAAGAAACAGGAAAGTGTGGCCCATTCCAAGGGGAAAAAATAATCCAACAAAATCTGTCCCCGAGAAAGACTTAAGGGCCAATGAATCAAAGACCTAAGTATCAGTCCTAAAGATGATTAAAGAACTAAAGGAAGGGGTGCCTGGGGGGCTCAGTCAGTAAAGTGTCTGACTTGATTTCAGCTCAGGTCATGAAGTCGAGCTGCTAAGCATGGAGCCTACTTAGGATTCTCTCCCTCCCTCTGCCCCTCCCTTCCCTTCTTAAAAAAAAAAAAAAGATGATTAAAGAACTAAAGGAAGGTGAGAAGAAAGTCAAGGAGACAATGTAAACAAAACGAAAATGTCAACAAAGAGACAGAAAACTCAAACGGAAACCAAAAAGAAATTCTGGGTCTGAAAAGAATAGTAACTGAAATGAAAAATTCACTAGAGGGATTCAAAAGCTGATTTGAGCAGGCAGAAGAGCCCCTGAACTTGAAGACAGAACAATGGAAATAATCACAGCTGTGAACAGAACCTAGGAGACCCGAAAGCCACCATCAAAAGGACCAACATACACTTCGTGGAAGTCCCAAAGAAGGAAAAGGGAAAAAAAGGGGCAGAGAGAATATTAACAAATAATGACTGAAAATTACCCAAATTGAATTAAACCATAAGTGAGCCAAGAAGCCCAGCAAACCCCCAAGTAAGATGAATTCAAAGAGACCCACTGAGACACATTATAATCAAATAGACAAAAGGGGAAAAAAAACAAGATGACAAATCAATAGACAAAGACCAAATCTTCAGAGCAGCAAGACAGATGAATCATCGCATACAAGGGATCATTAATACTAATTATGCAAATAGTTATTTGCAGATTTCTCATCAGAAAATTTGGAGGCCAGAAGACAGTCGACAAACACAAAGTGCTCAAAAAAAAAAAACTGTTAACCAAGAATCTGAAATGTGGCAAAATTGTCTTTCAAGAGTGAGGGAGAAATCAAGACATTCCCAGATAAACAACAGCTGAGAGACTCTGTGACCACTAGCCCTGCCCTGCAGGAATGCTCAAGGGGGTCCTGTGGGGTGAAAGGACAGTACTCTGACAGTACCCTGAAGCCATGTGCAGAAATAAAGATCTCAACAAAGGCAAATACATGAACAACTACAAAAACTACCGTTGTTTTAGCAATGGTTTGTAACTGTATTTTTGTAACTGCACTTTATGTTTTCTTTTTTTTTTTTTTAAAGATTTTATTTATTTATTTGACAGAGATAGAGACAGCCAGCGAGAGAGGGAACACAAGCAGGGGGAGCAGGAGAGGAAGAAGCAGGCTCATAGCGGAGGAGCCTGATGTGGGGCTCGATCCCACAACGCCGGGATCACGCCCTGAGCCGAAGGCAGATGCTTAACCGCTGTGCCACCCAGGCGCCCCTGCACTTTATGTTTTTAACATTATTTGAGAGTGATACATGTAAAGTAAAAATTATTAATGTAATAGCTAGGAATTTCTCTAACTCTGGTTTGTAACTATCTTCTCCTCTACATTATTTAGGTGACATACATTTTTAAGAATTACTGATTTAGGGACACCTGAGTGGCTCAGTCAGTTAATCTTCTGCTTTCGGCTCAGGTCATGCTTTTGGGCTCCTGGGATTCAGCCCTGCTTCCCGCTCCCTGCTCAGTGACGAGTCTGCTTCTCCCTTTCCCCTTACCACACCCCAGCTCACACTCTCACTCACTCTCTAATAAATAAAATCTTAAAAAAAAAAAAAAAAAGGAATTACTGATTTATGTTTTGGGGGCATACAGAGTATAAAGAAGTAATTTTACAACATCAACAATCAAAACAGGTGTGATAGGAGCTATAAAGGAGCAGAGTTTTGTATGTTATTGAAATTAAGCTGCTATAAATTAAAATTGGAAAGTTCTAATTTTAGAATGTTAAATGTAATCCCCATGGTAACAACAAAGAAAACAACTGTACAATATACACGAAAGGAAATTAAGAAAGAACGTAAAGATTTCCCTATGAAAAATCAACTGGACACAGAAGACGACAGGAGTGTGGGATATCAGGGATAAAAAAGTTATAGGGTATGTAAGAGCCAAAGAGCACAGTGACAGAAGTCTCTCCTGATCAATAACCACTGCAAAAGCAAACAGATTAAACTCTCAATCAAAAACACAAAGATTGGCAGGATGGATAAAAATACGCAATCTGACTCGAGGCTGTCTGTGAGGGACTCACAATCCAAAGACACAAACAGGTGGAAAGTGAAAGGATGGAAAAGGATAATCCATGCCAATGAAAACCAGAACAGGGCAGAGACAGCTGTACTGATATCAGGCAAAATAGACTTTAAATCAAAAAAGCTTACAAGAGACAAAAAAGGCATTATATATTGATTAAAAGCTCAATACAGCAAAAAGATAACAATTATAAAAATTTACGCACTAAAGGACAGCAAAAACTGAGAGCACTTAAAGGGAGAAATCGACATTTCTACAGTAACGGCTGGAGACTTCAACCTGCCCTACGTGAAATCACGGATAGAACAACCAGAAAGAAGGTAAGGAAATAGAGGACTCAACACAATAACCACCTAGGTCTAACAGACGTGTACAGAACACTTCACCCAAAAGCAGAATATATATTCTTCTCAAGTGCGCATGAGACTTCAAGTTTCAGATCTTAAAAGATAAATATCAAAGTATCTTCTCTGACCACACCTGGATAAATAGAATTCAGTAACATAAACTAGAAAATTCACAAAATTAGGAAATTAAACTTTTTTTTTTTTTTAAGAGGCGGGGAGAGAGAGAGAATGACAGAGGTGGGGGGAGGGGCAGGGGAAGAAGGAGAATCTGAAACAGGCTCCACGCCCAGCAGGAGCCCCACTCAGGGCTTGATCTCACAACCCTAAGATCATGACCTGAGCCAAAATCAAGACGTGGACACTTAATCGATTGTGCCACCCAGGCACCCCGAAACAACACACTTTTTAACAAAGATAAAAAAAAAAATCTCAAGGAAAATTAGAAACTACTTAGATACAAACGAAAACAAAACACAACATCCCAAAGCTTACGGGATACAGCAAAAGTAGTGATAAGGGGAAACACAGCTATAAACGCTCATATTAAAAAACAAGAAAGACATCTGTTGAAGGGCATCTCGGCTCCTTCCACGATTTAGCTATTGTGGACATTGCTGCTATGAACATTGGGGTGCATATGGCCCTTCTCTTCACTACGTCTGTATCTTTGGGGAAGTTGTGGTCCATATATACAATGGAATATTACTCAGCTATCAGAAAGAATGAGTTCTCAACATTTGCTACAACATGGACGGCACTGGAGGAGATAATGCTAAGTGAAATAAGTCAAGCAGAGAAAGACAACTATCATATGATTTCTCTCATCTATGGAACATAAGAACTGGGATGATCGGTAGGGGAAGAAAGGGATAAAGAAAGGGGGGGTAATCAGAAGGGGGAATGAAAAATGAGAGACTATGGACTATGAGAAACAAACTGAGGGCCTCAGAGGGGAGGGGGGGTGGGGGAATGGGATAGACTGGTGATGGGTAGTAAGGAGGGCACGTATTGCACAGTGCACTGGGTGTTATACACAACTAATGAATCATCGAACTTTACATCAGAAACCAGGGATGTACTGTATGGTGACTAACATAATATAATAAAAAATCAAAAAAAATTAAAAAATAAATAAATTTAAAAAAAAAGAAAAAAAGAAAAAAAAAACAAGAAAGATCTCAAATCGAAAACCTATATACACAACTGGAATAACTACAAAAAGAACAAACTAAGCCCAAAGCTAGAAGGAAATAAAGGATTAGCGCAGAGAAAATTAAAACAGAAAACATAAAAATAGGAAAAAAAAAAACACACGCACACACACAACAATAAAGCCAGAAGTTGGTTCTTCAAAAAGAGCAACAAAATCAACAAATGTTTATGGGACACCAGGGTGGCTCAGTCAGTTAAGTGTCTGCCTTTGGCTCAGGTCATGATCCCAGGGTCCTGGGATTGAGCCCTGCATAGGGTTCCTTGCTCAGCAGAGAGCCTGCTTCTCCCTCTGCCTGCTGCTTCCCCTGTTGGTGCACTCAATCTTTCTCTGACAAATAAAATCTTTTTAAAAAAAAAATTAAATGCTTAGCTAGATGGACTAAGAAAAAAAGATTCAAATTACTAAAATCAGAAATTAACGTGGGAAAAAATGAAATTAATGTGGGGACATCAGTACCAATTCAATAGAAATAAAAAGGATAATAAGAGAGTAGTATGAACAGTAGTCTGACTAGACCTAAACTAGTAAGGAGGTTGAATCAGTAATCAAAAATCTCCCTGGACCTCAGGGCTCTCAAGTGAATTCTACCAATCTTTAAAGAACTAATACCAATCCTTTTCAAACTTTTCGAAAAAACTCAAAAGCAAGGAACACTTCCTACTTATTCTATTAGGTCAGCATAACTCTGATACCAAAGCCAGACAAAGACACTACAAGAAAACTACAGACTGATCTCCTTTATGAGTGCTAATGCAAAAACCCTCAACAAAATATAAGCAAACAGAATCCAGCAGCACATTAAAAGCAGCATACACCAAGGCACCTGGCTGGCTTAGCTGGAAGAAATGCTACTCTTGATCTTGGGGTTGTGAGTTCAAGCCCCACGTTGGGTGTAGAGGTTACTTTAAATAAATGAATAAACTTTAAAATTTTTTTAAAAAGTGAACTGTACTATTAAAAAAACTTAAAAAATAATAAAAGCAGTATATACCATGACCAAATAGCATTTATTCCTGGAAAGCAAGGATGGTTCGACACACAAAAAAATTAATCAATGTAATGCATATACATCACCAAAATAAAGAGCCACATGATCACTTCAATTGATACAGAAAAAGCAACTGACAAGTCAATACACTTTTATGATAAAAACACTCTACACAATAGAAATTGTGGAAATGACCTCCACATAATAAAAACCATATATTAAAAATCCATAGCAAACAGAACACTCAGTGGTGAAAGTCTAAAAGCTTTTCCTCAAGATGAGGAACGATACAAGCATGCCTAATTTCACCCCTTCTGATCAACAAAGGACTAGAAGGTCTAGCCAGAGCAATTAGGCAAAAAATAAATAGAAGTAAAATTATCTGTCTGTAAAGGATATAACCTTGTACGTAGAAAATCCTAAAAACCACAGAAAAAGTTGTTAGACCAATAATTCAGCAAAATAGCAGGATACAAAGTCAACACACAAGAACCAGTTGCATTTTTATACCCCCAACAATGAACAATCCAAAAAGAAAACTACAAAAACAATTCCAATTACAACAGCATTAAAAAGAGGAAAAAGATTGCACAACGAAAACTACAAAACATTGCTGAAAGAATTAGAGGCATAAATAAACGGAAACACACTCCATGTTCATGGATTAGAAGAATTAATATTGTCAAAATGTCATTTCCCAAAGTGATCTGTAGATTCAATGCAATCCCTATGAAAATCTAACGACGTTTTTTGCAGGACCAGAAAAAACATTCTAAAATCCATATGGAATTCCAAAGGATCACAAATAATTAAGAATAATATTGAAAAAGATGAAAAGAACTGGAGGACTCTTACTTTCTGATGTTAAAACCTACTACAGAAAGCTACAGTAATCAAAAGAATGTGGTACTGGCATAAAGACAGACACAGAGACTAATGGAATGGAATACAGAGCCCAGAAATAAACCCTCACGAACACAGTCAAGTGATTTTTGACAAGGTGCCAAGATCATTCAATGAGGGAAAGGACAGGCTTTTCAAGAAATGGTGCTGGGCAAACTAAATGTCCATAAGCAGAATGAAGTTGGACCCTTACCTAACACCATGTACAAAACTCAGAATGGATCAAGGACCTAAATTTATAATCCAAAACAACAAAACTCCTGGAAAAAAACATTGCACAAAAACTTCACATTGGATTGGGCAATGATCTAAGAGAAGACACCAAAGGCACAACCAATAAAATTACATAAACTGGACCTCATGAAAATTAAAAAATTTGTACATAAAGGCACCATTCAGGGTTTCACTTCAAGATGGAAGGATCCTGAATTCAACTCCAATCACAGACACACTAAACATACAGCTACATATGGAACGATTCCCTTTGCAAGAAATCTAAAAACTAGCTGAACAATTTCTACACATCAGGCAAATGACAAAACACACACACACACACACACACACACACACACACACTGAAATGGGTAGGAGAGGTGGAGACACAATTTCACCAAAAACCCCACCTCCAGCATGGTGACCCACAATCGGGAGGAAAATCACAACTACTAGCTTCTCCCTGGGGAGGGAAGGGTACGAATCCCACACCTGGCACCCTTACTTTTAAGACCTGCACCTAAGGGATGGGCCCCCGAAGTATCTACCTTTGAAAGTCAACGGGGCTAATGCCCACAAGACCAGCAATGCTATAGCAAACTGAGAAACAGTACCTAAACGGCTTGCACGGACCCACTCATGACTAACCCCCCAGGAGCCAGCACAGAGGCAGCTGAGTGAATCACACCCAGCCTTTCTGTGAAAAAGGTCCATTTGTCTATCTTAGAAGTTCAGCCTGAGGTGTGTGCTTCTAATTTAACACACATCTAGGGCCAACTGAAATACTTTCCAAAGACTGCAGAGACTAACAGATGTTATCTTTGCACTCTCCCTCTGTCTCACTCCAGGCTGCCAGAGTCTCCCAGGAAGGAGCTTATGCACACATCTGCAGCCCTGGTTCTTGCAGTTGCCACCCAGGGAACATCCCTGAATGTCTGGCTCTGGTGGCAAATGAAACCTGCACTTGCAATTCATACAGCACTGTAACAAAGAGAAAACAGTTGGCCTACTGTACCAGGGAACAGCAGAGAGGCAGCAGACAGAAATGCACAGTCATTCCAAGAAAGAGGACTAACTACGAGGTTATCTTCAAAGATGCAAATGCCCATCTCCCAGTATTCCCTTGAAAGAGGTATATTTGTACACTTTAAAAGCTGCTGCCTGAGATTCTGGCTTCCAGTAAGCCCTGCATCTAGCTGATGCCTGAGATCCTCCCCTTTAGGACGCTGACAGGTCTTGGGCATAGTCTGAACTACTGGGAGCTAGTAAGAACAAAGTAGGCTGCTCGGACAATCACAATGGTTTGAGAGACCGGCAAAAGCAAGAGCAAGGATGAACAAAAAGGTTCAATCTACACAACACCACCCCTTCAAAACTGGGAGAGGTAGTTGTTTTATTTAATGCACGGAAACCAACACAGACAGTCAAGGATGAAGAAGAAACAGAGAACTATATTCCAAATGAAAGAATAAGATAAAACCTCAGAAAAAGATGTTAACAAAATGGAGACAAGTGATTTACCAGACAGAGAGTTCAAAACAATAAGCATAAAAATGCTCGCCAAGGCAAGGAGAACACTGCATGAACAGAGTGACAACTTGAACAAAGAAAAAGAAAATATAAGAAAGTACCAAGCAGAAACCACAAAACTGAAGAACACAATAAGTGTACCAAAAAACAGAACAGAAGGATTCAACATCAGATTAGATCAAGCAGAAGAAATGACTAGCAAACTCGAAGACAGGGCAGTGGAATTCACCTAATCAGATAAGTTTAAAAAAAAAAAAAAAAAAAAGAATGAAGACAGCCTAAAGGACTTATGGGACAAAATTAAGCAGACCAATATTCACAATACAAAGTGACCCAGAAGGAGAGGAAAGAGAAAGAGGCACAAAACTTATTTGATGAGGAGCACCTGGTGGCTCAGTTTGGTTAAGCATCTGCCTTTAGCTCAGGTCTTAATCCCAGGGTCCTAGGATCGAGCCCCACATCAGGCTCCCTGTTCAGCGGGGAGTCTGCTTCTTCCTCTCCCTCTGCCTGCCACTCTCCCTGCTTGTGCTCTCTCGCACTCTCTGTCTCTGACAAATAAATAAAATCTTTAGAAAAAAAAAAAGAAAAAGAAAAAAGTCTCCTTTAAAAAATAAAAAGCTTATTTGATGAAATAATAGCTGAAAACTTCTTTAATCTGGGGAAGGAAACAGATCCTTCTGTTTCTGAAGATCCTCCCTTCTGAAGGAAGACATCCAGATCTGGGAGCCAAGAATGTTCCAAATAAGATGAATCCAGAGAGACCCACATTAACACTCTATAATTAAGTTGTTGAAAGTTCAAGACAAAAAGAACCTTAAAAGTGGCTAGAAGAAAACAAGTTGTTACATACAAGGGAACCCTCATAAGTATATCAGCATATCTTCTGCAAAAATTTTGCAGACCAGAAGGGACTGGTATGGAAAGAAAACTTCTGACCAAGAATACTCTAGCCAGTAACATGTTAGAACAGATTAATATAACAGTCATTTACAGAACATTCTAGCAAAAAGCAACAGAATATACATTTTACTCAAGTTCACATGGTACCTTCTTCAGAACAGATCATATATTAGGCCACAAGTCTTAATAAACTTAAGAAGACTGAAATCATACTGAGTGTCTTTTCTGACCACAATGGTATGAAAGTAGCAATGACTTACAAGAAAAAAACCAGAAAATTCACAAACAAGTGGTGACTAAACAACATACTACTGAACAAACAATGGGTCAAAGAAGAAATCAAAAGAGAAATCAAAAAATACCCTGAAACAAATGAAAATATAAATACAGCATACTAAATGTTATGCGATGCAGGAAAAGCAATTCTAAAAGGGAAAATCATAGTGATACATGCTTACATTATGATAAAAGAAAGATCTCAAATAAACGAACTTTACATCTCAAGGAGCTAGAAAAGAACTAAGCCCAAAAAATAGAATAAAGGAAATAAAGATCAGAACAAAAATGGAGACTAAAAATACAATAGCAATAAAACTAAGCTGTTTTTTTTGAAAAGATAAACAAAATAGACAAACCCTTAGCTACACTCACTAAGAAAAAATGAGAAAGGACAAAAATAAAATCAGAAGTGAAAGAGACATTACAACTAATACCACACACATATAAAGGATAAGATACTACTATGAATAATTATACACCAACAAATTGGACAACCTGGAAGAAATACAGAAATTCTTAGAAACATACAAACTGTCAAGAGTGCATCAGAAAGAAGTAGAAAATCTGAACAGACTGATTACTAGTAAGGAAATGGATTGAGTAATTAAAAACTCCCAACAAACAAAAGACCAGGACCAGATGGCTTCAATGGTGAATTTCTCCCAACACTCAAAGAAGAATTAATACCAAGCCTTCTCAAACTCTCCCAAAAAAACAGAAGGAATACTTCCAAACTCATTTTAGAAGGCCAGCATTACCCTAATACCAAAATCAGACAATGACAAGAAAATTTCAGGCCAATATCCCTGCTGAACACAGATACAAAAATACTCAAAGTATTAGCAAACCAAATTCAACAATACACAAAACGGTTCATACAACATGACCAAGTGGGATTTATTGGAGGGATGCAAAGATGGATCAACAAAGCAATCAATGTGGTACACTGCACAACAAAACGAAGGATAAAAATCGTATGACTGTCTCAGTAGATGCAGGAAACTTAATATCCACTTATGTTTAATAAAAACTCTCAAAAATAGTAGGTATAGAAGAAACGTACCTCAACATGATAAAGGCCATCTATGACAAGCCCACAGCTAACAATATACTCAGTGGTGAAAACATGAAAGCTTTTCCGTTAAGACAGGAACAAGATAAGGATGTCCACTCTCATCACTTTTATTCAACACAGTATTGGAAGTCCTAGCTAGTCATGAGGCAAGAAAAAGGAAAGGCATCATAATTGGAAGGGAAGAAATAAAACTGGCTCTATGTGTAGATGACACGATATTACATATAAAAAAAAACCCTAGCTTCCACCAAAAAATCCTTAGAATAAATGAATTCAATAATGTTGTAGGATACAAAAGTCTGCTGCATTTCAATACAGTAAAACGAACCACAAGAAAGATAAATTTAAAAACCCCATTTACGATTGCATCAAATTTAACCAAGAAGGCAAAAGACCTGTACAGTAGTCCCCACTTACCTGCAGGAGATATGTTCCAAGAGTCCCAACGGATGCATGAAACTATAAATAGTGCCAAATCCTATATATATACTGTTCTTTCCTATACATACTTATGATAAAGTTTATTTTATAAATAAGGCACTGTAAGACATTAGCAATAATTAACTAATAAAAAAATATAACAACATCCTATAATAAAGGTAACGTGAACATGGTCTGTCTCTCAAAATATCTTATTATACTGTATTCACCCTTCTTCCTGTAATGATGTGAGATGATAAAATGCCTAGGTGATGAGACGAAGCAAACTGAATGATGTAGGCATTATGACATAGTGTTAGGCCACTACCTTGGTCTTCTGACGTGTCAGAATGAGGATCATCGATGAAAGAAATTAAAGAAGATGCAAATAAATGGAAAGGTATTCTGTGTTCATGGATAGGAAGAATACTGTTAAAACGTCCATACTACCCAAAACAATCTAAAATTCAATGCAATCCTTATCTAATTGACAACGGCATTTTTTGCTGAAATAAAACAAACTACCCTAAAATGTGTATGGAGCTACAAAGATCTCAAATAGCCAAAGCAATTTTAAAAAAGAAAAACAAAGCTGGAGGCATCATGATTCTGGATTTCAAACTACATTACAAACCTACTGTAGTCAAAAACAACATGGTACTGGCATAAAAAAATAAATAGATCGATACAACACAGGAGAGTGCCCCAAAATAAACCCATGCTTATACGGTCAATTAATATACAAAAAAGGAACCCAGAATATACAGTGGGGAAAGGACAGTCTCTTCAATAAATGAAGTTGGGAAAACTGGACAGCCACATGCAAAAGAATGAAACCACACCACTTTCTTACACCACACACAAAAATCAACTCAAAAGGATTAAAGACTTGCACGTAAGACCTGAAACCATACAATTCCCATAAGAAAACATAGCCGGTAAGCTCCTTGACATCAACTTGGCAATGATTTTTTTTGATCTGACATTAAAAATAAAGACGGCAAAAGAAAAACAAGTGAAAAAGCTCCTGCACATCAAAGGAAACCACCGACAAAATGAAAAGGCAACCTACAAGATGAGGGAAGATATTTGCAAATCACCTTTGGGATGGGGTTAATAAGATCCAACATATATAAAGAACTCATACAACTTAACAGGAAAAAAGCAATCCCACTGAAAAACAGGCAGAGGATCTCAACAGACCACTTTTCAAAGAAGGTGGGCCAACAGGTCCATGAAAAGGTGCTCGGCATCACCATCACTAGGGAAGTCAGATCCACAGTATACCTCGCACCTGTTAGAGCGGCTGTCTCAAAGACAAGGAGTGACAGTGTTGGCAAGGACGTGGAACAAAAGGAATCTTTACACACTGTTGATGGGAATGTAAACGAGAGGTTCTTCAAAAAATTAAAAACAGAGAACTACCTTATGACCCAGCATTTCCACTTCAGAGTACTTATCCAAAGAAAATGAAAACACGAACTTGAAAAGATATCTGCACCCCCATGTTCACTGCAGCATTTTTTACAATAGCCAAGATATGGAAACAACCTAAGTGTCCACTGACGAATGAATGGTTAAAGAAAATACATATATTCCCTATACACATAATGCAATATTACTCAGCCATGAGAACGAAGGAAATCCTGCAATCTGTCACAACTGCATGAACCGAGAGGGCATTATGCAAAATGAAGTCAGACAGAAAAACACAAATACTGTGTGATCTCACTTACATGTGGAATCTAACAAAACAGAACAAAACTACGATAGATACAGAGAATGGACAGGTGGTTGCCAGAGGTGGGGGTGTGGGTGAAAGAGGTGAAGGTGGTCAAAGGGTACACACTTCCAGTTATATAACAAGTCCTGGGATGTGATGTCTAGCACATGACTGCAGTTAACACCGTATTGTGTATCTGAAAGCTGCTAAGAGAGTAAATCTTAAAAGTCCTCTCCACGAGAAAGAAAAATATCAACTGTGTGTGGTGATGGATGTTAACAAGACCTACTGTGATCATTTCATGATATATACATATATCAGATATGCTGTATGCCCGACATTAATAGAACGTCAAATAGAGCGCAATAAAAAATAAATAAATGCAACCTCTTTTAACAACAAAAATAAAAAAAGACTATCCAGAACAAAAAGGCAACCCACAGTATGGAAGAAATATTCGCAAATCAGGTATCTAAGATTAATAGCCAGAATATATAGAGAACCCCTACCTAAAACTCAATAAAAATACAAACAACCTGGTTCAAAATGGGCAAAGGACTTTAAATAGACACTTCTCCAAAGAATATATGCAAATGGCCGAGGCACGCATGAAAAGATGCTCAACATCACTAATCATTAGAAAAATGCAAATCAAAATTACGATGGGACAGCACCTCACACTCGCTGGGCGGCTAATATCACAAAGACAGAGGGGCGCCTGGGTTAAGCAACGGATTCTTGATTTTGGCCCAGGTCATGATCTCGGAGTCTTGCCTCGGGCTCTGCACTGGGCGTGGAGCCTGCTTAAGATTCTCTCTCCCTTTTTCTGCCTCTCCCCTGGCTCTCTTAAAAAGAAAAAACACCCAGAAATGTTGGCAAGGATGTGGAGAAACGGAACCCTCGTGCACCGCTGGTGGGAATGTAAAGTGGTGCAGCCACTCCAAAACAGGATGGAGGTTCCTCAAAAAGTTAACAACAGAACTACCCTACAACCCAGCAATTCCACTTCTGGATATATACACCCAAAAGAATTGAAAGCAGGATCTCAAAGAGCTATTTGTACACCCGTGTTCATCACAGCAGCATTCACAATGGCCAAAACATAAAAGCAACACTTGGGTTGCCAGTATAACGGGGTTGCCAGAGCCTGGGGGAAGGGAGAATGGGAATATGAGAAGTTATTGTTTAGGATGTATACAATCTCAGATTTACAAGATGAAAAGAGTTACAAGGTGGAAATGTCTGCACAACAATGTGAATGTATTTAATACCACTGAACTCCACAATGAAAATGGTTAATATAGTAAATTTTGTGTTATATGCATTTTCACACACACACACACACACACACACACACACACACACGAAACCAGGGGAAAAAAAGATGTCTACTTCTGTGACTGAAACCTTGAGTGACTTTTAAGCAAGCCTGAAGTTAGATAGGTAGCCACTGCCAATTAAGATTTTGTTTTAATAAGGGGGCAGAGAATGCCTAATATGAGAGTGAATGGAAAACACAATCCATCCCCTTGGACTCCAGGGAAAAAATCAGTGATGCTGACCAACCCAGAGCAGACCCCCCTCCCGCTACAGACCAACCTCTGAAGTCCCATCTCAAGTTCCCATCCAGTCTTGACCTACTGCCTTGTCAATGGCCTGGAGCCCTCAGGGACCTCTCACCGGTCCCTTCATGTGCCCACAAACCTCAGGGAATTACGCCATTCAGTGCAAAGCAGGACCCACCCTTTCCAACACTGCACTACCCTCTCCAACCCCTCATCCACACCCCATATACCAGGGAGCCCAAAGGAGAGAAGGAGGGGAAGACAGTAAATTCAAAAGCAGCACCTACTCAGAAGCCATGAATAAGGCCTGAAGGATGCTGTTCACGTAGCACGTGTTGCCCAGATTGATTAAACCAATCTTGCCCGTGTCTGACTTGGCCATGAGCCGGGGGTAGAAACCAGCCAGCTCACTCTTCTGCGAGGTCCAGGCATCCTGCCCCAGCAGCTGCTTGATGCGGTCTTCATTGGGAACATGGAGGTCCTGAGGAGGGAACAAGCCAGCAGGATGGTGGGGACCATGGTCAGCTCTAAATGTATCACTTCCTCTGGGAAGCCTTCTTGGACTCCAGCCTACCCCACCCCCACCCAAGCACAGGGCCCCACAAATGTTCCAGATATAGATGTTAACAGCCTTCTGCTTCCAAACTTATTCTAGGTTCTCATTTTGGCATGTGGGCCTTCTATATCACCTTTTGTGTCACAAGTGCCTTAGGAAGGTGTAAAATGCCCACTTTATAGATAAAAAAACTAAGATTCAGAGAAAAAAATTTTCCAGGGACATACAGACAATAAGCAAAGAATCTGTATATTCTTAGAGGAGCCCAGAGTATGACACACTCTAAGCAATGACAACACAGGCACACCGGCCAGATCTGACAATGTCAAGATCTCAGGCCTCGTCCTGACTCTTGTCCTAACTGCCTGGCAATACTCAGTGAGCCTCTCTGACTCCATTTCCACATTTGTCAAGTGAGGCCACGCCTACTTTACATCAGTCTGGCACTCCGTACTTTCACAGCTCTTGAGCACAGTGATGCTCCCGCCTGCCCTCCACCTTCCAGGTCTGCCATCCACTCCCCAGCACGATCCCACAGACAGGAGGGTGGGAGCGTCCCGGGGTCCTGAGATACGAGTCCTTGGTCAAGGGACCAGGGATTAGCACGCTTTCTTACTCATTCTTCTTTTTTATATTAAAACAGATGCACCTAAAAGAACATTCCCCAGCATGGGTTCTAATCTATTAAAAACAAACAAACAAACAAACAAAAACACCTAAACATAATACAGAGTTACTTAATAGCTTTAAATGACATTCCTCTAAGCCCTATCATTTCCAGATCCTGAGCACAGACCCTAGATTTTCCAAGCTTCCAGAATTTCAGACCAGCTTAGCACTGAAGGCCCTGGTCTCCCCAGCACACAGCATCTGGCCACAGCAGAAGGTCCAGGTCAAGCACTTCTGCACACTCATTTCCCACAAACATTTATCAGATCAGTCACCTCTCACAGATGATAAAAAAATATAGGAGCTGCCAAAAGCAAGATAAAAAGATACAGGCTTGGGGCCCCTAGGGTGGCATAGATGGTTAAGTGTCCGACTCTTGATTTCGCTCAGGTCATGATCTCAGGGGTCATGAAATGGAGCCCCACTTAAGATTCTCTCTCTCTCCCTCTCCTTCTGCCCCTCCCCATCTCTAAATTAAAAAAAAAGTGGGGGGGGGGGGGCTCACTATCTTCTTAGTCCCTCCTTTTTTTCTTCCTATTATCCCCTATCCAATCCCCACCCCGTACGCAACATGAACAAATAGGGACAAAAAGGCAGGAAGACAGAACCTCACGCATATGCACACACGCATGATGCAAAATTATCCACAGTAGAAAAAAAATGCCATTTTCCCCAAAGAAGGTGGCTTGGTACTGGTACAAAAATAAAACAGAACCATGAAATAAGTTTCAAGCTCCCCATGTGACATGCAACAGCTCCCTTAGCAAGAACCACAGCTCCCAGAGAAACTGCCTGAAAGAACTTTTCAGAATTTATTTATAAAGGAGCCTTGAAGAAGGATGTGCTCATAGAAAACATGTGAAAGTTTCATAAACAATAAAATCCTATGGATACTTTGCTGCCTTGCCTCTCACATCGGCTCACACCAAGAGGAATTCAAAGCCACAGGACAGAGGCAGCATATCTCCCTGGAGCCATATTCTCTAATATTCAAGGAAGAAAAACATTTGCATTAAAACAAATGTCTATAATTATGAAATATGTGCTTGAATCTCTGAGATAAAATGAGATTGTAGAGAAACACTGAGCTTGTGTCAGCCTGCTTGGGTAAGCAAGCCCCTTTCTAGGCTCAAGTACTTTGGAGGAAAGGTTGGAGAAGCCCACATCTGCTAGATGAAGCAGAGTCAGTCTGGTATGAGGCCCCCCCAGTCTGATCTTCCGACGTCCCTTCCACTCTGCTAACAAACTGCACACTCCCACACCTCTCCCTCTGATGCATCGGGAGGGGCCTCATCCTGCCAGTCCCCTCAAGGCCTCACTTCTATAATCCCTCTCTAGAAGACTTTCCAGGATCTTCTCAAGTGGGGTACACATGCGATCTACATCTATCTTAGAAAGTCTAGCTGCCTGCATTAGTGGTACCGGTATTTACAGATCCACTGTCCCCCGGATCGGGCCATAGCCCCCGCGTGAAAAGCCTGAGTCTCACTCAGTGCGGGTTTCCATCAGTGCCCAGCGCAGGGCCATGCTCCCTCCTCTTTATTCATGCCTCCATGACCGCACCCTTCACACGACAGTCATGTTCATTCACTCACAGGTATTTGCTGGGCACAGAAATGATAACATGGTCCCTGCCCACCAGAAGCTCACAAGCTAGCAGGAAAGAGTCACAGTCCCTTCCAACAAGTCAAAGCCCTGCCCCCTTTGCTCGTCTAGCCCCAGTGACAGGCAGCTCGTGATCTAGCAAGGTAGCTGCTTCTCTTACAGATTGGCTCTATTTAAAAGAAAATGCATTTTCCTCTTACGTTGGAAAAACCGAGAAGATCCAAGTAAATGCCGGAGGTTTCACTTAAAGTGTCAACTGACTCTCACTCATGGTAGATTGTTCCCTTGTGTGTTGTGTAATTTCTGGATTATAAACTCATCTTTAGCAGAATTTTATCTTTGTGACTTGAAAGCACTTTCATTTCTGTTTCTGCAAGGCAACTCTTGGGTATTACAAGTTAGTAACTACTTTTAAAGTGCGGGCTTGGGCTTAGGGGTCCCACAACCCCAAAGACAATGAGAACGTAAACTCCTAAACCCACATGAGAGCAAGCCAATGACGAAAAATTTTGTTCTTCCTAATCCAGAGTGCAGACCAATCCATAAAGGTTTCCTTGACATCTATTTGAGACCATCATTTTTCTAGATCACTCTTTTAACTAACAGTAAAGGCTTTGGGTGCTGGCTTACGTGGGCCTCTTAGTGCTAATAGCCTAGTGGAGCAGGCCCTAAGCATCACCTCCTGTCCCTACAAGCTCAAGTGGCTTAGTGACTACCGTTACACCCTTCCCCCCTCCCTCCCCACCACAGGGCAAAAGAGCATCATCTCTCACTTACCATTCTGGATTCCAGTTCTTGCTTCCTTTCTGGCCCTTGGGGATTCCCCATTACTTTCTTGCAAGCTCAGCTATGTACTTAAAAAGACGTTTGTTATATTTTAATAAGCATTTCTAGATGTTCTGTAGTGGGATGCTTTTCAGGTTATCTACCTGCTGTGCTACAGAAATGGAAGTCAGATCAGAGGTTCTATAAAGCACCACCACCTACCTAGACACCTTTCACCCGGCTCAGACCTGCCCTCTGTATCAGGCAATAGCAAAGGGCTCAGCAAACACACACCCTGCCTGTGTGTGTCTCCAACCACCTGCATGACTGCGCAAGTCACCAGGCCTCTCCAGTCTCATTTCCCTCATCCATGAAATTCAGGTAACAACAGTACCTGCTTCTTACTCCTTGTGTCTTGTGAGCATTAAAAAACAAAATATATGGAACACATTATCAAATGTGGCACTACCTACACATGTTATTGTCCTAGCACCTAGCAAGCCCAGGTCAGAAGCCCCTTCGTCCTTGCAGCCTCCTCCTCTAACTGGAGATGACCCTTCCCTTCTCTGGTCCTCACAGGAATGTCCTAAGCCACTTACATCAGAGTTACTTCTGTGCAAGCCTGTCACCCCACGAGGTCACAAGCTCCTCAGTGGAGGGGACTTGGTCTGCCTCATGCCTGTGTCCCCAGTTCCCAGCCTGGGTCTGGCACAAAGCAGGGCATCAGTAAAGCCATGTAAACACTTATAAACAATCCCTGCTCTGGAGTGCTCCAGCTAGGGGGGTAGACAGACACAGGCAGACAGTGACAACACATGACAAAGGGATGTGGGAACTATGGGAGCCCCAGAAAAGTCCTGACCCAGCCAGGGGTGGGGAGGGGGTATTGAGAGTTGTCAGGGAAGGCTGAGGGAGGTAACACTTGAGCAGAGCCTTCATGGATAAGATTCTATGGGAATCGGAGCTATCCAGGCAGAACAAGAGAAGGGTTTATAGTCAGAGAGAATGGCGTATGCAAAGGCTCGGAGCAATCATGAGCAATGACCCATCCGCAGAAAGGGCAGGTGGCTCAGTGTGCCTGAAGCACAGGATGGGCCAGGGGAGGTGACGGGAGACAGGCAGAGACCAAATGATGGGGGGCTGCCATTAACCTGTATTACGGCCTGAGCAAGGCCCAATCAGCACCCTTTTTGGAGCAGGGCAAGGAAGCAGGGGGAAGACTGTCACTCACCTTAATGGCCTCCATGACAGGCTCATACAGATCTGGGAAGCCTGGGAACCGGAAGACCATGCAGTGGACCAGCTCCGCCAGCTGCTCCAGGCAGCTGGTCCCCGAATTGGAGTCCTCCTTGACCAGAGAGGCCACCATGGGGGGGATGTGAGGGAGGAGCTGAGACAGCAGAGCAGAATTAGGCTCAGTACCATTTACTACCCGAGATGAGCTGGTGGTCAACGCCGAAAACACCCAGAGCTCCTCAAGGCAGAGAGGTCTGACCACCTGGCCACTGTCCCCTTGCCTACACAGAGCTCTGTACTATATAGACACGTGATTCTGTTTACAAGACATATGACCTTGGATATCCTACCTCAGTCTCTTCATCCGTTAAATGGAATATACAATTCCCTCCTCACAGTTGAGGGGTGGCCTGGGCCCAAGTCCCAGCTGTTAAACCACAGCCAACTGGCCTGCCAGAACAGCCTGAGGCCTGAGCGACCAGGGCTGCTCTTCTTCCCACCACCATTCTTTCACCAAACATTTAGTGTCAAACACTTCACCTTCACAATGACTTTATTTGGCAATTATTATCACCATTTTATAGATGAAGAAATTGAAGTTGGAGACATTATATAATTTACCAAGAACTTCCCCCATGTGTTATAGGAGAAGCCGATGTCTGACACAAAACCCATTTCTTTCCTCTGGCCTATAGAGTGCTAACTTTCAAACCCATGGGGGTGTTCTACCATAATGCCCCAAGGATGGACAGAGTCAGCCCACAAGAACCGGGATAAGGGAGCCCAGGAGAAGGATGGAAAGAAACAAGTATCTATCCAGTCCTTAGTATGCAGCAGGCTCTTGACAAATATCACCTCATCTAACCCTCTCCCACCATCCTAGGGGCTTACCCTGTTCCAAGTCCTGAGAGGTAAGCACCCGGCCCAAGGTCACCACATCTGGCAAATGGCGAAGATGGGACTCAACCCCCAGTACCCCAATCCCTTGTTCTGTGCTTTTCCCATTGCAGCAAATTGAAAAGCATGAAATTTCTGCCCTGACCAGGAGCCATCAGAATCTAGGGCCCCATCTGCAGGTCAGGCCTGAGGAAAAGAAGGCAAGAGAGTAGCCTCTCTCCCAAGCCCCCTCCCCCCCCACAAAGGGATGGCCCCAAAGATAACAGAAAGAGCCCTGAGCTGGAGGCCAGGCCTCCTGGGTGCTGGTTGGAAGCAGGGTATATCAGAAGGATACTGGGTCAAAAGTCAGACCAACTTAGACTCTTCCCTGCATGGCTCACCAGCTGTGTGTCTGGGACAAGGAACTTAACCTCCCTAAACTGCAGTTTCCTCAGCTGAAAAATGGAAAAAATTATAGAATTCCCTCTCTTAGGGCTGAACTGAGAGTTAATATACGTACTGTCTTTAGTACTATGCCTGGCACACACCAGGCACCTAAGCAACATCAGTCATCACCACTCTAGGGCTGTCACTCTACTGTGGGCCTATGGGGAAGCCATACCCATCCTCTGGCCTTAGTCTCCTGTCTGTAAAATGGAGTTTCAAGTCTCCTCCAGTCCTAACGTCCAGGACTTCAAGGTCTTGGGCTTCAAACCCCCAACCCCAATAGAGACAGCATGTCCAGACTCCAGCCAAACAAGTGGGGGATGGAAGACCGCCCCTCTTCAGGGCAGCACATAGGGCCCTTACCAGGTGGAAGGCCTCATGGGAGTGCTGGAAGGTCAGGAGCATGTACTTGAGGACAGACAAGGCAGCTCCCCGGACAATGGGGTATAGAAGCTTGGAGAAAACCTGGAAGAGAGTCCCTGGTCAGGAGTTTCCCACGCCTGGGCCCCAGAGGCCAAGCGCAGCCACAGACATGAGACGTGGTCAGACACACCAGAGCTGAAGGAGCAGACCCATGCAGGACCATGACACAGGTAGTCTTACAGATCTAGGTTGATGGACAGATGGATAGCAAGACAGATATCTGATAGGAGGGATGGAGGGATAGACAAACCAAAAGTGACACATATTCTTGAATGAGCAGAGGAATGAATGGGGGAAGTCTGAGGCCCAGTGAATTGTCCTGGGTCACAGCAAGCTTGGGTGGGAGCCCCAGTGCTCTGCCTCCCAGACCCACACTGTCCCTGGCAAGAGCTAAGTGGGAAAAGCCATAAACCAGGGCCAGGACAGGGGCCCACCAACCTTCTCAATTTTGGCGAGTGAAACCTCAATCAAGATGCTGAACTTCTTAACAGCGGCCAGGCCCTTCAACAGTGCAATGATCCACTTGTCAATGTTCTTCCCCAGGGGCCACGACACCCAGTCGATCATCCTGGAGAGGGGAGTGACAATGACACAAAGACCAGGGAGGCCCAAATGCCTCGGTGGGAGCAGCCCTGGGACAAGCTATAATGTCCTGAGACCCCATGCTAACCCACACCTTCACAGAGCAGCCCTGGGGTCTGTGGGATGGACAAGACACCTCTGAGAACTGCAAATGAGGCCAGCACAGGCATCTGGCAGACTCTGAGGCTTCCAGCCCAGCAGGAGGGCAACCTGACCCTCTCAACACCCCAGACCTCACCCCACACAGTAGGCTGCAGTGGCAGAACAGGGCTTTGGGCAGTCTCTGCCTGGACCATGGGGCCCAACAGCAGGAGATCACTGCCCCACACCCCCACCACACTGGAAGCTTTGGCTCCAGCAAACCCTTGCCTGTGACCTAGGACCAGTCCCTCTCTCTAGCTTCGGTTTCCTCCTCTGTAAAATGGGGACAATACCTACCTCAGGGTTGTTGTTGTGTGGATTAAAAGTTAACTCTCACAGTATTCGCTCTGCACCACGCATTATTCCATCTGCCTTACATGTATTAACCCATCTGACCCCCACAAGATAATGCTTCTGCGCGCAGAGCACGAAGCTGCCGCATAGTACATGCCCAGGAAAATGGCATTATATCATTATTTTTAGACTCATAAGACTATGCTATAAAGAGATAGAACAATGACAGAGCAAAGTAATAGTAATTATGATGACCATAGCTACCATCATTGCTCTAAACACTTAATACGTGTATTATCCCATTTTATCTAATCTTTGCAACAACCCTGTAAGATGGGTTCAATTACACTGCATCTTATAAATGAGGAAGCAGAGGCCTACAGAAGTGGAGTAACTTGCCCAAAGTGACACAGGCAAAAAGCAGTAGAGCCAGGATCTGCACCCAACCAGCCTACCTCTAGAGCCCACACTCTAAACGCACTAAAGACAAGAAATCCAAGAAGGCCTAATGGAGATGGGAGATCTGCACACAGGTATGGAAAGCATGGCGGGGGAGGCATGCCAGGTGAATGGAATCTACAAAGCCAAAGGCAGGAGGGAAGGCAGCATATTCTGGGATCACTGGATAGGCAGGTGTGGCTAGATCACAGGTGCGATGACATTCAAATGAAATGAGAGAATGTGCAAAAGCTGTGAGCTAAAAAGCACCCAAATTCCATTTATCATACCTACCAAACTCAAAAAGCACTTTGTAACATACTCTCAACTTCTAGTATGACCCCATGGAAGCCTGACAACTATCTTATACCATCTTTGCTATTACAGAGGGGGAAACTGAGGCTCAGAGAAATCATTGACTTGTCCAGGATCAGACAGTTGGCACCCAACCTGAGAGCATCACTAGGGAAAGGTTCTTTGCATCTCCCACATCCAGCCCTGGGCCAGGCACAGAGCACGGCTCAAGAAAGGGTGGATGAATGAAAAAAGCATGAGGTCCTGGGCCTTCTGACACTAAGGCTAGCCCAGCAACCCCACCCAGTGGAAGGAGAGAGAGAGACCTGACCACAACCCGGCCCTCAGCCCACCTGCTGATGGCAGTCAGCATCTGAGAGTCTGTCACACTGTCATCATTGCTGAGGTTCCGGACGACGCCATCCATAAGCTCCAACGGTAGGTGCTGGACCACGCTGGCCAGGGCACTAGACGGCGGCTCCTCCTCTGGAACAGTGTGGGAACTGGGATGAGCTCAGCAAGGCAGGTAGGCTCCTTATCTCCCCCAATCCCCCCATGCCCTCATGCTGCCAAGGAACTAGACACACTGGGGCCACCTCCCCACCTCCTACAACATCACAGCCTCCGATCCCACCTTAGCTTATTTGCTCAGCAAACCTTCACTGCCATGGCTTGGGGCCCAGCTCTGTACTAAGCACAGACAAAAGCACTACCTCCCACCCCCAGCTGTGCCTATATAGGCAAAGGCTGTAAGAAAGGGTAACACTGGAGCTGGCAAGAACAGATAGAAGGGTTGTGTGACTTGAGGGGAGGGAGGACATTCCAGATGGGAACACACAAAGGCCTAGAGGTGAAAAAGAACATTTAGTTATCAAAACGCGCTGTCCAACTGGATAAGTGCTTATACACCGGCTCTTGGTTCCTTCTCCTACCTGTGCTCTCTCTTCCTTTCAACTGAATAGCCCTATAATCGGGAAAAGCACAGACCTTACTTTGCTCGTTTATACTGTAGTCCAAGGACCACAGCTGTCAATGGAGGACCAAGAGTTTACATTTCAGAGTTGACATGTACAGGCTCCATCCGGTGTCCAGAACTTCACCTCTGCCTGCCCTGAACACCTTGCCCCTGCTGCTGCCCAGCTCTCAAAACCTGAATCAAAGGTCACCACTTCTACAGAACCCACCTGACCCAAAGAACATGATGACATCCCCCCCACCCCTTTCTGTTGTCTCACTCAGCCCTGGTCCTCCTCCTGGCCAGCTTGATCTGGGTCCGCTCCTCCATTTGTGCCCAGCACCCACCACAGTATGGGACTCACGGCAGGAGCTCAGGATGAGCCCTGCTAATTAAGGAACATCGCATTCCCCCACCTGTGCATTAGCCGCCCCCCCTCCCCCACACACACACCATACTCGGACATGGGCACGCCAAGCACAAGTCACTGCACATGCAGACCTGCCCGGCGCACCTCCGGCCCCTAGCGCGCACGCGCTCCCGCCCCAGTCCACACGCACCTGTGCAGGAGATGACGGCGAACAGCTCCTTCAGGCAAGGCAAGATGGCGGCGGGCTGGGCGCGCCACAGCTGCGCCAGGAGCCCGCTCACCTGCTGGGCCTGCTCCAGGAACTCCACGGCGCCCTCCTCGCCCTCGGCCGGGCAGCGGAAGCGGCCGAGGCAGCGCACCAACTGCTGGCAGAAGAGCAGCCGGTGCGGGCCGTCGGGGACGCAGCGCGGGTGTCGCGCCAGCAGCCGCGCCACCTGCGCACAGACGGCCGGCCCCGGGCGCTCGCACACCGTGCGCAGCACCTCCCGCCGCAGCAGCGCGAACACCTCATCGGCTGCGGGTCCCTCGGGCAACAGCTGCAGGCCGAGCTGCACGCAGGCGAGCGCGCGGGCGCCCGGCGGGCCGGCGCCCCCCTGCAGCAGGCGAAGCACGCGGCGCGCACTGAAAAACTCGGCGAAGACTTCCGGGTGGTGGCGACCGGCCACGTGCAGCAGCTGGCAGCCCACGCGGCGGGGCAGTTCATCGGCTCCGCCCACGTAGAGGCGCGTGCCCAGCGCCAGCAGCGCCAGGCACTGCTCTCGCTCCAGCGGCTGCCGCGCCGCCTCCAGCACGCGCCGCACCAGCCCCTGCTTCACACTTGCGGGGTACGAGGACGTCACCACCGCCTCCAGGATCTTGTCCATGGCGCCACGCTGCAGGAGACAGGGAACAGGGTCACATTGGGCCCAACAGATCCAGTTCCCCAGATAGTCCCCTGCACTAAGACCTGGGGCTAGCAACCACCTTTCCGGGCCTCAGTTTCGTCACCTGTGAAATGGGGAGAGGATACCTCACGGGGAGGTATTGCAATGAAGTAAAGCGCAATGCCTGGCATGGGATGAGCCCCCAGGGAGTTGTGGTTATTGCTGATGAGCGCCTTCAATCTCACGAAGGCAGTATCTGAACCTTCCACCCCTTCCCCCACTCTTGCCCTTCTCTCCCCAGCCCTCCTTGGTGACCTCATCCACTCGTGGGGCTGGTAGGAGCTGGATATAGAAGCTGCTGTCCAGAATCTTGGCCAAGTCCTGTCCTGTCCTGTCAGGGAAGATGAGAGGGAGCACACACAAAATCACACCTCCAGCGAGGCAGGGCAGGCTTAGGGTCCCAAGGAAGGGTGGACAGGGAGATCCCTGCACCCTTTATTCTGCCCCAAATCAACTTCTTGCTGTTTCCCAAGTGATCTACACCTTTCCATGGCTCCACTTCTTTGTGTATGCTGTGCCTTTTGCCTGAAACATCCTATCTCCCCAGACCTCCACCACCACCACCACCACCACCACACGCTCACAAACTCCTGTTTTCCTTCAAAGCTTACCTCAAACAAGCTGTTTTCAATTAGAACATCCCTCACCCTCCGTTCCTACAGCCACCTGTGGCTTATTCCTCCATTACAGTTGGGATCACATAATTCCTTCCAGTGAAGCAGAGCATATTGTGTCTGTGGCCTGGCCCTGCCTCCAGGCCTAGCTCCACAGCCTTGCTCGCTCAAGGCCCTGCCTGCCCCTCCCCAGCCTGAGCCCACACCAGCCCCTCACTCTTGACGCACTGTGTTCTCCCTGCCACTGGGCCCTTTGCATAAGTTCTTCCCTCCCCTCCTTGCTTGACTCACCCTGCAGACTTCAGCTCAAACTCACTTCTTAAAGGAAGACTTGCCTAACCTCTGTTTGGATCAAACATGTCTGTTAATTTCAGAGCACCTTGTCCTCCATTGCAGGACTTATGATTCCTTGGTTGGAGTCAGCCTCCTTCACTATACTATATAGGTTCCTGAGGGCAGGAACCATGTCAGTCTTATTCACTCACCTAGCCCAGTGCCTGGCACATAGTAGGCATTTGTTGAAGACGCA
Source organism: Ursus arctos (assembly GCF_023065955.2). Taxonomy (NCBI): domain Eukaryota; kingdom Metazoa; phylum Chordata; class Mammalia; order Carnivora; family Ursidae; genus Ursus; species Ursus arctos. The sequence goes on from NW_026622897.1 coordinate 50,445,022, forward strand.
AATGCAAAATATGGTGTGAGTTACTGCTACCTTATTCCTCTGAGCATAGTAGCCTTCCCTTTGCCTTTCCTCTCCCTTCGGGCAGTTTCCTGGAAGCCTTTCTCCCAAGCTGACCCACTTTTACTCCTGATTCTCATCCTGGTTCACAGAGGTAAAGCTTGTCCTCTTCATATCCAACTTTCAGCTACAAGAAGACAGAGCCATTTCTTCTTTGTTTAATCCTACTCTAGGCAGGACCTGATATAAAGTCCAGCATACAGTAGGTGTTTAAACTTACTGGCTCAGCAAGAACTATTCTTGAGACCTGGAGTTGGTGTGGAGACAAGCCATACATTTACTAAATGAGGGGCCAGAAACTTTTATTCAGAACCACAGATACCGTGGGATCCGGACACTGTGCTAGGCCCTGTGGAGATGCTCCGTTCTCTGTCCTAGCTCTTGGCTGAGACCAAGCTTCCATTATTGCATGTGTTAAAAGCAATGGGCCCATTTGTTTGTCTCTCTCACCAGGCTGTGAGCTCCCCAAGGCAGGGACTAGGACTTATTTCTCAATGGCTGGCAACTCTGAGATTACTGTGGGTGAAGCCAGAGTACAGATCAGTGGTTCCCAAACACTGGCTTCGCTGCCTCAGAACCACCTGGTAACTTAGCACAAATTCATGTGGCCAAGGGCCACTCCGAGCCTCCTCGAATAGCGTGTTAAACTCTTTCAACTCTGAATGAGGTTCATCTGGAAATGAAGTCCGCTTACCATCCCTGTTACTTACGCTGAGTCTGTTTCCACCCTGCAGGGCTGTTGTTAAAGCAAATATAAAGTCCTCGGCATGGTGCTGGGCACAGGGAAGTGCTCAATGAATCAGTCCCCTTCGATTTAGAAGCAAAGCCCTTGCCCTTAGGAACTTCCACTCTGGTGGTGGAGGCAGACATGTTGGTAAAAATGGTAAAAAATGCCTTTACATGGGTCTTTAAAAACTGGTCTCCCATTACCCCTGGTCTTCTCTTTCCTAGGCAGTGCTTGCGACCAACCTCCCTTGTAGACCAGCCCTGCAAGCCCCTACTCCTGCCCTCCAGGCTAGTGGACTTAATATGCTTTCAACCCAGGATGCCAAGAAATCCTGTTATTCAGGCAGCCAAGAAGAAACCCTAATCGATGGGATATTGACATCATGTGTGCAGGAAGAGGACCTGGGGGCAGGCAGAAATGGAGTTCTGGGGCTAGGAAGGTTCTGGAAGTGGAAAGAAAAACAGACTAGGAATGGCGAGTCTTACATTCTAGTGTGACCTTGGGCAAATTTTATTCTAGTCTTGCAACTCATTATGTGACCTTGAGCAAATCACATCATGAGCCTCTTTTCTGTTCTGTAAAATGGGGTAAGTGATATCAGGTTGAACCACATGAAAGCAAAGGAGCAGATATTGGCAATTTCATATCATTCTACCCGATACCTTTGCACCTGGCAGCTGGAAGCCCAGCAGTGGTGCCATTCTGTGAGGGCTGTGATCTCCGAGGCCAACCATGCAGCCTCCGTGCAGTCCGTGGCCTGGCCACTCCAGGCAAGCCCTGCCTACCTGCCCCCACTCCCACACAGGCAGTCTGAGGTCAGCTGTCACCATAGTCACCAACTAAAGCCACTCAATATCTTGGGTGCATTCATGCAAAAGGATTTTAGAGGCTTGGAGCTCACCTGACCTCATCACGAGCCACAGAAGGGAGGCAGGACCAGGCCTGATTTCCCTAGGGCACTCATGGGAAAGGGAGGATCAACATGGGAGAGGGACAGAGCCTTGACAGAGTGGGATAAGAACCTGTACTTGGTCTCCCTGGGGGAGGAAGCAGCAGACTGCCAGCATTCCTCAGGGGAGGGTGGATTATTCCTCTAGGCTCTGGACAGGAGACGGCCTGTGGACACTGGCTCTGACCCAGAGACAGCCGCCCCGCACCAAGCTCAGCAGCGTCCAGCAGCACACAGCGGCCGTGTCATCCCTTAGCAGAGCCCGCATGAAAAGCATGAGACCCAGGTTCTCTGCTTCTGAATCACCGGGTGACCTTGGTTGAGTCCTTGCCAGGCTCCTCAGCTTTTTCACCTGGAAAATGGGGACCATTTCAGCCCTGACAGGGAAAGGGACAAGGTATAAAAAAGATGAAGGCTGGGACAGTCATGAGTCTATTCTTGGGCCATCTGGCACCAAGTGGGGAAACAGACACTGTTAGGCAAGGAGACAAGCAGAAACACACTCCTGATCTCGCCAATTCTCCCGGTAATTTCATCCCTCACTGCCAACTTAGTATTTCCCCCTGAACTCCAGCAGCCCCCAAGATCAGCTCCTCTTTACTTCTTGCCTGGACTAGCGCGGTAGCCTTCTAACCCCATCTCCTCATTCCCTCCCTCAATCCATCTTCCAACAGAGGTACGCAGAATAGAGTCCAGCCTTCGAATCTAGCCCAGGCACTATGCCCCATGGTGCCCACAGCCTTAAGGCAGGTGATCTTTCACCGTTCTGAGCCTCTGAGCCCCCAAATGGGAGATGACCACCGGACCACCCCTTAGCCTTTCCCACCCAATGCCGCTGCTCTTCCCCCAAGCCCTTGGCTTATATCTCTCATTGCTGGCATGACAGCCTGAGAGTCCCAGCAACACCCAGTCTGCTCCAGGGCACACAGTAAGCATATAGGAACATCACGATCTCTCCCCTGGAAGGCCCAGATCCCTTTATCTGTCCCTTTTGGATGACCCTCCACATTTCCACTGTGTATTGACAGATCTCTGTTCTTGCATGGTGAAGCCTGACTCATCTCCACCACCCCCAAAGCACCGCGTCTGTGTGTGTGTGTGTGTGTGTGCGTGCGTGTCCAATGCCCTGCTCCCCAATTCAGGCTTCCTCATCCCTCCCAGGTCTCTGTGACCCACCCTGCAAACACGGTCAGATTAATCTCCTGAGATGGTAAGTTCCATCTTGCCATGCCCTGCTCAGAACTCTCAAGGCTCCACAGCCCCTTCAGCATGAGATCTGAACTCCTGAGCTTGACATTCAAGCCCTTTCTGTGACACTTGGCTGATGGCGGGCAGGGGTGGACGTGAACTTGACAAACACTGTTTGGTGACAAATCTGAAGGAATATGGGCAGTGGGCTTTTCCTGCTGGCCACCTTTTGGTGATGTCCTCTCTGCTGGGAAAGGCTTCTCCCTCTTCTGGCAAATTCTGACTCATCCTCCAAGGCCCAGGTCACATGCCCCCTCCTCTGGGAAGCCTTTCCTAACCCCCCTGCAGTCTAAGTCTCTGAGCTTCCCAAGGCCCTCTTTGCTTTTCTCATCCCTCAGCAGTGTCACTGGATTCTATGTCTATCTCCCTCACCAGGCTGGGACCTCCTTTGGAAGGAGGTCCAATCCCCTATCTGTGCCCAGTGCCCAGCACAGGACCAGGCACAGAGGTGAAGGAGTGCTAAGTGGCCAATGGGAGATATGTGACAGCAAGATGAGATAAAACTAAAGCTATCACCAGAAAAGCACCTTCCAGGGACTGGCCCAGTCACTGCCAGGTGGTCCTGCATATCCATAACCCTGACACTCAAACATTAGCCAAGAAAGTCCCTACAGAGGTCACTGGACAGGACTGAGTGAGGATTTAGCCATTTAGAAATGACTCAAACAACCAAAACTGAAGGAAAGGAAAGGAAAGGAAAGGAAAGGAAAGGAAAGGAAAGGAAAGGAGAAAAAAAAAAAAAAAAAAAAAAACCTGTCCCTGGTTATCCCTCAGGTCAAAAACTCACAGAATCTCATAGGACAGGGAGGGGGCTTCAGCACTCAACCCCTCCCTACTCCAGAGCACAGATGACCCTCCAAGCCCCAACTCAGCACCTAAGAGCTGAGGAGCCCATTTCTTCTCCTCTCTTATCCTCACATCCAGTCTACCTCCTCTGACTCCCCTGGGTGCCCGAGCCACCTGGGGAGCACTAGACTGTCCCTCTCGGCAACCCCCTACCCAGGTCTCTGGACAGCAGCATCTGTCTCTGAATTTTTTTAACTGAATTTCTTCTCCCCAAGGCAGCCCTGGGAAGGATCCCCTTGCTCTCCCACTGGGAGGCCCTTGTCTGGGCCACCAAATTGTCTGCTAGAAAGAAAGAAAGGGTTTTACTGGTAAAAAGCAACTGCTCTTTAACTGAAGCGGAACGGGAGGAGAGAGCATGTATTCCCTTCTCAGGAACCCACCACAATCACCCATCCCTTCTGGGGCCACCCCTCACATACTTAAGATAGCCACGTCCCCACCCCCACACCAGGCTTTCTGGAAGGGCGGGCACCAGGCTAACACAAGGAGTCTCAAGTCTTGTAGGGGGGTACGCCTGACCAAGCATGCTGAAAAGAGCAAAAGCCCATTCCAAGCGGTTGCAACCTCTTGGCCCCCCAGGTTATGCCCTATCTTAGCCCCACCCCTCCTTCCAGTTATACCGGTGCACTGGCACCCAGCCCAGGTGGGAGCTGCGGACCCCACGAAAGGCCGGTGAGCTTCATTGTATTGGGAGAGAGGGAGGGATCACCTCCAAACACAATTGATGAAGGAGGTGGAAGCCCAGAGAGGGGCAGCTACTCGCCCAAGGTCACACAGCGAGGCCCAAGATGCACCTAGACCTCCCTTCTCCCAGCCCCAAACTCTCAGAGCCCTTCGCGCGTGCCCAAGGCTCTCGAACCGCCCGGGTGCAGACACTCCCTCCCTACAACCTGCCCACACGCCCCCGGCCCCCTTACCTCTGGGACTTCGGTGGCCCCGGCCTCAGAGCCGGCTCCTGGGCGGGGCGCTCAGGCCTGGCAGGACTAGGCTAGGCCAGGCTAGGTCAGGGCGAGTCCTCTGCTCCCCCTGGAGTGGGGACGCCCTCCGCCAGGTCCCAGCCGGCAGGGATGCTGCATTCACTGCAAAGTCCAAACTCCCCACCCAGCTCTGCACAAGCTTGAACCCAGGGAGCCCGAGTCAGCCGCTCCGCCGCTGGGCTGCGGGGCTGCGGGACCAAGCGTGGGGAGTGGCGAGGTGCGGGAAACGGGGAGGAGCCGGAGCGGGGCCACCCCGCGAACCGCCACTCAGGCCGCGTCCCCTTTAAGGCCAGCCGGCCTGAGATCTGGAGGGGGCGAGGCGGGGAGCTGGAGGGCTCACTGCAATGCCTCCTGGGAGTTGGAGTTTGCTCTAAGCGTGCGGTGCCGCAAAGAGCCTAGGGAGAACTACAAATCCCGGAGCGCTGCGCGCGGCTTCCGCGCCGCCACGCCCCTGGGCTGGGCTCCGGCTCTCCTCCCCACCCTTGCAAAGCTGCGCTGGCCGCCCGTGGAGGGGAGGCTGCTGAGCGAGGGCAGGAGGTGGGTGCGGCGCGGCCGGGGTCGCGGGGCGCAGAGACAGCCGGTGAGGGGACGCGGGCCCACCTGGCACCTGTCCTACTATGAGAGGTCATCTTACCTACCTTAGCCTCGCCATTCTCATCTGTGCAATGGGGATGGCAACGCCAGAGGCTGCGGGGGAGGGGGCGATAATTGGGGAGAGGGGGCGGAGCTGGTGGAAGGAGTCTGATGGATGGGGAAGGTTGGAAAAGCCCGGATAAAGAGGGTCGACACCGTGGGAGGAGTCTGGTGGGTGGGGCAAGGAGGGGCGGAGTCTCTAGGTGAGGAGGAGAACTCGGGTGAGGTCGGAGAAGCGGGTGGCCAGGGCTGGGGAGTGAGTGCTGAAAAAGCCGATAAAGCAAGCCTAGGTTAGACTGGTTGGAATGGGCCAAAAAGCACTGGAGAAGGAGGGCCAGAGACACAAAGATGGAAAGGATCCTTCACGGCCTTGGAAAGCCCAGGGTCGGCCGCGCGCTAATATGGTTTGGGTACCGGGGTACCCGAGTGGGCAAACACCCGTGGATGCACAGAACACGTTCCTTCCCTTGTGATAGAAATAAAGAGACCATCCCTGAACTCAGTGCGTCACACACATGATCTCATTCAACTCTTATACACTGTAGAGGCATCACCGTATCTGCTTCCAGGAGTAGGGAGAAGTGAACTAACTTGCCCAAAACTACTCAGGACTCCCGACTCTAAATGCCCTGCTTTATTTCCTGCAGTTCAAGGAGGCAGAGGTTTAATCTGGAGTGGATGGCAGGAAAGAAACAAGTTTAGATGTCTCGCCCTATGCAGGTTGTGTGACAGGACCAGCTTCAACCCTTCTGAATGCCAGCCTGTAAGGCAACCCTCCTATGGACAGTGTGAGGATGAAATGAGGAGATGCATTTGAATTATATAAATTATAATGGTTGTGAGGAGCAGAAAGGTCATAAGGAAGAGAGTGGTTGAAATAGAGTGCTTGTGCCTGAGGAAAACCACAAGATGAAGCCTGAGAGTAAGCTGAGAGGATGAAAGAAAAATCTGGAAAGGGATGGGGGATGGTGGTGGTTGTTGGGAGTGTGCAAGAGGTAAGAGAATACTCTGCTGTGCCGATGGGCAAATCAGGTTGCCAGGTGAGGTGGCTTCCCTCCTCCAGCTCACCTTTCCCTGTGCTGTGCCTACTGGGCAGCTCCTTGCAGGATCCATATGTATCCCCTGAGTGTAGATGGCACCTTTTCCCACTACAGTGTGGGTTGTGGGGTAATGGAGCAACCTGTAGGCTTCTTAGAGATATGAACTGGGCAAAACAGGGCTGAAGATACAGCTGTTGGGTGTGGGGAGGCCAGGAAGGGGAGGTGAAGGGTAGTGCTCCCATACAGTCCCCAGGGCTGTGAGCCAGTTTTTATCTTGGTGGATTGGGGTTGGGGGGGGCAGTCTCATCTGGTTTTACTGGGAAACACATTACTCACTCTGAGTATTGTCACCCTTAAAATCTACCCGGCCATATTCAATCTATCTCCTACACGGTGGGAATTCCTACATTTACTTTCAGGTGGTCACCTGGGCCTTGCCATAGATCCCAAATTGAAACTTGAAGAAAGTATTTTTAAAATAAAAATATTTTAAAATTCGGGAGATGTTAATAACTGCCCCCCCCCATTGGTAGGTGTAGTCTGGGGTGAGGAAAATGGATCTGACTAAGCAGGGGAAGAAATTTCTTCCCCTTCCCCTACTCTGCTTCAGGAGATAACAGAGAGGGGAGATCCCAGCCCCGACAGGATGGCCAGGCACCCATCTACTCAGTAAAGCAGGCTTTGGTAAGGGGTGAAAATAAAATGCTCTGGAAATGTAGAGAAGGAAGGAAGGAATTCCGGCTGAAGGGCCTGGTAGATGAATGGGATTTTTCCTTCAAAGTGCAGGCAGAAGGGATGGCAGGTACCAAACTGCAGAGCTAAGAGAGGGCCGGCATGGTTGGTCTCTAAAGTACGGGTAATAATAGGATCTGCTTCATCTATGAACTCAACAGACGTAAAGTGCCTAGCATAGGAATAACTGCTCAAAAATGTCAGCCGTTATCATTACTGCTGAAGTTACAGTCACCATCTATCCAGGAATTGGCCCAGGCCCACACAGCTAGTGAAGTGGCAGAGCCTGATTCAAACACAGGCCCGGGTGATGCCAAACCCCTCCAGTTCTTTTTGCCCATCCTCATCTCTGAGGCCCAGAATGGGCCCCTCTTGGTCAACGTTCTCGGTGAGCTGTAACAGGAGTTTCTTTCTTGCCGTAGTAGCAGAGACCCTGGGTTTGGGAGGAGGCAGGGGAAGCAAGGCCTGGACAGCCATCTTCTCCCTGCCTGGATCCCAGCACAGAGACAGGCAGGCCTCTCGTTGTGCTTTCTGTGAGTGGTGGTTCTATGGAGAGAGACCACTCAGGTTTAAATTCTACCTCCTCCCCAACTGTGGGCTCTTTTAGCTTCGCCCTAGTTCGCTACCTCATCCTCCAAAGCACAGCAGTACGTGGAGAGGAGAATGACCAGATTATAATGCTTCTTGGGAGTAGTAATAACAAACCTGTTTATTGAATCTGGCTATTTATTGGGGTCCGGCACTGTGGCTGGAATTTTACATCTGTAGTCCTATGAGGGGAGCATTCTTTTCTTCCCCCTTTCAAAATAAATATATTTTTAGAATTTTCAAGGCTACAGAAAAGTTTAAAGAGTGGCCTTTCACTTAGCTGCACCAATTCACCCTTCGCTGATTGTGCTTTTACACACACACACACACACACACACACACACACCTTTTTGCTGAACTACGTAAAAGTTACAGATGTCTTGATACCTGTCCCCTAAATTCTTCAGCATGTGTCCTAATTACAGAATTCTCTGACATGACCATAATACCATTCTCATACCTGAGAAAATTTGAAAGAAGTCAATATTATCTAATAAACAGTGGGTACTCAAATTTCTTCAACTGCCAAAATATATCTTATGTAGTTTTTTTTACCAGATGCTGTCAAGATTCATGTGTCATATTTAGTTCTATCTCTTTAAGCATCTCATTTAATCTAGAAAGCCTCCTCAACCTATGTAAATTTGTGTTTGATTCTTTTATCAATGATCAGATTCGGGATTTTTTTTCTTTCTCACAATGCTGTGTACTTACTGCATCACATCAGAAAGCGTATGGTATCAGGGTTCTTCTGTCCATGAATGCTGAATTTGATTGTTGGTTAAGGTCACAACTGCCTGATCTCTCCATCTCTGTAATTTTCGAGACTGTCGAAATTGTGTGTTCTCTGTACCTCTCACTACATCCATTGATGATCCTTGCCCGAATTGCAACACTGAGGGTTGCAAAATGGTGATTTTCTAATTATGCCATTCTTTCTGTATTTATTGGCTGGTATTCTTTGTTACAGAATAATTTTTTCTTTTTTTTTTTATTAAAGATTTTTATTTATTTATTTATTTGACATAGAGACAGCCAGTGAGAGAGGGAACACAAGCAGGGGGAGTGGGAGAGGAAGAAGCAGGCTCCCGGTGGAAGAGCCTGATGTGGGGCTCGTTCACGCCCTGAGCTGAAGGCAGACACTTAACGACTGTGCTACCCAGGAGCCCCTAGAATAATTTTTTCCTCTGTGTTTGTGTCTTTCTCACTCTCCTCTCCCTGTCTTTTTTCTTTTTGGGGTGACATAGACTCATGATTTTTTTTTTTAATTCAGTGTGTAATATAGCCCATTATCATCTTCAATCTTTTTTGGTACTCAGATTATTCCAAAGTTGGCCAAGGAGAGTCCCTTCAGGGCAGCTCCTGTGTCGTGTTGTGTTTTGTTTTAATTGAGACATAAATCACATATAATGATTTGATATATGTATATATTGTGAAATTATTACCATGATAAGTTTAGTTACCATCCACCACAACACGTAGTTACAAAAATAGTGGGTTTTTTTCTTTTGATGAGAACTTTTAAGATCTCCTGTGTTCTTCTGACAGGATCTCATTAATCTTTGATTGCTTCTTTGCCATCTGGCAAGAGCTGTCCCAGGCTTGCCTTGCACTTTTTCTGTCAAAGTCCTGGAATCATTGATTTCCCCAGGAAACCCTGGTTTCTTTTTGTAGGAGATAACATTTAGAAACCAAGATCTGGGGCCAGGTGTGCTCATTGCTACTGGAATCATTTCTGGGCTCTTTGAGCAGAGCTAAGAATTGATGAACGGATGAATGGGCAGGTAGAGAAATAATTATCGGTAGATTTACTGTTGTTGCATGTGGTCCTCACTGTGTAGAAGGAATAGATTGCATGGCAAGTAGTGTCATTATAGAAGCCCAGTGGGCAGTACTGTAGGAAATTGCACAGAAAGTTCATGCCTATGCCAGGACTCCATGAATGTACAGACTATTGGCTAAAACCTCTGTGGCTGGGTTCAGTCTCTTGCTCAAGACCCAGATTAGAGAAGAACCCAGGCTGCCTCCAAAGGACTGGTTCTCTGAAGAATGTCCAAGCCCAGAACCTCCTCCAGGTCATGACTCAGAAGTCAAGGATGTATATGAAGCCCTGGGCCAGGGATTTATTTTCTCTGCATTGGTGAAATAAAAATAATGTGATCTGTCCTGCCAGGATCTCAGAGTTATTGTTGTAAGGAGATAGATATATGTATGTGTGTGTGTATAATTGCTAATCAGTCTTTTCAACACACGTATTACAAAGTTCCTTCTCTTTTTTTATTGTTTTAATACCACAGTTTGAAATGTCACTGCGTTATAGTCCTTTTTAATGCATTACTAGTAGTTACTAGTTATCTTAACTAGCATTTAAGGTAGTTACTCTTTGAAATATTCTTTCAGGTTATCACTCGTCAATTCTATCAAAGTTAAGATTTCAGTCTTTCTTTTCTTTTATTTAAATTCAAATAATTAGCATATAATGTGTTATTGGTTTCAGAGGTACAGGTCTGTGATTCATCAGTCTTATATAATACCCAGTGCTCATTACATCATGTGCTCTCCTTACTGCCCATCACCCAGTTACCCCACCCTCCCCTTCCCTCCAGCAACCCTCAGTTTAAGAGTCTCTTATGGTTTGTCCCCCTCTCTGATTTCATCTTGTTTTATTTTTTTCTCTCTTCCCTATGATCCTCTCTTTTGTTTCTTAAAACACGAGTGAGATAATATGATAATTGTCTTTCTGTGATTGACTTATTTCGCTTAGCATAATACCCTCTAGTTCCATCCATGTCGTTGCAAACGGCAAGATTTCATTTTTTGATGGCTGAGTAGTATTCCATTGTGTATATATACCATATCTTCTTTATCCATTCATGTGTCGATGAACATCTGGGCTCTTTCCATAGTTTGGCTATTGTGGACATTGCTGCTATAAACATTGGGGTGCAGGCCCCTTTGGATCACTACATTTGTATCTTTGGGGTAAATACCTAGGAGTACAATTGCTGATTGTAGGGTAGCTCTATTTTCAACTTTTTGAGGAACCTCCATACAGTTTTCCAGAGTGGTTGTTAATCTTTTTTTTTTTTAATCCTTGGAAAAAAATACTATTGGGATTTGGATAAGGATAACATAACAACTGTAGTTAATTTTAGAACAACTTTAAGATATTTCATCTCCGAAGAATTACAGGTATCTTTTCAAACCCTATTTATGCTTCCTAATAAAATATTACGGCTTGTATTACTGGAGGGAGCACAGGCTCTGGAGAGAGACCTCCTTTGGAATTCTAGCTCTGCTACCCACAGCTGTGTGATCTTAAGCAGCTATCCTCACTACTCGGTGCTTCAGTTTTATAACCGTAAAAATTGGGGTGATACTCATACCTACCTCACAGCATCAGTTTGGTATTTTAACAAAACCATCTCTAGAAAAATGCCTCACGTAGCTCAGGGCATGTGCTCGGTTCTCAGGAAATGTTGCTTCTCCACGCCCTGGTCTTTATGTAGGTCAGAATCAAATTGAGATGGCAAGTGTAAGATAACCTGGTAAGAGGTAGGAAGGGCACAAGTGCCAGATCTCTCCATGGCCTTTATTCACAGCACGGACTTTGCCGTTAGACAGGCCTAGACTTGGATCCTGGCCCTGTCACTGTTCGGGTCAAGTTCCCTCCCTCTTAGAGCCTGAGGTTCTCGTCTGTAAAGTGGAGATAATACTTCCCTTGAAGGAGCAGTACGGGGCTTAAATGAGCTAATATGTGTAGCACAGCTAGAGGGGGTATGGTACTCAGCGAGCATTAGCTGTGTCCTTCATGAGCCCCTGCAGGGACAGGTGGGTGCCAGGACAGAGTTTTAAAGTAGGACTCTAGAGCCATGTTGGCTGCCCTGCCTTACAGGACATCTGCTCTCAAAGAATTCTATTTTCTGTGTCACAGAAATGTAGAGGTTGCACCCGGGTGATTTTCAGGCCCCAGACTGGAATTGCCCTTCACACGGCACCAGGCGGGGACTCAGGAGGCCCTCCCATTTGGGCCACAGACCTATTTCAGGGAGGACAGAATTCCAGCAGCAACTGCAAGTCCCTAGGTCCCCTGGCCTTCCCACCCCAGTCAGATGGTCCGACGATCAGCAGGGCATAATTTCCTGGTCTGACACTAGTCTTTTTTTTTTTTTTTTTTCCAAAAGGGAAATAGGGCTGATCTTTTTCTTGGTTCTTTTCAAGTCGAGAGGCAGACTTGGAAAGTCTCCTGCTTCCGAAAAAATTACTCATTCCGAAGCAGTGGTATGATTTCTTTTATCTGTTTCCTGGTTCAGTTTGCATTCTCATCCATCTTTTTTTTTTTTTTTTAAGATTTTATTTATTTATTTGAGAGAGAGGGAGCACAGCAGGGGGTAGGCGCAGAGGGAGAAGGAGAAGCAGACTCCCTGCTGAGCGGGGAGTCCTATGCAGGGCTCCACCGCAGGACCCTGGGATCCTGACCTGAGCTGAAGGCAGAAGCTTAACTGACTGAGCCATCCAGGCGCCCCTCTCATCCTTCTTTTCTAATGTGGCTTTGAAAAACCTGGCTTTTGTGTTCCACAGTTTGTCATTAGACATCATCTGCTGCTGTTGAAATAAGAGGGGTTGGGTCTCTCAGTGGACTTGCCCTGTGTCAGCCATGGAGGCGCTCTGGGCCATCCTTGGGTCCTGTCCCCATGTCCTTTGATGGGAATGGGCAGAGCCCAGGCTGGCAGCGGACTAGCCAACCCAAGGACCCTACCATCTGGTCTGGACAGAGAATAGGGAGTGTGCATCTCTCACTCACGTTGAGACCCCGTGGCAGGAAGGAGGAATGATCAGAAGCATTGGACCCACACACAACTGGATTCAGATCCCAGCTCCTCCAATGACTCTTAAACTTTCTGAGCCTCATCTGTCAAACGGAGGTAACAGTCTCTATCTCACAGGATGCTTGCGACGACATCAAATGAGAGAATGCATGTCCAGCATTTAACACAATAGTATCATCGTCTATACTTTTCTATGTATTTTTATTACAAATAAAATGCTCCCAAGTGTGAAATGAAGTTCCTAAAGTAGTGAGAGCAGGAGATGTGCACTCAGTAAGTGGTAGCCATCCTGCCAAGCAAGCCACAGGGCAGCGTTCCTAAGGCTGCTTTGCAGAGTCTCAAACTTGTTTGAAGCTAGTACAGCCTTTTGTCACTATTACAAGTCTTTGCAGCCTGAGTGGGCCAAGGATGGGTTCTCCGCGAGCTGGCCGTGTGTCCTGAGCAAGTCACCAGTCTCTCCGAGTCCCGCTTTGATATATGCCAAATGGAGAATGATGCTTACTTTTAGCGTTGCTATAAGAATTTTTAAAGCTGGTGAGTGTAAAGGCCTTGGATGTAGTTAAACACTCAGTAAATGTTCATTCCTTCTCTGTCTCAGTCCATCCCCTGCAGGGACGTGAGATGTGTTATTGCTCTCAAGGAGATCACAACCTGGGCTGTGGTTTTCAAAAATATTTTTTATCACAACCCCCAGTATGAAGATACACTTTATATCACCATCCAGTTCATACACAAACAAACTGAAACAAAAGTTTCCCAACAGTATATGTAGCTGGTCACAACCCACTGTATGATTTCATGACATAATCAGTCTCTTGATTCTCTTTCCAGTTTATGAAGTCATTTACATTGAGTAAAATTCACCCTTTTGAGGTCTACAGTTAAATTAATTTTTAGAACCTTTTTTTTTTTTTAAATAGGCTCCATGCCCACATGGAGCTTGAACTCACTGAATTTTTAGAACCTTTATAACAGTCATCTGACTACCCCCACATCAAGACACAGACTCTTTCCATCACTCTAAAATATCCCCTCATGCCTCTTTGTAGCCAGTTTCTTCCCCAGTCCAGGCTGGAGCAATCACAGCTCTTGATTGCTGTCTTTACAGTTTTGCCTTTTTCAGAACGTTACGTAAGTAGGATCACCTACCGTGTAACCTTTTGAGGCTGGCTTCTTTTACTTCACATAACGCTTTTGAGACGCTTCTGTTGCGGCATATGTCTGGAGCTAATCCCTTTGTGTTCCTGAGACAGTCCATCGTATGGTTGTACCACAGTTTGTTTACCATTTCCATTTCAGTTGTTTCCAGATTTGGGCAATTATGAATAGAGCTGCTAGACTTATCCAGGGGCAGGTTCTTGCATGGACCTATGTCTTCATTTCTCTGGGCACATAACTAGGAGTGGGATGGCTGGGTCATGTGGAAACCACATGTCAAACTGCCTTCCACAGTTCTTGTACCATGTCGCCCTCTCACCAGCAACACATGTGCGTGTCCATCGCTCTGTGTAGTCAGAAGTATTTGGTGTTGTTACGTTTTTTATTGGAGCCATTTTAATAGGCTTATAATGGTATCTAATTGTGGCGTTAATTTTCATGTCTCTCTTGATTACTGCTTTTGAGCCTTTTTCATGTGATTATTTGTCATCTATATATCTTCTTTGGTGAAATATTTGTTCAGATCGTCTGCCTGTTTTTTCATTGGGTTGTCAGTTTTCTCCTGAGATTTGAGAGTTCTTTATATGTTCTGGTCAACAGTCCTTTATCAGATCTATGTTCCGCAAATATTTTCTCCCAGTTCATCTTATTTCCATTTTCTTAACAGTGTCTTTTGAAATGAAAATTTTCCTTTGGATGAAGTCTAGTTTGTCAATTTTTTTTTATGGTTTGTGCCTTTTGGGTCCCAGCCAAGAAATCTTTGCCTAACTCAAAGTCACAAAGATTTTCTCCTGGAAGTTTTAAAGTTTTCAAAAGATCTTACATTTAGGTCCATGATCTGTTTGGAGTTAATTTTTCCTACATGGTCTAAGAATGTGGGTCGAGGTTCTTTTTTTGCATGTGGATGTCCAGTGATCTGCATCTTGTTAAAGCGAGGGAGGAGGGCCATGTTCATAACGTGATGGGTTGGTGGGCACCGCCAGGGGCACTGTGCAAAGGGCCAGGAAGCCCCAAGAGGAGAGCTCCTGGGGACAGCCTTACAGAGGCAGTGACTCACAGGTGGGGCCGTAAAGGTTGACAGCAGAGAAGGTGGAGAAGGGTGGTGTAGGGAGAGCAAAGGCAGGGCAGGTGACAGTGTGAGGATGTGTGCAGGGGTGTCTGGAGTGCCCAAGCATAGAATGGGGGGGGGGGCTGGAGGTGAGCCTGGAAGGGGAAGGTGGTATGGGCAGGTAGTGCTTCAGGAAGACCGAAATGGAAGGTGGACAGAAAGAAGGCAGGGCACCAGATGAGGATGGAAGGGAAGTGGCAGCGAGGCCAGAGCTCTGGGAGTAGCTTTAGGGATGGGGTTCGAGGAGAAAATGAGAAAATTTTTAGGGATGAAAAGTCAGAGCTGCCTCCCAGGTCTTGGGCTCAGGCATTTGGGTGGCCAAGAAGAGTCCACTGTGGGTCTGGGGGAAGAGAAATTCTGCATTAGGCCTTCTGGTACCCATGGGACATCCAGGGGGAGATGTCCAGGAGACCGCTAAGTGCACCCAGGGGGCTGTAGCTCAGTGAGGATGGTCCATCCCCACCTGAACACAAAGCAGACTCAGGAAGCTTCTCAGCGCCCCGCAGGTGGCCAGTTCTGTCTTCACGTGTGATTGTGCCTTCTGCACCGGGGCCTGTGCACGTGTGATGGTGGACACGATGGTTCTGCCCCTAGAGAATAGGCGCTTGGAGGAGCTCTGTGACTTGTGGGCATGGGGAGAATACCACAGAGAGCACCCTAGCCTGGGGGCGGGGTGGTCAGGAGACCTGGCATCTACCCAGCCTCCCCCCCATCTGCCGGTGCAACCCTCTCCCCAGATGATGACAGGATGGCAGGTGCTCTGCTGCTTTTGCAAGCAGAGAAAGAGGAGTTTGGGTGTCCACCCAAGAGCCTCCAGATATGCCCTCTGGCTCCTGACTGTCTCCCCCACCCCCAGTGCTCTGAGCTCTTCAGCACTGACGTACAGAGGAGATACGGGGTCTGCGGCCCACAGAACCATCAGCAAAGACAGCCCAGCCTCTCTGACGCCTGAGTCTGCTCTTCCCATAGAGCTGAGCCACTTCGCAGAGGCTGGGCCTTAAGGAGAAAGAGAGACTGAAAACTAAAATATGCAAATTACCTTCTAGAAAGAAAGGAAGATTCTGGAATGAGGAAGGGGTGGCCCTGGGTCCTGGGTCCGTCTCCTGCCTGGGCCTTCTGGAGAGCGAACTGACCAGACTCAGCCCTGAGCCAAACATCTCCCCCGCAGCTGCACGTCTCCACACAGCAGCCACCCCTCCCTCAGCCCCTCGCCACACCTCTTCTGTTGGACTTCCCCACCGTCTCTCAGCCCATCTGCTCCAGGCTTCTGCTGCCGATTTTGCAACTTCATCATGGCTTGTTTCTCTTCAGGCACTCCAGATGGTTGATGCCTTTCTGCAGTATCAAGGTGCCCCGTGAGATGGGGAAGGAATCATGAGGCGACCCCCCAGACAGTTGGGTGGGGCAGGTCTGTCTGCCAGCATGGCCTCGTCTTCTGGCAAGAGTCTCCATCCTCTGCAGTAAGGGGGTCTTAGTGCGGCCAGCCTCAGAAGGCAGGCATGGTGAGGGTGAGAAGTCCTCTGACCTCTTCGCCACCCTTGCTGGGTGACTTTGGGGGTGGTCCTGCCTCAGACCTCTGTTTTCCCATCTGGACAGTAAGGATGCCAGGATTCATTTCTGACCTACTTCCACAGCTGTTGGTCCGTCCCCCTTGTCACTGCACCCTCACTACTTCTTGTCTTGGTGTCCTCGCCAGCTGGGCTCTTCTCGAGGGCAGCCAGGGGCCATGTCTTCTCTGTGCCCCTCGGGCCCAGCATCAGGGAAGGATTGCTTAATCTGTTCCACAGGTGGGATCTTGGGAAAGTATCATGTAGGAAGCTGAGAGGGGACATCCCCTGCTTTCGAGAACCTTAAAGAGAAGTTAGACTCCAAGACTTCAGGTCGAAGGAGACTCACCAGCCTTAGACGCTGGAGGCTTTGTTAAAGATCTGGCAAAGGGTGCTCAGTGCCGAGCCCCACATTTGCACTGAAACGTAAAGGTTTCAGAGGAGGCAGGCTGCCCTCATGATGGGAAAGGGCGGGCCACCAGGAGCCGAGTGCATCTTACAGCGAGGTTACAGGAGGATGAGAGTCCAAGAAAGGGTGTCAGAGCCCAGAGGGCCGAGTGGCCCGTTGTAAGCCTGGGAGATAGATGGAAATGGCACTAATCATAGCTAGTCATCATAAATGCCTTGAGATAGAAAAATAATAAGAAGGCATCATTGGTACAGCAGGAAGAGTGCTGGGCTTGAAGACAGCAATCTCAGAGCATTTGCTAGGTACTTAGAATGTACCAGTATTTGGCTAGCAAGCATTTACATATTTTTCTCTCTCATATAAAGGGACCTGGGTTTGAATCCTGGCATGGCCCTTCACGTCTCTCGGCGTGGGGAATGAATCCTGACAGTGTTCCTCGTCTGCATGATAGGGACAGATGGTGGTATCATCTATGTCAAAAGTTGTATGACCATTACATAAACAAATATGTGTAAGAGCAGGTGACAGAGCATCCAATCCCAGCACATTTTTTTTTCATTCCTTAGAACAGTGGTTCTCTGTCTTAACATTTAGAATCACCAAGGGTGCTTTTAAAAAAAATACCAATGCTGGAATATTAAAGACCAATTACAACCATCTCTGGAGGGTAGGACCCACGCTTTGTTTTTTCTTTTCCTTTTTTTTTTTTAAACTCCCTAGTGAACCTGATATGCTTTAGACAGTGTGGCAATTATCAACCATCCATTTGTTCAATATTAATTCATTCCAACCTCTAGGACTGTAGGCTTGATCTACAATGAGGAGTTGAGAGCTATGCATACACAGATGTTAGGGACTGAATGCTTGTGTCCCCCCAAGCTCCTGTGTTGAAATCCTCATCCCCACTGTGATGGTATGAGGAGGTAGGACATTTGGGAGGTGATTAGGCTATGAGGGTTGAGCCCTCATGAACAGGATTAATGCCTTTATTAAAGAGACTCCAGAGAGCTCGCTTGCCCCTTCTGTTACATTAGGACACAGTGAGAAGATGGCCCTTACCAGACACCAAATCTGCCTACACCTTAATCTTGGGCTTTCCAGTGTCCAGAACTGAGAGATAAATGCTTAAGCCATCCGGTCTATGGTATTCTTTTATACCAGCCCCAACAGACTAAGACCCCAGATAGGGTTGGGTAATTTCTCACTTTTCTCCCTGCCCAGGACTACTTTCCAGCACCCCAGCGTCCTGCCATGTCTGACCCCATCACCCTGAACGTTGGGGGGAAGCTCTATACGACCTCACTGGCAACCTTGACCAGCTTCCCCGACTCCATGCTGGGCGCCATGTTCAGTGGGAAGATGCCCACCAAGAGGGACAGCCAGGGCAACTGCTTCATTGACCGCGACGGCAAAGTGTTCCGCTACATCCTCAACTTCCTGCGGACCTCCCACTTGGACTTGCCTGAGGACTTCCAGGAGATGGGCCTGCTCCGAAGGGAGGCTGACTTCTACCAGGTGCAGCCCCTGATTGAGGCACTGCAGGAGAAGGAGGTGGAGCTTTCCAAGGCCGAGAAGAATGCCATGCTCAACATCACCCTGAACCAGCGTGTGCAAACAGTCCACTTCACCGTGCGGGAGGCACCTCAGATCTACAGCCTCTCCTCCTCCAGCATGGAGGTCTTCAACGCCAACATCTTCAGTACTTCTTGCCTCTTCCTCAAGCTCCTGGGCTCCAAGCTCTTCTACTGCTCCAATGGCAATCTCTCCTCCATCACCAGCCACTTGCAGGACCCCAACCACCTGACTCTGGACTGGGTGGCGAATGTGGAGGGCCTGCCAGAGGAGGAGTACACGAAGCAGAACCTCAAGAGGCTCTGGGTGGTGCCGGCCAACAAGCAGATCAACAGCTTCCAGGTCTTCGTGGAAGAGGTGCTGAAAATCGCTCTGAGTGACGGCTTCTGCATCGATTCTTCTCACCCACACGCTGTGGATTTTATGAACAATAAGATTATTCGATTAATACGGTACAGGTAAAAGGACCCCAGCAGCACTGGAGGGGGGGCTCCCAAGAAGCTCCATGTCAGCCACGATCTTGGAGAGTGTCTCGCCAGTGGTGGGAGGCAGGGCGCTACACTAATCTATTAACCGCGTAGCAGGACTTGATTCCCCCCACAATGCAGTCTCCCTATAGGAATCCATGTGTCCTCTCAACAGAGCCACCTTTTTCCTTGCCACTTTGAGCTAGAGATGGGCAGTTTGTCACGACAGGTGAAGTGTCTGCCGGTGTGTCTGAAAGGCCACAGGAGGGCTTCCTGGCTACAGAGGAATGGCGGGTTCTTCACAGGCACTGGCTCTCTCTGTACCACCAGGCAGTAGCCCTCTGTGAAGGGAGCCCCCAGTGGAGGGGAAGGGTGCAAACAGGAGGCTCCGCTCAGTTCTCCAGGAGTAGAGTCACCAGAGAGTCCCACCCTGCCTGCTCCTCTGTCCCGAGGAAGCAGCCGGGACTTGGACTTGTTCGCCCAGAGGCAGCCATGTTTGGCCGGCTTGGAAGTGCAGTAGGACTTCAGAGCAGCGTTTTTGGCTCCCACTGTGGCGGGGAGAGATCTAAGCTGTGGCACGGCCAAGAGGTGCGAGTGTCCAAGCAAGGTTCAGAAGATGGGGATATCCCTCTTGACTGGGCCAAATGTAGACAGTTGGGGATTTCTCACTTCAGAAATGAGCTGCTGTCCCTATGAAGATTTTAGAGTATCTGGAGCCGGTGCGGTGAAAGGCATTTCACAATGGGGACCGTTTTGTGACTTTTGTAATCCTTTTCCCCAAGAATTTGAAGTATCATTGAAACAGGTCATTTTAAACAAATAATATTATGGACTCTCAGGGTTTGGAAAATAATCCAGTGGTCGCTTTGTCCTCCCCGGCCCCCAGCACACCCCAGCCCATTCGGGGCAGAGTGCCTCTCCCACGCATCTTCAAGTAATCCCATATCCCTGCTTGCATACTTCCAGCAACGGGAAGCTCGTCATGCCCAGGGCAGTCCCTGCCATGGTTGGCCAGTGCTGGCTGTTAAAAAGCCCTTCCTTACATCAAACCAAAATCTGTCCTTCCACTCCCATTTTCTAGTCTTGGTTCTAAACCTTCCTTCTCACCCAAATATTTACTTTCTCTTTCAAAATAGTCACCCTTATTAAGAAGCCAGACACTTATCCTAACAATATTATTACTTGGCATTAGGATTCCCCCTGCGATTTGTCTTCAGAACCAGGGTCACCGCCCTGCCATCCCTTGTAAATCAGCCCCATTTTTTGATGGCTTTGCTTTGTTTGTGACCCTCATTCCACCTACCTTCTCACCAGCCATGGCTCTGCATAGCTTTTGACCACCTCCTGTTGAAGGATGAAAATTTGCCACCCCAAGAAAGTGTTGCCAGAGGAAGGAGACCAGGGGCTCACAGGGCAGTGTGCAGCAAGGAGTCTGGGACTGGGCTGAACCATAGCACTGCTCTTGGAGGAAGTGTCCAGTCCCTACAACACTGCTCTGAAAGAAGTGACCTTCCCCTGTGGTACTGTTTCTGGTCATAACCAGCCTGTGGACCTCCTTGGGGGAAGGTCCAGGGCAAGACACACCAAGCCACCACTTCCCAGGAGGTGAGGAACAGTGCAGGCCTCAAAACTGCACATTATGATCCATCCCTGGAGTATGGCCTTGGAAGTCCCACAGTCTTCCCCATTGGGCAGAGGCCTTCAGACAAAACCAGGGAAGCCTAGTGACACAGTCCCCCACAGGAGATGGGCTGAGGAAGGTACTTCCCGTAGTTACACCCTGGGAGTAGGGAGCCAGTATGCTGGACTGTGGGCAAGGCTGCCTCTGTTAGGGAATAAAAGCCTTTTCCCCCAGGAGTCCCCAGTGGGACCCAGGCCAAGGCCAAGAAGGTCACTCAGGAGAACCCAGGTCAGAACAGACAGCAGAAACTGTGACAACAAAACAGTTGAAGGAAGAAATCTTGTAAATCACCGCTGCCCTTTCTTCCTCCATAAAAAGTCTCTCTCTCCATCTTTTCGGTGCTTCTTAATTCACGCAGCTTGACGTTAGAGAAAGTAAAGAATCTGTGAAGCCACTAATGTGCTGTGTGACTTTGTGCAAGTCACTCACCTCACTGAGCCACCTCCATTTCTGCGTCTGTGAAATGGGCATAACAGTAATACGTAACCCTACCTACCTCACAGGGCTGTTGTGAGGATCAAACAAAATAACGTATGTGAGACTACAGTGTACGTGATAAATGGTGTTGCTATTTCGTGTCTGCTTCTAAGGGGGAAAAACCCCTGGCCTTGGAATCAAGCTGACCTGAATGAGTTCTGGCTTCCATCGCCTGCTGTGTGACCTGGGACCAGTCACGGGGCCACTCTGATTTGTTTCCTCCTGGGGTAACAACCCCACCTCCCAGTGTTATGAGACTTCCATGAGCTGGTGGCTGTGGCAATTCCTAGCGAGGCCTGGCACCTAGGAACTCCGTAAATGCTTGCTCCTTCGGGACGTAATCGTGATGCGCCGCCGTGCCAGGAGCACCCCGAGAGCACAACTCAGCAGGCCTGCCTAGAGCATTTGGTGTGTGGGCCCTGAGGATGCGAACGGCCACAAATAAGTTCAGTCTGGAAAAGGCTTAGAGAACCACAGATGTGCTGTGGGAACTTGGGGAAAGCGAGCTCAGTTCTCACAAAGGGCCTGATGGAAGGCCAAGTTGGGCCTTTAAGTGTAGGTTGGGTTGGGACAGAGCTAAGCGGGTACCATGGGCCCAGGAAACAGCAGAGAGCCAGGAGGCAGGCAGGAAGGGGGAGCCCTCACATGGGGCTCCAGCACGGGGGGAGCGACAGGTGGTGCATCCAGCACCCTCGCCGTGCACGCCTCTCTGGCGAGTGCAGCGTCTGCCCAGCCAAGCCGAGACGGAACACAGAGTGGTACAGGTAGACCGTCCCGGGGGGCCAGGGAGCTGGGGCGAGCGTGCCCTGGGAGGCAGGGGCATGCACCTTGTGAGCCCTTCCCTGCCCTAAACAAGATCTCATGGTCATCAGCCATCTCAAGCAGACTGTTCAGCCTTGTGCACAGCAAGAGCTCTGCCCCAACTGAAGGGCAACTGCAGGCACACGGGAGCTTGTCAGCTCTCTTTTCCTGCCCCAGGCATGGTGCCAAGCATGCAGAGGGACGGTCAGAAAGGGTGCTGGAGGGAACCCTAAGGCCCCTTGGTGTTACCAGTTCCTGAGGCCAGCCACCACATAGGGCCTCTGCATACTTGAAGGCCACCTCAGGCACTGTTTCCTGTGAACTTCCTGTGACCTCACACACTCAGAACCACCCAAAGCCCTTTGCCCTTCTATGAAGGGCAAGCCTTGTGTCTCTCTGTTCTGCCTTCAGGCCAGAGCTCCCTGTGCAGAGGTGGCCATGGTGCCCGCTTTCCCCCACATACACCCCAGTGCCCAGCACAGCCTCAGAGACCAGGGTGCAATCACTCTGCTTTGTAAACAGATGTATGATCTCAAACCTAGCACTTTTGTAACTGCCCCTTGGTTCACCCCAAACGTCCAGCTTTCTTTCACAAAGCATTGCTAAAACCGGCTACTATGATTAGGGGCTGGGCCAAGGTCAGCCTGAGACCAGTTTCTCAGCTCACATATCTCAATAACTAGCCCACCCCTTTCCTGACAGCCTGAGTCTGCCTGGGTGTGTGTGTTGGGCAGGGGGCAGGGGGGGTGACACAGGGATGATGGGGGCAGTTGGCAGAGAAAGGACACCCTGTGATTATCTTGCAGAACTAAACCACCTCAGTGACCAGCCCATCAAAAGGAAGGACTGGGCTTTTTTTCCAGGTCCTGTGGGGTCCCGGCTCTACCTAGACAGCCCCGTGACCTCAGTCTCCTTCAGAACCTTCAGGACAGTGTGGCACCAAGCAGAGAACCGTGGAGACACTCTGATGCCATGTTCACCCCCGTCTGGGGCACAGGGACCGAGGGAGCCCTGAGGAGAAAAGGCGGCCTATGGAAGCCAGAGGTTCACTGAGCAACCCATAGCACCCAGAACCCCATCCGACACGAAAGACAACAAGCCTTGTGGTGCCACTTTCTGGCTCTGATTTCTGGGCAGGAAGTGCATGCCCAGCCAGATGTGTCTGACCCTCACTTAGCCTGGTCCTATTTCCTGCCAACTTCCCTGGCCCTCCACCCCAATATACAAAGCATTTCAAAGCTTTTGTCAACATTTCCCAGCTAGCTGGCAGCCCTAGAGTGTTCTAGTCCATTCTCACGCCAGGTCCCTCCCCAAAGCCTAGGTTCCCTTTTACTGAGGTTTTGGGTAAAGGCCCAGTTGAGTCACATTGGAAATCCTCTAAGATGCTGCCAGCTAAAGACAAAGGTTAATGTGTTGTGACATGGGTATTCCCTCCCCAGCCCCAATTAGTTCACTTTATAAATCCCATATTGGGTTTGCTTAATAAACACCCTTTTGTTTGGTGCCTCATAGGTTCCCAAGCTCCTTCACATCCATAGTGTCCTTTCACAGGACTCTGGAATGAATACGCCGTGCCCTTGCACACCTCTGCCCGAGCTGCCCTTTCCTGCCCTGACTTCGCAGCAAGCACCTGCTCATCCTTCGGCGCTCTGCGGAAGCCTTGCCTCCTTGGCTCACCGCGCAGAGTCAGCCCCCACCCCCCTTCGTACTGCCCTATATCGGGTGAGGACTTTCGCCATCACACTGCAGCTGGTCACAGTCAGCATTGGGCTGCTGAGTATGTATCCGCCAGCCCCCAGAGAAAAGCCCTGATTGGTAGCGTTGGCCAATTTCCATGGTGCAAATACTCTCGCTGTAGTCGATTTCAAGTTACCAAAGTGATGTCACTGATCATGAGGAAAAAGAAGCACACAGTGGGCTCTGGAGAGCCACAGGGAGCCTGCCCCAGCAAGAACCCCGTGCTTGGGAGGGCAGGGGCTCTGTCTCGCTCTTCGTATCGCCAGTGCCCAGCACGCAGAAGGTGCTCGTTAGATGTTTGAAAGACCTCTGCCACCTGCAAAATAAGACATTCTTACCCTGTGATGTCCTCTCTTGCTCAAACTCCCTCTTGCTCCAAAGTCTTACTCAAACTTTTCCTATAGCATGAGAAAAATTCCAAAGTTCCTAGCCCTTTACAGACAGGCTTCAACCTATGTAAAGAGCATAGATTCTGCAGTCAGACTGCCTGGACTCAAATCCTGACTTTGCCGCTTAATGGCTATGTAACCTTGGGCAAGTTCCTCAACCTCTCTGTTTCCTTGTCTGTAAAGTGGAGGTCATAATGCTCACCTCATAGTGTTGTTACAAGGGATCAATGAGAAATACATCTATAGCTTTTTGAGCAGTGCCTGGAGTAAAGTGTATACTTAACTATAATACTTATTACCCTTATCATCATCATTATCATCATCTTCATCGTCACTTTCTGTCCTCATCTTTTCTTTCTGTCTTACCTGCCCAATCTCTCAGTGTCCCCTGCATAATACACATGGATTTCCATCTCCTGATCTTTGCCTAACCCACTCCCACTGCTTGGACTGTCCCACCCTCTCCTCTCCAGTGACCCAAACCCTGCCCAGCCACAGTGGACACCATTCTCACCCTCCACCACCCTCCCACTGAGCTCTCCCTCCTCTAGTCTTTAGGTGCCCTTCTGGTTGGCATCTCCATGGACGTGAGAATTGGATCATCACGTGTTCTGTTTATTCATATACTCGGTTAAGCACCCGCCACATTCCAAACCCAGGGCGGGGCTCAGGGAAATCAAAGATGAACCCAAACATTCCCCCCCCATGGGGAGTACAGTGGGAGAAAGACAAGTAAACATATCCCAGTACCGTGGGCAGTGCTAAGGCAGACTGGACCACAATGGGATGGCAACACAACTCCCCAGTGTACACACCACTTTCCGGGGCACAGAGCACTCTGCTTCCTTTTTCTCACTTCACCCTCACGGCACACTCTCAGAGAAGCAGCATAGGAGGAGCTATTTTCAAAGACAAGGAAACCGAAGTACAGAGAGGAAATGACTGTCCTGTGACCACACTGAGTGTAAGTATGTGCCCGGCGCATAGTAGGCCCTTGGCTATTGAATTAAATGTCGTTTAATTCAAGTTAAGTGGCCAAGTTGAGGAGAGAACCCAGTCCGAATCCTCCTTCAGGATTATTTCTACTCAACTGTGAGGCCAAGAACAGAATCGGGTTTCCGAGTGCCAGGACTCTGATCCAGGCTTTTCCAGCAATGTTCTAGGTGACCGTGGGCAAATCCCTTCACTGTCCTGGCCTGGAAGCTTTCTTGGCAAAATGCAGCAAGGTGAAGTTCAGCTCCACCAGCTAGCCATCTCTTCTAGGCGAAGCTGGATAGAAAAATGATCCCCTTAGCTCTGGAACTATGTGAGCAGAGACCACAAGTCCCCTGATGGGGCTCTCAAAGGGGCTTCAGGCATGGAACTGGCCCCGCATGTCTTCTCCTAGCCTTTCATCCTGTGAATGTGCTACTCAGTGATGGAGCAATCCTGGGATTTTTGTACTTTACAATGCAAAATAACAGACTCTACTAAGTGCTGCTGGGACTAAACCCACCAGGGAAAGTGAAGTCACTTGGATGGCATGTCACACCTACTGGCACTCCCCTGCGTGGAGTCTGAAAGCTTTTGAGGGTGAGCCTCATTCCCCTGAAACGTGGTACCCCCACCTCCTTCGAAGAAGAAGTGGGTTAGACAGGCTGAGGGCCCATCATCACTCCCGAGCAGAGACACGGGCTCCCTTACAGAGAAGCCCATCTGATCGTGACATCCATTGTCTATTTTTTGGCGTTGAACCTGAGAGTGGAGTGCTAGAAGGAGACGTGACCGACCATGAAAGGCAAAGAGGAAAGAACTGGCCTTTAGTCAGGCAGACCAGTCCAGATCCTGGCTGTGCCACGTGACCCTGGCAAGCACCATCATCTCTCTGTCTCAATGACTTCATCTACCAAGCGGGGATAAAAATACCTGTATTACCTACCTGATGGGGTGCTTATAAGGACTAAGCGAGAAAATGCATGGACTGTGCCTGGTTCCCTCTTCTTTCCTTCCTCTCCATACTGCTTGCTCTCCACACTGGACAGCGCTCTCCTAAAGCAGGGACCACCTCGCACACCCCATGTACACACCCTCAGCCTTCAGCACACTGCCTCCAAGGGGAGCTCCTCAGTTCACGTTTGCTGAATGAGTGAGTGAACTCCACTGCTTTCCCCATGACGAGACAGGTCCAGCGTTGTGGAGGCCCTTTTCCCAGTTACATTGCCAGGGAGGACCCCAGAACACCTGATTCCCAGCCCTCTCTATATACGCTGCCTTGTGCACGCATGTTTAGCAAAACCCTCTTTGCACCCCAGACTCTTTCTTCTTTCAACCTCTTGGTTGGTGAGTAACAGCGTCGGAACCAGACCCCAGATCTGTTGGGCTCCAAAGCCATGAGCTCATTTCACAAGGTCCACCAAAATCTCGAGTGGGGTGTAAGCAGCCTTTTAGATCTGTTTCTCAGCCATGGGTTTGGTTAGTGTGGCAAGTGGTGAGCCTCGTTGGGATGATGCCCCACCACCCTACTTCCCTGCATAAATCTGACATTGAACAACGGCCAAAATCTGAGGCTGAAGGCCAAATGACCTTGCCTGCTCTCCTTCGGCAGATCCTTGCTGCCAAAAGCAAAGAAAAAGGACATACTCTCTTTCATCATTTCGAAGACATATTTTTTCAAATTCCAGAATCCCTGAAACCAGGAAGGGACTTGACAATAGATAATATCTTACAATTATAATTGGCAGCATTTATTCTTATGTGGTGGAACATAAAATAAATTCGTGTCTTGAAACTGTCTTAGATAAAGTGAGATCCAACCTGAGCTGCCCAGGCCAGTGTCACTGCAGGTCTGTGCAATGTTTCTTTCCCTGGGCTATTTGGAGCTTGGAGTCTCACTTTCCTCTGAGCTCTGCCCCTGGCACCCTCCAATAGGGAAAGTGGCCAGGGCCACAAAGCTGGTCAGTGGCAGGGCTGGGTCAGCTTCCTGTGCGCTGGACCTGCTCCTGCCCACCTCCCTCCCCAGTGCCCAGCACAGGGCCCCCTCTCTCGATGACCAAGAAATACGACTGACAACAATAAGGGCTAACGTTATTGAGCTAGCAACAGTCCAAGTATTTTACTGTTATGAGTATTTCTAATCCTCACCAGAGCCCTGTGAGGTAAGAACAATTTTTGATCTCCGTTTTACAGGTGAGTGTTATGGGATGAACTGTATCTCCCCCAAAATGCACGTGTTGAAGTTTTAACCCCCAGTCCCTAAGAATGTAGCTGTATTTGGAGAGTCTTCAAAGAGGTAATTAAGTTAAATGAGGTAGGGTGAACTCTAAGCCAACATGACTTGTATCTTTGTAAGGAGAGGAAATCTGGACACAGACAGACACAGGAGGGAAGACCCAGTGAAGACACAAAGGAGAAGTCTGTCACTTGCAAGCCAAGAAGGAAGGCCTCAGAAGAAGACCACCCTCGCCAACACCTTAACTTTGGACTTCTAGCCTCCAGAGCTGTGAGAAAATACACCTGTGTTGTTAAGCTACCCAGCCTGTGGTACTTTGGGAGGGCACCCTGGCTGACTAGTCCAGTGAGGAAGTGGAGGCACGGAGACCGTCAAACAACCAGGAAGAGCCTGAAGGGGGGTTTGTAGGCGATTGGCTCCACAACCCATGCTCTGAACCCAGCCTGGCCAGCCTGGATGTGCTCCTGGCGACCCCTCTGTCTCCGATTCCTCCAACTGAGTATGGTGAGTACCACCAGCATGGGCCTGGGGCAGAGATGAGAAGATGGACCACAATGGTGGGGTCGAAAATAGAAAATACACACACACAGCCCTTGTTTCCAGGGTTCTTGTCTCCTAGAGTACTGTTCTTCCGTCTCTTCACATTGCCTTGAAATTACACAGTCAGATGCTCAACTCTGGAATGTATCCTGTCATTAAAAATCCAGTGCCAAGTAACAACTACCACAGGCCAGGCACCATCAGGAGTGTTACCTGCATGATCTTACTTAATCTTAACAACAGTCTGAGAGCTCATTAGCATAACACCCATTTACAAGTGAAGACACTGAGGCCCACAGAGATTAAATGGCCCAAAGGAATGCAGGCAGAAAGTGGCAGAGCTAAGATTTGAGACCAAGTCTACCCGACACAGAGGCTCGGAGCCACCGAGTCACACACTTCCACGGGGTTCTACTCACAGGGAAGATGAGAATACAATGTGACTACTGCTCCCTGGGGTTGTGCAGCCCCCAGCCCTATAAGCCTCCCCTGTTCCCAACCTCGTTTCTAAGGGTGTAGATACCATTTCCTAAGGCCTGGGGGCACAGATCTGAGCCTGTTTTCCTGGCTGACAGTACCCACTGGGGAAAGAGAGTCAGGGAAACAAATGATTTCTACCCAGTGAGATTCCTGCTCTGTTAGAAAGACAGAGAGGAGCGGAGTAAGGGAGAGCTAAGAGAGCCAGGGACCACACTGGGAGAGGAAGTAGAGGCTGAAATGCCTCACCAAGGAGGACATCCTTGTGATGGGTATTGAAGGATAGTAGAAGTTTCATAGGCAGACAAGGCAAGGAAGGGCATTTTAGCCATGATGGATATCATGGGCAAATAATAATAATAATAAAAAAATAATAATAATAATAAAATAATAATAATAATATCGATCAAGCACGCATTAGGTATCAGGCACGATGCTGGACACCGTACTTGCATTATCTCATTCAGTCCTCTCAACAACCTATGCAGTGGGTACTACAACCAGTTTTACAGATAACAAAACTGGGGTTCAGGGAGGGTGATTAACCTGCTCAAAGCCATACAGCTGGGAAGTGGTAGGACCAGGATTCCTACCCTGATGTGCTGTCTCAAAAGCCTGTGTTCTCATCACTGCCATGCTGCTCTATTTGTACAGAAGCCTGGAGCTGAAAATTAATAAAAGAACTTTAATGTTTCCCTATTATTTCTCTGATTTTTCCAACTGTGATTAATGGTAATCAGCTCTTTCTCTGGCCTTTTCTGACCAGATGGTGGGGGCACTTTCACATCCAGGGACACAGTGGACTCAAATTTGGCAGGGAGATGGGGCAGGATGGGGGAGTGAGATAGCGTAGAGCTTGTTTGTTCAGAAGCTTCTAGGGCCTTGTGAAATGTTCAGTATTTTTTGCTTTGCCTTAAAGAAAACCCAGACAAACTAGAAAACATTTCCTCTCTAAAGGCCCCACCATTTTAAGAAAAGGGAGGAAGATCCATTTAGTGAATTCCATCCAAGTTGATTTGGTGCCCTGCTGGCCAGAGGCCCCAGCTCAAGTTTTGAGTGTTTTGTTCTGCTGTTTTTGAGGACTGGGTCAGCAAAATACAACCCAGGATTGTTTGTCTGTTTTTCCCTGTTGTCTCATGACTCCCAGACAAGACTTGCCAAAACTCACTCTCCCACCAGCACTCTCAAAGAGGTCGTTTTGGGGATGAAATGTAAGACAGAATTAAGAAAGGCTCAAAGATGCAGGAAGGCTTTTCCAAACTTTCCACGCACAGACAGGGTAGTTGTATATTAGAGAGAGCAGAGCTGGGAGTCAGGAGTCCTGGGGGCTAGCCTTGGCTCTTTCTCTCACTTGTTTTGTGATGTGGACAAGTCCCTTGGCCTCTCTGGACTTGTTTCCTTGTGTGTGAAATAGTGGGGTCAGTTACTCATTCAACAAACACAAAGGACCTTCCACATACAGGCACTATGCCGAGGGTTGGAGATACCAAGGCATGAGATGGGGTGCCTAATTCAGGAGAGCTCCCAGTGCAGGGCTGGGAGTAACTAGTAAAGGGAACAAAGATGAAAGAGGGGCAGCCTCCCTCCCTGGCTGGTGGGGTCAGGGACACAATATCTGGGCTGGACATTAAAGGGCAGGTAGAGCTTGCCAGAGCCAGAAATTGGGGAAAGGTATTCTGGCAGAGCCCAGGCTCAGTGACTGGAAAGAGCAAGCCCACCTCTGAAACAGAGGCACTAGATGCGGAGGACGGCAGGGGCTGGGAAAGGTTGAGGGTCTGGGCAGACTACCTGACTTCAAGTCCTGGCTCTACCACTTGCTGGCTATGTGACCTGCAGCAAAGTAGTCCACCTCTCTGAGCCTAATTTCCTCATCAGACAACTGGGGATAATAATTACACTCACCCTATAGAATTCTGTAAGGATCAGAGGAGTCAATGCACATAAACACTTAGAACAACACCTAGCACCTGTTACACACTCAATGCAGGATCATTCTCAATATTGCTATTATTTTATGCAGACCATTGAGGCTAGAGACTAGGCAGAGCTAGGCTCAGGGAATAAACTAGAATGTGCCCTGGAACCAGACTATGAAGCATTTTGTGTGGAGTAGGTTCGTTCAATTCAATCACTGTGTGTTTCACACGTATGTGGCACTGGGGACATGGTGCTAAGCCAGAGACATTCCCTGACTCCCAAGTCACTGCCACAGAGAAAGGCTGCTAGGTGGTGTCAAGAGAGGGAAGCAGCAGAGGTTAAATGCAGCAGAAGCAATCCATTAAGTCATGTGCCTTTCACCATCGTGCAACCTTTACATAACAGAAAAGGGCCTGCCCTGATGGAGTCTGCCTTCAAACTTGGCTAGGAACCCCCTCTTATAGTTCCACATGGCACAGCTGTGACCACACATAGGCAGTTAAGACTCACCCTAGGAATCAGGGGACGGCAACGTGGAAATAAACATTAAGGACAACAAGAGCTAGATCCCCTTCGGGGCAGGTCTACTGCTCTTCAGCTTGGAACACCCGATGGGGAGGCTTCATTCTGTGCGTGCATCAGAGGCCACCAAAGGTCCTGTTCAGCCTATGCAGACAGCTCCGAGTCCTGACCCCCAGAAAGACCCCCAGAGAGACTGCTGGTCTCTCACCTGCGTATCTCAGGCATACCTTTCACAGAGTTTTTTTCTCTGATACTCAGTTGTTCTCTCACGATTGTCACAAAGAATCATCATACCCTCAAAAAAGAGACTTGTCCTCCCACAAGGATATCCTTACCCAATGACTTCAGGATATCCAGTCCCTTAGGACAATAGATGATAAACTGACTACAGTAGAGGCTGCGAGTTGCCCCTTGGTATCCATTTCTCCCTACTTCTTTCTGTAATAAGAAATGAATTTTAGCCAGGCACTTGTCCACCCAAAAGAAAGACCATATTTCCCTTGGGGCGCCTGGGTGGCACAGTGGTTAAGCGTCTGCCTTCAGCTCAGGGCGTGATCCTGGCGTTATGGGATCGAGCCCCACATCAGGCTCCTCCACTGTGAGCCTGCTTCTTCATCTCCCACTCCCCCTGCTTGTGTTCCCTCTCTCACTAGCTGTCTCTATCTCTGTCAAATAAATAAATAAAAAATCTTAAAAAAAAAAAAAAAGACCATATTTCCCAGCATCCCTTGCAGGTATGACCATATGACTAAAATCAGACCAATAGGATGTGAGAAGTGGTGTGGGCTACTTCTGAGGCATGTCCCTAAGTTAAGGGAGTGTGCCCCTCTTTGTCCCTCCCTTCCATATGCTGGCTGGAATAGCAGACATGTGGCAGGAGTAGCCGTCACAGACCATGAGGTGAAGGCCATATGCTGTGGATGGTGGAGCCATGATAGAGAAGGAACCTGGGCCACTGACATCACGGAGTGCTCTATCAGCCCGGGACTGATGACCTTCATGATTTTATGAAAGAATGTCAGCCTTATCAGCCCATTTTTTTTTATATGTAACCAAACCTAATCAAAACCAATACTCCCACTATATTCATACAAGAGAAACTCACATATAAGTTTCGGTAGATGGATTGTTTCAGTACACCAAGCCAGGCTGAAGTTGATCTCACTGCCCCAAGCCTGGTCCAGTGAGCCTACTAGGAACTCTGATGTCCAACACTCCCCTTACCCCTGGGTTGGTTCAGTTCTTCTGCCAGAAACCAAAGCTTTGTCTGAACCCCATTTTCCTTGCCTGGGTTCAGAAGACTGTCTAGCTCTGTCAGTCCTCCTGTCTACACTCTGGCCCCTGGACCCATCTCTCCAAACATAGGTTGAGACTCTGCCTCCTAAGGACTACTTCTCTGCAACAAATATGCTTCTTGCCACCTGCTACGATACGGGCATAGCAAGTGAAGTATTTTCAGTACAAATTGGGGAAGCTCTTCGACATGGCTTGCTGAAGTGTTGCCTAAGGAATCTAAGCTCTCCTGGTAAATCTGGCATTAGGTAGTTATAGCCTCTGTCGCCTGCATTTTCCCACGTATTAGAGAAGCAGATAACTGGGAACCTCAGATTGATTCTCATCTGTCCCCTAGCTTACATCCAGGATTTATGGAATCATGGTGTTCATCTGATAAAGGAAGACCCCACTCTTTCCATGATGTGTGATGCAGCCTGGTTCCATCTGGGAATTTTCAGTGTTCATGAACTTCACAGGAAGGGGCATAAGATGCCAAAGGTTCATGGGATAAGATGTAATAACAATCATCTCCAAAGTGGCTGGGGCAGGGGAAACATTAGCAAGCTCCGGTCTCCATTTTCCTTACAACATGTCTATCATGAGATGTGGGTTGTCATGGCAATGAAGGGCTGGCAGTTGGGCACTGGAAGAAAACTGTATCATGTTGCAATGGAAGATGAAATATTGGAGACATAGACAGTTTGATGGAAATATACCTCACTGAGCTCAGCAGAAAATCCAGAGCTCACTCCTATGATGCCATTAAGTAGCATGAGCCCACTCTAATACATGGTGCTTCCTCATATTATCCTCAAGACCTCAGAGGTCAAGCCCTCTCAAAAGGGGCTCTTAATGAGGGAAAACATTTCCATTGCAGACTCCTACAACTGTGCCCAGCCCCATGCTCTAATTTGGACCCCAGATGCCAGTGCCACTGGCGGTCCCATTCAAGTGAGGACTAGTATGTTCCACAGCAGAATTTTCCCATCTGTACTCTGCCCTCCTCTCCACACTGGCTTACTAATGAGGCCTCAGCATGTCTCCCGGTCAGGTCCAAGAAGCTGTAAGAGAGCCTTACATATGAAATTTATCCCTTCTCTTTATTCATTCCAGTGTGCCAAATCTTCCCAATTCTTTAAGATCTAGATCAAATGGTCCCTCCTCCAGGAAGCTTTCTTTAGCTCACCACTTAAGCTCCTATTGCTATCATTAACAATAATAATAAAAATAATTCATTACTACAAAGAGCCAGGCACCATGCCATTATTTACAAATATAATCATTCAATCAAATCCTCATAATGACCTCATACAATAAGTGTTATCACGTCTATTCTACAGATGGGAAACTGAGGCTGACAGAGAGGAAGTGCTGTGCACAAGGTCAGAGAGCCGGTCAGTGACTGACTCAAGATTTGAGCCCAGGCGTATCTTCTAATAACCACGGCATGTAGTGCACTCTCTCGCACGCTTCTTGGAACTGCCCTGGCTCTTTACCTACGTGTGTACCCTCTCTTAGGATATGATAATTTCCTGATCCACTCTCGCTTGGGCAGCCTCTGATTCTGGGATCAATAGAGGGAGCAGTGAAGGGGACACGGGGTCTTTTTTGTGGCTCTCTAGGAAGCACCCCCAGTGCGTCTGTGGCTGGTTTCATTTCTAAAAGAGTGTCCCCGTCCCTCCCCCCGCCCCCGACCTCAGCCCTTTACGCAGGGTGCAGCTTTAGAATTCCTGGACTCAGCTTCTGAATATCGATTGTTTGCAGGAGCAAGTCAGCAATTTGTGGTTTCCCGACAATGGCTCTGTGTTCTATAATAGAACCGGGCTTGTTTGCGTTTCTCTCATCAGGCAGAGCACAGGCCTGGGGTCTGGCCTGCCCTTTCGCCTGGTGACCTGGAGTTATTCTGTCATCTGCCCCAACCCTTCAGAGTGGTGAACACAGCACAGGGCAGAAGGCTGAGCTCTGCTCTCAGAAAGCTAAAACCTAAACAAAACTGCAGCTATTGCCCCTGGGACTGTTATGATCCCTGTTCTTTTAAATAGGTATTTTGGTACTTTAAAAGAAAAAAGGGTGGGTTTAAACCCAGGATGGCCACGTTGATAAGGGGGTAGGGAAGCAAGCACTCTCATATACTGTTGGTGGGATATAAAGTAATGTGATTTTTTTGAAGGACTAGTTAGTACCATTTGTTGACATTCCAAATGTGCAAACCCTTTAATGCAGCACTTCCAGTTCCAAAAATTTACCTTACAGATGTTCTTGTACATTATGCAAAGATATATATGTACAAAGATGTTTATTCTTGTATCACATATAACAGCAGAAAATGATAGGAATCTAAATGACCATCAGTTGGGGACTTATTAAATAAATAATTGTTCAACCACACGATGGAACATCTTGAAGCCATTTTTTAAAAGAAGTACATTTGGGGGCTCGTGGGTGACTCAGTCAGTTAAGTGTCCGACTCTTGATCTCAGCTCAGGTCTTGATCTCAAGGTCGTGAGTTCAAGCCCCACACTGGGCTCCATGCTGGGCATGAAGGCTACTTAAAAATAAATAAATAAATAAATAAATAAATAAATAAATAAATAAATAAATAAATAAAACAGAATAAGTACATTTGTATGTGAAAAATGGAACATTCTCCAAGATACACTGTTAAATTAAAACAGCAAGATTCTTGGCAGGGGCAGGGAGGTAGTGGGAAAACTGGATGTGAGAAAAGGTGTGTGTGTGTGTGTGTGTGTGCACACGTGCGTGCACGCGCATGTGCTTACACATACAGAGCAAAATCCAGGAAAGTCATTAGGAAACTATCAACACTGATACTTCTGGGTAGAATGTATGACCTTCTGGAGTAGAAGGAAAACTAACTTTTCAGTGACTACCAATTTGAATTGGTTTAACTTTTTTCCCATATACTTATATTACTTTGACTTAAAAAGCATCCAGGTTGGAAAAATATATTCTTATCCCAACCAAATCCTGCTCTTCTCAACCGCTGCCAAGCCCTTCGCACTCCCTCCCATAAAATGAGCTGCTCCAAGCGCTCAACTCCCTGTGGCCACAGAAGATCCCCTTCCAGTACCCACCCTTAACCCATGAACTCCAGCTTCTCTGCTCTGCTCACAAGGCCCTGCGCCCAGCCCCCGCCCTCCCACTGCTGGGTGGCCTGGAGGCGTACCTCCAGAAGACTGGGGGCTCCAGGAAGCGGCCTACTTGGCTGCCGTGCTTCTAGACATAGCTGCCCACTCCAGCCACCAGACTGGGCCTAGCCAGGGCTGTGGGTTCATTGTGGCCCTCCAGATTCAGGAGGAAGGAGACAGCGGGGATGCCCTCCAGCTGTCGCTGCTCCAGCAGTATTTCCCCAACCAGCGTGGGCTGCAGATGGATGCACCAGGCCCAGGACAGCGCTGCCTCTGAGCCTGCCTGGCTGCAGGTGGGCTGGGCCCTAGAGCAGAGTGGTGGGCGGCTTTCCGACCAGATGGAGAGATGACAATCACCCCAGCTCAGTCAGGTTCTGGAGGCCAGCCTTGAGCTTTGGTGTGTGACAACCTCTCTATGCCTGTGTTTCCCATGGCTGGAATCCTTACTTCAGGGACATGTGCAGATTCAAAGACCTAAAGAATATAAAGTGCTTTTTCTCTTTTGAAAAATAGCATTATCATGTACCTATCACCCCAATCAACATATTGTTTTGCTGTTTTGAACTTCATAAAAAGTCTCATGATAAATGTAATCTTCTGAGACTTCCTTCTTCTCCCACTCAATATTGTTATTAAGCTTAGTCTGGGTGGCTCAGTTGGTTAAGCATCTGACTTCAGCTTAGGTCATGATCCCAGGGTCCTGGGATTGAGCCCCACATTGGGCTCCCTGTTCAGCGGACAGCCTGCCTCCCCCTTTCCCTCTGTTGCTCCCCCTGCTCATGTGCTCGCTCGCTCTCTGTCAAATAAATAAATAAAATCTTTAAAAATAAAAAATAAATTAAGGGGCGCCTGGGTGGCTCAGTCGTTGGGCGTCTGCCTTCGGCTCAGGGCGTGATCCTGGAGTTCTGGGATCGAGCCCCATGTCGGGCTTTTCCGCTGGGAGCCTGCTTCTTTCTCTCCCACTCCTCCTGCTTGTGTTCCCTCTCTCACTGGATGTCTCTCTCTCTGTCAAATGAATAAATAAAATCTTTAAAAATAAAAAATAAATTAAAAAAAAAGATTAGGCCACATTTTTTTAGTTCATTCCTTTTTCCCTACTGCATATAATTCCATGAGTGACTAGACCCCAATTTATTCATCAAACTGACTTATTTACTGCTATGAACACTCTTTTTTTAAAAGATTTTATTTATTTATTTGCGAGAGAGAGAGCATGAGTTGGGGGGAGGGGCAGACGGAGAGGCAGAAGCAGACTCCCTGCTGAGCAG
Source organism: Ursus arctos (assembly GCF_023065955.2). Classification (NCBI taxonomy): domain Eukaryota; kingdom Metazoa; phylum Chordata; class Mammalia; order Carnivora; family Ursidae; genus Ursus; species Ursus arctos. The sequence goes on from NW_026622897.1 coordinate 50,481,350, forward strand.
GGAACCCAACTCGGGGACACAGAGGCAGACACTTAATCTACTGAGCCATCCAGGCACCCCCTGCTATGAACATCCTTGCACACATGTCCTGGTTCATGTATGTGAGGGTTTTTAGGGAATATACCTAGAAGCGGGATGGGTAGAGCAGAAGGTCTGCGTATGTTCATCTTTCCTTGGTTATGTCAAACTTTCAAAAAGTGATTAAACTAGAATTCTCAATGAGCCACCTGATGACATTGGTCACACCAGAGTACTTTCTTGGAACAGGGCCTGATTCAGAATAAAGCCTTACAAATTGAAAAACAAAAACAAAAACGAGCTACTCCTGAGTCAAGCACTATGTTCTGCTTTATGCAAAGTTCTGCTTTATGTATATTTTCATGTATAAGGTAAGTAAGGATCAATATCTCAATCTATAACTGAGAAAACACAGAAATTAAGTAAAACTCCTGTAATGGTCAGTTCTATATGCCGATTTTGCTATTCTACAGTACCCACTTATTTAATAAAACCTGAAATCAAAGCTAAGTGTTGCTGTCAAGCTATTTTGTAGATGTGGTTAACCTACAATCAGTTGACTTTTAGATAATGGAGACTATCTTCAAAATCTGGATAGGCCTCATCCAATTAGTAAAAAGGCCTTAAGAGCAAAACTGAGGTTTCCTGGAGGAGGGAGAAACCCACCTCTGGCCTGCTGCTTCGGTTCCTACTTGAGAATTTCCAGCCTTCTGGCCTGCCCTGTGGATTCCAGACTTGCCAGCACCCATAATAATAAAAGGCAATTCTTTGCAATAAATCAATCTCTCCTTCCCTTCCCTTCTCCTGTTCTCCCTGACTTCCCCCACCATATATGCACATATCTTCTCCTACAGGTACTGTTTCCTTGGTAGAACCCTGACTGATACCCTTCCTGAGATCACAGGGCTAATAAATGACACGACACAGATTGAATCTATGTCCCCCGGTCTTCAGAGTATTTGTCTCCCCACCAGATGCCAGAGTAAGCTTGACAAAATACAGATGGGGGGCGCCTGGGTGGCGTAGTCGTTAAGCGTCTGCCTTCGGCTCAGGGCGTGATCCCAGCGTTCCGGGATCAAGCCCCACATCAGGCTCCTCCGCTAAGAGCCTGCTTCTTCCTCTCCCACTCCCCCTGCTTGTGTTCCCTCTCTCACTGGCTGTCTCTATCTCTGTTGAATGAATGAATAAATAAATAAATAAATAAAATCTTAAAAAAAAAAAAAAACACAGATGGGTTCATGTGACCAGCCCATGGGAAGGAATCCTTTCATTGACTCCATCAATGGATTTTATCCAACTACGGGATAAAATAAAAATGCCTAGCATGACTGTGTCAAAGCTCTGTTGGTGGCAAGTGACAGAAGATGCAACTTGAACTGGCTTGAGAAAGCTTAAGGCAGAGGAGGGGGAGCGTGCACTTACTGCTTCTTTATATGCTGGAGAAGTTAAGAAGACATGCTGGTTTTGCCAGACTGGTTTCTCTCTCCATCGCTCAGCTTTGCTTTCCTTTCCTTTTTTTTTTTTTTTTCAATATATAATCTCTTTCTTGGTCATGCTATCCATGCATAGTGGCAAGACGGTTGCTGTTGCTCCAGCCTGTACACTCCCAGGTCCAGTCCTAGGGGAAAAGGGAGCTCATTTCTCCCATATCAAAAGTAGAAGGTGTAGGAAAAATTGAGCTTTGGGGGCTCTGATTGGTCTGCTGTGGACACGTGTCATTGTCAGCAGTCACGTGCTACTCATCAGTTGGTCCGGGTCTGCGCTGTGTGTATGGATGGGGCCTGCCCTACCCAACCAACATGGACTGAAAATAAGGTAGAGTAGATCCCCAAATGAAAATCAGGAGTTGTTACTGGAAGTAGATGCATGAATGATGCACAATTCACAATGCCTACTGCAGCGCCATCCAAGGCTGGACAGAACCTGGCCCTTCCTCAACTCCTTCTCTTACCCCATACCACCTACATTCAGGCTTTCCTCGGTCATTCCTTGAACATACCTGAAACCCCCCTTCCTGGATGCCTTTCTCCTGCTATTCTTTCTGCCTAGAATGTCCTTCCTTCCCACCCTCCTCCTAGAAAAGATTACCTTTCTTTCAAGACCATCTCAAACAACAACTTCTCCAGGAAACCTAGTGGATACCCCAAAATGAATTACCCTCTCCCTCTCCTTTGTTTTTACAGATAGTTTTTTCTTTTGTTTTGTTATTGTGGTTTTGTTTGAGAGAGAGACAGCGTGCACATACATGGAGGGGGGCATAGAGGGAGAGTGAGGGGGGGATAGAAAGAATTTCAAGCAGGCTCCATGCCCAGCATGGAGCCCAACACAGTGTTCAATTTCATGGCCGTGAGATCATGACCTGGGCTGAAACCAAGAGTCAGACGCTTAACTGACTGAGCCACCAAGCACCCCCAGATAGCTTTGTTTTTACATGCAAACAGTAGCACATTCTTCCTGGTATTATGATGATTTAAGCACTTGACTAGTTTCTCCTAGTCTGTAAGTTCCTTGAGGGCAAAAACAATACATTGATCCAGTCGTAACCCACACAGTGTCTATAATAGTGTAGTGAATGTTTTGTTTGAGCAAAAGTCTGTAAGGCATCTGTTCTCTGGCAGGTTCTATGCTGGGTTTTGGAGAAAACACTATGTAAAAATACAGGTGGACCACATTTGCTTCTATCTCAAATGGAATAGCAATTCCTTTCAGGAGCCATTTAGGTAGTAGGCATGACAGTAACGAATCCAAAATTTGAACACAGACAGTCTAACACCAGAGTGTACAATTGTAACCATCTTCCTGCGGTTACCATCTTCCAATGGTTAGAGCACAGCATATGGAATCCCACAAACCTGGGTTCAACTCCTGACTCCACGAGTTCCTAGGGTATGACCTTAGGTAAGCTGTTACATTTTTCCAAAACCGCAGTGTCCTCCATCTATAAAGTGGGCATAACATTTATATCTACTTCATGAGACTGTGGTGAGAATTAAATGAGCTAATCCACATAAAGCATTTAGCTCAGTGCCTGGTACAGATTCAGAGCTGGGTAAACGTTTCTATTATTACATTCCCCCAGAAACTTGGAGCCCCTCAGGTATGGTTTGGATGGAAAAAACTAAACAGAGATAACATAAAATAAGAATTAGATTTGGGGCTGGGAAAGAGAGAAGAAGTAGGAAGTTAAGAAAGTGAGCAACAGAGTGGGAACTCTGAAGGAAAAGTCAGCCCGTGAGAAATTCTGAGTGACAACGTTGGCCAGTTAATGAGAATCATGGTAACGATCACAGTTACAAAGTGCTTACCACGTACCAGGCAATTCTAAGTATTTTCCACTCAGTTCTCAAAATAATACTATGAGACACGTGCCATCATTTTATAGACAAAGAAACTGAGGCCCAGAAAAGTTAAATCACTTGCCTGAAGTTCAATAGCTAGTGACTGGTAAAGCCAAGATTCAAAACCCCACAGCCCGATTCCCAGGTCGGGCTTCTAGTCCAAGCACATGTCACAATGGTGAAATACGTTCATAGACCTACTCTGTAATTAATCCCCCAATATTTGAGAGTACAGATTGATAGAGATATATTTAGCAGATATCAGAATCTTTGCCTTAATTTCCTGATCTTTATAGTAGAAAGGGCCAACTGGAAGCCTGTGATATTACCCAGCCAGCCCACTGCTGCAGCCAGCCAGGAGGGTACGCGAGAAGCAACACTGCATCCAGAAGGGAACTGCAGAGATTAGTACTTATCATAAAAGACTTAAAGGATGGAAGAGTGTTCATCCCATTATATCCCTATTCAAGTCACCTCTCTGGCCTCTGCAAAAAGCAAATAGGCCCTGACAGATGATGGTGGACTATCATAAACCTAACCGACTTGTAACCTTAATTGTAGCTGCCAAGCTGAATGTGGTGCTCTAACTGTAATGCACTTGAAAGGTGACTATTGATCTGACAAACATATTCTTGTCCATTGCTAAAGAGGATCAGAAACAGCTTACCTGGGGCGCCTGGCTGGCTCAGTTGGAAGAGCATGTGACTCTGGATCTCAGGGTCATTGAGTTTGAGCCTCACATTGGGTGTAGAGCTTACTTACATACATACATACATACATACATACATACATACATATATAAACAAACAAACATAAAAAAAAATTAACATTTATCTGAAAAGGATATAAGTCCACACTCACTGTCTTACCCCAAGTCTATGTCAACTCTCTTGCTCTGTCACAGAGTGGTCTATAAACCCCTTGATCATCTTCTCATTCCAGAAAACATTGACAGTGGGCCACTAGAATGATGACGTCATGCTAGCAGTCCTGATAGGCAGGAAAGTACCTTAGATGCCCCCAAAAGACATGAGTGTTCCAGAGGTTGGGAGAGAAACCCCATTAAGATTCAGGGGCTTGCCAGGTTAGAGAAGTTTTTTGTGGTTCAATAGCCTAGGGTATGTAGTACATCCCATTTAAGGTAAAGGACAAGTTTTTGCACTAGCATTCCTATCACTGAAAAAGAGCCACAGTGCACTGTTAGTGGGAATGCAAACTGGTGCAGCCACCGTGAAAAACAGTATAGAGGTTCCTCAAAAAGTTAAAAATAGAATTACCCCACCACCCAGTAATTGCCCTATTGGGCATTTACCCCCAAAATATAAAAACACTAATTCAAAGGGATACATGCAACCCTATGTTTATTGCAGCATTTACAACAGCCAAATTATGGAGGCAGCCCAAGTGTCCACCAATAGATGAATGGATAAGGAAGATGTGGTATAAGTATATAATGGAATATTATTCAACCATAAAAAAGAATGAAATCTTGCCATTTGCAATGACATGGATGGAGCTAGAGAGCATAATGCCAAGCAAAATAAATCAGAGAGAGACAAACACCATATGATCTCACCCATACGTGGAATTTAAGAAACAAAACAAACAAGCAAAGGAGAAAAAGAGAGAGAGAAAGACAAACCAAGAAACAGACTCTTAACAATACAGAAGAAACTGATGGTTACCAGAAAGGAGGTGGGCGGAGGGATGCGGGTTATAGGGGATGCAGATTAAAGAGTATACTTATCATGAATGGAGCTAGAGAGTGTTATGTGAAGTGAAAGAAGTCACAGAAAGACAAATACCATATTTCACTCATTTATGAAATTTAAGAATCAAAATGATGAACATAGTGGGGAAAAAATAGAGAGACAAGCGGAAAACAGACTCTTAACTATAGAGAACTGATGGTTATCAGAGGGAGGTGGGTGGGTGGATGGGTCAAATAGGTGATGGGGATTAAGGAGACAAGCGGAAAACAGACTCTTAACTATAGAGAACTGATGGTTATCAGAGGGAGGTGGGTGGGTGGATGGGTCCAATAGGTGATGGGGATTAAGGAGCACATTGTTTGTTTGTTTGTTTGTTTTTGACAGAGAGAGAGAGAGAGAGAGCACAAGCAGGGAGAGCAACAGGCAGAGGGAGAGGGAGAAGCAGGCTTCCCACTGAGCAGGGAGCCCGATGTAGGGCTGGATTCCAGGACCCTGTGATCATGACCTGAGCTGAAGGCAGATGCTTAACCAATGGAGCCACCCAGGCACCCCAAGGAGTGCACTTGTGATGAGCACTGGGTGTTGTATGTAAGTGATGAATCACTAAATCCTTCACTGGAAACTAATATTACACTGTATATTACCTAAATAGAATTTAATAAAAACTTGGAAGAAAAAAGAAGATGAAAAAATTAAAAAAAAAAAGAACTTCAGTCAATAAAATGTGTTGGAGATTATTCTGCTAATTAATTAATTAATTAATTAATTAAAATTTGGTGGAAAAAAAAGCTAAGTTGATCCACATTATCACTCTAGTTCTGTAGATGATGCCCCAAGGGAAACTGGATAAAGAGCATGTGGGATCTATATTAACTCTAAAATCTGCAAGTGCATCTGGTTATTTCAAAATAAAATATTTCATAAAAAAAAAAATAGCCAGTAGCAAAGACCAGTGCTGAGTTCTCAGCATAACACCAATACTTAAAGAAACCAGTCAGCCTCTTGGTGGCAAGTTGATTAATCAAACCTCTTCAGTCCTGGGAAGATAATTGAAATTATGTCCACCCTGGATATAATTTCGTCTTCACTGCCTATACTAGAGCTACCATCTGAAAGCTTCCAAGGTCCCTACGCCCACAAAACATTGACTCAGAACAAGGGACCCACTTTTAGCATAGGAGGTGCTGCTTATAGGGATCCACTGATCATATTGTATATTTCGTTACCTAGAAGGATTATTACCAGAATGGTGGGATTTTCTATTAGAGCTCAGTTAAGAGCCAGCTCAGGAACAAACCCAGTGGTAATGACGAACAGGCAATTACAATAAGTATGACCTGTCAAAGGGAAGGCAACGATAAGGACTTCTAGGATGAAGGTCATAGTCTCCCAACTACCACCACCAGGCAAGAAACCAAGACCAGACAGAGTGTGGACTGAGAGTAAGGAAAATCTAGACTGGATGGCAGAGGAAAACAATGAGGAATATCAGTTACAGCTTTGGGACCAAGTGCAGCCACAGGAATTGAGACTTGTTTCACTAATTCTCTTGGATTATTAAGTGACTGCACAGGGTGCAGCCAGCAGACACCCTGAAGAGGACTCTATGACCAACTGGACCTAGAGGAGGGCATAAGCAGGGCTGAATGGTGCAAGAGGGGAGGGGGGACGGTGTCTCATCTTTTAATCCAGCCATTGAGTACAATGTCTAGCTTCATGCAGACGCAACCTCACAGTGCCCGGCTTCAGGCCTGCCACATTTCCAGCCTCTCATTTCCAGCCTCCCAGACTCTTCGGGCTGCCACAAGGGATAAATGTGGGAGTTCACTTAACACTCATTTACAGGACACCTCACAGTGCCCGGCTTCAGGCCTGCCACATTTCCTGCCTCTCATTTCCAGCCTCCCAGACTCTTCGAGCTGCCACAAGGGATAAATGTGGGAGTTCACTTAACACTCATTTACAGGACACCTAAATGTTCCCTAGGGCCACTCTTGACCAATGGGAGATAGACACTGACCGATAAATATTTCTTTCTTCCCTGAGCAAGATGGTCCTTAAATGCATTTCACAGAGCTTCTCAGAAGGTCTCCCATATTTGATAACCCGTTGTCCTTAATGGTAGTCACGTCAACATCTCATTCTTCTATTTGCTCTGCTTCATTCTTTTTCCTTTGCTCCTGCTTCCCAGCATAACCATATCAAATTAAACTCCTCACATATAAACCTTTGTCTCAAACTCTGCTTTCAGGAGAACGTAGGCTAAGACAAATGGTTAAGGCTTTAATCAGAATTGGGAGGCTATTCTGGACTTCTGTCCTCAGTGGCTGGGGGTTGGAGTCAGATGTCCTCCATTGTGTGCCAACACAAAACAATGTTATTGTTCATGAAACGTCATATACATTTTCTTCCAATGAAATTGGGTCACCTGGTGATAATCAGCAGTCCTTCTGCTCTTAGAATAGTTTGCTTTCATCTTTGTCCAGTTGATATCCAGGGTCTATATAATGTTAATATTTGTATCATCTTCTGATGTGGATAAGGGGAAGGATCCAAACATCAAGATGCTCAATGAAGTCTGGATTCTTCTGGACTTATGGTCAGAGTGCCACAAGCATGGAACACTCATGAAGACAACATTGGAAGAGACCCCATGGCAAACACTTCCAAGTTAAGGACAAAGGGGCTAATACAGGAAGAGATTTTTTTTTCCTCTTCCTTATATAATTCTTCTTCTTTGGAATATCAAATTGGGAGCTGGGAGAAAAAAGTAGTATAGTGCTTAGGAATGCAGACTGGTGTGAATTCCAGCTCCGTCAAGAGTTGCATGCTCTACTGACTGAGCCAGCCAGGCGCCCCACCTGAGCAAGTTTCTCAACCTGTCCAATGTTGTCTGTTCATAATGTTTACATAAATGAGATGTCTTTTGTATTGCACTTAGCTCAATGTTTGGCATAGGTAAATGTATGCTAATGATCAAATAATTGTTATTAATCACATCCTAGTTCACGTACAGCTGGTCACTAGTCAAATATTCTAAGATTCTGTGGGTTATACCTGTTCTTGCCTTTATTTTTAAGTTACCCCAGAACCCCTAAAAGCAAAGATGCCCGAAATAGGGGTCCTGGCAGCAGCAAAAAAATCCATTATAGAAAATAACCCATTGGATACCCTTCAGCTCTCAAAAATACAGGTTGCTGGCAGAGTGGCTTAGTGATATCAATGAACTAAGAATAAATGGAAACCGATAACTTAGTTCTCACAAACCCTTGCCTCTGAGGACTCATGATAAGAAGCTTAAGTTGTAAGGCCCCAAACGGAGAAGCAGCTATGAGTGAAGCTTTACCAAGAATATGATATGGGGTCCTCAATTCCTTCAGAAATACTAAAGATGGGGCACTAGGGTGGCTCAGTCGCTTAAGCAGCTGATTCTTGATTTTGGCTCAGGTCAGATCTCAGGGTTGTGAGATCAAGCCTCGTGTTGGGCTGTGCTCTGGGCATAGAGCCTGCTTAAGGAGAGGTGAGAGGAGGGGAGGGGAAGGGAGGGGAGGGGGGAGGGGATGAAAAAAGGAAAGGAAGAAATAATGAAATGCTATAGAAAGTTTCAGGAAATTTCAGAGACAATAAAGCTGGTCAAGGAAGTGGGTGTGTGCACATGCACTCATACACACACCTGCTTGAGGGCTGGTACAGGAAAAGACTGATGGGATTTAATACATAAAGGAGTAGAGAAGGGTGAGGCATGTGCAGGTGGAGAAATCTGGCATCGCTGAATCAGAACCACAGGCTAGAACAATTCCAGGTTGGCCCTCTGCTTTGAAATCACTTCTTACGCAGTGGCAGTACATAGCCAATGAGCTTTATCTGAGGCGCAGTTATGGTTAACTGAAAACTTCCCAATACTCCCTTCCCCCCTACCTCCCCATGATGATTAGAAAGCACCTCTTGGCCAGGCAGGTGGATTTTAATAATAAGCTACCCAGCAGGCCAGCCAGGGACCCAGTGTGTAGCTTCAGATATCAAGTGGCGATTAGAACCAAATGTGGTTGGCGGAACAAAAAGGAATAACTAGAAGCCACCATCTCATCTTACAGCCAAGTCCAGAGCGGAAAAGACACCTGCCCATGGATACACAGCAAGTTAAAGGCAACACCGGGACTAAAATTAGGGCTTAGACCCTCGGTCAGTGTCTTTCTTTTGCATTGCAAAGATCCCTGGGAACCACCAAATCAAATTAACATCAACCTCTTCGTTCTTTTATTCTGTTTTTTCAGTCAATCATTCCCATCAATCATCAATTCATTTTTTCAATAAATGTTACTAAGGCCCCTGTGCAGGAAGCTGGGGTAATCAAAATGAACCAAATAAGGCCTAATTCAGACCCAGGGGTAAAACACTCATAAACACAGTTAGGTAAAGAGATGGGGAAATTATTTTCCTAACTGTTGGCTCCAGAAAATCCTCTTTGGAAAGGACTTGCCTTTGTTTGGGAAAACACTTCGATAAGCTCTTAGGTAGAAGGAGAGGCCAGGAGCAGAAAGTGCCCTGGATCTGCTCTGCATGAGAAAGGCTCTGGAAGAGCTTTGTTCCCTCAGAAAGGAAGGAAACATCAGAGAAATGGGGGGGGGGGGGGGACTGGTACTGCATGAGGAAAGGGCGAAGGGGGAACATCCATGACAAAGTAGCCAAAGAGGACTGAAGAGGGCCAGGGTCACTCCCCAGGACTTTAAAAGATTTGCTGTGTGACCCCCAGCTCTTCAGTAAAGCCTTCTGCATTCCTAAGTACTGCGTGTGAGCAGATTTTGCTTGGAGACCAGTGAAGGAGCAGAATTTCCCGTCTGGATTACAAGTTGAAAACACAGACCACACATGAGGAAGTAGGAAGCCCAAGAGAAAAGACCTGATGTAACAATGTAAGTCTGAGAATCTGCAGAAAAATGAGGGAGAGCTTTGACTTCCACAAAGCTGTAAACTTGGGAGGAAATGGTTAGGCGAAGTCAATTTTACCTAGATTTTAAGACTCTTGGAGGCCCTGGCTGCCACTGGGGTTGCAATTACAACAGCTACCAGTAAATTCTCTAAAAGGAAGGTTGCACAAAGTAGTTTGGGAAAATTTCATGAACTATTTGAGATAGGTCATGAAGGCGTTGTGGCAACTTGTCAGACTGGAAGAAGAGGGCATTTCAGAAAAACAGAACGACCTATGCAGAGGCACAGGTGTATGAAGAACGCGGTGTGTCCAGAGAAGAGTAAGAAGTTCCATGTGACTAGGACAGGTTTGGTGGAAGATGCAGGATGAAGTGAAGCTGAAGAAGCCCCAGGAGCTGTGTCATGAAGGTTCACCTTTTACCTGCAGACAGAAAGACCCGCACTGCGGAAGATGACCCTGGAGGTGGTGCGGCACTAGGCGATTTGGTTATCTCCTCCTTTATGCACCTTTATGCCTTGCACATAACTCTAACTGCTGCGACTATCACACTCTACCAGCAATTGGTCGTGTGCTGTGTGCTTTGGAAGACCTTGAGCTCCAGGAAGGCCAGAAATATTTAGACAGTCCTGAATTCAAATCCTACCTCCTCAACATACTGAGTGTCCTTGGGCCAGTTATTTAACTGCCCTGAGCCTGTTTCCTCATCTGCAAAGTGGGGATAATCGTAGTACTTATCTCAAAGGATGGCAGTGAAGATAAAAAGAACGGAGATGCTCAGCATGGTACCTGCATACATCAGTTCTTAGGCAAAGCAACTCTTGTTCTGACTCACCCTTGAAATGTACAGCCTAACATAGGGCCTGCACATCTTGGGAGGAAACATGAGGGGGACAACTGTTGATAAGGAGGACAAACCAGATATGATAAAGGAAGGGCCCTCCCACAAGAGTCTGGGTTTTTTGTTTTTTCATCTAGATATAATCATACTCCTGATATCATAAGAATATGGCTGAGACATCTATGATGGTTTTATTTTTTAAGATTTTATTTATTTTTTTGAGAGAGAGAGCACGAGCAGTGAGGAGGGGCAGAGGGAAAGAGAGAAGCAGACTCCCCACTGAGCAGGGAGCCTGAAGTGGGGCTCAATCCCAGGACCCCGAGCTCATGACCTGGGCCTAAGGCAGACACCTAATAACAGACTGAGCCACCTAGGTACCCCATGATAGTTTTAAAATAGGTCAACAAATGCTTTGCTATTCCTCCCTTCAAAGGGTGGAGCCTACTCTGCTTGAGTATGGGCTGGATTTAGTAGATAGCTTCTAAAAAAATAGAAGAAAGCAAAAGTGACAATGTGCACCTTCAGAGCCTGGGTCATAAGAGGCATTGTGACTTGCCCCTTGCTGGTTCTTGGATCACTCATTCTAAAAGTAGCCAGTTGCCATGTCCTGAGGACACTCACACAGCCCAAGAAAAGGTCCACATGGCAAGGTACTAAGTAGGCCTGCTGACCTTGGAAGTGTATCCTTCAGCTCCATTCAGGCCTTCAGTTGACCACAGCCCCTAATGGAATCCTGACTGCAACCTCACTAGAGACCCTGAACCACAACCACCCAGCTGAGCCACTCTTGAACTCCCGACCACAGAAGCAATGAGATAATAAATACTTCTTGGGTTAAGTCACCAAGTTTTGAGGTAATTTGTTAAGCAGCAATAGAGAACTAATACAATATCTAAATGCAGAACTGTTCATTTTTATTTTTAAACATGGAATTTGATTCTTTCTGACTTTAATTACTCTTCAAGTGACATTATATACAATCATCTTGAGGTCTAAAAATATATAATTTATTGGATTAATCATAATCTTTGATTTGGGTTCCAAAAAAATGTAAGAATTAAAAACAAAAGGTCGGCTGGGAAGATGGTGTCGTAAGAAGACCCTAAGCTTGCCTCCTCCCACAGATACAACTAGATAACACCCATATCAGCGTAAATAACCCAGAAAGCAACCCAAAGACTGGAAGAACAAACTCCACAACTAAAGGCAGGGAAGAGGCCACAATGAAAAAGGTAGGAAGGGCAAAGACCAGTCTGGGAGTGAATGGACCATGGGCATCCATGGCGCAGAGGGAGCCAGTGATGCAGAAAAGGGCAGAAATTAGACTTTCACACCTCAGAGCCCATGAACGGGGAGAAAGAGTCTCAGTAATACTTGCCTATGAAAGTGAGAAGGGCTGAATTTTTTGAGTTCTTAAAACCAGCCAGACTTAAAGCCTGAAATTTTAAAAAATCAGCTCTGGGAGAGCCCAGAAGGCATTAGGAACCAGAGTCCCCTCCCTTAAATAAAGAGGCAGCATAACAAATAGCAGATATGACATAGAACCAGCAGTTTGAAAAACGCCAGGTGCAGATGGGAGGGAGAGTGATTTACTCATCTCAAAGCACAGCCTGGAGAGACAGGGATCACCAGGAAACTGCACTAGGAACAAAGGAGCTGGCAGGTGTCATTTCCCTCCCCTACACCCCAGCATAAACAACTGCCACCTGCGGGAACCAGCAGTGCTCACACTCCTTACCTAACTTGCCTGCACCAAGCCCTACCCCACAGCCCTTTGCTGGATCTGCCTTTCCCGGGTATGCTAGCTTGAGCCTTGGTGCTGTGGGCCCCTCCCCAAGAAGACCAGTGCAAACCCTGCCAGCACCACATCTCCTGACCCACACAGTTTGCAGGACCTCAGTTCTGGCAGTGGCAGGAACACATCTCCTTTCACAAGCAGACCACTGCACACTTTGCTGCCCACAACAAGCAAAGAGAGCCTCTGCAGACAAGTGGACTGAAGGAAAAAGAGGCCAAGACTCAACAGCAGATCACATGTAAAACACACAGGAGACACTCCCTGAAGTGTCAGGGCAACAATGGACCTCTTCTTTTTAAGACTATTATCTTTAAGAGAGAGACAAGTAGCTGACATTTCTAACACAGAGAAACAGATACAGAAAGTCAGAAAAAATGAGGAGACAGAGAAGCATATCCCAAATGAAAGAACAGGACCAAACTACAGCAAGAGACCAACACAAGACAGACATAAGTAATATGTCTGATAGAGAATTTAAAGTAATGATCATTGAGGCGACTGGACAGTTAAGCAGTTAAGCGTCTGCCTTCAGCTCAGGTCATGATCCTGGAGTCCAAGGATCGAGCCCTGTGTCTGGCTCCCCGCTCGGTGGAGAGCCTGCTTCTCCCTCTACTCCTCACTGCTCATCCTGCTCATTGCTCTCTCTCTCTTGTTCTCTCTCTCAAATAAATAAATAAAATCTTTTTAAAAAAATTAAGTAATGATCATAAAGATACTCACTAGACTTGAGAAAAGAAGGGAGGATACCAGTGAGACCCTTAACAGAGAGATAAAAAAAGAATCAGAGATCAAGAACACAATAAATGAAATTAAAAATACACTTGATGAAATAAATAGCAGGTTGGACAAAGCAGAGGAACAAATTAATGAACTGGAAGACAGAGTAATAGAAAGTAAAAGAAAGCAAAGGAAAGGAAAGAAAATTATGCAAATTGAGAATAGTCTTAGGGAATTCAGTGATGCCATCAAGTGTAAAAACATCCATTTTATAGGGATCTTAGAAGAAGAGAGATATAAGGGGGCAGAAAATGTCTTTGAAGAAATAATATCTGAAAACTTCCCATCTGGGGAAGAAAAAATATCCAGATCCCAGAGGCACAGAAATCCCCCCCAAAAAAATTCAACCCAAGGAGGTCGACATCAAGATATATAGTAATTAAAATGGCAAAAAGTAGCAATAAAGAAAAAATTTAAAGCAGCAAGAGAAAGGAAGATAGTTACATACAAAAGAAACCCCATAAGGCTATCGGTAGCTTTTTCAGCAGAAACTTTGCAGGCCAAGGGAATGGCATGATATGGTCAAAGTGCTGAAAGGGACAAATCTGCAGCCAAGAAAACTCTACCCAGCAAGGCTATAGTAGGAGAAAAAAAAGAGTTTCTCAGACAAACAAAAACTAACGGAGTTCATGACCACTAAATGAGCCCTACAGGAAATATTAAAGAGGCTTCTTTGAGTGGCAAGGAAAGAACATAAGTGAGAGTATGAAAAGAAAAACATACAAAAGTGGTAAAAATATATATATTTCTATAAAAATCAGTCAAGTGATTCATACAATAAAAAGATGTAAAATATGACACCATATACCTAAAACATGGGAGAGGGAGAGGAGTAGAGAATGGGTTTAAACTTAAGCAACCGGGACGCCTGGGTGGCTCAGTCGTTAAGCGTCTGCCTTCGGCTCAGGGCGTGATCCCAGAGTCCTGGGATCAAGCCCCGCATCGGGGTCTCTGCTCCGCTGGGAGCCTGCTTCTTCCTCTCCCACTCCCCCTGCTTGTGTTCCCTCTCTCGCTGTCTCTGTCTCTGTCAAATAAATGAATAAAATCTTAAAAATAAATAAATGAAATAAACTTAAGCAACCATCAACTTAATATAGACTGCTATACGCAGAAGATATTATATACAAACCTCATGGTAACCACAAATCAAAAACCACTAGTAGACATGCAAATAATAAAGAGAAAGAAATCCAACTATATCACTAAAGAAAGCCAACAAACCATGAAGGAGAGCAAGAGAAGAAAGGATCAGAAAAAAATCTATAGAAACAACCACAAAACAGGTAAAAAAAAAAAAAAGCAATATATACATATCCACTGATAATTATTTTGAATGTAAATGGACTAAACACTTTAATCAAAGGACACAGGGTGACAGAGTGGGTAAAAAAACAAGACCCACTTATATACTGCCTATAAGAAACTCATTTCAGACCAAAAGACACCTGCAGATTGAAAGTAAGGGATGGAGAAATACTTACCATGCAAATGGAGGCCCAAAGAAAGCTGGGGTAGCAATACTTATATCAGACAAAATAAATTTTATCTTTTTTAAAGATTTATTTATTTATTTGAGAGTAAGAGAGAGAAAGAGAGAGAGAGTGGGGGAAAGGGCAGAGGGAGAGAATATCTAAACACACTTCCGCTGAGCGCAGAGTCTGACACAGGGCTCAATCCCAAGAGCCATGAGATCAGGACCTGAGCCAAAACCAAGAGTCAGATGCTTAACTGACGAGGCACCCCCAAAATAAACTTTAAAACAAAAACTGTAACAAAAGACAAAGAAGGATACATATAATAATAAAGGGGACAATCCAACAAGAAGATATAACAATTGTAAATATTTATGCATCCAACATGGGAACATCCAAATACATAAAACAGTTAATAATAAACATAAAATAAATAATTGATAGGAATACAACAACAGTAGGAGAATACCCTACTTACATTGATGGACAGATCATCCAAACAGAAAATCAACAAGGAAACAGTGGCTTTGAATGACACATTGGACCAGATGGATTTAACAGACATATTCAGAACATTCCACCCTAAAACATAAAACATATCCTTTTCAAGTGCACATGGAACATTTTCCAGAACACATCACATATTAGGCCATAAAACAAGTCTCAACAAATTCAAAAAAATCAAAGTCACACTATGCCTCCTTTCTGACCACAATGCTATGAAACCAGAAATCAACCACAAGAAAAAAATCCAGGGGAAAAAAAAAAAGAAATCTGGAAAGAGCAAAAATACATGGAAGTTAAATAACATGCTGTTAAACAATGAATGGGTCAACCAAGAAATCAAAGAAGAAATCAAAATTACACGGAAACAAAAATGAAAACACAACAATCCAAAATTTGGGGGATGTAGCAAAAGTGTAGTTCTAAGAGGGAAGTTTATAGCAACACAGTCCTACCTCCAAAAGCAAGAAAAATCTCAAATAAACAACCTTACCTTACGGCTAACAGAGCTAAAAAGAGAACAACAAACAAAATCAAACCCAGCAAAAGGCAGGATATAATAAAGATCAGAACAGAAATAAATGATACAGAAAGGAAACAAAACAATAGAACAATAAATGAAACCAGGAGCTGGTTCTTTGAAAGGATCAACAAAATTGATAAACCTCTAGCAAGACTCATTTTTTTAAAAAAGAGAGAGATAGGACCCAAATAAACAACATTACTAATGAAAGAAAAGAAATAACAACCAATATCCCAGAAATACAATATTATGACATATTGTGAATATTATGAAAACCTATAAGCCAACAATTTGGATAACTTAAAAGAAATGAATAAACTCCTAAAAACATATAATCAACCAAAACCAAAGCAGGAAGAAATCGAAATTTAGAACAGACCAATCACCAGGAGGGGGGCCTAGATGGCTCAGTTGTTAAGTGTCTGCCTTCGGCTCAGGTCATGATTCCAGGGGTCCTGGGATCGAGCACTTCATCAGACTCCCTGCTCAGCGGGAAACCTGTTTCTCCCTCTCCCACTCCCCCTGCTTGTGTTCCCTCTCTCGCTGTGTCTCTCTCTGTCAAATAAATAAAATCTTTAAAAAAAAACTGACCAATCACCAGGAATGAAATTGAATCAGTACTCAAAAAACTTCCAAACAACAAAAGTCCAAGACTAGATGGCTTCACAGGTGGATTCTACCAAGTGTTTAAGGAATAATTAATACCACCCCCAAAAAATAGTTAATAACCGTTCCTCTTAAACTATTCCAAAAGATACAAGACGAAGGAAAACCTAAATTCATCCTATGAGACCAGTATCACCCTGATACCAAAACCAGATAAAGACATCACACACACCACAGACACACACACACAAACTGCAGGCTAATATCTCTAGTGAATATAGATGAAAAATCCTCAAGAAAATATTAGCAAACCAAATCCAACAATATATTTTAAAAAATCGAACACCACAAACAAATGGGATTTATCCCTAGAATGCAAGGGTGGTTTGGTACTTGCAAAACAATCCATGTGATATGTCATATCAATAAAAGAAAGGATAAAAACCATATGATCATTTCAACAGATGCAGAAAAACCATTTGACAAAGTACATCCCTTTGTGACAAAAACCCTCTGCAAAGTAGGTCTGGAGGAAACATATCTCAACATAATAAAGGCCTTGTATGAAAAACCTCCAGCCAACATAATACTCACTGGTGGAAAACTGAGAGCTCTTCCCCTCTAAGGTAGGAACAATACAAGGATGTCCACTTCCACCACTTTTATTCAACACAGTAGTGAAAGTTGTAGCCACAGCAATTAGACAACATTAAGAAATAAAAGGCACCTAGGGGCACCTGGGTGACTCAGTCAGTTAAGCATCTGCCTTCAGCTCAGGTCAAGATCCTGGGGTCTTGGGATCAAGCCCCACGCTGGGCTGCCTGCTCAGTGGAGAATCTGCTTCTCCTTCTCCCTCTGACTCTCCCCCTTCCACTCATGCTCTATCGCTCTCACTCGCTCACCATCTCAAATAAATAAATTAAGAACCTTAAAAAAAAAAAGAAATAAAAGGCACCCAATTGGTGGGGAAGAAGTAAAACTCTCACTATTTGCAGATGACATACTATATATAGAAAACCCTAAAGACTCTGCCAAAAAACTACTAGAACTGATAATAAATTCATTAAAGTCACAGGATACAAAATCAATGTACAGAAATCTGTTGCGTTCCCATACACTATTGTTATAAGAAAACAATCCCATTTACAATTGCACCAAAAACAATAAAACATCTAGGAACAAACTTAACCAAAGAGGTGAAAGACCTGGACTCTGAAAACTATAAAACACTGATGAAAAATTTTAAGATGACACAAAGAAATGGAAAGATATTCCACAGTCATGGGTTGGAAGAACAAACATTGTTAAAACTACCCAAAGCAATCTACAGATTTAATGCGATCCCTATCAAAATACCAACAGCATTTTGCCCCAAACTAGAACAAACAATCCTAAAATTTGTATGGAACCACAAAGGACCTCAAATAGCCTACGTCATCTCTTTTTTATTTTTCCTTTGAGAGAGAGAAAAAGAACAAGCACAAGCGCAGAGCAGAGCATTGGGGGGGGGGGGCAGACAGACAGCAAAAGAGATATTCTTAAGAAGGCTTCACACCCAGCATGGAGCCCAACGTGGGGCTCAATCTCACAACCCTGAGATCATGACCTGAGCCGAAATCAAGAGTCATATGCTCAACCAAATGAGCCATAGGCGCCCCTAGCCAAAACAATCTTGAGAAAGAAAAACAAAGCTAGAGGCATCACAATTCCAGATTTCAAGTTATATTACAAAGCAGCAGTCATTAAAACAGTATGGAACTGGCAAAAAAATAGACACACAGATCAATGGAATAGAACAGGAACCCAGAAATAAACCCACAATTATATGGTTATTTAATCTTCAACAAAGGAGGAATGAATACACCATGGGAAAAAGAGTCTCTTCAACAAGTGATACTGGGAAAACTGGACAGCCACATGTAAAAGAAGGAAACTGGACCAGTTTCTTACACCACATACAAACATATACTCAAAATGCATTAAAGACCAAAATGTGAGACCTGAAACCATAAAAATCCTTGAAGAGAGCATAGGCAGTAATCTCTTTGACATCTGCTATCTTAATATTTTCCAAATATATCTCCTGAGGCAAGGGAAATAAAAGCAAAAATAAACTATTGGGATTACATCAAAATAAAAATTCTACACAGTGAAGGAAACAGTCAACAAAACTAAACTAAACTAAAAGCAACCTACTGAATGGTAGAAGATATTTGCCAATGACATATCCAATAAAAGGTTAGTAACCAAAATATATAAAGAACTGACATAACTCAATACCCAAAAAATAACTTAATTTAAAAATGGGCAACAGACATAGATATTTCTTCAAAGAAGACACACAGATGGCTAACAGACACATGAAAAGATGCTCAACATTACTCATCATCAGGGAAATGCAAATCAAAACTACAATGAGATATCACTTCACGCCTGTCAGAATGGCTAAAATCAACAACACAAGAAACAATAAGTATTGACAAGGATGTGGAGAAAAAGCAACACTTATCACTGTTGGTGTTACTGCAAACTGGTGCAGCCACTGTGAAAAACAGTATAGAGGTTCCTCAAAAAGTTAAAAAATAGAGCTACCTTATGATCCAAAAATCATACTACTGGGTATTTACCCCCAAAATACAAAGGGACACATGAACCCCCATGTTTATTGCAGCATTATTTACAATAGCCAAACTGTGGAAGCAGCCCAAGTGTCCACTGATAGATGAATGGATAGAGAAGAGGTGGATATCTATAATGGAATATTATTCAGCCATAAAAAGGAATGAAACTTTGCCATTTGCAACAACATGGATAAAGCTAGAGAGCATAATTATGAGCAAAATAAATTAGAAAAAGACAAATATCATATGATCTCACTCATATGTGGAACTTAAGAAATAAACGAGCAAAGAAAAAAAAGAGAGAGACAAACCAAGAAACAACTATAAGAGAACAACTATATAACAATTAACTATAGAGAACAAACTGATGGTTACCAGGGGAAGGTGGGTTTGGGGATAGGGGACATAGGGGATGAGGATTAAAGAGTACACATATCATGATAAAACTAAATACAATATTTCTAAAAATAAAATAATGTCTCTAGGCACTCAGAACCCACAGAGTTGCCATAGTCTGTGCGATAACCAAAATCTGAGCACCTGCCTCTTAGAGAGAAGCTTGTTATAGTGGTCAGGAGAGCTTCCAGACACCAGCAATGCACCAAAACTGACAGCAGAATGAATTAACTCCTTAGAAAGGAGATGCCAGGTCATGTAGTTTATCAAAAACTTCTTCACCAAGTTGTGTATTGTTCTATCTGCTCAGTTCTTCCAGCCTGAAGACACTATGAAACTGAGATTGGCCCTTTTCAGCAATTTCTCCCCATGTCCCAGATCTACTCATTCTGGATGGTGTACCATAGGGAAAAAGCAGGAACACAGGAGTAGGAGAGACTTGAGCCAGAATCCTGTTTCAGACACTCACACATTCAATAAATACTAAGTGCATAGGTTCCAGCTGCTTCTGCTATAATAGTGAGTAAAAGTAGACAAGCTCCCTGCCTCCACAGAGTGAATATCTAGTAGGGGTATTACATAATCACATAAATAAATGTAAAATTCCACTCAGCTGACTGGTGCACAGGATAGAACAAGATGAGACCAGGGAGGTTTCCCTGGAGAAGAGGTACTTAATCTGAAGGTTAAAGGACAGACAGTTAAGTTAACTAGCCTAAAAGGATGTTAAAAATAAGACAGTAGGCCCAAAATGGAGTCACTTATGCTAAGCACCACACCACCAAACCAGGACTCATTCATGTCAGCTCTCCCAGAAATAGAATTTTAAACAAGTAAATCAGGAATTGCCTAATCAGCACTAGTTAGATAATCTGCCTGATAGACCCCTGCTATCCCCTAAAGGAAAGTAACCCAACCCAAAGCAATAAACAACCTGCTTGTTCTGCCTAGTACAACTTCTTGTTCCTGCTCCCCACTGCTTCTGGAAGTCTTTCATTTTGTACAGCTTTTCAGAGTTCTTTTCAATCTGCTAGACTGGATGCTGCTTGATTCATGAGTCATTGCATAAGATCTTTAAAATTTACTGAGTTGAATTTTGTTTTTTAATAGGGAGAAGGAAAAATATTCCAGGGGCGCCTGGGTGGCTCAGTCAGTTAAACGTCTGCTTGTGGCTCAGGTCATGATCCCAGGGTCCTGGGATCAAGCCCCACATCCCTGCTTAGTGAGGAGTCTGCTTCTCCCTCTGTCTCTGCCTCTGCCCCTACTATTGCTCTCTCTCACTTGCTCGCTCTCTCTCTCATTCAAATAAATAAATAAAATCTTTAAAAAAAAAAAAAAAAGAAAGAAAAAGAATATTCCAGATAAGGGAACAGATGTGTAAAGGCACGATGACAGGAAGGAACCTGCATGTACTAGAGCCTGAAAGCAGATCAGTGAGGTAGAGTGAAGAAGGGTGGGGAGGAGGGGATGCATGTGAGAGACATGGAGGTCAAAAAGACAGGACTCGGCAATAACAGTTAGGAATACTTTTACAGAATGACTGACAACCTGGCCAACAGCGGCTTGAACACAGAAGCATGGTGTGTGCACATGTACATGTGTGAGCATTTCCTCAAATAATAAGTTTCTTTAGACAAAAAGATAGTAAGAATTCCAGAGGTAGGAGGGATTTGTTTAGCAGTTCAGTGATGCCAGGGCCAACATGAACATCTTTTTCCTCACAGCCAAAACCAGCTCCATGCCCCATGATCAAGTCCAAGGCAGAAAGAATTGAGAAAAGGGGTAAAATTCAAGACAACTGTCTCTTTTATCAGGAAAGGAAAACCTTTCTCAAACCACCCCCCCCCCACCCCCAGCAGATTTCCGCTGAAGTCTTACCAGACATAACGGTGTCATCAGGCCACTTCTAGCTGCCAGGGAAGCTGGAAGATCAACTGTTTAACTTTTCTATTCTCTTGAGAGAAAATGGAAAAGGGGAAAGGGGATTGGGAATGGATGTTGAGATAATCAATTCACAGTGAGTTTGCAGGTACAGGGTTGGGGAGGTGAACAACTGGACAGTTGATACCATTCTGGGTGGATAACATTGCAACAGCATGACTTCAGTTTGGGATATATTGAGCTTGAGGTATATGGTAAACTGAATCCCTGGAACCTGTGAATATTACTGCATACGGAAAAAGGCAGAAATGATTAAATTAAATATTGAGATGGGGAGATGATCTTGGATTATCCAGGTGGGCCCTAGATGTAATCACATGTGTCCTGGAGATTTGACTCCAGAAAAGCAACAGATGTGACAATAAGGAAGAGGTTACAGTTAGGTGAGGAAGGTGCCAGGGAATACAGACAACTTCTGGAAGCTGAAAAAGAAAAGACATTCTCCCCCTCAGAGCCTCCAGAAGGAACCAAACCTAATGACACCTTGACTTTAGCCTATTGAGACAGATTTTAGACTTCTGATCTCCAGAACTGTAAGAGTATAAATTTGTACTGTTTTAAGCTTATGCTTAGCTTGTGTTAATGTGTTACAGGAGGAATAGGAAACTAATGCAAATTGCCTTTAAAACATCTAAGAGAGGTCAGTTAGGCAGATGGATATAAGGGTCTGGAGGTGAAAGATGAGGGCTGGGCTTGAGATATACATTTGAGTGTCATATTCAGGTGGGTAGCATTTGAAGATGTAGGAGGACATAAACTCCTATAAGGAGAGTGACACTGTACCTACAATGCTGTGCATCTTTCAACAAGGTACTTAAAGTCTCTGAAACATTATTTATTGAAACTTTATTCTGTCCTGGCATCATATCAAGCTCTTCACGTGCACTCTCATTTAATCCTCACAACCACTTTATGCGGTAGACACCATTTTTATCTCCTATTTACAGAAAAGGAAACCGACGTTTAGAGAGATTAGTCATGCCCGAGATCAGACAGTACGTGATGCAGACTAACTCCATTCCTCTGCCTTGGCCCTTATAGCCCACGCACCAGCAGCACCAGCACGATCTAGGAGTCTACTGAATCAGATTCTGAATCTGAATCTTCACAAGATCCCCAAGTTACTTCTACATTGTGTAACAAGAGCTAGACTCTAGCCTGCCTTCAGAATGGGTTCTACTCAGGTAGGTGCTGCAGCATGAGCCTAGTTCGGAGTTCTGGAAGCACAAAACGTTTCTCACCTCTGTATCTTTGCTCACATCATTCTCTACTTGGAGCTAACACTTCCGTTCAGGTGCCCGGATTAGGCACCTCCAGAACTCTCAGGTGCTTTTTTCTCCCGTAACTCTTAGGTTACAATGCTGCCTCCTCCACTACGCCTCTAGGACAAAACACAGCTCTTTCTCGCCTAGGTACCGAAACGCCAGGTTCTGTCAAGCAAAATGCAGGAAACGCCAGAGCAGACGCCCAGCAACTATTTAAAAGGAAGTATGAAGTAGCTAACGAAACTTAACTTGTCGCCTAAGAGACCCGCGCAGACGCAGCCATACCCTGACGAGCCCGAGAAAGAGGCCGGGCGGTGAAAAGACAGCGAGCGGGAGGTTTAAATGCCAGAGCTCCCGAGTCCCGCGGGAGGACTGACTGAGCGCATGCGCGCAGCGGCCCGGGAGCCCTCTCTCAGACGGCTTTCTCCGCATGCGCGGGAGCCCGGATGCGGATCCAGTTGGTTGAGAGCGCGCGGCGCTGCAGTGATGGCTGCGCTCGGATTTGCGACGGGTGGTGGAAATTGGTTTTCGGCTTTGGCGCTCGGGGTGACTCTCCTCAAATGCCTTCTCATCCCCACCTAGTAAGGGACCCGCACCGCGGCTGGTCAAAGCGGGAATGAGAAGCGTGGATGCCCGTGGGTGGGAGGAGGAAAGGGAACTTGGAAGTCGTGTGGGCTCCGCTGTGCTTCCCCCTCTGCCGATTGATTGTTACTTGACGTGAGAACTAGATCATAGCCCTGAATAGCTGGCTTCAGGCTTGGAGCTGTCTGACTTTAGTGTTTCTAAGCCTTGGGTCCTCATCCTTAGTGTGCAGGTTAAGAACACCCACCTCCATCATTCATTCAGCGGTATTTATCAGTTGCCAGCTGGCAAGGCACTAAGTCTTGGAGGTGCAGTAGTGAGGAAGACATTTCCTGTTCTTGCCCTCGATAGAATTCGTGAGGTCAGATAGACAAAAACGATAGTTTCAGATTGTGATAGTATCTATGAAGGAAATAGAGTGACTACGGGTCAAGACTTTACTCTTTTAGGAGTTGATGTTTAAGTTAAAATTTGAAGGATGAAAGAGAATAAGCAATGTAAAAAGCAGTTCAGGCATAGGAAAGAAAAAGTGTGAAGGCCCTGTGGTAGGAAAGAACTCAGAGCATTCTGGGAACAGAAAGTGGCCATTGTGGCTGAAGAGCATTATGGGAGGAGGAGAGTGGCACAGAATGAGGGGGGTAGCGGCCAGATCACACAAGGTTAGACTATTTGAAAAATGGAGGGGCAAGTCTGAAAGCATGGAAACCGATTAGGAAGCAACCACCAAGTAATGTGTATACTGTGGGTACTCAATATTTATTAATATTAGCATCCACCATCTGTTCATCCTTTCTAACTCTTATGCAGTGATTTTTCCCTTCATTCCTTTTCTCCCTTCCCTCTAGGTCTCCCTACCCCTTCCCAGTTTAGGTTTTGGTTTACTGGTATCCTTTGGTTCAAGTTCTTGGTGATATCCTGTTGGATATGGAAGGAAGAGCTGTATGTATAGAGTGTACATTCATACTGATGTGTATATGTAATTATAGAAGCAATGAAGAGCGTGTAGGTTTAGCAAAATGACTTACAGAGACTTAAAGGGGTTGGCCAAACTTTCTGCATAACTGAAAGTAAATAAGAACCATCTTTCCATTTTAAAAGCAAATTGGGAAAATCTTTCTACAACGTAAGATTCCTTTCAAATCAGAGTGAAAGGGAATTTTTTTTAACTGTAAGTCTGTGCATTTAAAGTGATACGCTTTAGTGATTTGCTTTAGTTACTTAAGCCTAGAGGTTGTTATTTTGAATACTGCTCTTAGTCCAGGACTAAGAATGTATGTAGTTGTAGTTAATGCTCTGCTTCTCAAACTGTAAAACCCGGGGATGTGAGAGGTAAGCTACATAATAAATGTAAATATAGTCAACAAAGTGTTTGTTAACTGCTTTTACATACCAGGTACTGTGGCTAGGCAATACAGGGGAGGACAAAATGGGTATGATCACTAACCCTGTAAAGGGTGTAGTTTTGTAGGATAATAGTTCCAGAAACAAATCAACGCAAATATGTAATTACATAACTACACTTGCGTTAAAAGCGTTACAAAGGAAAAGAATGAAATTCTATAAGGGGACTAACTAGAGGGACTTACTTTAGATTGGGTGTCAGGGATAAGTCTCTGAGGAATCGACCTGTAGTTGAAGGCCTGAAGACGTGCCCAGTACATATCTTTTGGTAACATAGGTAAATGCATTTCTGTTCAGTACTGTGTATACTTAGAAATGGAATTCCTAAGTCATGAGATCAATTTTGAGTTGTGATTTTGAGGATTCTGTAGGAAATTGAGGTGACACTGTCAGGAGGAATTTGGGGATGTCTAGCTCTAGAACTCAGGAAAGAGATCAAGCTTGTTTTGTGGTGTGGGAGTCATCATTGTACAGTTAATAATGGACACAATAAGTATGAATAAGATTGTACAGAACAGTAAATTGCATAAAAAGAGGACCAAGAACTGAACTAGGGGAACATCAGCGTTTACTTGATGAATATTGGAATGGAAAGCCATGAAAGAGACATAGAAGGGGTTGGCTAGGAAACTCAGGAGAGTTGTCACAGGAAAGGTTGTATAAAGTGTTAATCAGGTTTTGCTGCAGAACTCATCAGACTTTGATGAGAGTTAACTCAGCAAGAATGTGTTGAGCCCATCCATGTATTAGGTGCTATTCAAGACATGGAAGGGAAGTACAGCAGTGGACAAATGGAAAAAAATTATTCTAAAGAGGGGAGAAGGGTACAGAATATGCCATCCCAAAATAAGTCTCTGGCAAAAGGATTATTTGGGGCTGATTATTTTGAGAAACAGCAGACACGGGAGAAGCTCTGAAAGCAAAGTAGAAGTTAACCCTTTTATAAGGAAAATTTACATTAGAAAGGGGGACTGTTTTGGGAAGAGATCTGTTACCAGAGATCACTTTTTCACCTGACAGACTCATGCACCAAACTTCCTCTTCTGGCTTCCCGTGAATTGCCTTCCCGCCATTGGAAGGCCCAGTCCCCTATCCCTTTCCTCAGCTCAGGGTGGTATATAAGCCTTAGTCGGTTGGCTGCCTTCTAAGTCTCCTATCTTTCTTTTATCTTTTGGGACTTCCATACATACATGTGTTATTAAAATTGGCTTTTTTCCTCCTGTTAATCTGTCTTATGTCAGTTTCATTCTTAGGCCAGCTACAGAATTTAAAAGGGTAGAAGAGAATATGTTTCTTCCCCTGCAGGGGAAATGCTTGATTGCATTTGTATATAGTGAGGAATTGGAGACATGGAAAAGGTAGGGCAGGTGCCTTTTCCTACCTTCTCTGTCTGATGAATTCCTTCTTATCCTTGAATCTGTCTGGTGTGTGAAACACTTTCCAGATGAATTTTGTTAGAATTCTTTGTGAACAAGAGTAAGTCACCTCTGAGCAATAGCCAGAGAACTTTCCTTATGAAAAAGTATGGGCTTTCGGTCAGTCCTTTAGATAACTCCAAAAACCTTTTCACTTACATATAGATCCCCGGCTTTTCCAGAAGGAAGTCTGCCCTTCAGATAAATGAGGTATTTCAGGATTATGTAATGCCTGTTTGTGTGTTTACAGGATCATGAGCTATGACAATATAGGAGTGTTGGTCCTTTTAAAAGCATAATTTTAGAAATGTGAAATCAAGGGGTGCCTGGGTGACTCAGTCAGTTGAGCATCCGACTCTTGGTCTCAGCTGGGGTCTTGATCTCAGGGTCCTGAGTTTTAGCCCTGAGTTGGGCTTTACACTGGGTGTGGAGTCTATTGTGAAAGAAAGGAAAGACAGACAAAAGAAAAGAAAAGAAAAGAAAAGAAGAAAGAAAGAAAGGGAAAGGAAAGGAAGAAGGAAGAAGGAAGGAAGAAAGAAAGAAAAGAAAGAAAGAAAAGAAAGAAAGAAAGAAAGAAAGAAAGAAAGAAAGAAAGAAAGAAAGGGAAAGGAAAGGAAGAAGGAAGGAAGAAGAAGAAAAAGAAAAGAAAGAAAGAAAGAAAGAAAGAAAGAAAGAAAGAAAGAAAGAAAGAAAGGTGAAATTAATAAATGTGACAAAATCTCATTTCACTCATGTGATTATTTTGATAGCCATTCCACAGATTTTGAAGTACACCGAAACTGGCTTGCTATCACTCACAGTTTGCCAATATCACAGTGGTATTATGAGGTAAGTTTTAATTTTCACTTTTTTTGCTGGCTTATCTTTTATGATGATGTGTGATATCATATAAGTATTACTGATAGTAAAAGTTTTCCCAAAAAAAGTTTTCTGTGTGATTATGGGTCTAATTAATCTTCAAAATAATTGTGCTTTTTCCTCCACTCTGTCCTCTGGCACCATTAGGGAATCCCTTTACTTCAAAATGAGTTTCCCAAACTATAAATTGGGAATTATAATATTTGCCACACCCTTTTTGAAAGAATTTGGGATTGAGAAAGAGGAAAAATTGGATTCTAGACCTGGCTCTGCCACAGCATAGAAAATATATTTCATTTCTCTGAGCCTTAGTTTCTCATCTGGCACATAAGGATTAGGAATGAATTCTTTCTAAGATACTGTCTGTCCCCAGTATTTGGTGATTTATGAGAAAAGGAATAATCAAATGTGATTTGTAGGATTCTGGTAATATATAAAGCATTCTCTTCTATTATTTATAAAAACTATGTATTTTTATTGCTGGTATGAATTACTAAGTTGCATATGATATTTCATGAGAAACAGACCTCAGTTTAGAAGTGTCTGGATCAAAAACAGCACTCCGCTACAGGGAGATTTCTTTAAGACAGTCTGAAGTTTTCTGTGAATTCATTCTTGCTTTTTGGGTTTTTTTGTTTGTTTGTTTTTGTATTTTGTTTTTTTTGGCCAGATCAGAATAGTCCTTAATAGCTTAAGAACAATTGACCTAAGGGACCAAGTTGCTTCTCACATAATAATACTATAAGTATTTGATAGGAATATTAAGGATCTGTAAGCAATTATTTTAAATACTTTACTTTTAAAATACTTTACTTTAAACTATTTCAGTTTGCATGTATGCAGACCAATTAGAAGACATGATATGTGGCGTGGTGGTCAAAAGCTTTGGCTGTGGTTCCAGACTGCCTCTGTGTGACTTGCAGCTCTGGGTGTATACTGGGTGACCATGGACACACCGCTTGACCTCTCAAAGCCTCAACATCCCTAACTATTAATGATAAGAAGTATTAGAGTGAAATGAATATAATGCTTATAATCCTTAGCACAGTCTTGGAACAGAAGTGCTCAGTAAACATTATTAAGGGTTATTAATAATTAGCATTATTCATATATGACCCTTGGACTATAAATGAAAAGGCAGCCCCCATCTCCCCTTTCTTTCTGACCATTCCCTCTTTGTTTCCTTTGCTAACTCTTCCTCACCTACACACCCTCTCAACAGCTGGTACTCTCTAGGGTTCTCTTTGTGGTCCTTGTTCTTTTAATTCTGTAATTCTTTCTGGATGTTCTCTCTCCTTTACTCCTGTAACTTTCACCACTTTCTGTTATCTTAGGACTCCTAAAACTATTTAGGCCAAAGCTATCTTCTTTATCAGTTTATTTTAGATAAAAGAGACTTATGTAAAAGATATTCTTGGGGCACCTGGCTGGCTCAGTCTCTAGAGTATGCGATTCTTGATCTCAGGTTGTGAGTTCAAGCCCCACTTTGGGCGTAGAGCTTACTCTAAAAAAAAGATACTCTAGTAATGGTATACTTCTTTATTCTTCCTGCTCTCCTCAAAAATAACAACAAAAGCCAATAAGGAGCAAAACTCTCTTGTGGGCAAGGCTTGGCTATATGTGAGAAGAGGCTCACAGGAGATAAGGCTGGAGAGGTACATGTGGTCAGGTCTGGAAGGGTCCCTCTGCCATAATAAGGAGAGTGAACATGTGAGCAGTGGACTGCTTAACTGTGACTTCTAACCTGCCTTTCTGCTGTGGCTTCAGCTTAAATTGGTTGGTCCACTGATTCAGAAAGACACCAGAAAGACCCATAATAAATATTTATGGAATGAACACAGTTGTTTTGAATCTTCATATGAAGAGGTTGGATGTTTTTATTTGAAGATACAGCTCTTGGAGAGAGCAAGATAGAGTCCCTCACATCCAGGAGTGTGGTAAGGAGCCAAGGGCGTTGCAGCTGAGACCAGATATCGTGAAGCCAGCACAGGCTGACGACAGCCAGAACTGATAACCAGCAGAACCAGAAGAAGCCTGCAAAGACCCAAGACTGATTAGACTCATTTGAAAAGGGTAGACTTTTGCAGCAAACCGTCAGACTCATCAGACACTGACCTTTTTTTCGCCACATTCAACGTCTGGAGAGTCTCACAGTTTGCTGCAAAAGCCCTCCCTTTTTAAATGAGTCTAATCAGTCTTGGGTCTTTGCAGGCTTCTTCTGGTTCTGCTGGTTATCAGTTCTGGCTGTCGTCAGCCTGTGCTGGCTTCACGATATCTGGTCTCAGCTGCAACGCCCTTGGCTCCTTACCATACTGCTGCTGTTCATGAGTCAGTGCTTGACATGAGTCATTGCTTGACATGAGTGACTCCATCTTGCTCTCTACAGCTCTGTTGTAGTAGCTTACTGAACTAATGGATTTGCAGTCAGGAGACCCAGATTTGAGTTATGGCTCTACCAGGTTTTAGTTAAGTGATGGAACTCTTCACTTGGGAGAAGATGATAGCTAATAGCTTCACTGGCTTCCCAAAGCTGTTTAAGTAATAAAATGGCCCCAGATAGAAATCCTTGAGGTTAAGAGAACCTTCGGAGCTAGATTTGGATAGTCTTTGTGTGGGGAATGTATAGAGAGCTTCTGAGTGGTGTGGGATTGAGAATAGAAAAGAAAGGACAGGGACACTTTGTTTTGGAAAATTGACAATCTCCCAGGCAGCACCTGTCCCAATTTTTTTCAACGCTTCCTGGTCCCCATTTTATTTAAAGCAATAAACGTGTCAATAAGATAAAGTAGGAACGAACCTTTTACACTTCCTATAGAGTAAATGACTCTTTAAGTGTAGAGTGAACTCTGACATAGAAACTGTAGCTGGGAACAGCTGATGTTAATAAAGTCCAAGTTGATGTTGACTTTCTTGGAATTACATGGAGGAGTAATTTCTAAACTTGTTTCTTAAGTATTTACACCCTAGCAAGAAAACATTTTTGAGCATTTACTACTCAGTGTGAGTTTATATATGTTATAAAAGTACTACTTTATTAATACGCTGTTAAAAATAGGCATTAAAAAGGATGAGATTAAATGATAGAATTTCTAATTTTTCTGTAGCTAAATATCTCATCTCGTTTACACCCCACATTGGAAACTTGGGATTAGGGAAGGAACTTTTCAAGAGCAAGAACTTAATGGGTACTTGCATAGCTTGAGTGCTGTAGCCTGAGAGCCTCTGGGTTTGCCTATTCTGAGGCTTCTACATTTTTATACCTGCAGGGGGAGTAGTTAGGCTACTTCTTACCTGGACCTGAAGTTGTCGCTGATCTTTACCACAAACAAAGAGCTTTATTTATTTAAGGAAATAAACTACTAAAATAAGTAAAGCTCAGAGGTGAGTCTCTCTCACCTCATTTTATACCACAGAACAATCCTAAATAGTAGTCCCTGTGGGCACCCAGTTAGTACCCACTGGACCCTCAGTGCAATTCCAGGAGAGGAGTTTCTCACTGAAAAGAGCAACAAATGCAGAGTAGGGAGATGATTACGATCTGAGCTCTTAGAAGTGCAAGGTCCAAGGAGGTCACGTATTGCATGGTGCACTGGGTGTTATACGCAACTAATGAATCATCGAACTTTACATCAGAAACCAGGGATGTACTGTATGGTGACTAACATAATATAATAAAAAAACATTAAAAAAAAAAAAGAAGTGCAAGGTCCAGGTTTAGTTTTAGGGACATCCTATGGTGATAGTAATAATTTTTTAAATGATAGTAAATAATATTTATTGATATTGAGCTTGTATCTGGTTCAGTGCTATATAAATAGTATTTTATATGTGTATGTAAAATTTAATGCAATAACCCATGAGGTACACACTAGCATCCCTGTTGTTTGGATGAGGAAACTGAGACTTAAAGAAATCTAAAAAACATAATATCCTGAAGTTATATACTTCATTTTCATATACTCTGTATTTCATGTGATCGGCATTTTCGTTTACTCATTAGTGGCTGCTCGTTCACTTAACTAATGATTATTTAATACTTAATAAATCAGGCACTTACTAAATGTTCGGAACACAGAAATGGCAAAGAATGGCTTTTGCTCTCTTAACCTCAGTATCTCATATTGGAACAAAAGATAAATAGCATTTGTGTTGCATTTTGCCATTTATATCTGTATTTCATATGGATTATGTCAATTAGCCCTTATAATACCTACTTTACAAATAGGGGAAATGAGCCTGAGAAAGAACCTGAACCCAAGCTAGTGAACCATTTGTTATGCCATAGCTCCCTTTTTTATATTTAGATAAGTAGCGTCATATCA
This sequence comes from Ursus arctos, assembly GCF_023065955.2. Lineage (NCBI taxonomy): Eukaryota > Metazoa > Chordata > Mammalia > Carnivora > Ursidae > Ursus > Ursus arctos. The sequence continues at coordinate 50,512,667 of NW_026622897.1, forward strand.
TAACCAAGTTTTATTCTTGCAAATTTCATTAATTTCCTTTGAAATATAGTTGATTCTACTTAAGGAAATGGGAGACCATATTAAATAACTTAGGAACCAGATTTTGGTATTCTGCTCAGTCTTACATAGGAATTACTCTATTAATACAGGTCATTTTTTTACTTTTTTTTCTTTAGTGATGTCTACACCACATGTGGGGCTCAAACTCACAACCCCAAAATCAAGAGTCGCATGCTCTTCCGAATGAGCCGGCCAGGCGCCCGTAGGTCATATTTTAAATGCAATTTCATTTCATATACTTTCTTAAAGACTAGAGAACGAGGATTTTCAATCTTTATACCTTGTTTATTCATTTATTTTAGGATGTGTTCTCTCTTTGATTTTTCCCACAGGCAACTTCAGAGTGGACCTTGGATTACCCCCCTTTTTTTGCATGGTTTGAGTATGCCCTGTCACATGTTGCCAAATATTTTGATCAAGAGATGCTGAATGTCCATAATCTGAATTACTCCAGCTCAAGGACCTTGCTTTTCCAGAGATTTTCTGTCATTTTTACAGATGTACTCTTTGTGTATGCTGTCCACGAGTAAGTCTGAGAATGTCATTTTGTATGGAAGGTGTTGAGGACATAATATAGTATTAAGTATTAACTGGTTCCTCATTTAGGGAAAGCAAAGTTCATATAATAGCAAATGCTAGAACAGTCCCAAACTCTGTTTTTATGTTTTAAAGTAATACAATGAATAATTACAGTGAGTAATTACAGTAAACAGTCTAGCTGAGTCTTCTGGAAGAAAGTGTGAGATAAGGTAGGGTTACAAGACAGAGGTAGAACAAGAGATTGTGAATATTGTGAAAAGTAGTCCCAAGTAGAATTCCATCACCATTTCTCCTGCCTAGTATGGTTCCATATGCTTTTTCCTTTCCTTTCTGTATGCCCCCAGAGGCTTCTGTGACCTACCCTATTAGGATACACACACTCGTGTACACACATGGGTTGTGCTGACCACCAATGGAGTTTCCATTCTAGTAAACTCAGGAAACCTTGCTGAGTGCCTTTAGTTGTTGTTTCTGAATTCTTTCCTTCATGAAGACTCTTCACTAATTTTAAGTTACATTTATATTTCATATTTTTATGCTTCACATCTTTTATTATAAATCAATTTTATTTGAATACACATATATATAGTGTCTTGCACAGTGACTTCCAGGTAATTAGTTCTCAGTTAATGTTGGTTTCTGTTCTGTCCTAATACTTAAGCCTGCAGGTATGATTGTGAGAGAGCACTAACTGTGTCCCTTTAGTCACCCTTGTCACAAATGGATCATTTCTCTTTGTGAGGCCCTGAACCCTTGCCCCATTCGGGAGAGTCCCTTGGGAATTTTTTAATCACTGATCATTATGGACTATTACCTGTTTGACACCTTAACTTTCAGTCTGTTTATCACCTAGCCGGAGTTGGAAGGGAAGGCGATTTGTGATGTCCTCCTTTAAACTCAAAAGCTTCAAGCTCCCAGGGAAAGTGTATATGTAGGCAGAAGGAGGAGGAGTAGAATTCATTTCCATCTGCAATGTAGAGGGAGCCGTTAAGTAAGATAAAAATTGTTGAGATCTATGTGCCAGTTCCTGGAACCAAGCACCAAGTATAGATAGTAATTTACTTAATTTTCTCAATTAACCTATAAGGTTACTGTCTCTGTTGATGAGGAAACAGGCTCCATGGAGGAAAAGCGATCACCTTTTGCTAACCCCTCTTTAACTGCATCTTTATTGTCTATTTTTTTGGCTTACATTTCTGTTTTTAGGATTTGCCAATATTCAAACGAAAACACATTTTTAAAAATCTTTTTATAGGATTATACATCTGTGTCAAAAGTTTGGAAAACAGGGGCGCCTGGGTGGCACAGTCGTTAAGCATCTGCCTTCGGCTAAGGGCGTAATCCCGGCGTTATGGGATCGAGCCCCACATCAGGCTCCTCCACTATGAGCCTGCTTCTTCCTCTCCCACTCCCCCTGCTTCTGTTCCCTCTCTCGCTGGCTGTCTCTATCTCTTCAAATAAATAAAAAAATAAAATCTTCAAAAAAAAAAAAAGTTTGGAAAACAGAAATGTACACATATACATAAAGTAAATGTGACCCATACTTCTCCACTTATAACTATCACTATTAACATTTTGGTGCATGTTATTTTATCCTCTCTTCTGTGTCTGAATATAATTTTTATAAAACAAAAATAGGATCATAATTTTTTGTCATCTGCTATTGTCACTTAATAATAGATTTTGACTGTTAAATGATATACATTTTTAATAAATGTTTTTAAAATTATTTGGACAACCAGGAGCTATAAGTTTATGGCTCTATTTTTAATTTGAGTGCTATATATATATATATTTAAAGTGCTATATCATCTTGGCCTGCATGTTTTTTTAGTACAGTTGACACACAATGTTACATTGTTACATTAGTCTCAGGTATGATCTGCATTTTTTACTCGAGGACTGAAATACTGTGTGCTCTATCAGTTTTCAGAATCCTTTTGGGTTTATGGTGGCTGTTTTTTAATTTTTCATTTTATTAAATGAAGACTTTGTTTCAAATCAGCATAGCTCGGAAAGAGACATGGAACTAACCTTGAGGTCTTGGTTTCTGTTGTCATCTTTTCAAGCAGTCAAGAACAGCATGGACAGTTTATCAGTAATAACTAGTAGAATGTATCTGAGTGTATTAGAGTGTACTCTAATAATATTGTGATGTTCTAATGAAGATGAAAGTTATTTCTGCTTCCTTCCTGCTGTTTCAATGTAGGTGTTGTAAATGCGTTGATGGGAAAAAAGCAGGTAAAGAACTTACAGAGAAGCCAAAATTTATCCTATCAGTGTTACTACTGTGGAACTTCGGGCTGCTAATTGTGGACCGTATCCTTGACATTTTCTGTACTAGTCCCTTACTTATTCTGATGTATACTAAGTATAAGATTAATTATTTCTACAGTGATGATTCTGAAGTGTGAGCTGCTTTTGAAAATGGATGTGGGGTGGGTCATTGGGTTCCCCAAACTGTGGTTTCTATGGGTTCTCCAACTATACCAGATTCTAATTGTAAGAGCACTTCGTCTCTGAAAAGTTGATGATGTTCAAGAACCAGTTAAACTACCAGTAAGTAAAGCAATATACTGGGGTTCGTTGACTGTCTTTAGATTAATACATATTTCTTAAATAGTTTTATAACATATTACTCTAAATACCTTTTCTAGGAAAGGGCCTACCTCATTGTTGCTTATGGGAGCAGACAGGCCTTCGTGCTTTTCTGCCATCTTGGCTTACCACATATTAACAGACAAAGTTCTTAAATCCAGAAGGTTTGAATGAAACCAAAATCTTAATGGCAGAACCCTTATATTTTACAGTTTTCATAAAGGTACCCACATGTGAGGAAAACACCCAGACTTCAGTTCAAATCTGACCTGGACTCAGCTCTTAGCTATGGCATCACAGTAGCTTTGGGCCATATGTGGATTAATGGCTCCGAGGTCTAACTTCCTCACAGGTTCACTGTGAGGCTTACTAAGTAAGATTGTGTATAGATACTCTAAACAAAGGGGTGCTACATGCTAGCAGCCTTCAGTAGCTTTTAGGCCTTTACTTTCTCATCCCTAATTCTAAAAAACAAAACCAAAAAACTTGTCCCATAGCTGCTGGGTCTTTAAGGTAGAAAAAACATGGGAAAGTTTCCTGGTTTTCTTCTTAAACATAAATTTTTTATCCCCTCTATAATCCTTGGCACTATATGCATTTTAATTAGAGTCTGTCTAAGATTTAGCTCTGTTTGTAGAAAACGCATTTATAAGAAGTCCAAACTGGGAGTTTTCAGTTTGCCCATTAGGAAAGCATTTACATTTTGATACTCAATCTGCTGAAACAGTTCAATTTGAATTTGGTATCCTTGGTTGTCTTTCCTTAACCTAAGCCCAGATATTCATTTCCAGTACAATGGTTTTTTATTTGGACTAATGCTACTCTCCATTGCACGATTATTTCAGGTAAATACAAAATAGGTGGATGAGATTTTTCCCCCTTAGGACTGATTTTGAGCTTATAAAGGCAACAGTATAATGGGTGATCGGCAGACTTACCTGACCAACTGTTTTGAATTGCCAAGCGCTATATAGACTCTTTCATTGAGTGTTTCTCGCAAATCCTGCCTTCTCTTTTAATAATAACTTTCCGTTTTACTCGTAGACTCTAAAAACTTGTTAGAGGGTGGCAGGCACTGGAGGTGCTATATTTGGTTGGAATCATTTATCTGGGAATGAAATCTTCAGTTTTTAGAATATAATAACTGATGGTGCGGTTTCACCATCAGAAGTAGGTAGCACAGTGTCATGGAAAGTATGGGATTTGGAATCAGAATACTTGAGTTGAAATCCTGACTGGCCCTAATAAACTGTATGACTCGGGCTCACACAAATGCATTGGCTGCTTTGGGTTAGGTACATTATATATAATACCTTACTGAGTAAGCTTCACAACTACTCTGTGAAGTTATTGTATTTATTACCCTCCTCTTTATAGAGGAAGAAATCAGAAGTTCAGATTTCTGGGCCACCCCTGTGTACACTGGCTCAGAATCCTTAGCATCGGGGTTTTGGACTCTATAGGGAATTTTGATTCACAGTCAGGTTTGGGAACCATTAACCAAAAGCAAGTCATTTAACACCCTCAGCCTCAGCTTTTGCATCCATAAAATGAAATGTACCCCCTTGTTACATTGTTATTTGTAAAGTGGGGCTCCCCACTGGGGAGCCTGGGTGGGTCAGTTGGTTGAGCGTCTGGCTCTTGATCTCAGCTCAGGTCTCGATCTCAGGGTTGTGAGTTCAGGCCACATACTGGCTCCATACTGCATGCAGAGCCTACTTAAAATTGGGCTTCCTACCTCACGGGGACTTTGGAAAGATCAAATTTGATAATCTGTTTTAAAGTTCTTTGTCAACTATAAATGTCTGGATAAGTTTTTTTTTTTAACCATAAAAAGCTACATAGTGCTTAGAAACATAATTGGCATTCCATATTATTGAACAAATAAAGTTTAGCTATCGAACCATCCAGATCTTTTCTGAATCTTAAATAAATTATAAAATGGGTGACAAGAGATCTGAAAGCCCCCCATTCTCTTTTCCTTATCATTCCTCACTCATCTATTCTAGACCACACCCAGTGAGAGAGTGAGAGAAGGAACCTGGCCTTTCATGGTCCCTTGGGCAGTCTCCTTGCTGAACCACAGGAACATTATCTCATTTGATCCCCAGATTCCTGTGAGGTAGGTAGAATTCAGATTTATTTAGTTATAGTCAACTTGGGATTTGTTTGTTTGTTTGTTTGTTTTAAATCCGACTGCTTTCAGTTTGTTAGGGCCAAGTACTGTACTTGATGCCTTCAGCCTGATAGCACTATATGTCACCTGACCTATAACAGCAAATTTAAATGGTTCTTTGGTAACATAACATCATATGTATTCTTTCCAGCTCCTCCCTGGAAATCAGCTCCAGCTGTTGTAGAACTATAAGGGGGGAGGGTGATTGAATTCCCTGGGCTTTAGATCTTTAATTGGAATTTGTAATGTGTTATTATGATGTGTCCTGTACCTCAGCATCAAGCTTAGTATTGAATAAATACCTGTTGCTGTAATGAACTAGGCTCGGTATGAAAACTAACTGGAATCACTTGCCTGTTTTCACCTTATATTGCACGTAGAATGTTTGCCCGAATTTTAAAAACTTTTTATTATAGCGGATTTAAATCACATACAAAAGTGGAGAAAATAGTACAGTGATCTAGACACACACACACACACACACAGAGGATTATTTTGAAACATATACCAGATGTAGTATTTCATTCATTAAGTAGTTCAGAATATATATTTTAAAATATGTATTTTTCTTGTTGGTATATCTTATACCTTTAATGGCTTTTAAATTATTATTTTTTTTATTGAGACATAGTTGACAACATTACATTAGTTCCCAGCGTACAGCATAGTGATTCGACAACTCTGTACCTTATGCTGTTCTTACCACAAGTGCAGCTCCCATCTGTCACCATACGTTATTACAACGCCACTGACTCTATTTTTTATGCTGTACTTTTTATTACCGTGACTTATTTTTTTTTAAACATTTTTTTATTTAAATGTAATCAGTTAACATACTGTATTATTGGATTGGTTTCAGAGGTACAGGTCTGTGATTCATTAGTCTTATATAACACCCAGTGCTCATTACATCACATGCTCCTTAATGTCCATCACCCAGTTACCCCGTCCCTCCACCCTCGTCCCCTCCAGCAACCCTCAGTTTGTTTCCTATGACTAAGAGTGTCTTAAGGTTTATCTCCCTCTCTGGTTTCGTCTTGTTTCATTTTTCCCCTCTTCCCCTATGATCCTCTGTTAAAATACGTATTTTTCTAATTGTGGTAAAATAGACATAAAATTAACTGTCTTAACCATTTTTGAGTGTATTAACCATTGTTAGGTATATTCACATTGTTATACAACTGATCTCCAGGTTCTTTAAATTTTTTAATAAACTTAATTTTTAAATATAGTTTGAGATTTATGGAGAAGTTGCAAAGATAGTGCAGAGAGTTCCTATGCCCCTCACCCATTTTCCCCTAATGTTACCATTTTATATAAAACTGTGATACTTTCATCAAGACTAAAAAACCATATTGTACACCTGAAACTAATATAGCACTGTATGTTAACTAACTGGAATTAAAATTAAAACAAAACCAAAAAAAGACTAAAAAACCAACATTGGTACATTCAGATTTCACCAGTTTTTCCACTAATGTTCTTTTTCTGTTTCAGGATCCAACCAGGATACTACATTACCACATTTCGTTTACCCTGAATTTTAAAGTGATATTTCCCTTTTAAATCTCCTAGAAAAGGCATGTGGAAGGAGCACTTCTCTTTGCTGTTCTTCTGCACTTCAAGCACATCTACCTCTACGTAGCACCAGCGTATGGGATATACCTGCTACGGTCTTACTGTTTCACTGCAAATAAACCAGGCACGTTTCAGTGATAATAGCAAAACCTTTATTTTATTTTTCCCTGCCTTGGTAGTTAGCTTCATGAGAGGATTTTATAAGGCACAACAGATAACTCTCAACTATTTTTTTTATTTTAAGATTATTTATTTATTTATTTATTTATTTGACAGAGAGCACAAGTAGGGGGAGTAGCAGAGGGAGAGGGAGAGAAGCGGGCTCCCCACTGAGCAGGGAGCCCAATGTGGAGCCCGGTCCCAGGACCCAAGCCAAAGGCAGATGCCCAACAACTGAGCCACCTGGGTGCCCCTGAGATACCTCTCAACTATTGATCCTAGAAACCCTTTACCCATTCTCACTTTTCCATGCTCTTGTCACATTGTAAGAATGGTGTACTATCAGGGGATACTTCTGGTTTTAGCACATTGTATAAGTTACGGTTGTCCATGCTCCTAGTAATGGTAATGTTGCTTTTCTGTAGATGGGTCCATCCGATGGAACAGTTTCAGCTTTGTCCGTCTTACTTCCCTGGGACTGATAGTTTTCCTAGTTTCCGCTCTTTCATTGGGTCCTTTCCTAGCCTTGGTAAGTCTTATTTTTTTAATAAAGTAATATGTGTTTTTTGTTGTTGCTGCTGGTGTTGTTTAGGAAAAAATAATAAAACCAAGAATGTATAAAATAAGCAAAACTACTTTTTTCTTACTCTTCCCCAACATGACTCCCCAAAGATAGGATGGTATTCTTTCCAACATTTTTGTTTGTATTCAAATATGTATGTATATATTTATATCTTTTTATATCTCACACACACACAGACACACACTCTCAGAATCGATAATCATTTTTTTTTAAAGATTTTATTTATTTGACAGAGAGAGAGACAGCCAGTGAGAGAGGGAACACAAGCAGGGGGAGTGGGAGATGAAGAAGCAGGCTCCCAGCGGAGGAGCCTGATGCGGGGCTCGATCCCAGAACGCTGGGATCATGCCCTGAGCCGAAGGCAGACGCTTAACGACTGAGCCACCCAGGCGCCCCAGAGAATTGATAATCATTGTTCATGGATTTCCCTATTTGCTAATTTGCCTACTTGCTATAATTTATTTATAATCCCCAAATCCATACTCATAGTGTTTTCACAGTCATTCACTGACAACAGACATTGGGAGTGCCTAGAATATTACGCATGTTCAACAGATATGTTTTAAAATTGTTCCCTTCGGGGTGCCTGGGTGGCTCAGTTGGTTGGGTAACTGCCTTCAGCTCAGGTCATGATCCTGGGGTCCCAGGATTGAGTCCTGCATTGGGCTCCCTGCTCAGCAGGAAATCTGCTGCTCCCTCTGACCTTCTCCCCTCTCATGCTCTCTCTCCCAAATAAATAAAATAAAATCTTTTAAAATTTTTTTAAAAATTAAATTGTTCCCTTCTTCCCATACCCTGAATTCCACTAATTAATTTTAATTCCTGTTAAAACTGTGAAAAGCATCGCATCTTTTGTAAAGTCTTCCTTGGGATCACCTTTTCTTCAGTAGACTTGGATAAGCTGTACTCTGTGTCCTCCTTTGCACCTCATAAATTCTTCCCTTATCATGCTTCTCTCATAACAGTACTGGACTGGTGGTATTCAGAGTATCTTGTCCGCTCTCAGGAGATGAGGAGGTTAGACAAGAGGAGGTTCACACAATTACTTGAAGGAACAAAGACTGGAACTCAGACCTCATACCTTTCCACACACCATGTCACATAGTTCCCTAGTTTTCTTTTGAATCTGGAGAAGATTGGTCACTGTTGAATCTCTTTTCTACAGAACCAGCTACCTCAAGTCTTGTCCCGACTCTTCCCTTTCAAGAGGGGCCTCTGCCATGCATATTGGGCTCCAAACTTCTGGGCTTTGTACAACGCTTTGGACAAAGTGCTCTCCGTCATCGGTATAGTAACAAGCCTTCTTACTTAGACAATGAATTTGGAAAGGATGAGTCACATTGAGAAATGGAAAACACTGCTTTGTGTTTTGAATGTGGCTGAGCTGTTCGTTCTCCAGCCGTGCGTTCCAGTTTTCAGAATGAACAGGGGAGCAGCTCTAAGAACTAAGGCTTCAGTGCAGTAGACAGACTATGCTACTTACGAAAGCTGTTTGTGGCCATGACCTTGTTGATCCTTTCCTTGGGAAAAAAATGAAATATTTAGACATTTTTAAAAGGTAATTTTGCCTTAAGTAAGATGTTATTCAGCAGTTAATCTGCTTTTAAACTTAATATATGCAGAAGAAAAGAATGTGTACGTTGTGACTCTGGGTGTTAAACCAGTAAGGAAAATGATCGCCATGCATGAGATAAGAAGAAATGGGAAACCTAAGCTAGGCTTTTAAGTTCGGGTTGTGATTAAAAAAAAAAAACAACAAAAAAAAACAATTTAATCTTGAGATGGTCCTACTGAAAATAATTCACTCTGGAGTAACTCACAGTCGTTTGTAAATGTAGCCTAGCTTGATGGGGAATGTAAGATCAAGCAAAGGTTGGCAAACTTTGTCTCTAATGGGCCAGATAGTAAAGTTTAGGCTTTGCAGACCACATAAAGTCTTTTTGTTTGTTTGTTTGTTTGTTTGTTTGTTTGTTTTACAACTGTGGAAAATATAAAAACTCTTCAAAGTTTCAGGGCTGTACAAAAATGAGCCACAGGCTGGGGATTTGGCCCTCAGGCTAGACTCTGCCAACCCTGGATCTAGAGTCTGATGACTTGGTTGGAGGCCCACCTGCATAAATTACTGGCTGTGTGGTGCTGATCAAGTCACTTGATTCTTCTAGTGATTATAATCGGGATAACATAGGTGACTGTACCCATGCGCCATGTCGTAAGAAACACAACAATAAAGAAATGCTAGGTTGTTAGTAGCAGGGGGCTTTGGAGCCAGACAGACCTGGGTTTAATTCTACCACTTATCACTTGTGTGACTTTGGACAAGTTACACATCTCTCTGTGCCTCAGGGGCCCAAAACTAATGGCTATGAAACTCTGGGCACATTATGGCCACCATTACTGTTTTTGGTACATACTTGTAGGAAATCATAATGTGGTGTTATCCCTCACCCACTGTGAATCCAGCCTTGATGTACGTGGATCCTTACAAGGAATTTCTTAACATTTATATTTCAAAAACCTTAAACAACCAGCATGGTATGAGATTCAAGGGCCACTTTCCTTGTCTGAGTCAGGAAACTATACTGTACATTACCTTTTATATCTGTTTCCTCAGAGATGTCTTACCTGGAAAGTCAGTGGCAGGAAGATAGTGACTAGCTTTAAGAGAGAATCATCAGACTGGAGGAAAAGGAAAGAGGTTAATGAATACAAAGTATTTTGGTAGTCTACACCTTCCCACGTTTCACTGATTTTCGGTGGCATTAGGGCCATGCAGGTGTTCAGACTGTCCTATTAGCTTGTTTGGGATGGGGTTTGCATCATCATCCTCAGGCTTGGTTCATTTAATAAGTATTCCTTGAACCCCTATTTGCTGGGGATAGAAGTGGATTAATAATCATCATTTCTGCCTTTACGAAACCCAATATAGTGGAGAAAATGAGCTCATAAACAGATACAGTGCAGTGGGGTAAACACCATTAGAGACATGTACAAGGCCCACATGTGTGTCTCTAGCCCACAAGAAAATAAGCTCTACTTTTTTGTTTAAAAGCTTTCTCAGATGAGGGAGCGAATTGGGAGTTCTTTGCAAAATGAGTAGGCCATCCTAAGCAAAGGGGACAAGTGTGGAGAATGCTGTGTCAGTAGGTTGTGGCCACACCACATTTAGTCAAGCAGAAGAGATGAAGCTGGAGAGGTAGGAAGGAGCTAGATCATGGAAGACACTCTGCCATGCTTGGGAATATGCACTTTACCCGGTTCCAGGCTGGGGTATGACGCGGTCAGATCTGCCTTTTAAAGCCTGCTCATTTTAGAGGTGAGAGCAGATTGCTATTCATGCTGCCTCCAGCCAAGTTCCTTTTAAGCTGCACGAAGTCTCTTTTCCAATAGAGATAGCTGCTCTGCACTGGGTAATCTCAAGACCAGAGGCATTTTAGGTAGAATAGTACAGAATTGAGTTAATATATCTTGACCTTGAAGCAGCAATAAGATTTAGTAGCTTTTTTTTTCCTCAAGAAGTTGGTTGGTAAAATATGGTGTGCTATTGATAAAAATAAAACAAAATATCTACTTATTCTGTAGGTTTGGAATTGAAACTTCTTGATCCCAACAAAATTCCCAAGGCCTCAATGACAAGTGGTTTGGTGCAGCAGTTCCAACACACAGTCCTTCCTTCAGTGACTCCCTTGGCCACCCTGATCTGCACTCTGATGGCCATATTGGTGAGAATTCACCCACAGTACTCATTTCTTGAGTTTTCTCTGTTTTTCTTTTGTGCGGCTGGTTAATTTCAGCTTTCAAGGTTTTCCAGCTATAGGACAGATACCATGGCTGTGATCCTGCTGCAGATTGAGGTTTTTCATAGCAATTCTTAGAGTAACTTTGAACACCCTAAGGAAGAATTACTAGTAAAACCTCTGTGAGAAAGATCCCTCACTGTGGCTGTCAGATCATCTCTTCACCCTCAGATGAGGACAAAAGAAAAGCCCAGGAAGGAAGGGGCAATGACTGCACTGAGGAGAAAGAGGGAAATGTGGGTAGTGGGGACATCTGGTTTCTGCTGTTCTTTACATCCATGGCTAACTAGTCAAAAATCCAAAGTCGTCTGGACGGCATGGATATTTTTGTCTCGATGATGACCGTGAGTTAAGAAAGTCAACAATAGTTGTTTGAGCATCAAACGTTGAATCTAACATGAGTCAGATGCTATTAGAGGCTTCATTCATAGCTGTTTTTATGTTAGCAATCACAATGCTCTCAATTTCATGATATAATTTTAGTGGCATTCAATATAAATAACTCAATCCTACCTATAATTACACTCAGCTTTAATTTTGGTTTCTAAATGATCAAGCCTAGCAAGACACCTGACCCTGCTTAATTAAGTGGCAGTACTGGTGGGTAATTAAGCTCTGCTGGCCTGCTTGTTCCCATGTTCTAACAAAGGTAAAAACTTTTTTTAAGACCTCAGCCTCATAAGCTGCATGTGGAAAGCCATACTTTTGTTATAAATTACACTTCAGCCCACAAAGCTAGGTATGTCTTTATTAATATGGCAAAATATAATGTATTATTAGCCCCAAAATGTTTATGAACTTTCTTAGTTTGACCTAATAAATTCAGAGACTACTAATTAACTAATTCTGAAGATATAGTAAGGGGTTTTATTGGATATCCTAGAATTTCATTTATTATTAATTCTGATGAACAGAATTACTTTAATGAGTTAAACATGTATTTCCAAAGGCCTTTTTTTCTGAGTTGTTTTTTTTTTTATAACTTCTGTTGGAGTGTTCACAAAGTGATGAATTATCCCAGTTTAATGGAGAATAGCCTAAGATCTATGGTTTTTCAGAGAGGATATAAATTGTATTCATCTGAACAATGTTTCTGTCAAGCCTATTTTGAATGATATTTAAGTTTTATCTTTGCCTGTTGTTTCTAGCCCTCTGTTTTCTGTCTTTGGTTTAAACCTCAAGGGCCTAGAGGCTTTCTCCGGTGTCTGATTCTTTGTGCCTTGAGCTCCTTCCTGTTTGGGTGGCACGTCCACGAAAAGGCCATACTCCTCGCGGTTCTCCCAATGAGGTAAGCAGGTAACTCAGTCAGCTGGCATTTCTGGCAGATTTCCCAATGACCCTATTGTTTCCTGTTTGATCTGTCCCTTCTTGACATATCCCATGGGATAGGCAAAGGCAAAGATGTAGAGGAACAGATTTATACTAGGGCGGGACAGGTTGCTTAACTTGTGATCCCTGGACCTGTGAGGTTGCACATACTGTTTCTGCATTTTTTTGTTAAGGGGTACTGTAGTGATTAAGAACCATGATACCAGGCTGTTAGATCTGGGTATTGAATGGCAGCATAGTATAGAAAAGCATGGGCTTTGGTGTCATCACTTCTGTGAAAGTAAGGTTCCACAGTTTCTGTTAAGTGTTGTTAGTCAAAGGATGGAGTCCATTATGGAATAAAATCTAATGTTTGTGTAGCACTTCACATGTGGCAGAACTATTCTTACAGTGTTTGGGGGGTGGTTATTTTGTTTTGTTTTGGTTTTTTGCATTTTTTTCTTTTGAGCCTCACAACAACCTTTAAGGTAATTAGGATACATGGATATCATCCCCTGTCTTAAGATCTACAGAAACCGGGGCTCAGAGAATTTAAGTGACTTATCCAAAGCCACATAGCTAGCAAGTAGCACAGTTAGGACTTAAACCTGATGTTATGATGCTGATTCCTATGATCTTTTCACTGTACCATGCTTAAAAAAAAAAATTAAATGCAGTAGTGTCCGTTTTGTATAAAATTAAACCTGATAGATGATAATAGAATTAGCCTTTTTTTCTTGAGATTTTTCTTAACTCCTGAGAGAAATCATTTAACCTCTGAAGGAACCCTAAGCAAATTTGTCACATCAGTATATGGCTTGTTTGGATTCATTCGGCAACGTGGAGTTTCCAAATTAAGAAATAGGGCAAAACTTCTAATGTCTTTGGTTAGAATTCATACCAAGCACCATCAGGCACAGGGCACCACACAAGAGAAGAGCTATAGGGTTGGAAACTGCTAAGTCCTGTTTCCCTGGCCACCACCACTAGATAGCTGCCAGTCCCACACCATCCCTTTCCCTGGAGAAGGCAATTACTCGGGGAAGCAAGACTCTTTTTGAATACTCCCCAATCAGTGTGGTACATTCTTCTGTCAGTTGCTTAAATTTTCCCACTAAATTAATATTCTCAATTGAATTGGACTTGTAGCAAAGATCAGTATGTTATCTTATGCTTAAGCCAGTTCGAGAAATAATAATAGATGCAGTTTATTCAAGCTATCTGTAAGTGCAAGTTTCGGTTGTTGTTTCAAGGAATTATTACAAGAATTTTTATTTTTAGCCTTCTGTCTGTGGGAAAAGCAGGAGATGCTTCCATTTTTCTGATTCTGACCACAACAGGACATTATTCCCTCTTCCCTCTGCTCTTCACTGCACCAGGTAAACAGCTTTTTTTTCTTTTTTCTTTTTTCTTTTTTTTTTGAAAGAGAGAGATTTGATTGTCATGCTCCTTTCACCAGGGCCTGGAGATCAATACTATCTGAGTTAAACAACCTTAAAATCTCTTGGAAGGAGAGCGCTCATCCATTTTCCTAAATAAAACCTCTAATTTGTCCCTAATCCTCAGTATCTTTAGATGTCACAAAAATGCACAGTTAAGCTCAAAAGGCTTTGCTAGCACTATATGGCTGTGTCAGTGTGCTTATTATATTGCCTTAAGTATCACAAATCATTTTCTTCTCAATTGAATTCTCACCTGTATTTTTTTCTTTATCCTTTTAACAGAACTTCCCATTAAAATCTTACTCATGTTACTGTTTACCATCTATAGTATTTCCTCACTGAAGACTCTATTCAGGTAATCCAAAAAATTATGTTTGCTCTTGTGAAATGTTTATTCCTAAATGGTCAGCTAAGCCTTTTAAGGATATTTTTTATTTTTTTTATTTTTTTTTTTATTTTTTTTTTTAAGATTTTATTTATTTATGTGACAGAGAGACAGCCAGCGAGAGAGGGAACACAGCAGGGGGAGTGGGAGAGGAAGAAGCAGGCTCATAGCAGAGGAGCCCGATGTGGGACTCGACCCCGGTACGCCGGGATCACGCCCTGAGCCGAAGGCAGACGCTTTAACGACTGCGCCACCCAGGCGCCCCAAGGATATTTTTTAATAGAACAGCATTACAAAAAATTGGCAGATCTTTTTAGGGAGAAATTACCCATCACCTGTCACTCTGACATGACAACATAGTTCATGTCTTTATTTTGAGGGAGTATTTGAGGAGGGACTACCTAGCTTAAATTAAAACCTTATATGAAAACTAAAAATTGCAATGTAAAATACGCATGTTGAGTAAAACCACATAAATATAGATGCATAAAGCTAAAATATATGTAAAAATTCTTGTTATAGAATTATGGGTGGAATTTTTTTCTCTTTTAAACACTAAACATTTTAAACATTACCTGTATAATTTTTTTTTTAAGATTGTATTTATTATTAGAGAGAGAGAGAGCATGTACAGGCAGGGAGAGGGGCACAAGGGGAGGGAGAGAATCTCAAGCAGATTCCCTGCTGAGCACGGAGCCTGACACAGGGCTCGGCTCACGACTGAGGTCATGACCTGAGCCGAAACCAAGAGTCCGAGCCTTAACCGAGCCTCCCAGGCACCTCTGTATAATTTTTTTTTTAAGATTTTATTCATTTATTTGAGAGAAAGCACGAGCAGGGGGAGGGGCACAGGGAGAAGCAGGCTCCCCACAGAGCAGGAAGCCCAATGCAGGACTTGATTCCAGGACCCTGGGGTCTTGACCTGAGCTGAAGGCGGTTGCGTAACCAACTGAGCCGCCAGGTGCTCCCGCTGTATAATTTTTTAAAGCTTCCCTATGATTCATATCTGGTTGTGTCCATGAGCCTCATATACTTAATTGTAGTAAAACTCCGTTACAACCATCTGACCCAGCAATTGAACTGTTAGGTATATGCCCCAAAGAACTGAAAACAGGGCTCAGATACTTGTACACCAGTGTTCATTGCAGCGTTATCTACAGTAGCGGACAGAGATTGTATGAACTATCTAGAACAGGCAAATTCGCAGAGACCAAAAGTAAAATTAGAGGTTGCAGAGTAGGGGTGGGGGAGGAGGAATGGGCAGTGATTCTTGCTTAATGTTTCCAGAGATTCTGTTGGGGTGACAACAATGTTTTTGAAAGTGGATAGTGGTAACGGTAGCACCACATTGTCAGTCTACTTAATGGCACTGAAGTGTATACTTAAAAATGGTTAAATAGCGAAGTGTATGTGATTTTATCAAAGCAAAAACATTTTACAAACCATCAGTTTATATTGTTTACTGTATTCTGACTCCAGTGTCACAGCCTCCAGCTGCCTTTCCTCTCGCAGACGCACAGCTGGTTCTCTCGGCTCTTCCGCCGGGTGTCGGCGGAGTTGGACGATGACTGGCTGAATCTGGGTTGTTGAGATAATGCAGTGCTATATCGTTATCAACTTTTTCTAAGTGTGATATTTAATACACTCTTGACTCTGGCTTTGACTGTTCTTCACATCAGGACAGTGCAAGTGGGAAGCTTGAGCTGAGAAATGTTTGCTACACCAGAAGGACGCATTTAAAATCAGACTTTTCTCTCCTTTTTTCTTCAGAAAAGAAAAGCCTCTTTTTAATTGGGTGGAAACTTTCTACCTCCTTGGCCTGGGGCCTCTGGAAGTCTTCTGTGAATTTGTATTCCCTTTCACCTCCTGGAAGCTGAAGTACCCCTTTATCCCTTTGTTACTGACCTCAGTGTATTGTGCAGTGGGCATCACATATGCGTGGTTCAAACTGTATGTTTCGGTATTGACTGACCCTCCTGTCGGCAAGACAAAGAAACAATGAATAAAGGAACTGCTTGGATGTATTCCAAACAATTATTTCATGGGAAATTAATCAGAACTTGAAGAAAGTCGCTGGTGGCATGAACCATTTATTTCAGTTGTTCTGTTTGAAGGACCATTCTTCTAAACTTGGCCTTGCCCAGCCTAGCAACCTGATTGTCACCATGGTGAGAAGCCATTTGTCCTCCAAAACCAATGAAACCCATTTGAAACAAACCTCGCCTTGCCCTGTTAAAATTGTCTGAGGTCATCAGACTGCTGTGCTTGCTCAAAGCAAGCAGGGGTCTACCAACAGCATGATTATTTGTAGCCTGCGATGACCCTGGTCAGGCTGTAAAGCGTAGTTAGAATCAGGTGCTAAGGGAAATGTAAATAAAATGCCATTTTGTATTTCTGAACAAAAATGTTTTGGATCATTACCAGCTCCTACACTTTCCTCTTGGCATGCACGCAAGCAGATGGTGTACTGTCTCCATTCTATACACCTTGTTCCAGGAGATTTTTTTTTCCTTTGGAATTATACAAAGACAATACCCACAAAGCCAAGGGGGGAATATTTAATGAACTGGTTTGGCCTGCCAGCAGAGGCTATAAACCACATCTATGCTTGCATTGAGTTAAGGACATCTTGTCCAGTTCGTTTATTCTAACCGCAAGCTCTGCAGTGCTGATAAGGCTGCCACTTCTTAAACTTTCCTCATGTGAACAAACTTAAGTGGTTTTTGCAGCCTGGCCTTCCATAAGAGTACTTCATACACACTCTTTATCCAGGACTCCAGTTTGCCTGATAGCTGCTGCACATTCAAATTCAGCCAACGTTTATGTAGCCAACACCAGGACCTTTCACACGTTTTATTTACCTCTTATCCCCCAAGAAGATCAGAGTCCAAGGCCAGTGGCATCCTGGGATGCTAACCCAGCTGTATGCCATTCCTTAAATTCACTCAACTCTCTGAGCCTTCCTTTGAGTCTCATTGCAGACACAAAGATGGGGATTTTTGCCAAAGGGAGAGAGAAGCATAGCCCCTCTAGCCTATTTTCCTCAACACAGGCCCCCTCGCACTTTTCCTAACAACTGAAAATTGCCAGAGTGCCATGCTATTTTGTACCTCTGCTTTCTTTCATTCGTTCTGTTTCCTCTTGCTCTCTCTTGGCTGACTTTTCTACCCTATCATCTGATTGTACATACTTCTTCAAGATCAAATATAACCGCTACCATATGTATGAATATACAGGTAGTACAGTGTAGTGATTAAGAGTAGGAACCCTGGGGCACCTGGGTGGTGCAGTCGTTAAGCGTCTGCCTTGGGCTCAGGGCGTGATCCTGGCGTTCTGGGATCAAGCCCCACATCGGGCTCCTCTGCTAGGGGCCTGCTTCTTCCTCTCCCACTCCCCCTGCTTGTGTTCCCTCTCTCGCTGGCTGTCTCTGTCAAATAAATAAATAAAATCTTTAAAAAAAGAATAGGAACCCTGGAGTCACACAGCCTGATTTAAAATCCTGCCTCTGTCATTTTCTATCTGTAGCCAAGTTGTTTATCCACCCTTTGCCTCTATGTCCTTGTCTCTAAAATGATCACACACACACACACACACACACACACAAATTAGAACCCTGCCTGACACATGAATGTTCAATAAATAACACTTGATATTTTTATGAATCCTTTCCTCTCCCTCTCCCATCTCTTCCTCCTCCCCCAGAATTGAGTACCCTTACCATGGGTGCTCCCATGCTGGGGAGTCTCCTTCTACCATTAACTTGTTTATCTGTTCCCCAGGAGACACTAGCAGTTTGAGAGCAGAAACCACACTTGCCCTAATAGCCCCAGTTTCAGGCACTTGAGTTGAATGAATGAAGCACACCACACAGGCCATGATTAAAATCCAAGTGTTTACTAATACCAACATTAACAAAAGGGACTCAGTGTAGTTCACATCTTGGCCAATTGGTGTGCAAACCAAAAAAATAAAACCAGAAGTTAAATGTGGACACATCTCCACAAGGCCAAATTTAATTGTACTTTGTAGATGGTTCTGTGAAGTCAGAACTGGAAGAGCTTATCTGGTGCAGAGATTTCCAGAATGTTGTGCAGAGCCTGGGATGTTCTTGAGAGTTGCCTCAGAGGCTCTGGGCCCTGTCCCATCTTCTACCAAAGCAAATATGCCTTGATCTATTTCATATATTGGGCTCCACATGAATTTTTTTTTGACCGAAGAGTTCAACGTCCAAATATATTCTCTTTAAAGCAATTTAACCTCTCACATTATCAGGTCAGGAGGGAAATGGCTTCAGAGACAGAAATAGCTAGTTGGTGCCAACACAGACTAGAGTCCAGACTTCCTGCCTACAGCCCATGACTCCCAAGGACAATACATCGTATTCATATACTTAGATTTTGTGAGATGTGGCCAGTTTTCAAGAACAAACTCCTAGGTTTCAGCAGTTGCTAAATAAACCAAAGTGCCATTTCATAATGTTCTGAAATCTAGAATCAAGCATTGTCAAAAACAAGCTAAGGGTATATCAAAATTTTAATAAGATATATAAATAACTCGGTTTTTTACCTGCTCTTTAATTTATATGCAGTGTGCCAACATTTAACAAGATACAAGAACAGAAAGGTGGGAGGGTCTTGGTCCCTCCCCAGGCAGAGGGGTAGAGCCAGACCTGAAAGGGAGCTACGGGGAAGATGCGCTGCCTTTCCAGCCTGAAGCTGGTACGGGTTTCCGTGTTCCCGACTTCCACCTGAAAGCTGCTCCTTGAGAAGGAAGCACTTCAGTGTCAGAGAGGTGCCCCCTACATGTAGCCCATGTGGCGGTTTGCAGTTAGTGGGACAGAAAAGCGTTCTAATAAAATGTTTTACTCTTGAAGAGTTTGATGAAATTACATTTCCAGCATGATTGTGGTAAAAAGCAAATCTTTGACCCCTCTCTCCCCTTTTTTGTGCCCCAAAGAAGCAGGCTACTATGCTAATGGCAGCTGAGACCAGAACAAACTTACAAACCTCAAAAACTTGAATCAATACTGCCATTAGTATCTCACGACGAAGTCCGATATTCAGCACCCTTGTTTTAGAGAAAGGTCGATAAATGGATGAGTTGTTTATTTTGGTCTCAGGAGTCAGAAATAAAAACAATATGCTTGCATAGACAAAACACTACGAAAAGGACGGGACGCAAAACACACCTATTGCACAGAATCGCAGAACGTTAGAATCCTAGAAAGGCTCTCAGAAGTCCACTCAGGCCACGTTCATTTTTTACGGTTTTCCTGACAGAACAGGCTGTGTGGAGGGGTTTACCGCGTCATAAAACATCCCCTCCTATGTTTCTTAGGGCAGTTAGTGCTGAATTAATACTTTTCTTCGCTTTTCCCGGTTAGCCTCTGGAGCAATACATAACGAGGTTCCAGTCCCTTTTATGATAGCCCTTCAAGAGCTACACAAAGGGAAAATCCCATAGTTGTGTCCCCTTCTGTTGAGTGCCAAGTATTCTGCGAAGCATTCCCTCTTTCACCCTTCCTAAAACTTTGGGAATCAAATTCATTCGTCGTTCCTTCAAAACAAGAATTCACTGAATTCCTACTGCGTGTTCCGTACTGTGCTAGGTGCTAGAGACCAAAAGGTAAGCGAGAGACGTACTCCTGCCTTCAAGGAATTTATATTCTAGCGGCTGGAGAGTCACGAAAGCCAGAAAGAGTGGCATGGGTTGAAGTTGCGGTAGACAAGGCCCAAGTCATGGAGGGTCTTTTAGGCCATGGTAAGGAATTAAATTTTATTTTGACTACAATGGGAACAAAAGGGTTTTAAATTTCCCGAATTGCATTTTCATGTACATGGAGCAAAATTCAGAAGGTCTGCAGCCACCAAGTCGCCCTACCAAGAGGGCAACCATTGCTATCAACACCTTGTATATCAGTCCAGAGACACCAGACATACTCTATGCACAGGCAAGTGTTTACATACATACCAATGAGACCATTATAGCCACTGTTGTGGCCTTGCTTTCTTTTTCCCTGTAGCGTTGTCTTTTGGAGTTCATTGCATTATCAGGACATATAAAATGGCATCATGCTTCTCATAGCCGCATAATACCAGCATCAGTTATCTATTTCTGCATAACAAACTTTGTGGCTGAAAACAGCACATTTCTTATCTCAAGATCTCGGTAGGTGGAGAGTCCAGGTGCAATTTATCAGGTCCTCTGCTTCGGGGTCTCTCACAGACTGCAGTCAAGGTGTCACATGGAGCTGTGTTCTCATCTCAAGGTTTGACTGGGGACATATGTGCTTTCATGCCCGCACAGTTGTTGGCAGAATGCGGTTCTTTGTGGGTTGCAGAACTGATGCCCTCAGTTTCTTGCTGACGGTTGGGTGGAGGCTACCCTCCGTCCATGGATGTGTCTCCGTAAGGTAACTCAGCACAGCAGCAGGCCTCATCAAAGTCAGCAAGGGAGAGTCCGCTAGCAAGACAGAGGTACATTATCTTATGCGATATGATCATGGAAGTGACATCCGGTCACCTTTGCCCCTTTCTGTATATTGGAAGGAAGTCACATGTCCCACCCACACTGAAAGGGAGGGGATTACACTTGGCCCGAGTACCAGGAGGCAAAGATAATTGGGGGCCGTTTTAGAGACTGTCCATTAAGGCATCCATTGTGTAGATGGGCCATAATTTATTTAACAAGTTTCCTTTTAGTGGACCTTTAAGTTGTTTCCAGTGTATTTGCTAGTATAAATACTGCAATAAATATTGATAGTTCATTCTGCACATGTGCTAGGATTGCACATGTCATAGGATTAAATTTCTAGAAGTGGTTTCTGGGTTGAAAGCTATATGCATTTAAAATTTGGTTGGGGAGGGCGCCTGGGTGGCTCAGTCAGCTAATTGTCTGCCTTCAGCTCAGGTCATGATTCCAGGTCCTGGGATCGAGCCCCACATCGGGCTCCCTGCTCAGCAGGGAGTCTGCTTCTCCCCCTCCCTCTGCCCCTCTCCCTGCTCATGCTCAAATAAATAAATAAAATCTTTTTAAAATAATGTTGAAATAAAATAAATAAAATAAAATTTGGTTGGGGCGCCTGGGTGGCTCAGTTGTTTAAGCGACTGCCTTCAGCTCAGGTCATGATCCCAGGGTCCTGGGTCGAGACCCATGTCAGGCTCTCTGTTAACGAGGGAATCTGCTTCTCCCTCTCCCTCTGCCTGCTGCTCCCCCTGTTTGTCCTCTATCTATCTCTCTCTCTCTCTCTCAAACAAATAAAATCTTTAAAAAATAAAATTTGGTTGATTGCAACAATGTGGGTGGAACTAGAGGGTATTATGCTAAGAGAAATAAGTCAATCAGAGAAACACAAATATCAAGGTGCCTGGGTGGCTCAGTTGGTTAAGCGTCTGCCTTCAGCTCAGGTCATGATCCCAGGGGCCTGGGATCGAGCCCCACATTGGACTCCCTGCTCAGCGGGGAGCCTGCTTCTCCCTCTCCCTCTGCCATTCCCCTCCTTGTGCTCTCTGGCTCTCTCTATCGCTCTATCAAATAAATAAATAAAATCGTTTTTTTAAAAAAACAAAGACAGATACCATATGATCTCACTCAATGTGGAATTTAAGAAACAAAACAGAGGAACACAGTGGAAGGGAGGGAAAGTTAACACAAGACAAAATCAGAGAGGGAGACAAACCAAAAGAGACTCTTAACCATAGGAAACAAGCTGAGGGTTGCTGGAGGAAAGAAGGGTGAGGGGATGGGGTAGCTGGGTGATGGGCATTAAGGAGGGCACGTGATGTGATGAGCACTGGGTGCTATATACAACTGATGAATTACTGAACTCTACCTCTGAAACTAATAATACACTAAATGTTAATCAATTGAATTTAAACAAAAAAATATAAATAAATAAATAAATAAATAAATAAATAAATAAATAAATAAAATTTGGTTGAATATTTGTTGTTGCCATATTAGTCATAAAAAGCATACCAGTTGGGGTCACCTGGCTGGCTCAGCTGGTAGACAGCATGCGATTCTTGATCTCAGGATTGCGAGTTCAAACCCCATGTTGGGCATAGAGAAAGAAAGAAAGAAGAAAGAAAGAAAGAAAGAAAGAAAGAAAGAAAGAAAGAAAGAAAGAAAGAAAGAAAGAAAGAAAGAAAGAAAGAAAGAGGGAGGGAGGAAAGAAGGGAGGGAGGGAGGGAGGGAGGAAGGAAGGAAAGAAAAGAAAGGAACTTGTGCCAGTTCGTGTTCCACAGACAATGTATGAGGATGGCGGTTTCCCCTGCAAACTTGCCAACTTCGTGTATCATCAATCTTTTGATCTTTGCCAGTGATTCCTGAGTCATTTTCATTTGCAGTTCTCTTACTGGAGAGATTAGAATCTTTTCACATGTTTAAGAGCCATTTGTATTTTCTCTTCTTAAAACTTTATATTCTTTGCCACTTTTCTTACTAGATTTTTTTACTTTTTCTTATTGACTAGTAGGTCGATATATATTTTTTAAAACTCATTCCACTTTGTGAAGAATTACCTGGGTGCACGACTATGGAGTTTGACAGAAGAGTGGTGGCAGGAGTGGTGGCAGGGTGACAGAGGAGCAGATGGGCTTGGAGTTGGAATTGACAGGAGTTGGAAATGGAAATGGATTCAATGTAGGGCTTGGAGGGAAGGACGGACCCCTTATGGCCCCTGTATTTCGGGTGTTGCATCTGGATGGTTGGTGGCACCATTTGCTAAGATAGGGAAAATGCAGCAGAAGCAAGAATATGGTAAGATGGTACATGAGCTCTGTTTTGTAAATTGTAAAAACAAAAACTAGGACCTTAGTTTGGAAAGTTTTTATTATTATTATTATTTTAAGATTTTATTTATTTATTTGGGGGGGAGCATGAGCAGGGGGAGGGGTAGAGGGGGAGGGAGAAGCAGACTCCCTGCTGAGCAGGGATTCCCGACATGGTGCTCGATCCCAGGACCCCAGGATCATGACCTGAGCCAAAGGCTGACAATTAACCACTTAACCGACTAAGCCACCCAGGCGCCTCTGGAAAGAGTCTTTTAAAGACACAAAGCAAAGTGTAAAGACAAGGATTAGACTGATAAATTTTACTACATTAGAATTTTAACTTCTGTGACTTCTGTGTAATAGGTGGTCTTATAAACAAAGTTAAAAGACAGACAACAGATTAGGGGAGAGTATTTAATAATATGTAAAATGAAGGATTCATATTACCTCACACAAGAAGTTTCTACAAGTCATTTTTTAAAAGACAACTCTAAAGAAAATAAGCAACATATATGAATAGGCAACCAAACAGAAGGAAACCTGAATGGAACCCAAATGGAAAATAACTATTTTCACTGGATAATAGGGAAATGCAAATTAAAACAAGATTGAGATCCCATTTTTCACCAACAAATAGGCAAAAATTAAAGTCTAACAATAGAAAACATTGCTAATTTCTTTTTCTTTCTTTTTTTCTTTCTTTCATCTTCTTCTTCTTCTTCTTCTTATTATTATTATTATCATTATTTTGCTACTTTCACATATGTTGTGGTTGGAAATGGAAACTGAATCAGTCTTTTTATAAAGGAATTTGATGGTATCTAGTAAAATTGAAAATTCATATATTTTGAAACTCAGCAGTTCTAGTTCTAAATACAGACCCTTAAGAAACTCTTGAACATGAAGTTAAGGAGGTAATTTATACAGAATATCTAGAGATTTAAAACCACACACACACAAGTTGTTTTATATTACTCACAAATTCATTTATTAATGTGAATGTATTAATATGGACACTGATATAATATGGAATTTAGGATCATGGTTGCCTCTAGGAAGGAAGGAAAGAGACAGACGGAGGATGGAGGTCAAGAAGCATTTCAGCTCTGTACTATATTATGTACATACTTTTGAAGGAGAATATATACAAATGTGTGCATGTGTGTATACACATCAGGAAATAATGATTTGAGGTAAATACAACAAAATGTTACAATGGTGAAAATATGGGTATTTGTTAATATTGTTCCTTATACTTGAAATTTTTTTTTTAGTTTTCTCAGTGTGAAGAAGACTTATTTTTGAACATACTTAATTTGAGATATTTGTAAGATATTCTGGTAGAGACTCTAAGGAGGAGAACAAATACATCATTTGAATTCAGAAAAGAGTTGGGTTAGAGTAATACAAGTTGGAGTCATCAGTATATACATGATAATTAAGGCCAAGGGCGTAGATAAGTCACCTAAGGAAAGAGAATAAATAGTAAGGAGAAGAGGACCCAGGACAAGTCTTGAGGAAATCTAACGTTTGCAAACTGAGAAGAAAAAGAAGAGACATCAAAGGAAACTGATAAAATGAAGCCAGTGACGCAAGAGAAAAATTAGGAGTGCATGGTGTCCTGGTAGCTAAAGGAGAGAGTGTTCATTGAAAGGATGGAAAGGACGACTGAGTCTAATGCTGGTAAGATGTTGAGTAAAATTGTTACCAATGGGTGTGGTATCATGGAGGTCATTGGTGTTCTCATTAGGGTAATTTAATTGAAGGTGAGAACAGAAAGACATTGTCATGGGTGAACAAGATTTCTCAGACAAGACACACAAAGCACAATCAGAATGGGGGGAAATGAATAAATCTGACTACATAAAAACAGTAAATTTCATTCGTGTTGAGAGTATCTGTGGAATTACTGGAGATCAGCCAGTAAAAAAGATTATCCAAAAGAAAAATGAGTAAAAGATAACAACTAATTCACAGAAGAGGAAACTGGAATAGTCAATAAATGTGAAAAGATATTCAACTTTACTAATAATCAAGGAAAGGCAAAACAATAATGAAATAGCATTTCTACCAATAGATTGGCAAAATCAAAGTTTGGCAATGGCAGCAGGCAAGGGTTGCCAAGGATGTGGGGAAACCAACGAAATCAAGTAAAAAAGTATTAGAACTAATAAGAGTTTATATTTTTTAAAGATCTTATTTATTTATTTGAATGAGAGTGAGGGGGAAGAGACAGAGGGAGAGGAAAAAGCAGACTCCCTGCCGAGCAGGGAGCCCCATGCGGGTCTCCATCCTAGGACCCTGGCATCACGACCTGAGCCAAAGGCAGATGCTTAACCAACTGAGACACCCAGGTGCCCCTGAACTAATAAGAGTTTAGCAAGATGCTGAACATAAGAGCAACATCCTAATTAACAATTAGAAAAGGTAATAAAATACAAGCTATCATTCCTATAGGCAAGAGAAACTACACATAGCTAGAGACAAAGTAATAAAAAATGTGTAATAATTTTATGGAGAAAACTACAATGTTTTAATGAGGGATATAAAAAGAAAACTTGAGTGAATGGAGAAGTATATACAATGTTCATTGCATGAGAAGGCTCAGCATTCTAAGATTTTATTTATTTATTTATTTATTTATTTATTTATTTGAGAGAGAGAAAGCAAGCATGCACGAGCGGGGTGAGGAGCAGAGGGAGAGGGGCAACCTGACTCCGTGCTCGGCACGGAACCTGTCACAGGGCTCGATCTCACAACCCTGAGATCATGACCTGAGCCAAAATCAAGAGTCCAATACTTAACTGACTGAGCCACCCAGGTGCCCCTCAGCATTTTAAATACATGGATTCTCCTCACATTAGTTAATAAATTCATTACAGTTCCAACCAGTATCCCCAATGAGACTTTCCAGGGAATCTGACAAGGTGATTTTAAAATCATGAGGAATAATAGAACTGTACAAATAGTAATAATAACTGCCAATATTTATTGTGAGCTAGCTTTTGAAAAGACAATGTGGGGGACACACCCTACCAGATAGAAAAGAATATTACAAAGTTGTAGTTATCAGTGTGATATAAGTACAGTAATCGGCAACGAAATATGTCAAACAAAATGGAGTTCAGAAATAGACCATGGCTGTTAACCGATCCTTCTGTGGTAATCATTTCACAATACACACGTGTATCAAATCATCACATTTCATACCTTCAATTTTTATATGCTATATCGCAATAATATTGCAGCAACTCTGGAGATTTTTTTTTATTTTAAAAGAAAAATAAATAGACCACAGTGTTTCTGAGAACGTGATGTACATTAGAGTTGGAGTTGATTATTGGTGGGGAAATGATAAACTACTCACTTTTCGTTTGTTTTTCGGGTTTTTTGATCAACTATTTAATACATGGTGTTGGGTCAGTTCTCATATGTAACATTCCACACCCTGAAAACAAAAATAAAATCCAAATGGATTAAAGACTTAAACATGAACAACTAAAACTTGGGAAGAAAATAGAGGATCATGTCTTTATGATCATGGAATAAATTCTTAAACAATATGAAAAACATAGACCGTAAGAGAAAGATCGATATTTGACTAAATCAGTACTTTAAACTTCCGTATTATAAAAAAAAAAGTCCATAAGTAATGTTCAAAGGCAAGCAACAGACTTGGAAAAGATATCTGCCACATATATAACAGGAGATCAGCATCAGAATAGATAAAATAATTTCTACAAATCAATCAATAAACAATTCAAAAGAAAAAAATGGGCCAAGGATAAAACCCTGCAATTTGCTGAAGAAAAGACCCAGATGACCAATAAACATATGAAAGACTTCTCATAACCTCTCTAATCATAGTTATATTAAAATGAGATATTTTTCTTTATAAAAATGTGTTTAAGGGGTGCCTGGCTGGCTCAGTCAGAGCAGCAGGTGACTCTTTATCTTGAGGTCGTGAGTTCAAGCCCCATATTGAGTGTAGCGATTACTTAAATAAATTAAAACTTAAAAAGAATGTATTTAATAGGGTGCCTGGGTGGCTCAGTCAGTTAAGCGTCTGCCTTCAGCTCAGGTCATGATCCCAGGGTCCTGGGTTCAAGCCCCAAGCCCCTGCTCAGTGGGGAATCTGCTTCTTCCTCTCCCTCTGCTCCACCCCACTCGTACTCTCACTCTCAAATAAATAAATAAATAAGATCTTTTAAAAAATGTATTTAAGAAAAAAATAGGGGTGCCTGGGTGGCTCAGTCACCAGGTTTTGTTCCACGCTGGGCGTGGAGCCAAAAGAAGGAAGGAAAGGAAAGGAAAGGAAAGGAAAGGAAAGGAAAGGAAAGGAAAGGAAAGGAAAGGAAAGGAAAGGGAAAGAAAGAAAGAAAGAAAGAAAGAAAGAAAGAAAGAAAAGGAAGGGAGGGAGGGAGGGAGGGAAATAAAAATATTATTGACCCCACATTGCCAAAATAATCTTTAAAAAGAAAGTTGGAGACCTCACACTTTCTGACTTCAAAACATATTACAAAATAACAATAATCAAGATGGCCATTTGTCTACAATCTGATTTTTAAATTGCCAAAGGACCTGAATAGACAATTCTCCAAAGAAGATAGAGACATGGCCAACATGTTGGTTATGAAAAGAAGGTCAACATCACTAATCATAAGGGAAATGCAAATCAAAACCACAATGAGATAATACCTCACACTTAATAAGATGGCCATTATCAAAGGAACAGAAAACAGCAAGTGTTGGCAAGGATGCGGAGAACTTGGAACCCCTAGGCCCTGTGAGACCGTAAAATGGTGCAGCCATTATGGAAAACAGTATAGAGGCTCCTCCGAAAAATAAAAACCAGAATTACCATATAGTTCAGCAATCCTGATTCTGGGTATATATCTAAAAGAATTCAAAGCAGGATCTTGGGATATTTGTATACTTATTCTCCTTGCAGCACTACTCATAGTAGGTAAGAGGTGGAAGCCACCTACATGTCCACTGACAGATGAACAGATAAAGAAAATGTAGGAGGCGCCTGGGTGGCTCAGTCAGTTAAGCATCAGACTCTTGATTTCAGCTCAGGTCATGATCTCAGGGTCATGAGTTCAAGCCCCATGTGGGGCTCCACACTCAGCATCTGCTTCTCTCCCTCACCTTCTGCCCCTCCCCGCACTTGTGCAGCGCTCACTCTCTCAAATAAGTAAATAAATCTTTTAAAAAATCTTTAAAAAATTTTGTAGTAAACGTATTTTGTGATGGAATATTATGTAGCCTCAAAAAGGAAGAAAAGTCACATGCAATGACATGGGTTAACCTCAAGGACACTATGGTAAGTGAAATAAGCCAGTCACGGAATGACAAATATTGTATAATTGCACACATATGAAGTATCTACGTAAGTCAGAATCATAGAAACATAAAGTAGAAGGGTGGTTGCCAGGGGCGCCTGGGTAGCATAGCAGTTAAGCGTCTGCCTTCAGCTCCGGGCGTGATCCCGGAGCCCCACATCAGGCTCCTCCGCTATGAGCCTGCGTCTTCCTCTCCCACTCCCCCTGCTTGTGTTCCCTCTCTCGCTGCTGTCTCTGTCTCTGTCAAATAAATAAAATCTTTAAAAAAAAAAAAAAAAAGAAGAAGGGTGGTTGCCAAAGCTGGGGGGAGGAGGGAAAAGGAATTAGTGTTTAATGGGTGTAGAATTTCAGTTTTGCAGGAAAAAGTGCTAGAGACACGCTGCACTACAATGTGAATATACTTAACACTATTGAACTGGACACTTAAAAATGGTTAAGATGGTAAATGTAATGTTATGTATTTTTTACCATAATAAAAAGTTAAAATTTTAATTTAGCAATATAAATTTATTATTACATTAAAGATATCATAAATTCAAAAGTGTGTGTAAAATGCATATGTAAAGTTAAAAATAATAAAACGTACACCCATGCACCCACCACACAGCTTAGGAAAAGAATAGTATTAATACCTTAAAGGCCTTCTACGTGCTTTTCCTCCCCCAGAGATAACTACTCTGAACATTTATGTTAATCCTTCTCTTGCTTTTCTTAAGAGGCAGCCCACGGAATGGGAGAATGTATTTGCAAATGACACTACAGATAAAAGACTGGTATCCAAGATCTACAAAGAACTTCTCAAACTCAATACACAAGAAACAAATAAATCATAAAATGGGCAGAAGATATGAACAGACACTTTTCCAATGAAGACATACAAATGGCTAACAGACACATGAAAAAATGTTCAAAATCATTAGCCATCAGGGAAATTCAAACCAAAACCACACTGAGATACCACCTTACGCCAGTTAGAATGGCAAAAATGGACAAGGCAGGAAACAACAATTGTTGGAGAGGATGTGGAGAAAGGGGATCCCTCCTACATTGTTGGTGGGAATGCAAGTTGATACAGCCACTCTGGAAAACAGTGTGGAGGTCCCTTAAAAAGTTAAAAATTGAGCTACCCTATGATCCAGCCATTGCACTACTGGGTATTTACCCCAAAGATACAGACATAGTGAAGAGAAGGGCATATGCACCCCAATGTTCATAGCAGCACTGTCCACAACAGCTAAATCATGGAAGGAGCCAAGATGCCCTTCAACAGATGACTGGATTAAGAAGATGTGGTCCATATATACAATGGAATATTACTCAGCCATCAAAAAGAACAATTTCTCAACATTTGCTGCAACATGGACGGGACTGGAGGAGATAATGCTAAGTGAAATAAGTCAAGCAGAGAAAGACAATTATCAAATGGTTTCACTCATTTATGGAACGTAAGAAATAGGAAGGGGGCGCCTGGGTGGCGCAATCGTTAAGCGTCTGCCTTCGGCTCAGGGTGTGATCCCAGCGTTCTGGGATCGAGCCCCACGTCAGGCTCCTCCATTAGGAGACTGCTTCTTCCTCTCCCACTCCCCCTGCTTGTGTTCCCTCTCTCACTGGCTGTCTCTCTCTCCATCAAACAAATAAATAAAATATTAAAAAAAAAAAAAAGAAATAGGAAGATCGGTAGGAGAAGAAAGGAATAAAGAAAGGGGGGGTGATCAGAAGGGGAATGAAGCATAAGAGACTATGGACTCTGGGAAACAAACTGAGGGCTTCAGAGGGGAGGGGGGTGGGGGAATGGGACAGACTGATGATGGGTAGTAAGGAGGGCACATATTGCATGGTGCACTGGGTGTTATATGCAACTAATGAATCATGGAACTTTACATCAAAAACTAGGGATGTACTGTATGGTGACTAACATAATATAACAAAAATATTATTATTAAAAAAATAAAGATATCATAAATTCAAAAGTGTATAAAATGCATATGTAAAGTTAAAAATAATAAAACGTACACCCATGCACCCACCACACAGCTTAGGAAAAGAATAGTATTAATACCTTAAAGGCCTTCTACGTGCTTTTCCTCCCCCAGAGATAACTACTCTGAACATTTATGTTAATCCTTCTCTTGCTTTTCTTTCCCGTTTTACCACTAATATGTGTATCTCTAAACAATGTATTTTTGTCTAATATTGAACTTCATATAAATGGAATTATAAATTCCCCTGTAATTTATCTGTTGTTCCCTTACCATTTATTTGACTTTCTAACATGACTGTCTTTTTTGGGATTTATCATACTAATGCATAGATACACCTTTCTACAAAAATACTGCAATTTGTTTTCTGTTCTGTTCTTAATGGACATTTAGGATGTTTCCAGTTTGGGAGTATTACAAATGGCTATTCCTCCTGTGAATATTCTTGTATATCTCCTAGTCCTGGTACACGTATGCAAAAGTTTCTCTGGACACTAGAGTATAGGCTTAGAGTATAGACTTTCAAGGAATTGAAAACAATCTAAATATCCATCAAAAGGGTAATGGATAAATAAAATATATTTATGCGATGGAATATTATACAGTAGTCAAAAGGAACAACGAATTATACTATTTAGGTAAAAAAAATTAAAAACACACATAATACAATACTAAGTATATATAAAAATATAAAAAGTGAACTGGAAGTATATACACTAAATTCATGATAACGGTTCTCTGGGAAAGAAAGAAAGGTGAATTCAGCTTTATCCATAGTGTTTTATTTCCTTTTTTAAAAAGTTTAAAAACAAATATCACAAGGGGCACTTGGGTGGCTCAGTGAATTAAGCTCCTGCCTTCAGCTGAGGTCAGGATCCCGGAGTCTGGAGTCCGAAGATCGAGCCCCACATTGGGCTCCCTGCTTGGCAGGGAGTCTGCTTCTCCCTCCTCCACTCCTCCTGCTTGTGCTCTCTCTCTCTCTCTGTCAAATAAATACATAAATCTTTTAAAAAATAAAATAAATAAATAAGACAAAATATTAATGGTTGTTAATTCTAGGTGGTAGAATATGGGTATTTGTTATTTTGTTCTTTGTAATTTTTTGTCTTTTAAGTTTTGTTTAAAAAAAAAAAAGTCCCAAATTGGACTCAGAAGAATGTGGGGGAGAAGACTGTGTAAACATCATTTAAATATTTTTAAGTGTTTGCCTAAGAGTTCATCTAGTATTCAAAATTTACATAATCTTACTGTGGAAAATTTTTAGTGGTTTTCCTTCTTTTGAAGTAATTTTAAAATAAACGCTGTGGGTTGTTTGGGTTTTTTTGTTTGTTTGTTTTTTAGTCGCAGAACAGCTTTTTTACATGTCATACTATTTCCATAGGACAGATTCCCAGCCCTGTAATTAGCTGGATCAAAGAGTGAAACTTTGAAACATTTCCTGCGTTCCCAGGAAACTAACTCCCAATATACATTACTTCAGGAAATCCTAACCTGAAATATTACAGATCTGGGAGTGCTTTTTATAGGCACAAACGTCCATCCTTTAATCACTCTCGCTCTCTCTCTTTTTTTTAAGATTTTTATTTAATGTCTGGTTTGATCAGCATTCATCTAGGTAAAATGTTGATCTCACTAATAAAACATTTTCACTCAAATCAGGAAAGGTTTTCTAAAGAAAGCCGTTCAAAGGTAGAAGTTCCCCATTACTGGTGGCAGGTAGGCAGAGACTGGACAATTACTTGGCAGAATGTTATAAATTCCTTCTTTCTTTCATTCCTCAAACCTTTAGGTAACAGCTTTTCCTTCAGCCATGAGAAGGACCCGAGGACCCGGAGGTGAAACATTTTAGGGTGCTGCCACCCAAGCGAAATTTCAAGAGTTTGGCTAAATGACCCAGTCCTGGTGTCCTCTGAATTCTTTGTTGCTGGCTGGACCTTAATTTTAGGTTCTGGAAGGTGTGCCTGTGAACAACGGGAAACCCAGGAAATGCAACCTAGCTTTTATGAGCTTTCTATTAATTAACGTTTCTTAGAACTATTTATCAAGACTACCTGTGGGTGTTGGATACAAAGACAAATTCTGCAAGAAGGTTGCGTTCAGGGTCAGGGGAGGGAGAGGCAATTCCTGGTGGGGGAGGTTGAGCGAAAAAAAAAAAAGCAGTATCTACTAGTCTTCTTCCAGTTTTGGTCGTTTCGTGTATACCCGACCCCAAGGTACCAGGCGTCTGAAATCCCACCAGGCGTCTGAAATCCCACCAGCCAGAATTAGCGCGCAGGGGCAGGAGGGGGCGGGGGGGGGGGGGGGTCATTTTGTAGCCCGGAACCTCGTGCGCGGGGTCCCGGCAGCAGCGTGCACGGGGAAGCGTTTGGGCACTGCACCGCCCTGCGCCATGCCCTTCAGCGGCGTTCTCGGAGGAGAAAGCTTGCGGCGTGCACCCAGGCGGTGGTCCTGGTGGTTTTCTTTGTAATTGGCGGTCCGAGGTCCGGCCTCAAGTGGGAACGGCGTCACCATGATGAGCGGACGGCCGGGCCGAGTGCCCTTACAGTTCCTGCCGGATGAGGCCCGGAGCCTTCCCCCGCCCAAGCTGACCGACCCGCGGCTCGCCTACATAGGCTTCTTGGGCTACTGTTCCGGCCTGCTTGATAACGCGATCCGGCGGAGGCCGGTGGTGTCTGCGGGTGAGGGCTGCGCGGGCTGGATCGGCTGGGAGGAGAGGGTTCGCGGGGCTGAGGGCCGGTTCCCCCATGGGCTGCCGAGGTGCTTTCGCTTTTCCTAGTCTTTTCACCTGGCAGGCCCCGCCTCGCCTCCCTGGGGCATCTGCGTCCCGCGAGCTCTTCAGAACCCGGTAGGGCCAAACTGTCGTTTTGCACTTAAGGAAACTGAGGTCATTGAAACCCACGAACCCACAAGTGAGTCTGTGAAGGGCCCGGGACTGCCAACTCCTCTCTCGGTTCGGTGTGTGCAAAAATCAGCGTATACTTTGTGTCATGCCCTACTGACGTGTGTCTTGTGTCTTTATCTTCAGAATGCTGTTTGGGGAAGTCCTACCCACAGTGAAGAAAGAGAGCTTTAGAGGGGTTAACGCATCTTCCCCAAGGTCATATGGCTATTAAGTAGCAAGCCTGTTTTTAGACCTCACGTCTATATTCAAAGTCAGTGCTTCTCAAAATTACTGTGCATTCTAATAACCTGGGGATCTTGTTAAAATGTGGATTCTGATTCAAAAGGTCTGGGAAGAAGTCTGCTGTTAACAAGCTCCCAGATACTGCTGGTCTGGGGACCCACTTTGAGTAGGAGAGGCTGAACCTCTGGGCTGTATCTATCCATCTATCCATTCATTTGTTATTATTTAAGAGAGACAGGGATAGCGAGAAAGAACACAAGCGAGGAGGAGAGGGAGAAGCAGGCTCTCCGCTGAGCCGGGAGCCTGTCTCGAGACTCAACCCCACAACCCCAAGATCATGACCTGAGCCCAAGGCAGAGGCTTAACTAACTGAGCTACCTGGGTGCCCCTGGGCTGTATTCTGTAGTAATGCCAGTGGCCTCCTGTCAGCTAATAGTTGACATGGTGGCTGTGCTAAGGGCAATGAATTTCCAAAGGGAAAAGAAGAGGGAAGCTTTGGAAGAGGTGTGTTTGAACTTAGCTTTGATTTATCAGGCAAATACTAGGAGAGAGCCGTCCAGGCCCATGGGAGGCTAGTGGAAGTAAATGGAGGCTCTGAGCCGGGGAGAGTTTGATGATTGAGTGTGCAGGGTAGGGTGATAAAGCTAAGAAGGAGATTTAGGTAGATAATGGCAATTTATTCTCTAGGCAGACAGGAACCTTTTTAGCTTTTGAGAGCTGTTGAGGGGGCAGAGTGGAGAGATGGAGTAATCAGTCTTTGTGTTTTGTTTGTTTGTTTTTGCAGGTAGGCTCCATACCCAGTGTGGGGCTTGAACTCACCACCCTGAGATCAAGAGTCGGATGCTCTACCGACTGGTCCAGATAGGGACCCCAGGCCTTGTGTTTTATTATTTTATTTATTTATTTATTTATTTTTTAAGATTTTATTTATTTATTCGACAGAGAGAGACAGCCAGCGAGAGAGGGAACACAAGCAGGGGGAGTGGGAGAGGAAGAAGCAGGCTCCTAGCGGAGGAGCTGGATGTGGGGCTCGATCCCATAACGTCAGGACCACGCCCTGAGCCGAAGGCAGACGCTTAACCGCTGTGCCACCCAGGCGCCCCTATTATTTATTTATTTTGAGAGAGAGAGCGACCCCCGAGATCATGACCTGAGCCAAAATCAAGTATCAGACACTTAACTGTCTGAGCCACCCAGGCACCCCTGGGCCTTGTGTTTTAAAAGGAAGGTCAACTTGGGGCATCTGGGTGGCTTAGTCAATTGAGCAGCAGCTCTTGATTTCTGCTCAGATTGTTATCTCAAGGTTGTGAGATTGAGCCCCATACCTGGCTCCCTGCCCAGTGGGGAGTCTGCTTGAGATTCCCTCTCCCTCTGTCATGTCCTCTCCACCCCGCTCTTACACACACTCACTCTCTCAAATAAATAAATTAAATAAATAAATAAATCTTTTTTTTTTCCTTAAAGGAAGGTCAACTTTGTCAATGCAAAGCACTGATTGGAGCCAAGGTGCTCAGTTAAGAAGAAAGCTAGTACAGTAGTTCAGGCAACCAGGAATCACCTCACTTGTGCCTCTTTCTGCACCTTCCAGCTGTATGTCATGCCTGAAGGCCAGCTCCCAACTCACCAAATCTCAGCATTTCCAGTGCTCAAATAGTATTGAAATCCCATCTCCTTCAGATATGACCCTCTCCACAGAAAGGAGTGATCTTTGTCTATTTCTGTCTTTAGGAAGATGAGGTTTTCTCCCTTTTCATCACCACTCCTGTCGTTCCCCAAGCCTGTCGTTTGTTGTAATGGAAAGAACTCCACTTTGGAACTAAATGGCCTTGCTCCACTGTCTCCTATCTGTGTCAGCTTCGGCAAGTTACTTGGTCAAGCCGTTCAGAGGCAAAAAGTATCTTCATCTATAAAATGAGAATGAGTGGGGCACCTTGGGGACACGGTTAAGCATCTGACTCTCGGTTTCGGCTCAGGTCATGATCTCAGGGCTGTGATCTCAGGGCTGTGACCTCAGGGTTGTGAGATGGAGTGCCGTGTGGGGTGGAGTCTGCTTAAGACTGTCTCTCCCTCTCCCCTCCATCCCCCCATGCTCACTTGCTTGCTCTCTCAAAAAACCAAATCTTTTAAAAAATAAAATGAGAATAATTAATCTTTGCATTTGTGAGAATTAAGTGAGCTGCTGTAGATAAAACGCCTGGCACACAGAAGGTGCTGGACAAAGTTTCCATTCCTCAGCTGTTGTTATGCAAACAGTTTACCATACATTTATTTGTTCGGCATTTACTGAGCTCTTTCTCTGTGCCAGGCAGTATTACATACCGGGTATATGGGGTGAATAATACTGTCCCTGACCTCGAAGAGCTCTTAGTCGAGTCAGGTAAACAGTCCATTATGGATCTAGGCATGACAGAGAGTGTGTTTTCATAGAAGTAGGTGAGCAGTGAGCAATTTGGGAGCACAAAGGCGGTACGGATTGAATAGAGACTGTTCCAGAGGAAGAGCATAGTAGTCAAGAGCGCATGATTTTGGATTTGACACCACCTCCATTCTACTAGGCATTTGATTCCGGGGAAGTTACTTACCTCCATGAGCTTTAGTTTCCTTATCTATGAAATAGGGATAATATCGCCTCTGCGTGGCTGTGAGAACTAGATGAGATGATGTATAAAGCCCTTAATCCAGGGCTAGGTGTCAGAGTTCCTGAGTTTCCTGGGTGTCCCTAAGTTGCTTTGGAAAACTTGGGTCTTGAGGACTTCATTGAAATGGTTCTCAGCAGCATTTATTGATGCATATTGTGTTTGTCTAGTTTAATGACTATCATATAGCAGTATTCAGTATTTATTGAATAAATAAGTATAGGTAGATGGCAAGGAAGTCTAAAACATGGTCCCAGTCCCCCAAAGATTTGCAATTAGATAAGCATATCCATTTAAAAGACAAATTGTGGTACAAGTTTATGCATGTAGGGTAACAGGTGTGACAAAGGAATGGGAAAGGACAAAAATATGATGGATTTTCAAAACTACAGCCATGGAGAGTACCTGGCATTCTGTGGGTAGTATTGGAATATTCTATAAATGAAATCAGGTTGTGCAGATCTTTTTCAAGTTAGCAGAAAATATTAAATAGAATTTTTTCTTAAGTTTTTCTCCAGTCTGGAGTTCTAAACCCCTGTTGGTAGTTAACACTTACCCGCCTTAAATATATAGTTGGTATCTGAGTGTAGTCCACAAAATTAAATATATTTGTTGATTTCTAGTGTAATATATCAGTAATTTATGGTATTCTGCAAAGAGCACCATGGCTTCCAAGTTTAGATTCACTTAATAAAGAAAGGGAAAATGATTGTAGAGGGGTTGTGCATGTAGTGGGAGGGAGACCACCACTGAAAGGCAGGAAAGAGGTTAGGGAAAGGGGGACATGGGAAGAGGCCAGGCCATGCCTTTAGGGCTGGACAATGACATCATCATCTGAAGCATTCAGGAAGTCGTCTTCTGTGAAGAATATGGGTTAGCATAGAGAGTCTGGGTCTTTGTGTAGTCCAGTGGCACACCGTAGAACCCAGCACACTTTGGTTTGCTGTATGGCAGGTGGCCCATTAGGGGAAGCGATGGCAGTTTGGGGTAAGGGAGAATGCAAGAGTCGGCCCTGTCCAGTCCCAGATCTTAGTAATATTTTGCATTTTTATTGTTTTACACATTTTTCCAAAATATTTTTACATGCATTTTCTTTTGGTTTATATATAATCCTACTGTAAGAGTGATACGATAGATATTAGCCTTGTTTACAGGTAGTAAATTGACTTGCCCAAGGCCATTTATCCATTTATTAAAAGTTATTAAGTGCTGTCTATATGCTGGTACACAAAGATGAAGTAATCATTGGCTTTGCATGGTAGTAGATGGAAATAACTTCTGTAGCAGTTTACATATTGAGAGGAGTTCACCCTGTTAACGTCATTAAGGAAAGTTCTGGGAAGACTTCTTAGCAGAAGTGATGTCTGAATTGAATCTTGAAGGATGAGGAGATCTCTGGGCAGAGAAATAACCGGTGGGTGGTATAAAGAAGCATGAAGGCGTCTAATTTGCATGAGGAATTACAAGTAGTGAGCGTTGCTGGAGCACAATGTGCGTATCAGGAAGTGTCAGATGAAGATGGAAGAGTCAGCTCATGTAGGGCCTGGGAGGCCATTATCTAGGAGTTTGGTCTCCTGTTGGGTATAATTGTGAAGAATAAGGGGCTGACAAGCTAGGTTTGTATTTTAGTAAAAATTCCTCTAGTGACAGGGTAAAGACTGGAATAAGTGTGGAATGGAAGATGAGATAAGAGAGAGCAGTTAGTGTGAGTGAGAGATGAGTTCCCTGAAGTGAGGCAACGAAATATTTACAAGGACTTGACAGGACTCAGTGACTGGAGCGGGGGGGGGGGGGGAAGAGGGTAAAAAAAGAAAAAGGGATGATTACTGTGTTTATTACTCAGGACTTGACTTCCTGGGTGAATGGTCTTAAGAGGAAGAGGTATGACTAGGAAGAAAGGACGTTCATTTGAGGGTATTCAGGGGAACATACATGTCAAACATTTGGATATATCTGTTATTCAGCATGGGTGTCTGAGTTGAACACACTTGTAGGTCACCAGTATGTGGACAGAAGATAAAACTATAGGAATAAACAGAGTTCTTCAAAGGAATACGTGTGGGATAAGAAGAGGGCTGGGGAACAAATTCTGGGGCATAGCTAGAAAACCAAACCTGCAGTTAGCCTTTTTAAAAAGATGCTTCTGTGTATAAAGTTCAGACCTTTGGATCTCCCCTTCAGAATTAAATTTTGGCTTTCCCTAGATCACGTGACTTGATCCTCTCCAGTCTCATTGTAGGATGATTTTTTAAATATAGTTTTTGAATAGGTAATTCATACACATGGTACAAAATTTAAAAGGTAAAAAGAGAACTGATATATATTTGTAGAGTAGCTGGCTGCTTTGGTAATCAGTAAATATGCAAATGTAAATGGGTATATGGAGAAAAACCAAATTGCTTTTCGAGCATTTGTAAAGGACTTCATCTCTGTCCCATCACATCCTGAACAGGTCCTGGTATACAAGTTAGTTTAGGTCTTCAGGATTTTGTACTAATCCACCTTTTCTCCTGAGGAAATTTATAAAACCTGAATTTTAAAAATCTTGGGTTCCATTAATAGTTATGTTTGTAGACTTAATGTTGCTTTTCATAATTGCCAGATTTTTTTAGGAAGATATATCAAGGTCAAGGCTGTTTTTCCAAAAGAGCCATGTAGAAGAGCCTTTTTTTTTTTTTAAGAATGATAGAAGAAATGAGAATTGATTGTATGTCTGAACTGCAAAACTGATTATAAATATACATTGACTGATATTTGCTTTCTTTGGGGTTTGTCGTTTGAATTTTAGGTTTGCATCGCCAGCTCCTATATGTTACTTCCTTTGTCTTTATTGGATATTATCTTTTAAAACGTCAAGACTATATGTATGCTGTGAAGGACCGTGATATGTTTGCTTATGTAAAATCACATCCAGAGGATTTTCCTGAAAAAGGTATTTCAAGTTAACTGTAATGAACCTCTTTCTTTTTTTTTATTTTAAAAAATATTTATTTTACTTATTTCTTTAAGATTTTATTTATTTATTTGTCAGAGCACAAGCAGGGGGAGCAGCAGGCAGAGGGAGAAGCGGGCTCCCCGCTGAGCAAGGAGCCCAATGAGGGACTCGATCCAAGGACCCTGGGATCATGACCTGAGCTGAAGGCAGACGCCTAACCAACTGAGCCACCCAGACGTCTCCCTTTTTTTTTTTTTAAGATTTATATATTTATTTATTTGAGAGAGAATGAGAGAGCGAGCACTAGGATGGGGAAGGAGAGAGGGGGAGAGGAAAGGAGAAAAGCAGATTCCCTGCTAAGCACAGAGCCCAGTGTGGGGCTCAGTCCCAGGACCCTGAGATCATGACCTGAGCCGAAATCAAGAGTCAGAGGCTTAACTGACCGAGCCACCCAAGTACCCCTAGTTAATCTTATACATGCCTGTGGCTTCGGGTACCTTCAGTATTCTGGTGACTCCCACATCTTTGCCTATCAACTAGAATTGTCTTGAATCTGGCCGAGTACCTCTGTGTCCATCAGGCAGCAAACAGAATTTATGTCCTCTCTGCCTGTGTGGACTTCTGTTCTGTGCTCCGCACTGGTGAGTGGCACTACTGTCCACCTCGCTACTCCAGCCAGAAGCCTAGGAAGCATCTTCCAGTCTTTCTTTGAATTCTCATTAAGCCTCAAGTCTTGCTGTTCTACTTCCTAAGTGTTTTTCAATTCTAAACTTCCGTCTCTCTCCCACTGCCACTCCGCCACCACTCCCCCAGTTCATACCCTGATAATCTCTTGCTTGGACTGTCGCAGTTGCCTTCAGCTCAGCTCTGCCTTCAATCTTACCGAAAATCAGGTCTCTGGATAAATGTAGATATGCCTAAAAGGGATTGCTTACAGTACCTGTCCATTGCCTTTAAGATAAAATCCAGACTCCTGAGGAGGGCTTCTTTTCCCAGGCTGAGCTAATTGCCTGCTAGAGAGACTTTGCCCACGGCTTTTATCCACAATGTGACATGCACGTGTCTGTGTCCCTCACTAGACTGTAGATTGATCTTTGTTTCCGCAGCCTCCAGTACAGAGCCTCTGCTAGTAAGCAATACATAATAGCTGACCTAATCTACACAGAACCCTGCGTCTGTGGCGCCTGTGTGACTCGGTCGGTTAAGCGTCTGCCTTCAGCTCATGGGGCTCCCTGCTGAGCGGGGGGCCTGCTTCTCCCTCTCCTCCCCATTCGTGCTCTCTCTGTCACTATCTGTCTCTCTTAAATAAATAAAATCTTAAAAAAAAAAAAAAAAGTAAAAGATTAAAAAAAAAAAAAAAACCACAGAACCCTGCCTCATCTCCTGTCACTCGTGTCCTGCCTCGTGAAACGCTGTGTCCTGAGCCTGCCGTGTTTCACTTTGTACACCCGGTACCTTCTTGGTCTTCCTCTTGCTCCACCTTCACCTGTCCACCAAGCAAATTTCCGCTCAAGAGTCATCATCTTAAAGAAGCCCTGACCCAGTGACAAACAGGCTTTTCCTCAGCACACCCTACTTATTGCTCTTCAGCTGTGAATTTGATTGTAATATAACTGTTTTCTTGTTCGTATTTTACAAACATATTTACATAATACAGACGTGCCTATATGTGAGTGAGTGAATGAATGAATGTAGAAAATTTTTGGACTTGGAAATATATAGATTTTAAATAGATTTTCCTATTCATATAAATATTAAGCATTTAAATTTCATTATACTGAACGATGGTCTCTAAGGTCCTGTTTAGCTCTGAAATTGTATTATTCTATTTAATATTCCCGCAGCCTTCAGTCACATATGTGATGTTAATGGGGGATCAGAAAGGTACAGCTTTTTTTTTTTTAACCAGTGAAGAGTTCAAAGGCTAGAGCACAAAGCCATGAATACTGGATGTATCAGGGACGGGGAATACTCAAAACTGTTGGATGTTAGAGTTGGAATCTTGGGAATATTGATTCCCAAGAGTGAGACCCGTGGCAGAGCAGCCCCAGGCCTCTGGCTTTTTGCCTCCTCTGTGTACCAGCTCCCTCTGGGGGCAGGGGCTTGTGTAGCCTCACAGACTCATTCTGGCTGAGCAGCGCGTTAGTGGCAGGTGTGCCAGCAGCCTCCTGCACGGACAGCAGGGACCCGGAAGCTTGACTGCCTCAACTCCTGGCCCTCCCAGCTGACCTGTGCCTCTCCCTGTTCATGCCTTCCTTTACCCCTTCAGCCAGGACCCCCTGGCAGCACTTGGCGCCTCTGGGCAGCCATCTGGATGTCACCACAGAGTCTTTCGAAGTTACCCTTCGTCCGGTGAAACAGAATGTCTCAGTGGTTGCCAAACTATGGTTGAGGGCAAGAACATAAGGAAATTCTTAGGAGTTTATGTCTATAAAAATACTGTGTTAATTTTTCTTTAGGAAATGTGATTTTTAAAACATAATTTAAAAATAAATTTTTTGTGATCTTTCCCTTTATAGATAAGAAAACTTACGGTGAATTTCTTGAAGAATTCCATCCAGTGCGTTGAAGTCTCCAAAATGCCTACTTTGGTTTCACTGATACCAGTTATGTCTGAATTTTGTGGAACATGTTTCCATGATATCTGAAGTTTATGTTAATGCGTATGTTAACACATTATGATTAAAATGGTCATCATGAACACTCTGACTCCTTTTTGTCATAATAAAAATAATTCATCAGGGAATGGTCAGTTTCCATTCACCCAATTTTAAGAAGACATCTGATGGATTTAAATGGAGTTTAGCTCAGAGTTGGCAGGCGATAGCCTGTGAGCCAAATCTTGTCTATTGCTAGTACGTTTTATTGGAACACAGCCATGCTAATTTGTTTACATGTCAGTGGCTGTTTCCATGCTGCAGGGGTAGAGTTGAGTGGTTGTGACAGAGACCTTATGGCCTGCAAAGCCAAAAATATTTAATATATGGCCTATTACAGGAAAGTTTTGCCTGTTCCGGTTCTAGTAGAAAGCGAAACAAAGTAAGCCAGATTATGGAGGGTTTTCTGAATGATGCAGAATAATTTGGGCTTGATCCTGTAGATGGTGGGAAGTCACTAAAGGATTTTAGTGGAATGACATGGTCGGGTTTGTGTTTCTGAGCTCTCTGCAACAATCAGTAGAGAGGGTGCTTTGGAAGGAGAAGACTCAGGACCAGGAGAACAGAAGGCTGATGCAGCAGAGGGGCCTTTGCTGTAGATGGATCACCCTGGAGAAAGTGGGCTCAGCAGCTAACGCTGTCGACAGCTACACTCGGTGGCATTAAAAGGAAAAACCCCACCTACGTGCAATAAATTTACTCTTAATGACTTTTTGAGTCCAGATGTTTGTGCAAAACGTTTCCATGCTCAAATTTATAATCAGATTCGTTTTGGGAGATC
The DNA here is from genome assembly GCF_023065955.2 of Ursus arctos. Taxonomy (NCBI): domain Eukaryota; kingdom Metazoa; phylum Chordata; class Mammalia; order Carnivora; family Ursidae; genus Ursus; species Ursus arctos. The sequence continues at coordinate 50,555,521 of NW_026622897.1, forward strand.
AGTAAGGTTATTTCTCTACATGATTTCCAATTAGAATGAATATAAGCGCGTGGTTTCTGGGCAAAATCAGATGAGTTCCATGTCTGTTCTCTTGGATCTCACTTGTTAAAAATGAAATCATGCCTGAGAAATTACTTCAGGAGCTAATAAAGATATATACAAGTTTTTGTTTTTTTTATTGCTACTCCAACAAATACAAAGTATTGTTCATTCGTGCTTGGCAGGTACAGGAGTGTGAACCATTCATCCCAAGGGACTTCGCCATCCCTTAGTTCTGGAGGGTAAAAAGTAAGGGCTAGAGCAAATACAAGGTGAGGGTGCGAGAAAAAAATCAACCTGTGATAATAGCACTCACATGCCAGGGGCTTTTGATTCATCATCTTGTTTAATTTCCGTAACAGTCTTGTGAGGCCAGTAATACCACATTTTAGAGATGAGGAATTTTAGGCTCCAATAGGTTAAATAACGTCCAGGGTCACATGGTGAGTGACTGCCCAGAGAAAGGCTGTGGCTTTCATTTGGTCAGAACGAAAACGATCACGTTCTACCATAGTTCTACCGTAGCACGGTGGCGGGTACCATCTAGCTCCTCGTGAACCACTGGCCAGCCCCCAGCTGGAGAGAGGAGTGAGGGCAGTTGTGAATAGCGACAAGCATCCTAAAGCGACCCGGTGCCAAGCCCACAAACTGGCGCTGCGAGGGAGGCAGGGAAGCATCCCAGAGAACCAAGCCGCCGTTTGCTTCCAGCTCCAGGTCCAGGCCGTGGCCGTCGGCCTCAGAGCTAGGGAACGCTTCCGTGTCCTCACCACGCAGTCTGCCTTCTGTCACTGAAAGGGATCTGTGGAGAGCAGAGATTTACAAAACCAGGTCAGTATGAATTCCTATCCCGTGCCTACCGAGGCAGGGAAAACACGCAGCAGCTCAACGGTAGTGCGGCCGCAGGAAGAGTTACCAGAGCCTTGGTGGCAGCTGGTTCACCTCCACGTTTTACTGACGGAAACTGCAATGCGGAAGCTGAAATACGTTGTCTGGGGTCACACGGAGGTCAGTGGTAGGACCGGGACAAGAGCCCAGATTTTTTAACTTCTGCTGTACCAGACCGCCTCCACGAAAACCAGGTCCCGGCGTGCGGACACCGCCCCGAACTGCTGCTCTTGGCTCTCAAGGCGCTGGGCTGGTCAAGGACAGCGCTTGCTTGCTTGCTTGCTTGCTTGGTTTTTTGTTTTGTTTTGTTTTGTTTTTTGCAAAGGTTGACAGAAGTTGGATTTTTGTTCTAGTTTGTTTTTAGGATTTATTTGTTTATTTGAGAGAGAGAGAGCACAAGCAGGGGGGAGGAGCAGAGGGAGAGGGAGAAGCAGGCTTTCCGCTGGGCAGGGAGCCCAACGAGGGGCTGGATCCCAGGACCCCAGGATCATGACCTGAACTGAAGGCAGACACTTAAACGACTGAGCTGCCCGGGCGCCCCTGTTTGTTTTTCAACTGAAGTATAATTGACACACAAAGAGCGGGGGTTTCTCCCTCCTCTGTCATCCCCAAGCCCCACCTGCAGCCAGGCTGCAGAATCCTAAGGAGCAAAGGCAGCTCACTGGCGTAGAGGAAGGGACGGGGCTGCAGTTAGCCCCGCGCTCATTCCCATGTCTGCTCTGCCGTTCCCTGCATGACCTTGGACTCCTTTCACTTCTCTGGCCCCCAGTTTTTCATCTGGAAAAGGGAATGATGGTTCCGTTAGAAAATTGATACGCAAGTGATTTTAAACTACAAAACCATTCAAGTGCCAGTAGTTATTTTTACCACTACTGTTACTCTTCAGTGAAGAAACGGAAACCCAGAGAAGTGAGCCGGGGAAAGCCAGGCCTTAGTGGTGGAGTCATAACTCGAACCCCAGCTGACCAAGCATTCACATACTTACTAGTAAATGCACACACGTGCAAGCACACATACGTGTACGTAGCTATGCATTCACAGGCCACCTTTCCCGCTATCAGCGTGCAGTTCATGGCCATTACTCACCAAGCCTGGGTCAAGAGAGCAAGACAGACCTGGCCTTGAGCCCTCCCAGGTCTTGGCCCTAATACCCTGAAGTGAGGGTGCCTGTCCGAGACCCAGGCTCTCCCGCTCCCACTGGGTTACATCTCCCCCTGGAATGTCCCTCAGTGGACTCTGACACCCACCAATGCCACCATTACCTTCCCCAGAGTCCGAGGCCTACATGGCCAGTCCCATTATCTCCTGGTACCTCCTCGTCACCTGCTCAGCTTTCAGGGTGAGGTGGGTGAGCACGTGATGGAGGCTGGTAGAGTGCAGGTGGAACTGAGCTTCCAGGTCCGGCCGCCCCAAGACCCTCTTGTCCCCGCCCTCCTCTGTCTCTGCGGCTTCCTGCTCAGCCTCGCGGGCTCTGCCACCTGCCGCCTTGGACCACCACTCCTCGCGGGGCAGCAGCCCGTGGTCCACATCCACGCGGATGGCCTTGAGCATGGTGAAGTAGTTGTAGAGGTCGGGGGCCCCATCCTGAGCCTGCTGCCCCTGCCCGTTCAGCTGCATGTCCCGCAGGAGGCTGGGGATCATTACCACCTGCTCCATGTTGCGCACCACGGCCGTGTAGCGCTCCATGACGGTCAGCAGGCAGTTCTTGGGGTAGTGCTTGGTTTGCGCCTGCATGGTGGCTGCTGCTTCCACGCTAAGCCCAGCACACTGGCCCAGCACTACTTCGAGACTACTTTTATGTCTGGGTGTGACAGCAGTTGGACAGGATGCAAAAGCCCCGCCGATGGGGCAACATGACCCTTCTTTAGGCCAATCCCAGGCCTTGGGTGCCCGTGTCTATATCAGGCGATCCATCTGCCCAAAGACAGACCTGCCAGCCCTCTGTCTGTCATTTCAGCACTCCGAGACTGCCTCCACAGGAGCCCGCCCCTCCCCCCCATCAGCCTGACTGGCCAGTGAGAGGGAAGCGTTTCCCTTTGGCAACCGGCGCTCTCACCCCAGGGCGGTCATGAACTCTTCCAGGTTCTCTGAGACCACGCTGCCTCTTCACTGCCTGCCTCCTCATGCGCGGTGCCCTCGTTCAACCTGAGGTGCCCTGGCTTTGCAACGAGCTAGGGAGCAGGGTGTTGACATGAAACAGCTTCGTGTGGGGCCAGGAGCACTGACATAGGAGCCAGAAGCCCAATCCTGCCACTTCCCCGCTGCGTTTTCTGGTTGTTGGCTGGCTAACACTTACTGAACACCTAACTTCACACCAAGTTCTGCACTAAGTTAGAGTAACTTGCCCACCGCCCCACTGGAGCTGGGATGCCAGCTCAGGCCCACCTCTCTCCCACCTCCAGTTAGTGCTCTTGATTGCCTAAATTATACAAGTTAACTGGATCCCTATCCTTAGCTGTAAATTTGAGGTGTTGAGACGATCAAAGAAGATAAAGCCCATGAAAATGCTTTCTAAACCACAAAGCACGGTTCCCAGAGGATTTTAGATGAATGCAGGTCTGTCTATAATTCCACAAGTTGCAACTCTTTTCACTACTGGCCTAGTCCTTTGATCCGAAGTCTCGGGAGACAGTAATCCTTTGCACAGCACACCATCACAGTTGACACACTGCATTTGCTATGTTTATTTATGAGATAACGAGGAAAACTGAGGCCCAAAGAGAGACTCAAAGTTGTGCAACAAATGTCAGAGTCAAGCGGACAGCAAGACCTTCCACGTTCTGGTTCAGGCCCCTGCTTGCAACACTGCCTTGGGTGGAAAGATCTGCTAGATACCTTCTGCCCCAGCAGTGGGGAGAGAGAAGGAAGAGAGCATAGGGAGGGGGGTCTTGTCTCACCTAAGCCACCCTCACCCCACCCCAGGGTGGGAGCCCCCTCTGCACCCTCCTGACTAACCACTGTCCACTTGTCCACTCCCTCCCATGCCTATGGCCAGAGCTATAAGAAAGTTCATCTTTAGGTTGAACGGAGTTCTACCTCCCTTTAGCTCCTCCCCAGGAAATAGTAATATTCATCCCACCCCACCCCAAAGTCACCCGTCTTCACCACGCTTACAGGGTTGTGTGAAACACCATTTTCTAGTCTTTAACTCGCTTAATCCCCACAGCAGCCCTATGAGGCAGAAACACAGGAGGAGTCCTCTTTTCAGGTGAGGGAAATGGGACTGACAGGGAGGTACTTGCCCAGGTTCTCAACCATGATGAGGCTCAGCCCGGCCCAGCTCTCCAGCCCTCAGAAGAAAACCAAGGGCGTCCCTCTCGCCAAGTGCCCTTCATGGACTGGCTATGCACACAGCCACAGGTGAGCTGGGGTCATCCTGAGTTGGACAGGTGGCCCTGCTTCTCCAGGGCAGAGAGGGCAGCCAAGTCCAGGCCATGGGCTTGCTGTGAAAGGCAAAGCTTCCACTTTAACCTTTTCCATGTCGCAGATTGCAGGGTGGAACAGAGAACATGGGTCAGCTTTTCCTTCCTGTGGCTGTGTGGCCCTGGACCGGTCACTGCTCCTGTCTGAGCCTCAGCTCTGGTGTCATCGCGATGATAGTGATTAAGGGCTTACTTTTTGAAGCAAAGTGCTTGAAACAGAATTCAATCCTCCCAACAATGACATGTGGTAGGAGTTCCCCATTTACCCAGGAGGAAATTGAGGCCGACGGAGGTAAAGTAATCAGCCTAAGAATAGTTCTTAGGCAAGGAGGAGTTGGGATGAGTAAGAACTCCTGCCCACAGGTCATTTTGAGAATTACAGATGTTGTTTATGAAATATCTGGCGTATTGCAAGACCTCAGTAAAGGTGCACTGCCTCCTGGCGCTTCTGTTTTCCTCCATTCTACTCTCCCAACCCCTCTTTTATTTCTCCATTCCAGGACCTGCTACACACATTTCAGTTCATGTTGTATCTGTCCCGGGACCCAGTGCTGCAAATGCTCCATAGATACGAGCTGAATAATGACCATTAGATTCACTTCTCGATGCATTCTACGGTCTTTGGTCATCATGTCCAGTCTCCTTGAAAAACAGGGTCCCTGGCTCGACAGGGGACAGTAGTGAGGACTCTGGCAGGTGAGGGAGCCCGAGCGGCTGCAGCCACACCTGGCTCCCCCGGAGCGGCGTGCAACTGTGGGTGCTAACGTGAGCCTCTTTTCCAGAATCACTCCGCAGGGAAGGAGGAACGTGCCCTACTCCTGTCCCAAAAGTCTTCATCGTCCAGGTTGTTCTCCCAGTTCTTTACTGCAAGCAAAAGTCTTACTAAGTCACATGAGCCCAGGATTACCTCCACCAGTCAGTGGCATGAAGAATTTGCATAAAATTGTTTCCTAAACTATGAGTAGAAAAGACCAAGTTTTCGAAGTTAGTAAAGTGAAAGAATTTAACTTTTACAAATTACTTAAGTAAAGGGTTGATTAGTTCATTTCCAGCTCTAAAACATTTTTGGTTTGTTTTTGACCTTTATTGGGAAAAACATTCTTTTTTTCTAAAGATTTTATTTATTTATTCGAGGGGGAGGTGAGGAGCGGAGGGTGAGAGACAAGCAGACTCCACACTGAGCGTAGAGCCCAACAGGGGGCTCCACCTGGGGCTTGATCCCATGACCGTGAGATCATGACCTGAGCCAAAATCAAGAGTCAGAAGCTTAACCGACTGAGCCAGCCAGGCATCCCAGGAAAAATCATCTCCTCCTTCTCCTTCCCCTTCCCCTTCCCCTTCCCCTTCCCCTTCCCCTTCCCCTTCCCCTTCCCCCCCCTCCTCCTCCTCCTCCTTCTTCTTCTTCTTCAAGATTTTATTTATTTATTTGAGAGAGAGAGAGAACATGAGCAGGGGGAGCGGCGGAAAGTGAAGGAGAAGCAGACTCCCTGCTGAGTGGGGAGCCCGACACGGACTCGATCCCAGGACCCTGGGATCACGACCTGAGCTGAAGGCAGATGCTTAAACTGAGCCACCCAGGTGCCCCCAGGAAAAATACTCTTAAAATGTTTTCTCCTCAGGGAGGTGGGACTTCCTTTGTATTCAAACATCCAGGATGGCTGAGCAGTGGGTACAGCCAAAGACCACCAGGCCGGACCCGCCGTTTGGGATTGGGGCTGCTGCCAGGCCCACTTGCAAGCAGGCTTCCTGGGCTCCGGTGTCCTTGGCTGTAAAGAGAGGAGTTGGGAGCTCTCTGAAGGGAAGGCTCTTTCAGCCCTGGTTGTATAACTTCTTCTGAAGCCATGTCCAGATCCTTGAGGGCATGACCCTCCTTTTGAACGCAGGCCCCTGGTGCCTGGCTCAGGACTGGAAAGCGTGATGTGGACAGGGCTGGGACAGCTGACCATGGCACGGGGGCAGGCCAGAAGTGCCCTGCAAGTAGCAATTTTTTCATCTCTGACCCAGTGGCCCAGGGCCAACCGAGGCCTCCCTGGGCCTCTTCTGCCCCATCTATTCAACGAGGGGGCTAATCCTTTCGAGGCCCCCTCCAGCTCAGACGTTGGGGGACTGCACCTGAGCACACGACCGCCATGCCTTCTGTGTCATTCTGCCTCTGCATTTATGTCTGAATCCCATCTCGGGCCAGTCCGTTCCCAGACGGATTCCTGGACTGGGTCCAGAGGGACCGCGTGAGTGCCCCAGACGTGAGTGAGTGAGCGGGTGGGTGTTAGTGAAAACTGGAGAAAGTGAGCAAGCTGGTCATCAGGAGAACAAATGAGCCATGTGAGTGAACAAATACAGAACACACAGGAGCCCCGGGGAAGAGGGAGAGGACGGCAGCTGGTATCATCTGGCCAGCAGGCTACAGACTGAGACTGCCTCCAGGTCCACCTGGCAGGTGGAAGGCCCCGGATGAAATGTTGCTGAATGATCAACTAGCTGCCCAGCGTCTCTGATTAGAGAACAGAGAGATGGGATCTCGGGATGGGCTGAACTCAGAGAAGTTCTAGGAGTGGGGAGGGGAATGGAGGAAGGCAGGAAAGAAGGAACGTGGGGTCTTGTCAGGGGGTATGGTGGGGCAGGACAGGTGGTTTGGCTTCAGCAAGGTCCACTGGACTCAGGGGTCCTTGTTCTCCAGATGCCACATCCCAGGATTGGGAGATGATCTGGTCCAGCTGGGCCACTGCTGGTAAGGAAGGCCTGGCGACCCGGGGTGGGAGAGGTAACAGAAGATAGACTAGACCTCAAGTGTCACTGGATTTCCCCAGTCTTCCCCCACTCCCCTTCCCTTGCTTCCCTGCTCTTAGGCAGGGAAACTGAGGCCGAGTGAGTCACTTCCTGGAATGACCTCTGCAAAGCTGCCGGTGGCCTCACCCTCAGGCGATCTGAATGCCCCAAGTTGGATAAACTAATCCAACCCCAGATGCACTGGGGTCGAGGCCCCCAAAGTTCAGGCCAGGAACACCATGTGAATGTGGTACAGGGGGTAAGATGACCAAACAGTGCTCTGGGACTGCCAGTGTCCAAGCCACCCGGGCTGGGCTTGGGTCCAGGAGCCAGGGAATGCACTCAGACTAAGGTTGTGACAAGTTTCCTAATTTTAAAAGTGACTTTTATACATACGCGTCATCTGCCATCTGTGGGCCTCAGGCTGTTTTTCTTTGCACTGTTGCTTCAGTCCTGACCTATTGAGAAACACAAGGGGTCAAGAGTCAAAAGCTGTTCTACCCCCTACTCCAGATACTGAACCCCTGCTGTGCCACGGGGAGGCAGGAGGAAACAGGACACGGTCCTGCCCTCTAGAACCTGGCCCCTTTTGTCACCCAGGGGACCTCATATACTGAGAGCTTCCTGTGTCTGCACTATGCTGGGCCTGGAGCTATCAGAAGGCACAAAGCAGACAAGGCCCCCCACTCAGGCAGTTCATGTCTAGTGGGGAGAAAGCCGTAATGAACATATGCTCAGATAAATATGATACTACCATGTTGTGACATGTCCTAGAAATAAAATAAAATAATAAAATAAAATAAAATAAAATAAAATAAAATAAAATAAAATAAAATAAAATAAAAATAGCTAGAGCCTTGCTACTAGTTTACTACAGGTGTGGTTTGCAGACCAGCAGCTTCTAATCACCAGAGAGCTCCTCGGGAATGCAGTCTCAGGTCCTGCCCAAGACCTACTGAACTGGAAACATTTTTTTAAAAGATTTTATTTATTCATTTGCCAGAGAGAGCGTGAGAGAGAGAGAGGGAATACAAGCAGGGGGAGTGGCAGGGAGAGGGAGAAGCAGGCTCCTGAGCAAGGAGCCCAATGCAGGGCTCAACCCCAGGACCCTGGGATCATGACCTGAGGAGAAGGCAGACGCTTAGGCCAACTGAGCCACCCAGGCGCCCCTGGAAACTGCATTTCAACAATGATCCCCAGGGCATGTCTGTGGCCAGGGAGTCAAGCATTCACTCCAAACATGGTTATTACCCCAGGGAAGAAGCAATATCTGTGCCAAGGCCTGACTGCTCCCAGTGTCCAGGGGATCTATCTCCCAGGCAGAGGGAGCAATCATGCCACTGATCATAAAATATTCTTCTTAAAGACGCAACTGACTCCCTGGGTAACCGTAAGAGGGTCACTCCACTTCCCTAGGCCTCAGTTTACCAACTGCAAAATTCAGGAGGTGGACTGAGTAGAGACTCTCAAGCTGAAAACAATAAAACAAAACAAAACCAAAACCCCACAGTCTTCTGAACGGAGGATTTTGAGGCATCAAGAGTCCATTGACCAGCTAAGAGAGAGCTATTTGAGGGAGTGGTGGGGTCCCTTCTCTGGAGTTCTCAGGTCACCCCAAGAGGCCCAGGACTTTTCTGTTACTTGAGAATATAGGCATCTCTGCATTTCAGGGAATCCACCGCAAACTTCACTGTCCAAAGGCTCCGTGTGCATGGCTGACCAGCAGAGACCCAGGAAACTGGCAGGTCTTCCCACCCAGCCTCCACTCCCAATTTCCTCCCTGTCACACCCCTCTCTCAGTTCTGAGAAGGCCCAGTCCTTCCTCCCACTGATGCAACTAGGTTGGGGTCAGCCTAATGGCTTCTGGGCTCGCTGAGTGAGACACAGAGGCAGAAGTGCTCCCTTGCAGATGGGACAAAGGTCCAGATCATCAGAGTTGGGTGTATCATAGGGATCATGCAACCTGACCTCGACTTTATTGACGAAAAAACTGAGGCTCCAATTTATACTTCTTTTTTTTTTTAAGATTTTATTTATTCATTTGAGAGAGAGAGAGACAGAGCGAGTACAAGCAGGGGGAGGGGTAGAGGGAAAAGGAGAAGCAGACTCCCTGCTGAGTGAGGAGCCCAACGTGGGGCTCGATCCCAGGACCCTGGGATCATGACCTGAGCTGAAGGCAGATGCTTAACCAACTGAGCCACCCAGGTGCCTCTCCAATTTATATTTCTAATAATGTTTTATTCACTCCCCTGGAAGGACCTTACTGCTATATATATCACTTACAATAGGGCTAAGATATTTAAAAATTCTGTGACCAGACAAGATTAGTCACTCATACAGAAAATATGTCTGTCTCTCTTCTACCTGGGAGCCCCTGAGGGCAAGAAACTGGTCTAATTATTCCTTGTGACTCCAGGACCCCAGGAGCTCAAGAAAGTTTCCTTAGCTTATTGACTGAAAGGATGCATGAATAAAATTACTATGGGGATCTGTCTACCTGGGTGTGCTTCCCAGGTATTTCTTCACTCTGTCTTCCATTTTGTTCATTTGACCCCCTTCTCTGAGCTCCCCGCCAGGGAAACCCTCAGGCGGAAGGCTGTCAACGCCAGCACCCGGACTCCAGAGAGCTCAGTGGTGATGGGGCCTTGGCTCAGCTGCCTCCTTCCGAGATGGCCAGTCCTTGACAGAGGAGCTCCCGGAGACACCCTTGCTGGGGGGACCTCTCACTCTGCCCATAGGGCTGGCCCCTAGACTGGGACCCAGGCCAGAGTCCAGGAGGTGACTAAGGACTTCCTGCCCACCCTGGACAGGTGCTGGGAGGGGGCTTGGCTGGGAAAGGAGGAGACACTGATCAAGAGCCATAAGCTCATACCCAAAACTCAGCCCGTGAACCCCTCCTTCTGGGTTCTCAGGCCTCCCGCCCTCAATCCACCCGCAGCCATCTTTTGGGGCCTCCTTCTCTTTCCGGCCTGAAATCTACAGTGAGTCCTGCTCCAGCTTCTCCATGATTCCTCCTGGTACAATTGGACTCCTGTACGAGACCAGCCCTTCTCTAACTTAAATACCTTCAGTAATTCCTTGTACTCGTCTCCTATGGCTGCTTTTGGAACACAACTTTACCATCTCACGGTCCCAGAGGTCAGAAGTCCAAAATGGGTCTCACTGGCCTAAAATCAAGGTGTCAGCAGGGCTGTGTTCCTTTCTGGAGGCTCTAGGGGAGAATCTGTTCTCTTGCCTTTTCCATATTCTAGAGGGTGCCTTCATTTCTTGGTTGGTGGCTCCTTCCTCCACTTACAAAGCCAGCAAAAGCCTTCTTGTATTGCCACCTCTCTGGTCTTTCCTCTTCTAGTTACGAAAACTGTTGCTATTGCGTTAGGCCAACGGGGGTAATCCGGGATAATCTTCTTCTTTTTTTTTTTTTTAAGATTTTATTTATTCATTTGACAGAGATAGAGACAGCCAGCGAGAGAGGGAACACAAGCAGTGGGAGTGGGAGAGGAAGAAGCAGGCTTCCAGCGGAGGAGCCTGATGTGGGGCTCGAACCCAGAATGCTGGGATCACGCCCTGAGCCGAAGGCAGACGCTTAACGACTGAGCCACCCAGGCGCCCCCTGGGATAATCTTCTTAACCCAAGGTCCACTGGTTAGCAAACGTAATTCCATCTGTAGCCTTCATTCCCCTCTGCCATGCAAGCTAACATATTCACAGGTGCCGGGATTAGGACATTGCACCTACCACACTCCTCATCCCTTTCCATTTTATTCTACCTTACCATGCTAGTTCTTTAAACGAAACTGTATACAGAAGCCCAATGAATAAAACAGGTTGAGAAGAAATGGATTTGGCTGAAGTAGGACGAAGGGGGCTACATCTGCATCCTCTTGACCATCTTTCATTAGCCCTCGGGTCACCTCCAGAGAACCCGAGACTCCACACAGCGCAGCTGGAAAACCTTAGCCAAGATGAAGTCCAACGTGTTACCTTCGCATTCAAGGCCTCCACTTGCCTTTCTGACCTTACTCTCCGCCATCAGGTTAACAAATCTGAGACACAAAATATCAAAAATACTGATGACTCCTCAGTATGCCCGCACCCTCCTAACTCCGCAGTAACTTCCAAAGCCTCGCTTCCCCTCTTCCTACCTCACCCCCTTTTGCCCGGGCTCACCCCCCCAACCCCGCGGCTGACCTTTCCGACCAGATCAGCTCCCTCCCCCTATCGGACAGGCGGCCCAGGTCCTGGCTGCGCGGGTACACCCCTCATCTGCCTGCTTCGCACACCTAGGAGCGCCTCGCTGCAAACACTGCGGGCTCCTGGAAGGCTGGGCGGGGCGCCGGCGTCTGCTGTTCCCGCCAGCAGGGGGCGCTGCGGGGCCGGCGAGGACCTCAGCTCCGCAGCCTGGAGCGACGGCGATCTTGGACCCCAGCCAGCCAGCCAGCCAGGACTAGCCGCCAGCGGAAACACACGAGTTTCCAGGCGATAACTGTCCACCTGGTTTTAATAGAAAGGGGTTGGCCGATAGGGGAGAGCGTGGGAGGAAAATCTTATCATCGTTCCAGGACCCCACTCACAAGATAGGCGTCCTTAATGTTTTGTAGCGATTTATTAAAGGGGCTTGACTCAGCAGGTGAAAGCACAAAGGCGATCTCTTTTTTCCCTGCCATTGCCCTTTCGAACGGATTCTGTGGACTCATGCTTCACTGGTCCCGGATGAAATCTCGGCAGGTCCCCTAGCTTTTCCGAGTTTCCCGTTTATTGTTGGGTGATTAACTTAAGTGCAGGCCTGCGTTACAGCAAAACTCCCCCGGTTCCGGCCACCTCCTGCGGGGACACCTGCTGGCCGGGGAGGAGGCTGCGCGGCCTCGCGCGGCTGCGGCTGCTCCTGCCCCTCCGCGGGGCAGCTTCTGGTTCGCCGGGGCCGGTGGGGGAGGAGAAGCCACAGCCTCCGAGGTCACTTGGGCGTGGCGGGTTCCATATGCTGACACTTTTCTCTTAGCACTTTGATAGGCTCCTTGGAGACGCACCGCACTGTTCAATGCAGTACCCTTAAAGAGGCAGGTGCCTCCTCCTTCGCGCTGCTTACTACCCCTCGGCTTCCCCATTCCTTCTTACACCTCTAGCCTCATTCTGCTGGGGTCCCCTCACCCCTCAATGGAAGCCCTCTTCCGCGGGGTCCTTTTCCAGAAGGCGCACATTCTGCTCCTTTCCCTGGGATTTGTACGTGCTGCGCAGGGAACAGCCCCTTGCCAGGAGCCCCGCCGTTTGCCAGCTCCCACCAGATTTCAGACCCCAGAACCTCCCTTTCCAAGACTCCCAAAATAGTTCTCCTGGACCCTCTCTTTCCTGGTTTGAGGTGAGGGAAGGACAGCTTCTTCCAGTCCCTGATGAGGAGTGGGTTGGAGGACAGGCGACTCTCCAAAGAGAGCGTCCTCCCACGTTTCTGGGGGGTTTAGCTTGCTCCCCGTGGAGTAAGGACCAGGAGTAAGTTGAAGAGGAGCACTCTGCGCCCTGCCCTCCCTCCTTCGGAGTACTGCACAGGCGGTCCAGCCTCTCTGTTTAGGGTCAGCAACTCTGCCAATGTTTCAGGCTTTGGGGCGTCAGCTGAAATTCTGAGGTGACTGGGAAAGTCTTAGTTTACACCTTATTGGTCTCCAGACTTTGCCAGAGAGCAGGGTCTCTAACCTCAGCCCAGAAAAGACCTCATCAGAGGATCTACCCCAAACCCAAATTTCATCGTCACTCCCCCGCAGAAAACCATCACTCTCCAGCTGCTCCCCCAAGGCATGTCCTACCTCAGTTCCTGGGCTTTACAGACACTTCCTGAACGTCATGCTCTCTCTCTAACCTTTGCTTTCCTTCCACCAGAAGAGTTCTAGCTCCACTTCTCCACTTAGCTGACACCTCGTGGTTTTTGTAGACCAGAGCCAAAAATGTCGCCTCCTCCAGGAAGACTTCCCTGACTGTGACCCCCTCCACCATGTTTCCACAGGTCTTGTGACAAATAGTGTTTGGTTGTAATTAGCTCAGTCTACACCTAGCTCCTCACTCGATTCTGAGCTTTTTGAGGACATGGATGGTATTTGTTTTGTTGAGTGTGTTTACATTTTTTTGGTATGAAAATACCCCCCAATTCAAAATTACCCATAATCCCACCATTTCTTTTTGATATCATAGAAAGGACAAAGAGTCTCCCTTCTCCTGCCTGTCCTGCCAATCCTAACTCCTAACCTCCAGTGACAACCACTTTTAAGAGGATGGTAAGATTCCTTATTGCCTTTTCCTGGCATACGCATGCAGGCACACACACACACACACACACACACACACACACAGAGAATTTAATAATTCTTACTATACTTCTTGGTCCACAATTTCCATTTTCACTGAACAATCTCTCTTGGGTATCTTTCCATGTGAGTGCATATGATTCTACCTTATTCTCTTTTCTTGTAATTGTGTATATATACTTATACGTGTAAAACATAAAATTTGCCGTATAACCATGTTTAAGTGTACAATTTAGTAACATTAATTTCATTCACAGTATTGTGCAACCACCGCCAACCTCCAAAAGTTTTCAACACCCCAAACAGGAGCTCTGTACCCACTAAGCAATAACCCCTTATTCTCTACCGCACAACCCCTGATAACCTCTAATCACCTTTCTGTCTCTACGAATGGGCCTTCTTTTCTAATGGCTGACAATTACTCCGCAGGAGGAGACGTCGCCATTTATTTACCCATTCCCTGCTAATGGGCATTACATTCAAGGTGTTCCCAATTTTTTGGTAATACAAACAATGATCATAATACATGTGGGAATACTTTGTTAGAAGAAAGTCCCAGGGGTCGGCTGCTGGAACACAGGGTCTGTGCATTTAGAGGTCTAACAGATGCTTACCAGCCTTTGCATCAAAATTATCTTTAACATGAAGGTGCCTGACTCCCATCCCCAGTTATTCTGATTTAATAAAGATGAATTAGGGCCCAGCAACCTGAATTGTTAGAAACATCCTACCTGACCATTGTGATGTGAGACCACACAATGACAGACGGGGTTTGGGGCCTGAATCTGCTGCTTTCCTGGGCCCCCAGCATCCAGCCCTGGGCCTGCCCACAGAGAGGGGGTGTCCTCCCAGGGGCAACATCTTGAACTCCCGTGCTCCTCCCCACACCCCACTGCCACCATGCCAGGGCTGTCCTGGTGAGTCATCAGGCACAGCATGCTAGCCCCCAGGACGACAAAGCCGCTAAGGGAAGCTTGATTGAGGGACCGCGCCTCTCCCAACCTGGAAGCCCTGAGTCACGCTGGTTTACCAGGCAGCTCCCAATTCGAAGATTGCCCTTTGAGGGAGGCAAACTCACTGCTCCTTCGGATCAAGGCCTATCAGGGAAAAGCCTGCCTTATCTCCCTGGGGAAATTATGACTCACACGGCAGGACTGGTGGGTGGTGGGTGGAGGACAGAAAGCCACGGAGGGGCAAGAGAAAAGAGTCAGAGACAAGGCTGAGTTCCAGAAGGAAGATGAAAAGGTGAAGAAAAAGTAGAGCATCAGAAGAAGCAGAGAGGAAAGAGGCAGAGAGAAAGAAGCCCCAAGTCAGAGGGGAGACACAGAGTGGAGACGTGGAGGACGAAGGAGAAAACAAAAGGAAGGAGAATACAGAAAAGGAAGGGAAAGCAAGAAGGAGAAGGCAGGAGAAAGAAAAGAGAACATGGAGCAGGAGGTGGAGGCGGGGTGAGCTGCTTGCATGGTCTGTGCGAACAGTCCAGACAAAATCAGTACTCCTGCTCCCGATCCCAGCAGGGCCCCGGCGGTGGAGGTGACCTGGCTGAGTGTCAGGCCCTGCCTGTAAACCAGCTCGAGCATTCGGTCCTTGTAGTCACTGCGGGGGCGAGCTGCACTTGGGGCAAAAACATACTCTGAGGCAACCTCACCGTGTGCGCCTGGATGACGGGCACCACCGTCCTAGTCATTTGGCAACAGGGAATAAGATCCTCAAAAAAAGGTGCATATTCCTCGCACAGCACCTTAGACGTAAAGGGTGCTTGTTGCAGGGCTGTTTAAAGTAAAGGAGAAAAAAGAAAGAAGGAAGCAATGCAATGTGGCTTGATAGATTTATGAGACATTCACACAACACAAAGCCATGTGGTCGTTACAGATGGGGGTGCTGCAGAGCCCTTAATGATATGGGGGATATCCTCACGATCCTAGAGAAACACAAAGGGCATTCATGTTAATCAATCTTGAGAGCAGTATGCTTCAAATCTTCTTAATGGATAAGTGTGTAATGGGGGCGGCCCAACCTCTGCCCCCACTCAGAGGCCTTATCAAAGTTCAGTTCGGTGCAACCCTGTGCTAAGACATAGTCCTTTCTTTGACAATCTCAAGTCCAAACCCTACCCGTTCCCTATTAGCCCCATGCTCTTCCTTTTGGGGACACTCCCATTAAAGCCTTGGGGGGAAGGGAGGATTCCCAGTCCCTGCTCTCACAAAGAAGCCTGAGGGATTGGCTGCTGCTTCTTCCTGCCCCGGGTATAGCCAGGGCCCCACCTGTGGCCACAGCAGCAGAATCCACTGTTTCTGCAGGGTGATCTCGGTCAGGCTCCTGCAGCCAAGGCCCCATGAGCTCCTGGTCCTCAGCCTCAGTGAATACTGACAGCCTTCTAAGAAGTTTCCTTGTTGCTTAAGGAGGTGGAGCTTGCCACCAGAAGCCCAGTCGGACACTCCTGCTGGGTTCAGCTGCAGGGAGTTCTGTTCCCACCACACAGCACCCCCTTCCTTTGGGTTAAGGTGTCCTGGGGCCGTGTGAGGTGTCCTCCAGCTGGGGCCCACATACTAGGGCAGGCACCAGTGAATGGGGAGCTGGATGGGACGCAGATCAATCCTCCCCAGGAACCTAAGGGCAGAGGTCCTGAGTACGGGCATGGGAGGTACTCAGGGACAGCAGGCGGTGGGGTCCTATCCCCCACACAGTATCTGGGCTAGAGGCTGCTGGCATGCCCTAAAAAAGGGATCTGGGAAGGAGTAGGGAGGATATCCAAGCTCTCACTCAGCCTGTACCAGAGAGAGGCCTTCAGGGCTTCACGAGATGTCAGGGAGGGGGAATGGGGGGTTGCCCACCAGGACCAGGGACTGGAGGACTCAGGAGGTCCCAGGACTTGGGCCACTGACCACATTGCTTCCTTTGTGTTACCCCATCTCTGCTGGGCAGGCTTCTGTCAGAAACTCTTAGATGAGAAGGGTCTCTGGATGGATTTGCAGGAGCACTGGGGGAGTACTGGGGAACCCCGAGACAGGAGTGGGTAGCAATGATTTTTTTTAATAAACTTTTTATTGAAGTATAAGTTATCCACAGAGGAATGCACCCACGTAATTTTCACAAAAAGTAAACACACCTGTGAAACCATTTCCAGCTCAAGACAAAAAAAAACATGTCTCCGTGGCTCAGAAGCCCCCCCCCCCGCCCCATTTGGGTGGCAATGATTGTAAAGAGGGAATTGGGCAGGGTCTGGGAGCAAAGGAAGAAGGAAGGAAAAGATCCTCCCCCGGCCTGGGCTGATGTGTGGTCCTGCAGAGCCGGCAGGAGAGCCCCCTGCTTCGTTTTCACCAGCTAGTGTACTGGCCCTTATGCGGATCTCAGGGACACGCCACACGCTGGGCAGCCAGGACCCGCCCCGGAACTTGGCAAGCAGTTGATTAGCCATGGGCAGCCCTGCAGAGAAGGCAAAGTGCCAGGTGTTTGCAGAGACTTACAGACCAGATAGGGCCAGGCTGAAAGCAGGAGGGCAAACAGGGAAGAGGATGGTTTCCTGGCTGGGCTGGCAGGGTGTGTGCCCAAGAGGGTCTGGGAGCAGCCGGCCCCAGGGGAGTGGCCAGAGAGGACACTGTTTGCTCCCCGAAGTTTCTGTTTGTCCAGGAATGATTCACATGAGCTCCGCCAATCAGTCCCTCCTCCTCTTCCCCCATGGTGAGCGCCTGAGTAGGGCACAGCTGTGACATCAGGGAGACCGCGTTTGAAGCCCGGCTCCAGGCTGCACGACTTTGGGAAAGTCGCACTCCCTCTCTGACCTTGGGTTCCTCATCAGCAAAATGGGACAATAGCATGTACCTCCTAAGATTGTTGTGGAGAGAAAATGAGATCCTCCATAATTGCATTGGGCAAGCGCTCAATACATGTTTGTTCCTTTCCTTTGCCACTTTTTCACTTAGCGCACATTCTTTTGGGACCTAGTGTGTAGCAGGCGACTGTGCCAGCCATCGGGAGGAGGGTGGTGAGCAAGACAGATATGGGAACGGGTTGCCTCAGTGGAGCTTAGAATCCAGAGTGGGGCAGACATTAAATACACCAATGCTCGTCATGAGGAAAAGCACAGCGCGCCATGAAGAATCTCAGGGCTGCCTGGGTGGCTCAGTCGGTTGAGCGACCAGCTCTTTCGGCTCAGGTCATGAGCCCAGGGTGGTGAGATGGAGACCCGCATTGGCGCAGTCAGTGCGGACTCTGCTTGTCCCTCTCCCTCTCCCTCTCCCTCTCCCCTCCCCTCCCTTCTCTCTCTCTCGAATAAATAAATGAATAAATAGATTAAAAAAAAAAAAAGAATCACAGTGATGGCTTCCCCTGAGTGGTCAGATGGAGTGGTCATGGAAGGCCCCTTGAGGAAGGTGACATTGAAGCTGAGACGTGCAGGACGAGAATGAAGCCGGCATTTTGGAAAGTGGTACCTGAGGGGCTAAAAGGCACGGGGTTTAGACCCAAATGTATGTGGGTTCCAAATCCTGCTTCCACTGCTACTCAGCTGTGGGACTCTGGGTGAGTCCCCTTCCCAATCGGGGCCTCTGTTTTGTCTTCTGTCAGGTGTGGCTAAAAACACCCAGAACCGTGGGGACGAAGCCAACCGTGTAGAGAAGGTGCTGTGCGTGGAACCTGGCACGTGGTGGATACCCAGTACAATCAATGAAATTCCCTTCCTGTCCCAGCTCATGATTAACTGTCGGTGATGGCACAACAACAATGTATGCACACGAGAGCACCCATGTGCACACACACACACACACACACACTCAAGAACACCGTAAGCAGGACACACACGAGCTCACTCGAGCTGCATATTGGAGGGGAGGTTAATAATGACACCCTTTATAAAGCTATGGCAGCACCGAGGAGCAGTGGTCCCCAGGGCTATTAGCGGGACGGAGCCTGCAGAGGGTGAGGGAGAGAGCTGTTACCCGAACCCCAGAGAAGAGCTGTGTGGCCTGGGCACCTGACGGGAGCTGGGACCTTCAGATGAGGGGAGCAGCTGGCTTACAGGCACTGGGCGGGGAGGGGACTGAGAGAATAAGGACTCTGCCCTCAGCCTCCCCTTACCTTCTGATACCCCGCTAGGCCTCCCGTGGGACCAACACGGATGGAAGCCAGAGGGCAGGGAGCCTGTGGATATAATCCCTGGGGCTCAGCCTCCAGAGTGCAGAGCAGGGGAAGGAGGAGGTGAATCTGGAGAAACAAATGGCAGAGATAACAGCACAGGACCCATACCCACTGGGCCCCTTTAGAATGTAAGTGACACGTATATCCAATGGAACATGGCCTAAGTCCCAAGGGACGCTCCAGGGGTAGGAGCTCTCAGTGCTCCACTGAGAGCTAGAAACATATTTCTCATCCTCTCTCAATTCTACTTTCCTTCATATGTCAACTTCATTCTCAAGCTACATGTAGTGGCAAGATGGTGGCAGGAAAGGAGGGGTTGGTCCCCAGAGGGAACCTGGTCCTTCACAAGGAAGGATGGCGAGTAGAAGGCAGGCAGAGATCAGAAATGTTACACCTGTCCGCTGCAGTTCATGTCCGGATGCTTACCTTCCATAAACTCAGGTGACCGGGATTGGTACTACTGAGGCCATGCATGGGGGTCTCCTCTGCTTCACTACAACCAGCTGGGGGGATGTGGATCACTCAGGGCCATTCAGTCCCACCTCTGCCCTGAAGGGACATGAAGATTACCTAGGCCAGTGACCTTATTTTCCAGGTAGCAGAACTGAGGCCCAGTGAGAAGCAGGGCTTTGCACAAGACCACGTAGTTAATGTCAAGGCCAGGACTTAAACCCAGATCACACGATCTGCCCTCTACAGGACTTGTTTTTGTGTGTGTGTGTTTTTTAAAGTTTTACTTTATTTATTTATTTACATAATCTCTACACCCAATGTGGGGCTGGAACTCACAGCCCTAAGATCAAGAGTCGCAAGCTCCTCTGACTGAGCCAGCCGGGTGCCCGTACAGGACTCGTTCTTTAAAAAGAAACAACAGGGGTGCCTGGGTGGCCCCGTGGGTTAAGTGTCCAATTCTTGGTCTCAGCTCAGGTCTTGATCTCAGGGTCATGAGTTCAAGCCCCACATTGGGCTCCATGTCAAGTGTGGAACCTACTTAAAAAAGAAAAAAGAAAAAAAGAAAAACAAGAAACACCTCAAGAGAACGTTTGGAAGGAGGAAGGAAGAATGGATGGAAAAAAGGAGAAAGGGGAATAGAAGACAGACGTATACATAGTAAGAAATTAAGACAGTATCAAAGAATATACAATGAAAGATAATTTTCCACCCATGGCAGACTCCTGGTTCTCTCCCGAGAGGTAATGATGACCAAGTCTCCTGTGCATTCTTTTGGAAATTATCAATGCAAATGCAGGTGTATATATAATATATATTATTACTGTTACAATTTTTGTCTTGGAGACCTTTCTATATTAGCACATAGCGGTCTACCTCATTTTTTACAGTGGGTGTACAGTATTCTAGAATATGGATGCACTCTAAGTTATTCAACTAGTCCCCAAGTGATGGCCATCTAGGCTGTTTCTATTCTAGTCTTTTGCTTCTATAAACAGTGCTGCAGTGAACATCTCTGCATGCACACCGTATCTTTCAACACTTGTGCTCTAGAGACTGATCCGAAGAGTAGAAGTGGCACCCCATGGCTTTAAGGGGTTCATCCTGACATCACTTCCACTAGAAGGAACCAAGACTGATACTGTTGGAAGGGACCTTAGCCATCGTCAAGCCTAGCTGTCCACTTGGCCGTTATGTGAATGAGGAAACTGAGGCCCCGGGTCTGACAGGGGGCTGGTGGGAGATTTGGGCTAGACCACCGTGTGTTCCCAAAGAGGCTGTGGGGGGAAGAGGGCGCGGATGGGAGTCGGGCAGTGCTGGCTCTGTGTCCTGGCCTACAGGGCAGGGAGTGGCCAACACCACGGGCTCTGGAACCAGACTCCTGGATTTGATCCTGACTTAGAAAAATAGCCTTTCTAAATTTTGATTTCCTGCCTTGCAAAATGGGGATGATGTTGCTCTTCCTTTAGTCCTCCCTACAGGGCTTCAGTGAAGATAAAGGAGACAATGCCTATGGAGCAGAGGTGGCCTTTTATTACCATTCCCCGCTCTGGGCATCTTGGCTCCTGCTCCTTGCAAGGGGCATCTTTGGGGTTAAAAGGCCCATGAGTTGGTGAACTCGGGGTACACTTGGCCTCCAGCCATGTTCTGTGTCCCTGCAGTCAAGGCCAAGCTGAGCAAATTCTAACCTTTACACGGAAGCTCTGGCTGCCTCCTCCCTCCAGAGAGGAGCTTGCTGGGTCTGGGGCATGTCAGCGGGGAGGGCTTCAAACGGAAGCCCAGCCAAGCTTCCTCCCTATACAGGTCTCCAGGGATAGGCATCTGTGCCTGGCACCGCCACTACATTGCCTCCTGGACTCCTCCCGGAAACCCCGTAAGGGCATCACAGCTCCCATTTTCGAGGTGAAGACTGAGGCTCGCCGAGTTAAGGAGACTTGCTTCTAAATAAAGAGTTCCCTGGGCAGATTTGGAGGGCTTCCCAGGGGGATGGGAGCACATGTTGATTGATTATGAAGTTGATTCATGGAAGTACTACTTTGGGGGTTTACGATGTGGCCTTTCCATTGAGAGGCTGTCTCAGTCAAAGGTGATCAAAAAGGGACACCCCTCTTCACTCCTGTGGGACCTCCTTTTTCCAGTCCCTCCCCTAACTCAGCACCTCCCTCCTGCCTCAGGGCCTCAGGGCCCAGTGTACCCTTCCCTATCCACCCTCCTTCCCCTTCCCCTTCAGACCTCACCCCAGGAAGGCTTCACTACCCTGGTTCCCCACTAATAAGCCCACCATGATCTGGGTGCTCTCATGACTCTTTGGTCTTTACCGTCAGAGCCCGATCACCCTGTGTAATCAGATATTTATTTGTGTGCTTATTTATGAGCCTGGGGCCCTGCTGACAGTGAGCTCCCTGCACTTGGCTCCCGTCCTCTGGTTTACTACTCTTTCCCCAGTGCCTGGCACTGTAATCGACACATGCTGGGCCCTCAGGTATCTGTGTCCTTCCTCTCTAAGACGGAACAGCACTACCTGCCGCCAGTGCTGTTCTGAAGATTAACTGGGACAAAGCTCTCCAAGGTGCCTGGCCCAAAGTCAGGCCAGCCGGGCCCAGCCCGGGCCCATTCTCTAAGGACCTGCATATTTCTCAAGCTGGTGTGGAGCAAAGGGAAGGGAAGAGGGTCCTTGTGGGATGGCAGGGGTCTCCCCTGTTGCGAGGCCCACAAAGGGAGCCTTGTGTGGGACCGGTGGCAGGATGCCTTGTGGGACAGCTGGGCCCAGGGCTGCCAGGCCTGGGCTGTGCTGGGCTGGGCACTTGGCCACAGGCAACCCTCTGAGGACCCTTTCATCTGAGTCCCAGCTGCCACTTGGCTGGCTGGCTCAAAGCCCAGCCGCCTGGAGAGGAGAGGGGCTGGCAGCTTTGTCTCAGGAAGAACAAAGAGTGGGAGGAGTGGGAGGAGGGCAGAGGGAAGCAGTGCTTGCTCTTGGAGTCGGGCCAAAGGGAAACAAGATCCAGTCGTAGGCAACACCAAGGGGCTGTTTGAATTCTTTTGTTGCCATAGCATCAAACAAGAGAGGATTGCAGAGAGCATCTCAGGCCACATCCCGGCACCCACCACGTTGGAGTGGGGAATTAAGGCCGAGGGGGCAGAGCCTTGCCTAAGGTGATACACGAATGGCAGAGGCATAACTAGAGCCCTGGTCTCTCGTCGCCCAGGGCTGAAGGACTCTGGAAGAGCCGCTTCCTCTCTGGGAGCCTCGGGGCCCTCATTTGTGAAGTGAGGGCCTCAGAGGCAAAGTGGAGGGGCTGATTCCTAATTTGAATGCGGAGCATTACATGTGCCCATGGAAATAAAAGGAAGACGAGATCCATTCGAGTTGGGCTTTGAGACTTGTTTTCCACGGAGAATGAGCTGTGGGGAAAGGCATTCTGAACAGCATAAACAAAAGCAGGAAGGCATGGGAGTGCAGGCTGTGTTTCAGGGCAGCTGGGGCTGGGGAAGAAACAGGAAATGAAGCTAAACACCCAGGCTACTTGGTCATGTCAGAAGGACCCACTGTCCCTCCGAGTGTCCAGCCCTCCTTTCCGGGGTAAGGACCCTTCAGAACTCAGCCTCCGCATGGATTCATCCTGGCTCACGCGGCTGATCGGCCTGCCGGGAAGAGCAGGACTAGGCAAGGGTAAGTGGGCACGGGGGCTGTGCGGAGCCTGTGGGGGGCTCCCCACCCAGACACGGTGGGCGGCGAAGCCTGCCCTGCGCAGATCCCAGCAGCCTCCCCGTGCCCGATCCCATTTGCAGAGTCAGAGTGTTCAAGGTACATGCTCTGCCCAGTGTCTTAGCTCATTTGGGCTGTTATACCCAAAATACCATACGCCGTGTGTCTTGTAAACAGCAAACACTTCTTTTCAGAGCTCTGGAGTTGAGGAAGTGCAAGATCATGGTGCTGGTAGATTTGGTGTCTGCTGAGAGCCCACTTCTTGGTTCACAGATGGCCCTCTTTTCACAGTGTCGTCATACCGTAGAAGGAAGGAGCTCGCGAGCTCTCCGGGGGTCTTCTTTATAAAAGCACGAATCTTATTCATGAAGGCTCCAGCCTCATGACCTATTCTCTTCCCAAAGGTCCCACTTCCTCATACCATTACGCTGGGCATTAGGCTTCAACATATGAATTTTTGGGGAGCACCAACCATATTGCCCATTCAAACCATATCACCCAGACACAAAACAAATCTTCATAGTCACAGAAAGAGAATTTTGGATGAGAAAGACGCGGAGTCAGGTTGGCTCTGCCAGTTACCAGCTGTGTGTCCTTTAGCTGCCCACTTAACTTCTCTGAGCCTTAGTCCCCCCATCTGTAGAATGAGTCTAACTGCTTGGATGGATTGATACAAGTGTCTGTGTTCAGTGTACACACTCAGCACATAATTAATTTCTTTCCATTTCCCTCCTTCACTTGACGCAGCTGACCCCTCTGCTGGGAAGAATGCCACACAGTCCTCTCTCAACAAACCTCTCCCTTCTTCAAGACCCAGCTGCCATGCCACCTCTTCCATGAAGCCTTCCCAGATCTCCCAAATTGAAAAGCTGACTTCTTCCTGGAATGCCTTGTGCTTGTCTTATGGTGTTGCCTTTTCTTTTTTCTTTATTTTTCTCTTTTATACTTTTTCATGCTCACTGCAACGAATAACATAATGCAAAGATTAAGGGAAAAAATCAATAATCTCCCCTGTCCATTTCCTTTTTTTTTTTAAGATTTATTTATTTATTTGAGAGAGAGAACGCGCGCGTGAGCGAGAGTGTGCGAGCACACTGAGGAGTCGGGGGAGGGGCAAAGGGGGAGCGAGAGAGAATCTCAAGCGGGCTTCCCGTGAGCACAGAGCCCAAGGTAGGGCTTGATCCCAGTACTATGAGATCATGACCTGAGCTGAAATCAAGAGGCGGATGCATGCACTCTCACCTCTCTCTCTCATAAATAAATCTTCTTAAAAAAAACAAAACACTTTGTATCCAGATATAATTTCCACTGTATAGATTCCATCAGATAACTAAGATTTGGTTTTGTTTCATTTTGGACCTTTTTATTAAGTTTTTAATTTTAATTCCAGTATAGTTATCATACAGTGTTATATTAGTTTCAGGTGTACAACATAGCGATTCAACAATTCTATGCATTACTCATTGCTCATCATAAGTGTATTCTTTAATTCCCATCACTTGTGTCACCCATCCCCTCACCCACCTCCCCTCTGGTAGCCATCAGTTTGTTCTCTATAGTTAAGAGTCTGTTTCTTGGTTTGTCTCTCTTTTTTTCCTTTACTTGTTTGTTTTGTTTCTTAAATTCCACATATAAGTGAGATCATCTGGTGCTTGTCTTTCTCTGACTGGCTTATTTTGCTTAGCGTTATACTCTCTAGTCCCATCCGTGTCATTACAAATGGCAAGATTTCATTCCTTTTTACGGCTGAACAACATTCCATTGTACATATACACCACATCTTCTTTATCCATTCATCCAGTGATGGACACTTGGGCTGTTTCCATAGTTTGGCTGTTGTAAATAATGCTGCAATAAACATAGGGGTGCATGTTTCCCTTTGAATTAGTGTTTTTGTATTTTGGGTACCCAGCAGTGCAGTTACTGGATCATAGAGTAGTTCTATCTTTAACTCTTTTTTTTTTTTAAGATTTTATTTGTAAGTAATCTCTACACCTAATGTGGGGCTCCAAATCACAACCCTGAGATCAAGAGTCACATGCTCTACTGACTGAGATGGTGGAGCCCCCTATTTTTAACTTTTTAAGGAACCTCCGTACTCTTTTCCACAGTGGCTGCACCGTTTGCATTCCCACTAACAGTGCATAAGGGTTCCATTTTCTCCACATCCTCCTCCAACACTGTTGTTTCTTGCGTTGTTGATTTTAGCCATTCCGACAGGTGCGAAGTAATATCTCATTGTGGTTTTGATTTGCATTTCCCTGATGGTAAGTAGTGATGAGCATCTTTCCATGTGTCTGTTGGCCACCTGGATGTCTTCTTTGGAGAAATGTCTGTTCATGTCTTCTGACCACTTTTTAATTGTTTATTCAATTTAATTGTGTAATTGTTATTTGGGGTTTTTTTGGGTGTTGAGTTGCATCAGTTTTTTATGCATTTTGGATACTAACCCTTTATTGGATATGTCATATCTTCTCCCATTCAGTAGGTTGTCTTTTAGTTTTTTTGTTGATTGTTTCCTTTGCTGCTCAGCTTTTAATTTTGATGTCGTCCCAATAGTTCATTTTTGCTTTTGTATCCCTTGCCTCAGGAGACATATCTAGAAAAATGTTGCTGCATCCGTTGTCAGAGAAATTACTGCCTGTGCTCTCTTCAAGGATGTTTATAGTTTCATGTCTCACATTTAGGTCTTCAATCCATTTTGAGTTTTTGTGTGTGGTGTAAGAATGTGGTCTAGTTTCACTCTTTTGCATGTGGCTGTCCAGTTTTCTCAACACCATTGTTGAAGAGACTCTGTTTCCCATTGCATATTCTTTCCTCTTTTGTTGAAGATTAATTGACCATATAATTGTGGGTTTATTTCTGGGTCTTCTATTCTGTTCCAAGATCTGCCTCATTCTTTTTTAATAGTTACATAGTATTCCAAGGCATCAACAAATCAAAAATCATGGTTTATTTAATGGTACCTCTAAGTTTCTAATTTTTGATGCCACAAACGAAACAGTGATAAATGTATTTGTTCATATCCTTTCAGCGCAGTGCTTTTATTTCTTTTTTTTTCTTTTAGCAGTGCTTTTATTTCAATTGGATAGTCTCAAAAGTGGGACTATTGGATCAAATGGTATCTGCATTATTTTATTTTAGTAGATATGGCCGTATTATTTTCCAAAAAGATCACAGCAGTTCACATTTCAATCGGCTAAGCTGGATGAGCTATTTCCCTGCATTCTTACCACCTCTGGCATATTCTCAATATTTGCCAAAATGATGGATTAAAAACAGCACAGCATTGCTCCTTGGATGGCATTTTCTTAACCCCTACACAATCTCAGTAACGTCAGTTCAGTTTTTTTATTTTTCATTTCTAGAAGTTCTATTTGGCTTTTTTTCAAATCTTCGTGGTGGTTTTTTTTTTTTTTAATTTATTTGAGAGAGAGAGAGAGAATGAATGGGGTAGGGCGAAGGGACAGAGAGAGAGAGAGAGAGAAGCAGACTCCCTGCTGAGCAGAAAGCCCGATGTGGGGCTTGACCCCAGGACCCAGAGATCATGACCTGAGCTGAAGGCAGATGCTTAACCAACTGAGTCACCCAGGGGTCCCTGTCTGGTAATTTTTGATCATATCTTCTTGCTCTCTTTGCATGTTCTACATAACCCTTATATTTATTTAAGCACATTAAACACTTATTTTATATTCTATATGCAATAATCTCAATATGTGCGCAGCTTGTGGATCTGCTGACTCTTGCTCATGGTATCTTGTTTCCTTTTGTATTTCGGGACTTTAGATTGTGAGCTTGCATTTGTTGGACTGCGTGGGTTCTTTCAAGGTTGGTGTGACTGTGGACCTTCCTCGAGGAAGGGTTTTCATTTTCTTTGTCAGGCATCTGAGGGCACTACCAACCTAGGTCCATTTAAATTAAATTCCTAGCTGAGGTTGCTGTTTTTGACCATTAAGAAAGTGAATATTTGGGGCGCCTGGGTGGCTCAGTCGGTTAGGCGTCTGCCTTCAACTCAGATCATGATCTCAGAGTCTTGGGATTGAGCCCCACATTGGGGTCCCTGCTCAAGGGGGAGCCTGCTTCTCCTTCTCCTCTCTGCTCAAGTTCTCTCTCCCTATCTCTCTCTCAAATAAATAAAATCTTACAAAAAAAGAAAAAAGAAAAGAAAAGAAAGTGAATATTTGGGTCCCAGATCCATTTGAGCTCTAGCCTTTTCAGGAAGACTTTTCTCCACCCAGAACCAAGGAATAAGACAGGTACAGCATTCCCCTTTGAGTGGAGGATTGTTTTATCATTTACCTTTATGTAGTCTCTAATCCAACATCCTACCCTGTGAGTGGCCCAGACTTTGTCTCCTACTTTCTCTCTTTTTTTGTTACTGTGCTTTGCATTACTGCACTTCACAGATATTGCTTTTTTTTTTTTTTTTTTTTTTTTTTTTTTAACAAACTGAAGCTTTGTGGCAACCTTACATCAAGCAACTCTATCAGGACCATTTTTCCAACAGCATTTGCTCACTTTGTGTCTCTGTCATATTCTTGCAAGATTTCAAACTTTTACACTATGACAGTATTTCCTATAGTGAGCTGTGATCAGTGATCTTTGATGTTACTATCGTAATTGTTTTGGGGTGCCACGAACCATGCCTATCTATGTAAGATGGCAAATCTAATCAATAAATGTTGTGTGCGTTCTGACTGCTCCACTAACCAGCCATTCCCTCATTTCTCTTCCACTCCTTGGGCCTCTCTATTCCCTGAGGCACAACAATATTGAAATTAAGACAATGAACAACCCTACACTGGCCTCTAAGTGTTCAAGTAAAAGGAAGAGTGTCATATCTCTGACTTTTAAACCAAAAGCTAGAAATGATTAAGCTGAATGAGGAAGGCTTATTGAAAACTGAGCCCAAAAGTTAGGTCTCTTATGCCAAACAGTTAGCCAAGGTATGGATACCAAGAAAAAGTTCTTGAAGGCTCAGTTGGTTAACATCTGACTCTTGGTTTTGGCTCAGGTCATGATCTCAGGGTTGTGAGATCCAGCACCACATCGGGCTCTGTGCTCAGTGGGGAGTCTGCTTGGGATTCTCTCTCCCTCCCCCTCTGCCTCTCCTCTCTCTCTGTTTCTTTCTCCTTATCGCTCTCTTCCTCCATCAAAAATCAATCAATCAATCAATACAATTTTTAAAAAAGGAAAAAGTTCTTGAAGGGAATTAAAAGTGCTACTCCGGTGAACACACAAATGATATGAAAGCAAAACAGCCTTATCGCTGATCTCGAGAAAGTCTGAGTGGTCTGGATTGAAGATCAAACCAGCCGCATTAGTCCCCCAGAGCAAGGCCCTAACTCTCTTCAATTTGATGAAGGCTGAGGGAGGTGAGGAAGCTGCAGAAGAAAAGTCTGAAGCTGGCAGAGGCTGGTTCATGAGGTTTAAGGAAAGAAGCCGTCTCTATAACATAGAAGTATAAGGTAAGCAGCAAGTGCTGATGGAGAAGCTGCAGCAAATTATGGAGAAGATCCAGCTAAGATAATTCATAATGGTGGCTATACTCAACAACAGATTTTCAATACAGATGAAACAGTTTTCTATTGAAAGAAGATGCCTCTAGGACTTTCATAGCTACAGAGAAGTCAGTGCCTTGTTTCAATGCAGCTGGTGACTTAAAGTTGAAGCCAATGCTCATTTACCATCCGGAGGACCGTAGGGCCCTTAAGAATTATGCTAAAGCTACCCTGCCTGCGTTCTACAAAGCCTGGACGAGAGCGCATCTGGATACAACATGGTTTCCCGAATATTTTAAACCCACTGTTGAGACCAGTTGCTCTGGAAAAAGAGATTCCTTTCAAAATATTACTGTTCATTGACAATGCACCTGGTCACCCAAGAGCTCGATGGAGATGTATAATGATATGGATGTTGTTTTCATGCCTCCTAATACAACATCCATCCTGTAGCCCATGGATCAAGGAGTCATTTTGACTTTGAAATCTTATTGTTTAAGAAATACATTTCATGGGGTGCCTGGCTGTTTGAGTCAGTAGAGAATGTGACTCTTGATCTTGGGGTTGTGAGTTTAAGCCCCATGTTAGGTGTGGAGATTACTAAAAAATAAAATCTTAAAAAAATACATTTCATAAGGCTATAGTTGCCATAGAGAGTGATTCCTCTGATAGATCTGGGCAAAGTCAATTGAAAACCTTCTGGAAAGGATTCACTATTCTAGATGCCATGAAGAACATTCAGGATTTGTGGGAAGAGGTCAAAATATCAACATGCACAGGAGTTTAGAAGAAGTAGATTCCAGCCCTCATGGGTGACTGTGAGGGGTTCAAGACCTCAGTGGAGGCAGTAACTGCAGATGTGGTGGAAACAGCACAAGAACTAGAATCACAAGTGGAGCCTGAAGACGTGACTGAATTGCCACAATCTCATGACAAAACGAACAGATGAGGAGTGGCTTCTCATGGATGAGCGCAGAAAGTGGTTTCTTGAGGCGGAATCTACTCCTGGTGAAGATGCTGTGAAGATGGCTGAAATGACCACAAAGGATTTAGAATACGACATAAACTTCGTTGATAAAGGAACAGCTAGGTTTGGGAAGATTGACTCCAATTTTAAAAGAAGTTCTACTGAGAGTAAAGTGCTATCAAACAGCATTGCATGCTAGAGACAAATCATTCATTAAAGAGTCAATCCATTTGGCACACTTCATTGTGGTCTTAATTTTGAGACATTTTCACAGCCACCCCAGCCTTCAGCAACCACCACCCTGATGAGTCAGCAGCCACCAACACTGGGGCAAGACCTTCCACCAGCACAAAGATGATGAACTCCGTACTGTTTTCTACAGTGGTTGTTTTGTTATTGAGTCAATTTTTTTATTGCATTTTTTAGAACAGTTTTAAATGCATAGAGAAATTGAGAAGACAGTACCCCACACTCAGTTTCCCCTATTCTTAACATATTTCATTAGTATGGTACAGTTGTCACTGTTAATGAACCAATGTTGATACACTATTCTTAACTAAAGCCCACGGCTTATTTATATTTCCTTAGTTTTTACCTGTCTAGTTTCTGCTCCAGGATCCCATCCAGAATTCCACATCACACTATATTTAGTTGCTATGTCTCCTTAGGCTACTCTTCATTGTGAGAGTTTCTCAGATTTTCCTTGTTTTATTTATTTTCATTTATTTTACTTATTTATTTGACACAGAGAGAGAGAGAGAGAGAGCACAAATAGGGGGAGCAGGAGAGGAAGAAGCAGCCTTCCCGCTGAGCAGGGAACCCAAGGTGGGGCCAGAACCCTGGGATCATGACCAGATTGGAAGGCAGACGCCCAACCGACTGAGCCACTCAGGCGCCCCCAGATTTTCCTTGTTTTAATGACTCTGACAGTTTTGAAGATTATTGGTCAGGTATATTGTGGAATGCCCCTCTACTGGAATTTGTTAGATGTTTTTCTCATGATTAGATTGGGATTATGGGTTTGGGGGTGGAAGATCCCAGAGGTAAAGTGCCATTTTCATCACATCATATCAAGGGTACTTACTATCGTCTTGTGTTGACCTTGATTACCTGGCTGAAGTAGCATTTGTCAGTTTCCTTTTTTATTCCTTTCCATACTGTCCCGTTCAGAAGAAAGTCACTATGCATAGACCATACTTCAGGAGTGAGGAGTTACGCTCCCCCTCCTTAGGGTTACCGTTTAACCCACACAAGGGGTATCTTAGCTCTTTTCATCAGTGGTCATGCTTTGACCTTTTAGCAGCTGATCTTAAGTGGATAAATATTCTACACTGGCCACCCTGTCTCTTGGAGCCTCACTTTCCTCATTTGTAAAATGGAGGTTGTTGGTCCTTCACCCCCTAGGACTGTATAGAGTGGAAAGTCTCCTGCCGTCAGTGTCAGTTCCCTCTGCCTCCCCCGTTTGGCTGTCTGGGAACAGCCTCCGACAGACGGTCAGGATCTGACCGAGGGTCTCACCGCATGCTTGGCAGAGCCAAAGTCAACCCCGGGCTCTAACCACACCCTGGGGCCACTTTGCCCCACCCGGGGGCGTGGAGGAAAGGTGTACTTCCGCCAGCCAGCCGCAGGTACCGCGCACGTGGCGGGGCTGGGCGCCCAGCCACCTGCGGGACCAGAATGATGAGTCTGAGCTCGGTGCCCCGCTCCCTGCGGCCCCACCAGGCCTCCCCCTCCGCGGGCCCGCCGGCGGTGAGTGCGCAGCCGGGAGGGCGGCTCTGTCCTTGGCTTCAGCAGTCTATCACTCCTTGCAGTGTCCCCCGTGCGTCCCTTCCTCGGGGTCTGGGTTCCCTAGCTTCTGGCGCGCCTCTGGCTGGGCGCTCTCCTCCTCTAGCTAGCTCAGGCTTTGACCTCTCCTTCCGCTCACCCGTGCCCGTTCCCCGCCTGGCTCGGTCCAGCCTCTCTTCCCAGCCCTCTTTCCTGTCTGGCCGCCTTTGTTTGTCTCCTCCCTTTCTGTTCGGTCTTTGTTTCGGCTGTTTTCGTGTGTCTCCCCTCAGTCCCCTGGCTTGTCCTGGTCCACCGCTCTTCCCCTGCCCCTCCTCCTCCCGTGTTGGGCAGCAGAAGACCCAGCGGAAGGCTGCGGGACTCTCATTCCCTCACCCACCACATCCCTATGCCCCTGCCTTCTGGAAGGGTCCTGAGTCCGCCTGCTTGCCTGCCCCCTCCCAGGGCTTGGTTGAGGGGAGTTTGCGGGGAGGATCCGGAAAAGGCCCAGTGCACTCCAGGAGTAGAACGTTCTATTCTTTCCTGGGCTAGGTGCCATCCTGAAGACTCGTAGGAAGGCAAAGCAGACCCAGCAGGGGGAGCCTGCGGCTCTCTCCCATAGGGCAATGATAACGTCATTGTGGGTGGTTGTTGACAAAGTCACCTGCTCCGTGGCAGGGCCGCCCTAGGTGCTCAATAAATGTCTGAATGAATCCCTGAACAAGACAGGGAGCCCCCACAGTGCATGACGCCAGGTAGGGAAAGACTGGCTTTTCTCAGAATACCAGGCGCTCCTGTAAATCAGAGCAGCAGGTAAGCTCCAGTCAATTGAACATGTATTGAGCACCCTGGTGTGCTGGGCCCTGTAGTAGGTACTGGTGACACAGAGGAATCTGTTAGTCATCCCTTAGGAACCTCACAGTCCAGTGGGGGATACAGATGAACAAATGGAATTACAAGATTACGGTAACTACCATGACGGTGGAAGTACAGGGCCCTATAGGATCACAAGGAGACAACCCACCTAGAAAGATTTCTGGAGGAATTAACTTGAAGGATGAGTGGCCCAAGTGAAGGGCGTGTGGGCAGCAAATGAGTCGAGTCCTGGAGGCAAGGGGGACCAGCGTGCTCTGGATGGGTGGGGCAGAGTGGTTCTGGTAGTTGATTTTGCCAGGGCTGCCAAGGGCCTTGTAAACCTTATTAAAGAGTCTAGGGTTTATCTGGAAGGGGATTGCAAGGTGCCTGAAGTGTTTAAAGCAGGGTGCGACCGGATCAGATCTGCAGGTCGGAAGAACTGCTCTGGTTTCAGAGCAGAGATTGGATTGGGAAAGGGCACTGGAGGAGGCAGGGAGCCATGGAATTGACCAGGACTGAGAATCACCAGGGCTTGGTTACTGATTACTTAGGTGGGAGGAGGTTGAGGATAGGAGCAGATTGCAAGATTACAACCTGGATTTCGGGCTCAGATGACTGAGATGGGGAACAATGGAAAAGGTCAGGGTTGTGGGGTGGAGAGAGATCTAGAGGGGCTTGGGAGATATCTCCCCATTGACTCTACTAAGGGTGAGCTCAGGAAATGTCTGAATGTTCGGCAGGGGGTTTGCAGGTGTGTAGTGACCCTTTAGACTATAAGTGGGTGAGAGCTAGGTCTGTCTGATTCATCCCTGTGCCCTCAGGGCCGGCACTGGCCTGACACCCAGCAAGGGCCCCTAAAGATCATGTTTCTCCAGCCCATGCACACAGGGGAGGTAGGCTTTCCTACCCAGAAATGTTTCAGCAGGGTCAGCGGGAGGTAGAAAAGGTAGGGAAGAGCGGCCACGAAAATGGGCAGATGGTCAGAAAAGGGGTGGAAAGGGAGTCTTTATCTGCTAGAAACATACTGTAGTATTGGTGGATGAGGTAGGAGATTTCCAAAGAAATTGGAAGATTTTGGGGAGAAAAAAAAAAGGAGGGGAAAGAGAGACAGAATTAAGTTTGGGAACCAGACTGGGGTCTTATTCGGTAAACAAAGAAATGGGCCTGAGGATCTCAGGGCAGAAAGCTATTTTGTGAAGCATCTGGAAATGAGCTTCAGAAACATTTGAAGTGATTGGATTCATTAGGCTTTCAGAGCTGGAGAGACTTAAGAGTTCCCTTTGTGCATTATGCCTCCCTGTTTCGTAGATGACTAGGCTTAGGCCCACGGAAGAAAGCGAGCTTACCCAGGCACTTCGCTACTTGCTGGCAGCGGTGGGACTGGATGTTGGGAGGGGTAGGGCACCCATCCATGTACTGGAGTCACACTGATAGGGGTTTGGTTGCCGCTCTGACCTCATTTCCTAGCTGTGTGACCCATTGTTCGGAGCTTTCCTCGCCTGTTAATATACAGACCTTAAGCGCACCTGTGAGCTTTCGGGGCACAGGCGTGATGAGAGCACATCAGTCCATTCAAGGGTTAAAGTCTGCAACTTTGCATTTAACTGCCCGCTTCACAGGACCCCCTCAGGGTTAACTGAACAACCTTGCCAAAGGGCCTTGAGGTTTAGGGGAGAGAGAGGAAGTCACAGGTTCTTGGTTTATTTTTCTCAGGGCTGTATTTGTTTGGCTGCTGTCAGAATGCATCCTCTTGGTCTCCCTTCTCCACTCCAGCCAGCAGAACTGTCCCCTGGTAGGAGCTGTTACCATGGCAACTCAGTTCTTTCCCCAGCCGTTTGGCTGCCTCTGGCTCTCTTTATTCCAGTACTTTAATCTTAGAGGTAGAGCCCACAGTCAAGTTGAGATTGAAGTCACACCTAAATGAGAAACCAGGACATTCCTGAACGCTGTCACTACTCCTGGCTCTGCAGTGACCTGTGGCAGTCTCCAGGTTGGAGATGCAGCCTTCCCTCTGACACTTTTCTGTGGCTGCAGCCATCACACCCCCTTGAAAATCTTCCCTGACAACCTCCAACACACATCCATCCGCTCAAAGAGCCTTTGAGTCTCCCCTCTCGACGCCTGCACATTTAAGCCACCTGTTTCCCTCTCTCCTCTGTGAGCTCCTTGAGGGCAGGGACGGTGTCTTCTTCCTCTGCTCAGGAGGAAGCTTGAATGTAATAGGCCCAACAAAGGGAATGAAGAGTGGAGATAAAGGTTGAAGACTAGCTGATGTAATGACTAAGAGCTCATGCTTCAGGGTAATGTGGCCCCGCGTTTAAGTTCTGACATCATCACTTAATAGCTGGTTGCTTTTAGGCAATTTATGTTAGCTCCTTAATTCTTCGTTTCTTCACCTGTAAAATGGCGATTTTTTTTTAAAGATTTTATTTATTCGACAGAGATAGAGACAGCCAGCGGGAGAGGGAACACAAGCAGGGGGAGTGGGAGAGGAAGAAGCAGGCTCACAGCAGAAGAGCCTGATGTGGGGCTCGATCCCAGAACGCCGGGACCACGCCCCGAGCCGAAGGCAGCCGCTTAACCACTGTGCCACCCAGGCGCCCCATGGGATTTAATTCATTCTTCATAGGATAGCTGTGAGGATTGAATTAGAGGTTGAATGTAAAGCGCTTTGCACAGTTACTAGACTATGAGGGGAGAGGCTGTGCTGCTTGTTCCTCAGTGTTCCAGGTCCCTGGCACATACGTTATCTTATTGACTGAATGAGTCAATTTTAGGTAGCCAGCGTTATTCAGGAAGCTGATTTGTAAGGCTAACAACTAGTGTATCACCTCACATGTAATAGTCTTCTGGTGTTTTTGTTAGGCCTGTTGGCAGCATCTAGTATTCCCCAAAGGCAGCCTGACTCTCAGTCTGTTTCCACGTCCCCCTTGCACTGGCCTGTGGGCATCTCCAGACAGGTACCACGTGGGTCTTAACCACATCCTTAGTGCTCAAGGTTTGGCATAGAGAAGAGGCCTCTAAAAATTCTGTAGGCCAGCTAAACCTAACTTCCATTGGCACCACACTTCACAGTTTTTGAGGCCATTTTATATCCATTATACCTGTGTTACTGACCTTTTCAGCACCAAGGATATTCCTGTTATTTAATACGCACCAGCCAATATTTCGAAAGATGTCTATTCCACAGATTTGCTTAGTTAATGAATCAAAGTCATGCCAACTGCTAATCAGAACTGCTGACCTATATTGAACAAGAATTTGTATCCCCAACTCCCACCACAGGGTGTGGGCACACAGTAAGTACCCAAGAAATGCTCAAATGCTTCCTGAATGAACACATGTATGGATTCTTAGCCTCTCTGAAAGGTGGAACATGCCCCCCCCCTTTTAACTACATCTTAGATCTGAACATCACATCTTGGAAACTTCTGACTTCACAAAAGCACCATATCCCCATTTTATAAATGAGGAACAAGCTTTGCCAAAGGCCACAGGCTTTGCAAGCATTGTCACTGGGACTTGCTTCCACAGCAGCCTCCTGGATTACTATTCTATAATATTCTATGGATGAAAATAAGCCACGAGCCCCCTAGAGGTGGCAGTACTGTTTCACTCTGCCTTCTTGTGCCCTCAGGGATCTCCTGTCGTGGAACTTAACGTGGGAGGCGAGTTGTACACCACCACCGTGGGCACCCTGAGAAAACTCCCGGGTTCAAAGCTGGCTGAGATGTTCTCCAGCTCAGGGAAGACGTGCACGGACGCAGAAGGCCGCTTCTTCATCGATCGCCCCGGCACCTATTTCGGACCCATCCTGGACTACCTGCGCAGCGAGCGGCTGCCCACGCACCACATCCCGGAGGTGTACCGCGAAGCGCAGTTTTACGAAATCAAGCCATTGGTCAAGCTGCTGGAGGACACGCCGCAGATGTTCGGTGAGCAGGTGGCCCGGAAGCAGTTCTTGCTGCGGGTGCCAGGCTACAGCGAGAACCTGGAGCTCATGGTGCGCCTGGCGCGCGCCGAGGCCGTGGCGGCCCGCAGCTCGGCGGTGCTGGTGTGCGCGGTGCGCACCGAAGAGGATGCGGCGCACTGCGCCGATGCCCTGCGGGTCCTGGAGGCCGAAAAGAGGTCGGTCGTCAAGTTCGGGCCTTGGAAGGCGGCCCCGCAGGTCAAGGACCTTCTCGACTGCGTGAAGATGGACATTACGGCCCAGGGGTACCAGGTGTACTATGAACAGTACTCCGAGAGGACATTACGGGCCAAGTATTTCAGTTACTTTTATACATTCGTCTTCATCTGGTGGTGAACCCCAGGGGGCGGGAACAGTTTGTTTCGGGTTCTGGTGGGACTTATAATATTAAAAGTTGCCTTGAAAAGCCGTCTTCCTTTAAAAAAAAAAAATCAACTTCCAGGGGGGTCTAGGAGGCTTGCCCCCCAATAATTATTTCCCTGTTGAGGATTTTCCACTGATTGCAACTGTCTCCACTGTGCTTGCCTAGTGAGGTGCAGCTGCTTTCTCTTTAAAGCCTCCCCTACCTGCCAGATCCTTCCCTTCAAGTCCAAACAGCAAAGCTGACATGAGTTGGAATGTTTCAACAATACTTTGGCTGAAGATGGCGGACGATAACAGGAAGATAACAGAGTACCATGAATCTGGAAAAAATGGTCTGAAAATGTAGTCTACCCAGCCTCAGCATGTGGTCCAATCCTCTTGCCCAGTTAAACGCCTTCATGAGGAAGATGCCAAGTTCATACATGTAGTAGATGCCACTCAGATCTCCTTTTCCAGGGGCTGTGACATTGACTCTTAAAGCCTCACAGCTGTCTTTTTCTCTAGGGCGGTGATTCTCAAAGTGTGGTTCCTGGACCAGCAGCATCGGCAATACATGGAAACTTCCTAGAAATACAAATTCTCTGGCCCCCACCTCAGACCTACCGAATCAGAAACTCTGAGGGTTGGCCCAACAGTCTGTTTTAATAAGCCCTCCAGGTGATTCTGATTTTAACTTTGAACCTGCTCTAGAAAAGAATTGCCATCTTGCTTGTGTGGAGGTATAGAAGACTGAGCCCTCACCTCAAGGAGGAATCCGCTCTGGTGCAGTTTCTGTTCTGGCGCAGTTCCTGTTCTGGTGTTCCTTGTGAGATCAGGCTGAAGTCAGTCTTCATGTGACACCACATTCTTGCTCAGCATTCTTCCTTTGCCGTCTATCCTACTTCTCTCACTCTCCATCCCCTGAGAGCACATCCTCAGTAAACCACTGGCACAAGAATCTCTTTTTCAGGGTCTGCTTCTCAGCCAAAGACAGTAATGCAACTCTAAGGAGGACACAGGTAGACATCATCCTTCTCCAGGTCCAGGTCTGGGATAGATGGCCCCCTTCGCCCTCCTGCCTAGTAGGGTGACCAGCCGTCCTCAGTTCCCTGGGACTGAAGATCAAGGTTGATTTCCAAGGTTTAAGGAATTACTACTGTCAGGGAGTTTCAGATTTAAACATAAAATTGCTCAGAACAGTCATTGTCAATGAGTGTTATAATTCAATAAACCAAATCTGCTTGTGTATTTGTTTCTTTTTTTTTTTTTTTTTTTTTTTTAAAGATTTTATTTATTTATGTGACAGAGAGACAGCCAGCGAGAGAGGGAACACAGCAGGGGGAGTGGGAGAGGAAGAAGCAGGCTCCCAGCGGAGGAGCCTGATGTGGGACTCGATCCCGGATCGCCAGGATCACGCCCTGAGCCGAAGGCAGACGCTTTAACGACTGCGCTACCCAGGCGCCCCTGTGTATTTGTTTCTTACTTTCAAAACCTTTTCCATGTTTTCCTTTTGGTATTTAATATGGCTGACAATTTTAAGTGAAAAAATCCCGAATGTCTATTTGAACTTCTCATCATGAACCAATTCAACGTTATTTATCAAGAGCCTGAAAAAAAGTTTATACTCTTTGATCAGTAATTACATTTATGAGGTTAGATTCCCAGGAGATACTCTGTTCCGTAAGATAAATAGGATTGCTTAATGTCTCAATTTTGTGAATTATGGAAAGGTCAGTGTCCTCCTGAAGATTTCGGTACATTCCCAGAGGGATTGTCATCTTATGGTCAGTCCTGGGTCTTTGCTCCCACTGGATTCATGGATCATCGAGATGTCTTGAGCTTGTTTTTGCTCTTTTTTTTAAACATTTTTTTAAAGATTTTATTTATTTATTTGACAGAGACAGAGACAGCCAGCGAGAGAGGGAACACAAGCAGGGGGAGTGGGAGAGGAAGAAGCAGGCCCACAGCGGAGGAGCCTGATGTGGGGCTCGATCCCATAACGCCGGGATCACGCCCTGAGCCGAAGGCAGATGCCCAACCGCTGTGCCACCCAGGCGCCCCTGTTTTTGCTCTTTGACACCACGCTCACCCAGAAGGAACACAAATATCTTTCTCTTAATTTTTATAAATGCTACTCCCATGAGCTATTTGTGCACATAGCAGACTGTGGCAAATACAGACACGTAAAGGGGAGACAGTTTACCGGACAGGAATGCAAATAACTTCAAATTGAGTATTGGATGCATCTTTTCCTCAAGTCTCAGACACCCCCATCACTAGGAGATTTCACTAGCAGATTGTATTTGTTTCCTATCCTTTCTTCCCTGCCTGTTCTTGCCATGCTTCTCTGTAGGTGGGAGTAATCTTCCCACCCCACTGACTTCATGCTTGGCTTCATGACTTAATCTGGCCAGTGGAATATGCGGCGAAGTGACTGTGCCAGATCTAAACTCAGGCTTTAGAGGCATGCCAAATTTCCATCCGCCCTCTTGTGTTCTTGTCATTTGCCAGAAGAAGACCAGTTTAGCTACCTCTTGTATTGCTTTGGCTTTAGCCTGCATGCATGCCCTTAGGATTGACCTTCTTCCTGAGCAATTTATCAAATTATTTTATTAAACAAAGGCAATTTCAATGTTCCCTCCCCATTCCCAATCCATAATACAGTTAAGATAACATACTATTTTCATCCCACTTAAATTATAAAAGCAAAACAATGGGGGAATTAGTCAAGCCTATTATATTACATCTATAAAATGGCAATGTTATGCAGTGATTAAAATTATATTTAGAGAGGCTTAAAATTATTGGGGAGGAGAATACGCATTTAATTCAATGCAATTTAATTTAATCCGTGCTCCAAAAAAGGATTTAAGGTGGTGGGACTTAAAGGGCTATGAAAAAGAGAAATACCCAAAAAAGATACAGATTAGAAGTACATAAATGAAGAGGACACTCTTGGTTGCCTACCCAATAATACCATCTCCTCCCTTCCCATTTCCTAATAGAAAAAGCAAAAGAGTAAAACACATTAATAATGCTCAAAAACTATCTCTGGACATTGGCAGGGGTACATGATACTTTTCCTAATCTATTGGGATTAACTAAAGAGAATTAGAGTCAGAGGAGGAAAACCTAAAAATGAATGGTAAATATAACTGTCGTTATAATCCAAAGGAAAACACAAAGATTGAAACCTGTGAGAGTGCCCTCGTTGAGGCACCCTAGTTCATAGCACTATGCCAGGTTTTCAGGTCTCCATTGTTCCAGGGGACCTCTTTTTTTTTTTTTTTTTTAATTCTCTATTTTCCTATCCTTTCCTACTCCCCTCCCCCATCCATTTCTTCTGTGTTCAGTGTCCTGGAAAGCTGGTCCCAA
The DNA here is from genome assembly GCF_023065955.2 of Ursus arctos. Lineage (NCBI taxonomy): Eukaryota > Metazoa > Chordata > Mammalia > Carnivora > Ursidae > Ursus > Ursus arctos. Next base: position 50,594,983 of record NW_026622897.1, read on the forward strand.
GCCTCTTCCTGGCTGTCCAAGGACTTGGAAAGTACTACAGCGGAAGATCAGTGACAAGAAGGCCTGAGGAGTTGGTGTGTGTATAGACCTCTTGGCAGGGTGAAAGTATTTGTGTTTCTTACAAATGCCCACCAGAGGGCATCCCTTCTAGAAGAGGCCCTCAAAAAATAAATGGACGCGATATAACCTGTGGATGTCAGTCAGCCTCTTTTTCCAGGAGGAATCATGCTTGCTCAACAGAATCATGAAAAAGGTGGCTATGATAGCTATGCATGGGTTCTACAGTATAGATTTCCTTTCACTAGAGCTGCTCTGGCTCCTGACGGCTGTCCAACAGCAGAGACCAACACTGAGTCCCTAATATGGTATTATTCCTGCGGGATGGGGGCGGGGCACTAGACCCTTCTTGGTGATAGGTTGATTGCACTGCAAATCAGTTAGCTGCACTACTCAGTAAGAAACTATTGGGAGTAATGCTGACATTTCCTAAGCAAATGGCATTGACAGCTTTGTTTGAGGATGTTTGCAAAACTGCTTACGGGTAGGGAGGAGATTTCCTTACTTAGAAAAATTTAAATAAATAATAGTCATAAAGATAATAAAAGTGGCATCACCCTTCAATCCTGGAGGTATTTCAGGATGATTAAAAAAATGTCTCCCACTGGGACGCCTGGGTGGCTCGGTTGGTTGAGCATGGGCCTTGTGCTCAGGTCATGATCCCAGGGTCCTGGGATCAAGTGCTGTCCCGTGTCGGGCTCCCTGCTCAGCAGGGAGTCTGCTTCTCCCTCTCCCCCTGCTCCTGTGTGTGTGCTCCTTCTCCTAAATAAATAAATAAATAAATAAATAAATAAATAAATAAATAAATAAATAAAATCTTTATTAAAAAAAAAAGTCTCCATTGGGTTGGAAGGCAGATTTGTTTCCTCACTGGTGTAATCAAGTCTCTCTCCAGAGGGTAGGTTTGCTAGCATTCTTCTTTTGAGACTGAGGGTTTCCTAAACTCAGTGTTCTTCGTCTGTTGCAGATCTACTGTGTGCATAGCATTTACCTGCAGCACCTCCATGGTGCTTGGGGGGCAAAGGGAACCAATGAAAACATGAAGTTCATGCTGCCTGCTATGCTGTGAACAATAAACTATCTGAATCCAGTTGGGCTTGTCTCCTTACCAGCTGCATCTATGGAAGTATGGCAAATTGACACTAACCACACGACAGTTTCCTGACCCCCCAAATTTACTGCCTTAAGGTTATAATCATTAATTATTTCTTACAAAACTACAGATTGGGCAATTCTTCTGGTCTTGGTTGGGCTCCCTCATGCGTCTGTGGTCAGATGGTGGATCAGGTGGGGTGGGCTGGTCTAAGATGGCCTCAGCTGAGTCAACTTGATTTGTTCCATCTGGTCACCCAATAACCAGCAGACTAAGTTGGAATTATTCTCATGGCAATGGTAGGGTTCCAAAATCAAACAAAAGGTCTGGAGAATGATTATGTAGATGGACCTGAGGCCTAGGGCAAAAACTGTCACAGTGTCACTTCTGCCACTTTCTATTGTCTAGTCATGAAACCAGCCCAGTTCAAAGGATGGAGACACAGATTCCATCTTTAATGGAAGCAGCTTCAAAGCTGCATTTCAAGGGGCATACATACCGAGAGGGGGAGTATCAGGTCGTTTTTGCAATCATTCTACCACACACCGGATCCTTGCCATCAGGGAAGGAGCAGTGATTTATCTCACAGGAATAGATACATATTCTAGATTCGTATTTGGCTTTCCTACTGCTATAAACTGGATTTGTGTGTCTCCACCCACCCCAAATTCACGTGTTGAAATCCTTAACCTCAAAGTCATGGTTAATACAAAGGTGGGGCCTTTGAGAGGTAACTAGGTCATGAGGTAGACTCCTAATGAACTGGATTAGTGTCCTTGTGAAAGAGACCCTAGAGAGCTCCCTTGCCTCTTCTGCCATGTGAGGACACAGTAAGAGAACAGCTGTCTATGAACTCGGAATCTGACAGTAAATCTCTCTGCACCTTGATCTTGGACTTCCCAGCCTCCAGAACTGTGAGAAATAAATTTCTGTTGTTTATAAGCCACTTGGTCTATAGTATTGTTATAGTAGCTTACTATCTATCATCTGTCTACTTACGTACCTACCTACCTATCTCCTATGGTTCTATTTCCCTGGAGAACCCCAATACTCCTAACTGCAATGTTTTTCTCAGCCCTGCTATGCATGGATACTGTATGCATTTTCATGGTATTCCATACATTGCTTTGGACTAAAGAGCTTATTTTTATTTTTATTTATTTTTTATTTTTATTTTTTTTAAAGATTTTGTTTATTTATTTGACAGAGACAGAGACAGCCAGCGAGAGAGGGAACACAAGCAGAGGGAGCGGGAGAGGAAGAAGCAGGCTCCCAGCAGAGGAGCCCGAAGTGGGGCTCGATTCCAGAACGCCGGGATCACGCCCTGAGCCGAAGGCAGACGCTTAACGACTGAGCCACTCAGGTGCCCCTAAGGAGCTTAGTTTTAAAAGTATTTATTTATTTTTACTGAGAGAGTGCGCATGTGGGTGTGCGAATGGGGGGAGGAGCAGAGGGAGAGAATCCTGAAGCAGACTCCATTCTGAGGGTGGAGTCCCATGTGGGGCTCAATCTCATGACCCTGAGATCATGACCTGAGCCAAAACCAAGAGTCAGACACTTAACTGACCGAGCCACCCAGGCGCGCCCTAAAGAGCTTATTTTATGATGAAAGAATTATAGCAAAGAAACTCTTGGTCTTGCTAGATGTCCCATCACCCAGAGGTAGCTGCTATGATAAAAACAGTGTATGACCTTTTGCAGACTCATTTATGGGACTAGCCAAGAGACAACACATTGTGAGTTTGGGGTGCTATTTTACAGATTTGTGGTATATACCTTATACCATAGCTAAAATATAGTGCTGTTGCTCCCACAGTTAGAATACGTAGGTCTGGGGACTAGGGGGAGGAGGTAGGAGTGGTTCTTGTCATTTTTACACCTAATAACTCATTTATGAGTACTTCTGTTCAGAGGGTATGGAGTATTTAGTCCCCAAGGGAGGAACAGTTCCACTCAAGAACACTGTCATTGTTCCATTACATTATAGCATTTAATGAGACTGCCCCCTGGTCATTTGGAGCACTTTTTGCAGAGCCGACAGGCAGAGAAGGGGTTATTATACTAGTCTGAGTGAGTAACCCCAATTTCCCCTGCTGTTATACAATGGGGACAGGGAAGACTCTGAAGCTCAAGGGATTCAGTGGGGTGCCTCATTCAATCCCCCTATGCAATAATGAAGGTCAGATGAAAATACCACCAATTCAATAAAGACAGTTTTTCATTTCAACATTAAAGAATGTGGAATGTTCTTGTTTGTATACCAGTCCAGCTCCAGTTTCTCCCTGTATGCAGTTTATTCTCAATATAAACTGAATTTTCTTTCATTTTTTAAAATTTGAGAGAGAGTGCTCGAGAAAGCACAAACAGGTGAGGGTGGGGCAGAGGGAGAGGGACAAGCAGACTCCCTGCTGAGCAGGGAGCCCAACTTGGGGCTCTATCCCTGGACTTTGAGATCAAGACCTGAGTCAAAGGCAGGTGCTTAACCAACTGAGCAACCCAGGCACCCAATGAATTTTCTTTCATTTTCTCAGTGTACCAAACTCCTTCCTGCAGCCATGTGTAGTAATAACGATGTTAGTATTTTTATAATTGATGCTTAGATGCACATTTAAAATCTCTGAAATCAGGATACATCTTAAGATTGCTGTTGGCCAATCGTTCATGTGTAGACTGGGTCATAGCAGTTCATGTCACCATCACTTCCCTTGAGCTCTGCATCTGTTGTCTTTGCTTGCCATTTAATGAATCTTCAAAGAGATTACCCTATAATTTGCATTGAAATGAAAAGTTTTAATGTGCACAGAAAGGCATGGAAACATAGCAGTATGGCATAGGATACAAATCTGTGTGTAAGTAAGTTTAAAAGAGCTCTTTCAGTAAATATACATAACAAATCTAAGAAATAAGAAACCACTGGTTTTAATTTTAGGGTTTTTTTCTTAATTCTTAATTTCTCAATTCTCCTAATTTCTTAACTGTTTCCTTAATTTTTTATGTGTTACATAAAATAATCATTTGTTTTACAATTGCTGGCAGCTTAGATTTGATAGAATATGGTAATGAGAGTAGTAGCTGCTAACATTTACTGAAGGCACTGTTTGTAAGTGCTTTTCATTTCACTGGACACATTTGTATATGTGGTAGTCTCTGTGATCTGGGATGCCTTTCTTTCTTTCTTGAAAATTCACTATTTTGGGGGTGCTGGGAAGGCTCAGTCAGTTAAGCTTGATTTCTGTTCAGGTCATGATCTCAGGGCCTTGAGATCAAGTCACGTGTCTGGCTCTACACTGGGCATGGAGCCTGCTTGGGATTCTCTCCCTCTCCCCCTCACCCCCCCTCCTCTGTTCACATTCTCTCTCTCTCTCTGTGTCTCAATCATCATCATCATCATCATCATCATCATCATCATCATCATCATCATCACTATTTTTAAAGCCAGAGGGAAAATCGTTTCCTCTATACTCCCACAAGGCATTGCAGGAATGGAAAACTTTTCTTCCCTTCTAGTTTCTTTGGCTGGTCTAATAATTAAATTGATAGAAGACAGAACAACAGGAAAAACACAAATTTCTTATGTATAGGAGCCTCAAAGACATGAGGCCCAAAGACAGGCAATTGAGGCTTATATGCCATCCTGAGCTGGGGAAAAGAGGAAGAGGTCTGCTGCTTCCCAAAACGGAGAAAGACAATTCACAGAAAGATAAGAGCAAATGTTTGGTGAACAAATGTTTGCCATACTACGTAGATTGTCTTTCTGATAAAACATTATCTTTGTTATTAGCATTGTCCTGATACAGGCTCCCTAAATTCTTTTGGGAAGTTAAGGGGAAGGTAAACAGCTCTTCCTGAGTCTGTTGCACCTTGATTGTCTTCAGCTAGAAATAATCCATGTAGCAAAATGGCGTGTTTTGTGGTCATTTTTCTGCCCCGACAACCCCGCTATCCTGAGGAAGTTAGTAGGTCTGTTTGAATCACATTCGTGTTATCCAAGGATACTTGACCTCTGATTATGTTTGAGTGTCTCTCTTCCCTGTTACACTGTAGGACTTTAGGGTAAACACCATTTTTTATGTGTTTTGGGGTCTTCTGTACCTACCACGGCAACCCGCATTAACGCTTTTGAAAGAAGTTAACAATGAATGGCTGAAGTATAACGAACGAGGTAAAACTCGACCTCCGGTTTCATTAACATGACTAATACACTTCAGTGTGCCAAATATTTCTGCAGTATTTCATTCCATTGTCACTACATCTTGGTCAGGTTAGGTGTGAGCACGTTCAGAGTTGAGGCTCTTTGCTCATTAAGTGTCAGTTGTAGTCTGAAACTTTGGTGCTTGACTCTTGACCTCAGGATTCTTTCCCCTCTCTTGTAGCTATCAGAGGAAGGGTTGATTCCTTGAAGATACGTAGATTTCAAACAACTGTAATGAAAGAGTTGGAAAAAGAATTGGTGGCACACAGCTAAACCGAAAAGAGAGCTCAAAAAAGCTACAACCAGCAAAAGGAGAACAGCCAAGGACGACAGGAACGCCAGTTAGGCCTCTCTCCCTTATCTCTGAGCTAAACGACTCCCGCAGCTCCAGGTTTTGCTTCTAGCTCTGGATCGTCCCGCCTCTGCCCTTTGCCCTGTACTTCCGCCCTCCCTTCGCTCAGCTCCGCTGCCAGTCTCCCGACCACTCTGAAACCACTAGAGAACCCCCGAAGGCTCCCATTGGCTCATCTGCCCTTCCAGTCCAGTCGCCTCCCGCCAGAGGCTCCGCCCCCTCACTCTGCGCCCTCATTTTCGTTCCGCCAGCGCACAAGGCGTAGGCGGACAAATTCTGCTGCACCGCGGGAAAGGGTAGTCGAGCAGCAGGAAGAGGCCTCTCTTTCTCGGAACCCCACTGCTTTGTGGGATTGTGGCGAGTTCCTCAGGCCTAGACAAGTTTTCCGGATTCCTCCACCCCCCCCCCCGCCTCCCTCGTGGAGTACGGAAGCTGAGAGAGTCCGCGGGCAGTCATGGCGGCGCACCTGAAGAAGCGGGTGTACGAGGAATTCACTAAGGTGGTTCAGGTAATTTACGGAAGGAAAGGTCCCAGGACCAGTCCCGGGCGGGGAAGGTTATCCACGCTCCACACACTTTGCCACAGGCGCCACAAACCTGGTTGAGTGTAGACTACTTAGATACACTCTCCGAAACTACACTTAAGTGGGCGTGTTCGTTTGCAGCTGCTGTTGTCGTCATTAATATGTGCAGTCTGACACTTAAAAAATAAAATTATTAGAGAGAACAAATAGCACTTTACAATTTACGAAAATGTCTAATCCGTCATCTCAGTTTATTCGGGTTACATTAGCACCTGAATGTGACTCGAGAGCTTCTGGAGGGATACGAGGATTCAGAGCCAATTTCTGGTAGAGCCCCACCCACCTCCCGTTACAAAAAAAAAAAAAAAAAAAAAAGCACCCGGGGACTAGTTGGTTGTATGCAAAACTCTGAGGGGTTGGAAGAAGAGTCTGTAGAAATCCTCAAGACCCAGCCAAAGTAGGTGAGGGTCACAGGCTGCATGGGGGCAGAAGTTTTCATTGGTGGAACAGCTTACCTAGGCAGTAGAGCAGTATTTTCCTCCTTTGGAGTTAAGGACAGGTGGTCCGAGCCCCTGTTAGAGCAGTGATTCTCCGTGTGTCTCCACATATATTGCTAGAGTAGAGGTTGATCCCAAGTTATCTCGTGTGTCCTGCTTTTTCAGACTTTTAATGCAAATTAACCTGGTGATCTTGTTAAAATGTTGATTATACTCAGTTGGGGGGGTGGAGGTGAGGCAATAATCTGCATTTCTGACAAGCCCCCAGTTGATGCTGGTAGACCAAAAGCATCCTTAGATCCGTAGAGTACCCCTAGATCTTTAGACTTCTAGTGTGGCAGGATTTAGATCATCAGTTTAAGGAAACTCCTTAAACATTTCATTCATTCCTTCAACAAGAGTTTGTTAGGGGAGTGGTTTCTATGTGTCAGGTATAGTGAAAGGTGTTGAGCTACAAATTCCAATACACATTAGCGCCCCTGCACTTTAGAAGCTCACAGGCTAGTGGGAGAGACAGAAAAGCATACCTGTGATTATAATACAGAGAAGTGATTGTATTGACAAATGAAGTTTTTCTTCCTCTTTTCAGTTATCATTTCTTTTCTGTTTCCCGGACACATCTTTGTAGCATATTCCCACTGACTGTAGGGAAGTTAGTCTGCTGCCTTTTTTTCCTTAAAATAACTTTGAGATTTAAACTTGACACTTTTTCGTTGCTCAATTTTATGTGAAATTAGTCGTATTGAATTTTTGAAATGAGTCTAGATTCAGGGAGGTTTTTCTTTTCTAATTTAAAAAAAAAAAAAATCTCTACTACCCAACATGGGGCTCAAACCCACAACCCCCAAATCAAGAGTTGCATGTTGCACCAGCTGAGCCAGGAGGGCCTCCTCAAGAAAGTTTTTCTAATTTCACAGAGCTGCTGTTTCTGTGATTTGTTTTCTGGCATTTTCTGGGTCTGTTTCCCCTGCCCACTTTTTTTTCCTTCGTAATTGTGGCAAAATACATATTTTACCATTTTAAACATTTATTTTTTATTTATTTTATTTTTTTGGAGCTCAAGAGTGAGTGAGGGGCAGAGGGAGAGGGTAAGAGAGAATCTTTAGCAGGCTCCATGCTCAGCACAGAGCCCAATGCAGGGCTTGATCTCACCGCCCTGAAATCATGACCTGAGCTGAAATCAAGAATTGGATGCCTAACTGACTGAGCCACCCAGGGGCCCCCATTTTAGACAATTTTAAGTATACAGTTCAGTGGCATTCTGTACATGCATTGTTTTACAGTGTGATTTACTTTCTTTCCATTGTTCTTTTGTTCCCACTTCTTAGGAGTACTCACCCTTCCTCCAGCATTACATGTGTTTACACTTCTCCAAACTCTTGTACCATTTGTCTCTTTTACGTGGAATGCATGTCATTTTCCCCTTTATTTTTGCTCTCAGATTTTGGTTTCAAGACCCATCTAAAACCTCAGCAAGAGTTTTCGTCTCTTCCTCCCCTGCTTCTGTGGCTAGTACTCTGTTCATACTCATCTGTTTGTACTTATCACTCAGTGTTATTAGTTGTTAACCTTAAAAATGTTATGTTACCAGCCAAAATGTAATTATTTGGGAATAACAGAATGTGCAGTTCAGGACATGCAAGCCATGGCAAAACCACAGGCGGGTCCAACAAACAAAAAAGATGACTTTTATTTTATGGAGAATAAGGAGGAAGTTTTGAAGGGAAAGTCTAGGGTGATGAGAGTTTCTCATTGGCTGAGTTGCAGGGGCGGTCGATTTCTTGTAGGAGATGCAATGTTGATCTTTCCCTGTTGGGGCCTGTAATTGATGATTCTTTCCTGTTGATTTTTCTGTTGGGGTCTATAATCCACAGTTTTTTCCATAATTGTTGAGTGGCACTCTTCCCCCCTCTAACCTCCCCTTGTATCCTCCCTACTCAGTTTTAGTGAGTTTTCTCTTTGTTAATTTCACACAGTATACATATCTCCCTACCAATCTGGACTCCTTAAGGACAGAGATAAGCCTGGTTCATCTCCGTGTCCTTTGTTACGTGTAGGAGACTCTGAATTGTATGAATGGAGGTCTTGGTTCTTGGATTCGCCACAAAGATTTATGTTGAGGATCCAAGCTCAAAGACAGAAAGAGTGTAGCAGCCACAAAGCAGTTTATTAAGGATAGTACACTCTCAAGACGGGAGAGTGTGCAGGCCCAGAGGTGGCTACTACATTGGAACTAGGGGTGTCTTTTTGTGTTTGCATAGATTATGGCTTATAGCTAGGGTGGTCTCTTACTGGGGTTGTTTCCAGTCATCTAAGGGACTCTTCCTACCAGTTGGGAGGGGGAGTTTTTGGCCCTTCCAGGTTCTTGCCGGAACTGTCTTGGCCATCTTCCTCCACAGGAGTGGGGGGGTTGGGGGGGTGGACTTGAAACCGAAGTGTAAGTATATTGTAATGAAGCTGTAGGTTACCGTGGGGCAGAGGTTGAAGAGGAGAGCTGCATGTTCTGCACCTGTGGCTCTGCCTCTGTCAGCTCCAGGGTTCGGAAGCCTTCCCAGGATGTTAAGAGCCACAAAGTCAGAATGCTGTGCCCTCAGGCTTGTCATGTGTCACCTATTTATCACCGCCCTTGCCCCCAGCTCATGGGGGCTCTTATCACCCCTGGATGACCATAGGTCCTGGCTCACTAAAATGTTATTGATGGTTGACTGATGGCAGATATTGGTTTGTCTTCCCCCTTACATACTCTGTATGGAAAGAAATCTTTCTCAGGTTTTGACCTGACTGGAGCCCAAGTAACACAGAAGACTGAATTTGTGTAGAATAGGATGGGAATGGGTAAGGATTTTAAGAGAAGAGCTCATTTCTTCATTCTACATGAATCATTACCTTAGAGTGATGAAATGAGATCTTAGTGCTTCTCATCTTTTCCCCTGCTATGAAAATGAGGAAGAAGAGAGAACTGGGATGTATTTAGTGCTAATTATGTGTTTGTACACATAATGACATCATACTTTAGACTTCTCAAATATCCGTATGATACAGGTACTGTATTCCCTTTTATAGAAGAAGGATGGGCCTCCTCTCACTAGTAAGTGGCTACAGAACTCAAATTCTCTGACTTCAAAACCCTTGGTCTCTTTACATCATGCCGTACTTTGTTCCTGACTAGAATGATCCTAATCTTTTCTCTGTAGAAATGTACATTTGTAAAGAGGTGATTGCTCAGGATACCAAAATGATGCATCAAGTGTCAAGGAAAATTACTGATTGCAACATTTGTCTTGTTTATGGTGCTCTCTGTGCCTACCCACTAGGGCCTGACTTAAGCCTTGGTGGGACAGGTTCCCTTTGACATGAACTTTTTGGCATCCATTATACATAACGAATGCATCTAGAAAGCTTCTAATTATGCGCCATCCTTGGGAGAATTGAGAAAATAGTTACTCAATAATTTTGCTTGTCCTGTAGTTCAGATGAGGATCCTTAATTGAGAAAGACTGGTAGCAGTGTCGTAATTCCCATTTTACAGATGATGAGAGTAAGAATTATGACTTACTTAGCACAGCAGAATTGGAACTGAGATAAGTCCTAATGCTGAACAGTCATTCAGTAAACATTTGCTAAGTGGCTACAGTTTGTGAGGTATTTGACTATTTTTAATTTTTTTTACACTAACCATCCTTTTAATAAAGGCAGAATGGTTTGGGTAGTCATCTGGAATAAGGAGAAGAATTTTTACTCAGTGTAAGCTACGGATAGTTCCCGTCAGTTCCAGTTTCTTGTGAGGGAAGCTGAGCCTGGTGGGTGCCTCAGCACAGTCTGAATGTGTTTATAAACTGAGATTTCTTTTTAAATAAATAATGAGAGATCCTTTGTGTGTCCTTTTTACCCTAAAGCTACGACAGTCTTGAGAGATAGGCAGAACAAAATGGTAGTGGATCTACTTTATAGAGAAAGAAATTGAGACTTGGAGAAATGAAATGACTAGCCCACAGTGGTAGGAGCTAGTGAAAAGCAAAATGGGGCCTCAGCGCCTGGTCTCCAGTCCAGTGCCCTTTTTCCAGTTCATAACACTGCTTTTCCCTAAAGTTAGGTCTATCAGTTAAACACATTATTTGGTATAAGGGAGTGGGGCAAAGTGAAATTTGCAGACCCCGTGTTTTCATCTGTTATCTTTGCCTACTCCTTTGCAGCAACAACAGGAGGAGATTGCAACCAAGAAACTCCGATTGACAAAACCAAGTAAATCTGCAGCACTCCACATCGATCTGTGTAAAGCTACCTCCCCAGCAGATGCTTTGCAGTACCTACTCCAGTTTGCCAGGAAGCCTGTTGAAGCAGAAAGCGTGGAGGGAGTAGTCAGGATTCTCTTGGAACATTATTACAAGGTAAGAAGGTCTTCAGCACCTGATGGGAGTGTATATAAGAATTGTATCACGTCTGGGGCGCCTGGGTGGCTCAGTCGTTAAAGCGTCTGCCTTTGGCTCAGGGCGTGATCCCAGAGTCCTGGGATTGAGCCCCGCATCAGGCTCCCTGCTCCGCTGGGACCCTGCTTCTTCCTCTCCCACTCTCCATGCTTGTGTTCCCTCTCTCGCTGGCTCTCTCTCTCTGTCAAATAAATAAATAAAATCTTTAAAAAAAAAAAAAGAATTGTATCATGTCTACAGAATGGGTTAGTATTGTAAGATAAATAAGAAGGCGTTCATTCAGCAGTCTTTTATTGAGGGCCTTCCACGGGCCAGGCACAGAGATAAAAAAAGATCCAGATCCTGTCCTCAGAAACTTGGCAGCATCTCCGTGTGGATAGAGAGAGTGTCCATATAGTGTATACAGAGACAGATGTGAACATACTGCTGGGGGTGGTGTTGCCTGTGTTACGCTGAGTGCAGTGGGAGTGCAAAGGAGAGCTCCAGCCATGACCCTCTGTAACCAGACTTGTCTCTGAAATGTCACCCTGTCATCCTGCTGTTATTGCCCTATTTCAAAGCCCTCATATCTAATTGTGATAGCCCCCTTTTTTAAACTTTTTTTTTTTCTTTGCATAGTGGCATTTCATTTCTCTGTGTATTTTACTGGGTTAGAAAAAAACATCAGTTTGTGATTGATTAAATACAGGAAATAGTTTAAACAGAAATGAAATTCACAAGATGTGTTTATTTTTCAGTTTATAAGATCTGAAGTAAAAGGGAATACGTGATTTCCAAATATTTGAATCACAGATAAATCAAAGTTTTAAACTTTAGTATGAAAAATTTTAAGCCTATAGAAAAGTTGAGACAATACTGCAGTGATCTGCCAAATACCCAAAGGGATTTAACACAAAACGAGTATCTTGCCAAATTTGCTCTGTTTGTTTTCCTTAAGTTTTTAAAACTATTTCCCTAAATAGTTCGGTAAGGGACTTAAAAAAACCCACATCAGATAAAACTAAATTTTCTTAATGTCCTCTAACAACTAGTCAATATTCAAATTGCTCTCATTTCCGAAATATCTTTTTATAGTTGATTTGTTCAAATCAAAATGCAAACACTATTCACACATGGCATTTGGTCTTTTTACATTTTTTTTAATTAATTTTTTTAAAAGGTTTTATTTATTTGACAGAGAGAGTGAACACAAGCAGGCGGAGCGGCAGGGAGAGGGAGAGGTAAGGCCTCCACTGAGCAGAGAGCCCGATGCGGGACTTGATCCCAGGACCCTGGGATCATGACCTGAGCCAAAGGCAGATGCTTAACCGACTGAGCCACCCAGTGCACCTAATTTTTTTTTTTAAAGATTTTATTTATTTATTTGTCAGAGAGAAAGAGAGAGTGGTAGGCAGAGGGAGAAGCAGGCTCCCAGCTGAGCAAGGAGCTGATGTGGGACTCGATCCCAGGACCCTGGGATCATGACCTGAGCCAAAGGCAGACGCTTAACCAACTGAGCCACCCAAGCGTCCCTGGTCTTTTTTAAATCTAGAACAATTTTTATTATTTTGGTGACATTGACCTGATAAACTCAGTCAGTTGTTGATAAAATGTCTTGTTTTTTTAATTTGTTTACTTCCTTAAGGGTTAATTTGCTCCTCTATCCCTTTTATTTACTAGAAACAGAAAGTTAAATATACAGTGTAGGCCTTGTTAGATTCAGGTTAAGCATATTTTTGAAATTTTTAAGAATGCGTTATAGATGACGACTTGTATTTCATATTGCACCTGTCAGGATGCATGTAATGTCTTTAAGTGTTTCCTTGCAAAAGCTGCTTTTTCTCTTCAGTCTCTTTTCTTTCTATAAACTATGTTTATTTAAATCTTTTATGTATGACATAAAGGGTCTTTTCCTTTACACATATAATGTTGTAGCTTAATCAGAAATGCTTATAGTTTTCCAAAGATCTTGTGGATTTTCAGAAATCCATGTCTTTTCATGTGCTGTTCCCCCAGCCTAGAACCCCTCTGTTTCCCTCCCACTGCTCTGTGATCTGGTCTGCCACTTTTTCTGCCAAGCATATTCCTTCCTCAGAGTCTTTCCACTTATGTTTCCTTCCACCTAGAACACTTCCCTCAGATGTTCATATGTCTACTTCCCACACTTTGTTCAAGTCATAGCTCAAATGTCACTTTTTCATTAAGGCCTTTTTTATCCCTGTATTTAAAATTGAAACTGCCTGTTTCACCCCAGAACCTCCTAGCTCCTTTCCTTGATTTTGTTTTCTCCATAGCACTTACCATCTTCTCATATTCTTTTTTTAAAAAAGATTTATTAAGGAGGGCACATATTGCATGGTGCCCTGGGTGTTATATGCAAGTAATGAATCATGGAACATTGCATCAAGAACTGGGGATGTACTGTATGGTGACTAATATAACAAAATAAATATTATTTAAAAAAAAAAGAAATATCAGATGTTAACAAATAATAATTATTCAGTACATTTTCCTAAATATAAAGGGATAAATTATCACTGATTAACAAAATGAATGAATAAATAAATTTTTAAAAGAAAAAAATAAATAAAAGATTTATTTATTTGTTTGAGAGCACACACATGCATGTGTGCACAGGAGGAGGAGAAGAGGGAGAGGATGAAAAATCCTCAAGTAGACTCTGAGCTGAGTGTGGATCATGACATGGGTTTTGATCTCACGACCTTGAGGTCATGACCTGAGCCATCAGAGTCTGGCTGAGCCACCCAGGCACTCGCCCCCAGTCTTCTCGTATTTTATATAATTTTCTCATTTATTTGGTTCTTTAAGCTCTTCTTGAACAGGGATTTTTGTTTTTTTAAATTAAATTAAAGATGCATCTGCAGTACCAAGAACAGTGCGTGGTAACATTAATATTTGTTGAATGAGTGAGCGTATGCATTTGTGAGACTTTTTACTCAGTTAACAAATGCTTATTATATATCAGGCATTTTTTCTGGGCACTGGACAGACCTGTTAGCACACTTATTAGCTCTTGGTATAGCCAGTGTTTGCCATATGTCTCTCTCCTTTAGACTTTAAGCCCCTAAATTCAGAGACTACAAATCTGTTTATCTCTGTCACAGTTCCTGACAAGGTCCCTGAAACATTGTAGGGAGTTAATAAATGCAGCCCTCATGTTTTACATGAATGTAATCAGGGTTTCTGTTCTTAAGTTTTTAGACACTTGATCTATTTTTAGTTACCTCTTTTCTTAGCAATATCCAGCTATTATATGATAATATAACTGTTACCCATGGTCATCTGTAATAATACTTCTTAGAACCATTAACATTTATACAGCTTGTTGGAGTTTGTAAAGCTCTTTCCACATGTAATATTTTTTAATCCTGATGACAATACCATTGTTACTTGTGTAATCCAGGTAAGGAACTAAGCTTGGAGGGGCGCCTGGGTGGCTCAGTTGGTTAAGCGGCTGCCTTTGGCTCAGGTCATTGGGGTTGAGCCCCACATCGGGCTCCCTGCTCAGCGGGGAACCTATTTCTCCCTCCTCCTGCTGCTCCCCCTGCTTGTGCGTGTGTGCGCGCGCGTGGTCTCTCTCTCTCTCTCAATAAATAAATGTATGTATGTATGTATGTATATATGTTTTAAAAAGAAGAAGAACTAAGCTTGGAGCAGTTCAGTTTTCAGGATGACCCAGCTAAGTAAATGGAAGGTGTGGATTTGATCTGGATTTTTTTTTTTAACTTTTTGTCATGAAACATTTCAAATCATATACAAGTATAGGGAATGGTTTAATTAATTCCCAAGCACCCATTATCCGCTTTGTGGCCAAACTTGTTTTTATTCCCATGCCCCCCCCCAAGCTGTCCACTTCCGCTTCCTCTACTCTTACCCTTTCTACCATATTCTCCCTGGCATCATATCATTTTGTTCATAAATTTCAATTATGAAAAAATTGAATTGTGAAATTATATCTCTAAACAATACTCTTTTAAAAGACATAATCACAATACCATTATCATGTCTAAAACAAAAATTGAACTCAGGTTTCTGATGTTATACCTCAGGCTCTTTAACTAGGCCATGCTGTGTGCATTACTCTAGCAGATTCTAGCCCCAAAGGAAATGAGGGATGCCAAATGTATCCAGTTCTAGATTGATGACCATAGTGTTTTTTTATCCTTTTGTCTGTTATCCATAAATGTGGTCTCTTATATTTTAGTGGATAAGCTACTTGGGCTTCTTCTCTCCTCCAAATTTTTCTGTAGTCAGGCAACAGTATCTGACCTTCTTTCATATGAGGGGTTCTTCACTTATGCTACTGTGCTAGTTGCTGTGGAGGATGTAGAGCTGTGAGACATGTTCCTTGTCCTTTTGGGGCTAGCAGTATATTGGTAGACCAAATAATATATGTAGTATGTAGTAAGGGCTGAGGTTATTCATTTGTTCATTTTTTTCATTTTCTCGAAACATCCTGAATACTAACCGTGTGCCAGTACTTGTGCTTAATGTTGGAGATAAGAGATGATTATGTGATCTCTGATCTGAGTCTAGTTGGATAGATAACACAATAAATGTATAATAACAATCCAGTGTTGTAGGTGCTGTGAAATTTGGGACAGGTTATGATATGACCTCAAAGAGGAGGGCGGTCAGTTTGACTTGGGAGCGGGGGACTAGAAAGACATTATAGAATAGTAGTGATTCTTGAGATGAGTCCTTTAAAACAGATTTGGGCCAGTTGGAAAACAGGAGGAAAGAAAGACATTTTAGAAAGAAAGAGCAGTTGTGAGCAAAGGCATGGAGATGTGAAATAGCCTGTCGCGTTAGAAGAAATGCAAGCAGCTGGTATAGATTTTAGGTTGAAAGCTCTTTAAGAGATAAGACTACAAATCGTGGAGGGCCTGTATTTTATCTTGTGGGTTTTGTTTTAGAAATGTCACTCTGGAAACAGGATGGAGGATGGAGGAATTGGACGAGGGCAAGATGGGTGTTAGGGTGACCGACTATGAGACTGGTAAGTCTGTAGCAAGGTGATGAAAGCCTGAAGCAGGACAGTTTTAATGGTGAGAAGAACAGTTACTGGAGAGGGCTTCCTGGAGGCAATTTGTTTTAAGCTTACGTGTCAAGGGTACCAGGAGATAATTTTAGAAAGTAGAAGAACTTGGGTAAAGTATCCAGATGGATAAGGAATGTCACTAGGTCAGATACTCTCTTACTCTTTTTGTGCCATTCTTACCTCCTTTTATCTGCTAGGCTTAGTACTTCTGCTCTCTCTGCAGCTCTCTTGTGTTTGGAGGTCTGTGACTCCATTCCAGACCATTGAAAGGCTATATAGTTCTTCTCCTGTCCTCTCTCACTGCAGATTATTTTTGACTGGTATTTGACTAGTCCGTTGTCTCAGAAAGACAATTACTTGATTCTGTGATATTTTAGTAATTTGAAGGCCATAAAATAATTGGTTTTTCTTTATATTCAAAACTGCATTCAGGATCTCCTTTCATTCTCCAATCTACCTTATCTTGGGAAATGGTCCCATTATCAATATAGACCCTTAAATCGGAAACCTGAGAAAGATCCTTTACCTTTTCCTCTCCTCCTATTCTCTTCTTCACTAAGTCTTGTTGATTTTACTTTCAGAATACCTCTTATGTTTCTACCGTAACATATTTTGTTTTATTTCACTTGATTTATTTAGAGAGCAAGAGTGTGTGAGCGGGGGATGGTGGTGGTGCAGCAGCAGGAGAGGGAGAGAGAATCTTAAGCAGACTCCATGCACAGCACAGAACCCAATGCAGGGCTTGATCTCAGGACCCTGAGATCATGACTTGAGCCGAAATCAAGAGTTGGACGCTTAACTGACTGAGCTACCCAGGCTCCCCACATTTAAAATATTTTATCGAGGAATATAACACAAAGAATAGGTAGAAAAATGTCATACAGCCTATTGCTCTATCACACTGTGAACACAGTGTGTAACCACCATCCAGGTCAAGAAATGGAAAATTATCAGCCTCCCATAAGCCTCTTCAGACTCGCTTCTAATGATTTAGATCTTTCCCATAAGATAACCACCACTGTCTTGACATTCAGGGTAATAACTACCTTTCTTTTATTTTTTACCATTAAGCCTACACTCTTAAATACAATTAGTTTTGCCTTTTTTTTTTTTTTAACTTCATATAATTAGAGAATACAGTGTGTATCTTTTATGTGTGGCTTTTGCTCAAAATTCTACCTATATAGATATTCATTCATATCGTTGACGGTAGTTCATTCATTTTTACCACAGCATAAGATTTCATTGTATGAATATACCCTAATTTATTTATCCATTCCATCATTGAAGGACATTTAGGCTGTCTCCACTTTTTAGCCGTTACAGGAAATGGTGCCATGAACATTTTGTACAGGTCTCTTGGTATGCCATGTCTTACATTTCTATATTCTGTATACCCTGGCGTGAAATTACTGAGCCAACTTTTTCAAGGTGGTAGTACCAATTTACACCCCCTGTTGGCGCTGTGAGAATTCCAATTCCATATATTTGCTCACAGTTGGAATTGTGGATCTTTTTCATTTGACAGTTCCTTTGGATGTGTATGGTATATCATTGTGGCCTTAATTTGCATTCCTTGGATATCTGATGAAGTGGCACATCTTTAATATGTTTAATTGGCCGTTTGGATATCTTTTTAGATAATGTCTATTGATGTTTCTTGCATATTTTTCTTTTTCCTTATTGTTTTGTGTGAATTCTTTATATTCCAGTACAAGTTCTTTAATGGCTTTAATGGTTATATGTGTTTTCAAATATCTTCTTCCTTTTAGTCACTCCCACCTTCCCCCACCCCCCACCTTTTAGTCCCTTAGTGTTGTATTTTGATGAAAAGTTCTTAATGTAGTCCAATATGACAATCTTTTCATTTATTTTTCTTCTTTTTCTTACCTGTTTTGCTACCCTGAACTCATTAAGACATTTTGCTACATTTTTACTAGAAGCTTTATTATTGCTTTTCACACATGGGATTGATGTGTATGAATGTTGCTTGGGTATATGGAAATCCAAATGTCCAGCACCTTTTATTGAAAAGGATGTCCTTTCTCCATTGTTCTGCAGTACCACTGTTGTGGTAAATTAAGTGTTTATATATGGGTGTTTCAGGGCTTTCTGTTCTATTCCAGTAGTCTGTCTGTTCTCATGCCAGTGCCATGCTCTCTTAGCATAGCATTATATTAAATCTTTATGTCTTGTAGGACAAGTTCACTCACCTTGCTTTTCTTTATGAATATCTTATTCTTGATCTTTTCATTTTTTTAAAATGAATTTTGATATCAGCTTGTGAAATTCTGCCCCAAAACAAAATTTCTGTTAGGATTTTGTAGGTTTGCGATAACTCTATAGTTCTGATGACATTTAGGGATTGACATTTTACAGTATTGAGTTTTCCAGTCCATAATCGTGGTACATCCCTATTGTTTTAATACTGTTTTATAGTTTTTGGCATGGAGATTTTGTTCATTTTTGCTAGTTATTCCTAGATATTTAATATTTTGTTATTGTAAATAATATTTTTTATTTTTATTTTTTATTTTATTTTTTTTAAAGATTTTATTTATTTATTCAACAGAGATAGAGACAGCCAGTGAGAGAGGGAACACAAGCCGGGGGAGTGGGAGAGGAAGAAGCAGGCTCATAACGGAAGAGCCTGATGGGGGGCTCGATCCCGGATCGCCGGGATCACGCCCTGAGCCGAAGGCAGACGCTTAACCGCTGTGCCACCCAGGTGCCCCAATATATATTTTTTAAAGATTTTATTTATTTATTTGACAGAGAGAGAGACAGCCAGCGAGAGAGGGAACACAGGCAGGGGGAGTGGGAGAGGAAGAAGCAGGCTCCCATCGGAGGAGCCTGATGTGGGGCTCGATCCCATAACGCCGGGATCACGCCCTGAGCCGAAGGCAGACGCTTAACGACTGTGCCACCCAGGCGCCCCTGTAAATAATATTTTTTTAATTTCATTTTTTAACACTACATAGCTGATATTCAGAAATGCAGTTTACTTTTATTTATTAACTCATATATCTTACAACCTTACTTAACAATTTTAATAAATTATATGTAGATTATTTTGAATTTTTTACAAATAATCATCAGCAAATAATGACTTTAATATTAAAGTAATGATACCAGCTATCTTTTGATTGTAGTTTGTGTGGTATACCTGCTTCTACCTTTATTTTCATCTTTTTTATGTCTTTTTGTTTTAGATAAGACCTATGTAAATAACATGTAGTTTTTTATTTTTATTTATTTACTTTTAAAGATTTATTTATTAGAGAGCAAGCAGGGGAAGGGGCAGAGGGAGAAGAAGACAAGCAGACTCCCCATTGAGCAGGGAGCCTCAAGTGGGGCTCAATCCCAGGACCCCAGATCATGACCTGAGCCAAAATCGAGAGTTGGATCCTTAGTCACCTGAGCCACCTGGGCTCCAACATGTAGTTCGTTTAAAAAAAAATGTTTTATTTTTAAAATTGATCATTTAGTTCATTACGTTTAATGTAATTACTGATGTATGTGGATTTAAAACTACCCTCTTACTAAATGCTTTATATTTATCTTACTTGTTTAATGTTCTTTTTTTCCTCTTGTTTCTTGCCACCTTTTGAATTTTTAAAAAAATTCTTTGCATCTTTAATTTGGGAGTTAAACATTCTTTTATACTTTTTTACTGGTTAGCCTAGATCTTACAACATAAAATTTTTAAAAATTTGAAGTGAACTTTTTTTTTTTAAGGTTTTATATATTTGTCTGACAGAGAGGGTGTACAAGCAAGGGGGAGAGACAGAGAGAGAGGGAGAAGCAGGCTCCCCCAGGAGCAGGGAACCTGATGTGGGGCTCAATTCCAAGACCCCTGAGCCGAAGATAGATGCTTACCAACTGAGTCACCCAGGCACCCCTGAAGTGAAATTTTTTAAAATTTTATTTTATTTTTATCAAAGTGTAATACAATAGGAATTCTTGACTTGCCAAAGTCAAATGTTATATGGCACAATAACCATTTTGGACAGTGCAAGGACTTACCTCCGTTTATCCATCTTCCTGACTTATATGCGTGTATAATATATATTTTAAATCTCCATTTTTCATTCTGTAAGACAGTGTGGTATTTTTTGTTTTTGTTTTTGTGTTTTTTTGAGAGAGAGAGAGAGAGCACATGCATGCAAGGGAGTCACAGAGGGAGAGGGAGGGAGAGAGAATCTGAAGCTAGCTCCCTGCTCAGTGCAGAGCCTGACACAGGGCTTGATCTTAAAACCCTGAGATCATGCATGACCTGAGCGGAAATCAAGAGTCAGACGCTTAACTGACTGAGCCATCCAGGCGCCCCAAGGCAGTGTTATTTTATATAGGCAATATTCATTTAGATTTACTAAATATTTATCATTTACTTCAATGTATTTATCATTGCTTTTCTCTCCTTCTTGCATCTGTGACTATTCATCTGGGATTATTTGCCTTTTGGCTGAAGAATACCCTCTGATATTTCCATTTATTGTGAGTTTACTGATGAGACTAATTTGTGTTTTTTGTATGGAAAAGTTTTATTTTACTTCAATTCTTGATTTATTTTTATTATAAAAAAATTTTTTTGAAGATTTTATTTATTTATTTATTTGGCAGAGAGACAGCCAGCGAGAAAGGGAACACAAGCAGGGGGAGTGGGAGAGGAAGAAGCCGCCTCCCAGCAGAGCAGGGAGGCTGGTGCGGGGCTCGATCCTGGGACCCTGGGATCACGCCCTGAGCCAAAGGCAGACGCTTAACAACTGAGCAACCCAGGCACCCCTATTATTAAAATTTTTAATTGAATTATAATATATGGTGTTATTAGGTTCAGGTGTGCAGCATTCTTTTTCAACAACTGTATACATTACTCATTGCTCACCACAAGTGCAGTCAATAACTGTCAACGGACATTATTGTAATATTATTGACTATTCTCTATGCTGTTCTTTTCATCTCAGTGACTAATTATTTTATAACTGGAAGTCTGTACCTCTTAATCCCCTTTATTTCACCCCCCAACAACCACCAATTTGTTCTCTGTATTTAAGTCTTTTTGTTTGTTTCATTTGTTTTGTTTTTTAGATTCCACATATAAGTGAAATCATGGTATTTGTTTTTCTCTGACTTAATACCCTCTAAGTCCATCCATGTTGTTGCAAATGGCAAGATCTCACTCTTTCTTACGACTGCATAATAGTCCATTGTGTATATATACCACGTCTTCTTTTCAGTTCTTGAAGGGTGTTTTTGCTGCATGTAGAATTTTAGATTGGCTGTTATTTTCGTTCAGTACTTAAAATTTATCATTGTATTGTCTTCTGCCTTCCATTGTTTCTGTTGAGAAATCAGATTGTCAGTCTTACTATTGATTCTTTGAGGAATAATCTGTTTCTTTGGTTTCTTTTAAGAGTTTTTGCTTAGTATGGTTTTCAGCAATTTTTCTGTCATGTGCCTACATGTGAATTTCTTTTGATGTATCATATTTGGGGTTCATAGTGCTTATTTTATCATCTGTGCCTCGGTAACTTTTCATCAAAGAGGTTCTTGGCCATTATTTCTTCATATTTTGCTTTTGTCTCATTCTCTCCCTCCTCTCCTTTTGGTTCTCCATTTACATGTGTGATAAGCCATCTCATTTTATTCTGTTCTCTTCTGAGTGTTCATTCCTTTATCTCCTCGGGCTTCATTCAAATCTGTGTCTGATAACTCCAATAAATTGATCCCTCTGGCTGTGTCTTATCCTGTCTATTCATGTTGTCTGATTTGCTAGCATGCTTCATTTCTTATCATATTAGGCAGGTGTATTTCCAAATTTGTTTGTAAAAATAATTTGAGGCTTAGGACAACCTATTTTAATCCAGAGAGTATTTGTTTTGGTCTAGAAATCCAGGAAAAATTCTCATTTCAGGAATTAAGATGATTCAGAGCTGACCTGCAGTCCCTACCAAAGTCTATGTATTTTTATTTTGTTCTTACTCATATTGTTGTAGCTTTTTGGGGTCCTAATCCAAAGTGATGGGGTTTATTAGGTTGCCCCTTCTCACCCTCGTACCCTTAGACTTAAACTCTAGCCATTGCCCTTCTGGCCTCATTTGGCTGTCAGAAGCACTGTTTACTTTGCCCTCATTTCTCCATTCCCTCACTCCCCCAGTTGAAGAAAAAACAGCCCCATACTCTAGGCGAACTTTCCTTGCATGATCCTAGTTCTTTAATTCTTCATTTATCTTTTAGTTTTCTAATACTTTCAAATACACATATGTGTATACACGCACCTGCATATGTCTACATAGATACATATATATGTATGTATCTATATGCATATACATTTGTATGTATATGTGTGTTCTCATACACTTTTTTTTGGACATCCATAGTACTTTTTCTAGTTTTCCTCAGCAGAAAGATTGGTCTGAATTATCCAGCCTTGCCCTTAATAGAAGTGGAAGTTTTGCCAATGTCTTTTGCTGGACTATTGCAGTATACCCTTAATTTGTCTCTCTAGTTTTGCCCCTTCCAACCCAATCATTATATTGAGGTTGGATTGATATTTCAAAAATTCAAATCTGTTAATGTCACTCTCTTATTTATAGTTCATCAAAGGATTTTTATTGCTCTTAGGACAAATATTATTCATTTGTTTATTCAACAGTGAACAAATATGTTGAATTCCTGCTTCATGGTAGGCGTTATCAGAGAGATACTTGCCATAATTCTCAAAAAGATGTGCCTGTTAGTCTCTTAAGCCTCGTCTAGGGGCCCCTGGGTGGCTCAGTTGGTTGGGCGTCTGCCTTTGGCTCAAGTCATGATCCCAGGGTCCTGAGATCGAGCCCCTCATCAGGCTCCCTGAGCAGGGAGCCTGCTTCTCCCACTCTTCCCTGCCTGTGCTCTCTCTTGCTATCTCATCACTACCTCTGTCTCTCAAATAAATAAACAAAATCTTAAAAAATTGCCCGTTTTTTCAGTTCTGAACGTTGTAATATTCTTTCATGACTCAGAGGATTGATTCATTCTTTTTCCTCTGCCTCAAATTAGGTCAGGATCTCTTTGACCGTAATATGTAGTTATTCTAAAGTCCTGTCTGATATGTGATATGCTTTCATAGAACTCTGTGTTTTTTTCTTTACAACTTTGTAATTACTAAATGGATGTTACTTGATAAATGTCTGCCTTGCCCATTAAACTTTAAGTTCCGCTTGGGCAGTGTATCCCCATGGCCTGGTATGGGGTGGCTCCGAGTGTGCCGGAAGTCCATGTTGAACAGATAAGTGGATGAATTATTTACTGACTGAATTAAGGAGAACACTTGGCTCTTCCTTTTCTTGTACTCTTACTTTTATCAGAATGTACATAGTGCTTTCTTGGCATTTTGCTAGTCACTTTTGTGGCTCACAGGCCAGTTGGGGGAATACACAATCGCAAGTAAATAGAATGCACTGTAGGGAAGGGCATGATAAAGGGTTGTTCCAGGTTCCATGTCCAGTTCAGGGATCAGATATGACTTCCTGGGGTTAATACACTTAAGGGACAGGAGTGGGTGGGTGTGGGAGAAAGGGAAGGCAGCCTCAGTAGAGGACTCGTCTTAAGTGGAATTACAGAAGCTTAAAGCAGCATGGCATCACTGGTAGGGAATTGTGGGAGCTGACATAGTGGCCAGATTTGCGGGCCTTTGTGGTATGCTGAGCGGCTCAGACTTCTTCTGTAGAAAACTGGGAGCTTTCGAAGGGTTGTATATATTTTTGTAGAGTTAAAAATTTTATGCTCTTTTTTAAAAATTACAGCAGTTTGGGGCACCTGGGTGGCTCAGTCAGTGAAGTGTCTGCCTTCGGCTCAGGTCATGATCCCAGGGTCCTGGGATCAAGCCCTGCATCAGACTCTCTGCTCAGCGGGGAGTTGCTGCTCCCTATCCTCCCCCCCCCCCCCCGCCACTTGTTCTCTCTCGCGTGCTCTCTCTCTGTCAAATAAATAAATAAAATCTTAGAAGATAAATTACAACAGTAATATTTATTGTAACAAATTCAAGCACTGAAGAAGTGTGTAAAAGAATGAGATTTGTCTCTGCAAATAAAAAAGTTTTAAAAATGGGGCTCCTGGGTGGCTCAGTCAGTTGAGTGTCCGACTCTTGACTTCAGCTCAGGTCGTGATCTGATGGGTTGTGGGATTGGACCACATTGGGCTCTGCGATCAGCAGGGAGTCTGCTTGAAAGATTCTCTCCCTCTGCATCTACCCCCTGCTGCCCCGGCTCACACATTCTCTGTCTCTCCAAATAAATGAATAAATCTTTTTTCTTGTTGTTTGTTGGGGTTTTTCGTTTGTTTGTCTTTTAAAATTTATTCATTTGACAGAGAGAGCATGAGCAGCAGAGGGAGAGGGAGAAGCAGGCTCCCCGCTGAGCAGGGAACCTGATGTGGGACTTGATCCCAGGACCCTGGGATCATGACCTGAGCCGAAGGCAGATGCTTAACCAACTGAGCCACCCAGATGCCCCAATGAATAAATCTTAAACAAAAAAAAGTTAAAAAATAAAATGTGCTCTCCAGAGATTACTCTAGAGCAAATCACTGCTAACAGTTTTGTATGCATTTTTCTAGAGTTTTACATACAGCATTTTAGAATTTCCCATATTCTGAGTTTGCACCTTTCTTCTGCCTGGAACTCACTTCCCTAAATCTTCCTGTGGCTCTCTCTCTGACTCAGTTAAGTGTCCTTTCAAAAGTGGGTCCTCAGAGTGAACATTCCTCACTGTCCTATCTAGAATAGCCTCCCCACATTACTCTTTAACCCACTGCACACTTTATTTTTCTTCAGAATGTTTACCATGTGAAATCATACGTTCTTTTGCTGGTCTTAGTCATTTGACTATAAGATCTGTGGGAGCAGGAATTTCTTCTGCTTTATTGACCATTGTATCCCCAGTAACTAGAATGATGCTTGGCACATAGTAGGTGCTTCTCGTATGTATGTTGAATGAATAAATTAATTACCATTTTAGATAGAATACAGTACTTTCATGTGATTTTTTTCCAAAAAGTTAACTTTTGTTTGGTAGCTTCACAAACACACAAAAGGAGAGAAAATAATATGAGCTTTCAGGTCTTCTTCATCCAGTTTCAGTGGTTATCAGCCTTTTGCCATTCTTCAGATTATGAGACTGACGCACTGCCCACCGCGCCAAGAAGGCCGCTTGCCATTCTTGTTTTGATGCATTTCCCCCCACTTTTTGGAGGTAGAACAAATCTGAAGCAGGGTATTATTTCACTTGTGTATACCTAATTATCTATGTTTAACAAATAAAGACTTATTTTAGGACTGTAAAATAAATCCACAACAATCTTTAATAGCATATAATATCTAGTCCATGTTCAGTTTTCACTGATTGTCTTTTTTTAAAGATTTATTTTATTTTTAGAGAGAGAGCGTGTGTGTGTGTGTACACATGTGCATTTGCATGGGGGAGGGGCAGAGGGAGAGGGAGAGAGAGAATCCTCAAGCAGACTCTGCACTGAGCAGGGAGCCCTACATGGGGCTCAATCCCAGGACCCTGAGATGATGACCTGAGCCTAAATCAAGAGTTGGACACTTAACCAACAGAGCCACCCAGGCCCCCCTCACTGATTGTCTAGAAGAAAACTTTATACAGTTTGTTTGTTCAAAGCAGAATTCACACATTGCATTTGGTTTAACTTACCTATCTTTTTAAGTCTCTTTTAAAAGTCTGTAGCATTTTTGCCCTCCACCTTTTTTTTCATTCCCATGCCATTTTTTTTGTTTTTTGTTTTTTGTTTTTTATTTAAAAACCAGGGCATGTACCCTGTGGAACTTCCAATATTCTAGACTTAACCTTTCATGTGTTTTTATTTGCTCTTTATGGTACTCATCTGAGTACCATATTCACAGCGGTGCCGTTTGGTTTTATTACCCTCTGCATGAAAGGATTGATGATCAGAGAGAGGAAGGGAGGAGGGCACTGATACCTGACTGCGTCCTATGTGCCGTTCCTATGCTAGTCATTTTCCTCTCAGTGCCCTCTGAGGTTGTTACTAGTCCCATGTGACAGACTAGGCTTACAGAGGCTAATTAGCCTGTTAAAGACATAGAGCTTATGTCAAGGCATAGTGAGTCCAGGCTTTACACCTAGATCTGGCTAATTTCAAAGCCCTTTCTCTTTCTTACAGTTAAGGTCTCAAGAAAACGACTTTTCCAAGGGTATATACATGGTAAGAAGAGTGCCAGGATTCTAGGTCTTCCTACCCTGTATCTGTTGCTTCTTCGCCTACTTCAGGTCTCCTTGGTGTGCTTTATCACTTGCTTAGAAACTGTAGGTGGGAGCTGGGGAGTTGGTCATATCTAGAAGGCACTTCATCTTTTGAGCATACATTTAAGTAATTTTGTCTTTTGTATAGAAATGTGCTGACCTAATCTTAGCATTGGCGAGGTCCTTTTTTTTTTTCATTTCATATATATGTATGTTCAATATGTGTATCTACAAAGTGCCACATGTTGTGCTTCATACTTGAGATATGGTGATGAACAAAAGGACATGTTCCTTTTTGACTTTGGGAAAAATTTCTCACCATGGGAATGTTGGTGCAAATTGGAGACCATCTCCCAGTATTGTGGCCGAAAGGGCAAGACTGCTCATTTCTTAGTCTCCCTTGCACCTGCGGTGCAGGCACAAGCCCTAGACCCAGCCAATTAGATTCACTAGCCTCAGACTTCTAATCAGGATGTGGTGATCCAAAAAAGCAGGTAGGGTGAGAGATTGTTTCTGGTGATAGCTGTGGTAGCTGCAGCACCCGGTTTCCAGAGGCTCCAGGAGCAGTGGTGCTGGCGGCAATGTTGGGTGCCCAGTGCTGGCAGTGTTGGTGGGGCAGCTTGCCGCGCCTCATGTCTGATGTAGCCGCACAGTGGAGGAAGGGTACTTTTAATCCTAAAAGTATGTTTCTGGTTGGAAGGTAATGGTATCAGGGCACTTGGGTGGCTCAGTTGGTTAAGGTCTGCCTTCGACTCAGGTCGTGATCTCAGGGTCCTGGGATCAAGTCCGGCATCTGGCTCCCTGCTCAGCAGGGAGTCTGCTTTTCCCTCTCCCTCTGGGCCTTCTCCCGGCTTGTGCTCTCTCTTGCTCACTCTTTCTCTCTCAAATAAATAAATAAAATCTTTTAAAAAAAAGGAGAATGTAATGGTATCAGGAAGGCATAGAAAAATTCCCATTCACTTTACAGTAATTTAGGTGTGATGTACTCATTGAGGAAAGCTCTTTCCCCTGGATTTTATAAGATTAATTTTTCAGAAATAAAAGCCTCAGAATACTTGGACCATTGAATCGCTTTTGAGATGTTAGTTTCCCATGTTCCTTTTTGTTGGTTAGCTGAGACTAGAGCATCAAGGTAACAACAGCTTCTTTTATTGCAGGAGAATGATCCATCTGTGAGACTGAAAATTGCATCATTGTTGGGTTTATTATCAAAGACTGCAGGATTTTCACCAGACTGCATTATGGATGATGCCATTAACATCCTGCAGAATGAAAGTAAGTTTTAATTTAAAAGCTATATAATCAGAGCAAAAGTCTTTAGTTCCATCTATATAGAATTTAGGATGAAACTTTCTTGTGTTGGTTGTTATTGAAAAGGAATTTGAGTATGATGCAATAAAACACGTACATATATTTACATTAGAGATAAAGTACAGTTTTTCTCTTGAATAGCTATCATTTATTGACTTCTACCAAGTGCCATATACTTAAGGTAGGTTACATATGATAGAAGGTACATATTATTGTCCCTGTATTTTAGGTGGGGAAACTGAAGCTCAGAGAAGTTAACGAACTTGTTCAGGGTTGCACCATATGTGACAGAATGATGTTTTATATGTATGTGGTGTTTTGTTGACTATACCTTGCTAATTCAAACCATGAGAGGTGCTGCCCTGGTCATGTAATCTCTCATAGTTTAGTTCCTATAAAAGTGACATCTAGCTCTCACATGTTATTATTTTCCTATTTGTTCCTCATGGATGCCCACTAAAATTATTCTCGGCTTTTAGGTGAAATGGAAAACTATTTCACCTTTAAAATTCTTTTGATTATTTATCTGGTTTTATTTATGCACAAGATTCTGTTACAGAGTTAGTGCCTTGCTTGCTTTAATATTTATTTTAAAATTAAATTAAAAGAAACCCATTGTTGCTGTTTTCTGAAAATATTATGATTTTGTGAGAATTGATTATAGTTTCAAAGAATAGTTTTATTTCATCTTGGGGTATACATATTTAAAGAAATGTGACTTTACATATTGGACAACATGTAGTTTATAAATGTAAGAGATTATTGGAGTAATAAAGGGCCAGGAAACTCAGAGACGATCCAAGTTCGTTTATTGTACAATCTTTAATAACAAATATCTTACATATGTGACCCATTGGCTGAAGTTGAGAATTTTAAAAATGTGTTAGAAATAACTTCATATTAAAATTTTACTTGTACTGAATTTTGACCGAAGATTTTTAATTCACCAAAAACAAAGAATATACCTTTAAAAAATTTTTCCAGAGGGGAGTCTGTTTTAATGAAATGCTAATGTAAAGACAATAAAAAAAATTTTTAAATAATCTACTTCTCTAAAACAAGGTTTTACATGTTGCCTTTTACTTATATACGTTTCGTATGTTTGTACTTACAGTGAATGTACTATTTTGTGTTTTACTATACTCAATGTTAAATTTTTTCCATGTTTCTATATCACCTTCATAATATTTGAGGTGTCGATAATATGTTAAATACTAACTGATACAGTAGCATGTTTCTAAGTTTTTGCTCTTGCAGATAGTGGCAAGAAAATTAAATGTATCACCTGGATGGCTCAGTCGGTTCAGCGTCTGCCTTCAGCACAGGTTATGATCTCAGGGTCCTGGAATCAAGTTCTGCATCAGGCTCTCTGCTCAGCGGGGAGTCTTCTCTCTCTACCCCTCCCCCCTGTTCATGCTCTTTTTCTGCTTCTCTCTCTAATAAATAAATGAAATCTTTAAGAAAAATAAAAAACAAAAACACCAAAACAATTACATTGCCTTAGTACAATTGTATTCTTTCTTTCCATGGAAAGTTCTTATAGAAGCTGGCTGTATACCTGTAAGAAATTCACACTTTAAGGTTCGGGATTTCATAGAGCCATAGACTTAATCAGCTATAAATGGCCTTATAGAGATCATCGTGTCTAATTCCTTCATTTTGCAGATGATAGAAACTTAGTTCCAGAGAGATGAAGTGAGTCGAAGTGAGTTCATTTAGCTAAGGAGTAGCAGAACTGAGAACTTAGGCAGTGCTCTTTCTTACAGACCATGGTTTAACTGAAACACTTTGTGTCTAAAATAGAAACATTGTAAGACTCATTTATGGAACATAAGAAGTAGGAAGATTGGTAGGAGAAGAAAGTGGAGAAGAAGGGGGGGGGGTAAACAGAAGGGGGAATGAACCAAGAGAGACTATGGACTCTGGGAAACAAACTGAGGGCTTCAGAGGGGAGGAGGGCGGGGGAATGGGATAGGCTGGTGATGGATATTAAGGAGGGCACATATTGCATGGTGCAGTGGGTGTTACATGCAATTAATGAATCATGGAACTTTACATCAAAAACTGGGGATATACTGTATGGGGACTAACATAATATAATAAAAAAATTATTAAATAAAAAAATAAAAAAAACATTTTAAGAGTTAATTTGGATGCAAACCTCATCCTAACCTTAAAAAAGAAAGAGACTCAAATTATGCAGTATACATGGAAATAGCTGTTTTGCTTTTTGTTAAATATTCTAAGGTTTCTTTCTTTTTTTTAAAGTATTATTTACTTATTTAATTATTTCAGAGAGAGAGAGAGAGAGAGCACACAAGCAGGAGGGGCAGAGGGAGAGAGAATCCTAAGCAGACTGAGCATAGAGCCTGATATGGTTCTCAATCCCACAACCATGAGATCACGTCCTGAGCTGAAACCAAGAGTCAGATGTTTAACTGACGGAGCCACCCAGGTGCCCCTGTTTTTTTCAGGAAGAGAGAGAGAGAGAGTGTGAGCGTGCGTCAGTGGGAGTGGAGGGGCAGAAGGAAAGGGAAAGAATCTTGAGCAGACTCCACGCTGAGTGGTGTTATATAGGGCCAGGGAACTCAGACAGTCCCTCGATCTCATGACCCCGAGGTCATGACTGAGTTGAAACCAAGAGTTAGGTGCTCAACTGACTGAACCATCCAGGCACCCCATTCTAAGTTTCTTACTTAATTGTCTCAGAGATTTAATCTAGGTCTCCTGGTTTCTAGTTCCTGGCCTACCTAGATTCAGAGTAGAAGATAGAACTGGGAGGGACCATAAAGATCATCTAGTTCAGGCCCTTTATTTCATTGCTGAGGAACATGAACTACAGGGATGTAAAGTGATTGCTAAAGTCACCCTGTATTTGTGGCTTAGAGTAAGGCACAAACTAGAATTAGAAGTCTTTCATTTATCAGTCTAGTGTGCACTTTCAAATCCAACCGTGTGGGCCACCCTCTGGACCAGAAGTCCTTCATTTCAGTTCATTAGATGTATGAGTTGCTCTGGACTAGGCACTTTGAGGGTGTCAGGCATCTCTGCCTCTCTAGTACATGTTACACCATCAATGAAAACACAAAGCTTGTAGAGCAGGTATAATTAGATAACTGTGGGAACAGAAGAGAAGGTGAGATGAGTGCTGACTGGTGGAGTCTCGAAAGGCTTAGTGAAGAGTTACATTTGAAAAGGCAGAGGTGGGCAAGAGTAGTGTCAAGAAGTAGGAACATCGTGATAAAAGGTAGAGAACCGGGTAAGTATAAGAGATATTTGAAAAACTGAATTGTTTTCATGAGAAATCATCAGGAAGTGAGGGGCCTTAGGAGGATAAACTGGTAAAGTGTTTTGAAGCCAAAAGGTAAGTAGTCTTGAGTGCTGAGGATTTTGAATGTTACTTTGTAGGCACTGGGAACCATGTGAAGTTTTTTTGAGCAAGGGCATGGAATAATCAAGTCTAGTTTTAGAAAGGTAACTTGGTGACTCTGAGGAATTTTGTTTGATGAACTAGATCATTTAGAGAAGAAATGTTGAGGATTTATTTATTATCCATGTGGAGATATTCATCCAACCTGTAGTTGTAATATAGGTCTGCAACTCAGGAAAGAGACTAGGGCGTAAGATTTAGATTAGATTTGTGATTTATCAGAAGCAAGAGTTAAGCTTAAAAAGGCTTAGCCAACAGGGCACCTGGGTGGCTCACTTTGTTGGGCATCTGCCTTCAGCTCGGGTCATGATCTCAGGGTCCTGGGATCAAGCCCCATATAGGGCTCCCTTCTCAGCAGGGAGTCTGCTTCCGCCTCTGCCCAACCCCTCTCCCCTACTTGTGCTCTCTCAGTCTCTCTCAAATAAATAAAATCTTAAAAAAGTTTTAGTTAACTTTTCATGGATGTTATGTAGAATCATTTTGTACAGGTAAAGGGTGGTGTGGTAGTGTTGGAGATTTCTTCATGTCTCTCCTTTGTTCTAGAAGTACCTTTTCTCCTTGTGGCCTCTTTTGTATTGGATACTTGATGATCTTCGGTTTTGCGTTTAAATTTAAGACAAGGAACTAAAAAGCTGATTGGTAGTTCTGTGTGAAGTTCTGTGTCAATTGGTAGCCTCTGTACTAGGATGATCCTCTTTGGAGGACTTTTAAATGTTTGTGTCTTTCATGTTTTTCTGTGGGGCCCATCAGTTTTTCCATTTCAGAGTTCATGAATCTCCTGCTGGGAAGACAGACAGATGCCTGACTGCAATGTTTTTTGGAGTCAAAGCTGCTGAAGGGGGCTAAGGAGAGAGGGGAAGTGTCTCATTTATCAGTATGTTACTATCTCTTAATCTCCTCTTCTTCACTATGTCTTCCCCCCTGCCCTCATCTGATGTCCCCCAAATTGGGAATTTTCTAGTCTAATTTCTGTATATAATGAACTTCCTATTTCAGTCGCCACTTGGCTGTGTAGTATAGGGAGGGAGGCAGAGGTCCATCTGCTTCTTACAGAGACCTCAGATAAATCCCTGCCTTATCCCCAGTTTTTGCTTTTTGTTGTTGTTGCTATAAATCTCCCAATTCCTGAATCTTTTTATGGTGCTATGGCTAGAATTCATTTGCTTTGTAGGGATATCCTCTTCAGTAGGCATTTACTATTAGATTTCTCCATTTTGCCAGAGCTTTTTTTTTTTTTTTTCCAATCTGTGATGTTTTTTATCTCTGAAAAATTTGCCTTTCTTAAGTACTTACCTTTATTCCTATGAGGTTTGTTTTTATTTTTGTTTTTTGTTTTTCATGGTTTTTTTGGTCTGTGTAGGTTTATACTTTTTAATTTCTTTACTCTTATACTAATGAAGTTTTAGAAAGAATAATAGAAGATGGGTTCACTCTATTATATTTAACTAGAAGTCTTATTAAGAGGTTATGTAGCCAGTGTTATGTTTTGTTTTGTTTTGTTTTCTTTCTTTCTTTCTTTTTTTTTTTTTTGAGATCTTATTTTTAAGTAATCTCTACCCCCAGTGTGGGGTTTGAACTCAGAACCCTGAGATCAAGAGTTGCATGCTCAACCGACAGGCAGCCAGGTGCCCCCCATCCGTGTTTTCTGGGCTTTAGTCATTTTATATGTGATCTACACCATTTTTGACATACTTGTTTCACATCTGTACTGTGATTTACTTCATATTTTTCTTTTTTTTTTTTTTTTTTTTTTTTAAGATTTTATTTATTTATTTGACAGAGATAGAGACAGCCAGCGAGAGAGGGAACACAAGCAGGGGGAGTGGGAGAGGAAGAAGCAGGCTCACACCGGAGGAGCCTGATGTGGGGCTCGATCGCGGATCGCCGGGATCACGCCCTGAGCCGAAGGCAGACGCTTAACCGCTGCGCTACCCAGGCGCCCCTACTTCATATTTTTCTTAAATGGACAATTTTTTTTAGTTAATTTAAAGAGACTATCTTAATGGGTAAAAGGCAATTAGTGTCACATGACATTAATAGATAGTAACTACAATTTTTATTATGAACATTAAAACATACATAATTATTAATGTAAAAATGATTATCCGAATGCTGCCTAAAATCCTCTTGTATACAGCCAGCATGAAAAGAACCATAATTTGGAACAATAAAAGAGAATTTAGACAAAGAAGAGAATCTGGCTGATTGATACTGATTTATTTGGATTTGGCTATTTGCCCACTCACTAAACCTTCATTGAGCATATAATAAGTTGTGCTAGGTTCAGAGAATACCAAGATGAATAAGACACAATCATTGCCTTCAGGGATCTTTCAGTCTCTTGGTTTAGTCTGATGTGAAAATAAGTATAGGAAAGTGTTAGAGCTGATGTACAGGGTGCAGTGGAAGCACAAAGGAGGAAATAGTTCTTGTTGGGGAAGAAGGAAAAGTTCTGTATAGCAGGTACAAGATTAGTAGGTGCTTCCCGGGGAGTGGGGTTGAGAATGGAGTTGGGTGTGGGTGGAGGCATTCTAGGGAAGTTAGCCTGAGCAAAGATAGGGGGAGATGAAATCATAAGTAATTGGAAAAAAGGGTGCTAGAGGAGATAAAGAAATGAGGCTAGAAAGGCAGGCAGAGCTAGACCTCATGGAAGGCCTGGTATGTATGTGTGTATGTATGCCCTGCTAAGGAATTTGGATTTTATCTGGAAGGCAGTGAAAAGCCCTTGAGTTAATCAAGCACTAATCAGTTTTGGAGTACTGTACCCAGTCTTGTGGAGGATTCATGTTTTATTATTTTATTTTTTAAAAAGATTTTATTTATATGAGAGACAGAAGCAGGGAGAGGGGCAGAAGGGGAGAGAGAGGGAGAAGCAGACTCCCCATTGAGGGGCCCAACGGAGGGCTCAGTCTCAGGACCCCTGAGATCATGACCTGAGCCGAAGTTAGGTGCTTAACTGACTCAGCCACTCAGGTGCCCCAGATTCAAAGTTTTAGACATGAGCCCTTCAGGAACTTAGCTTTTGGTTGAGGGGAATTCAAGGATCAAATAGAGGAACCTTGCTAACAAAAATTTACATTTTTTACCCAAGTAAAGTTTCCCTAGTGATCTCCTTTTGAAATTCTGCAACCCAACTTTTCATCTTCCTTTTTAGAGTCTCATCAAGTCTTAGCTCAACTGTTGGACACTTTACTTGCAATTGGCACTAAACTCCCAGAGAATCAAGCCATCCAGATGCGGTTAGTTGATGTAGCCTGCAAGGTAAGAGCATAATGGTTAAATACAGGGTTGCTTCTTTCTTGAATAGTTTGCATTGCCTGAAGGTGTAGTATGAGCTGTAAGATCTGCTTAGCTCCATCCTGAATCTGTAACTGAGATTTGCCAAGGACGTTTAATGGTTTTAAGAGCTGCCTCATCCTTTTTTTTCTTGATGTTGGATTAGGTATAAAGCTGAGCAATTTGTTACAAAATGAACTTCCTCATCCTGCCAAAAGAAATGAAAATTATTGTAGTAGGGGTCATGTATATGTGCTTAAATAATTACATGCACACTGCTAGTTAGGGTAGTTTGTATCTAGCTTTTTATGTGTTCTCTGCAGTCCTTTAGGTGAGTACTGTTATCCCTGTTTTTTACAGAGGTGGCCATAGCAGTTTAGGGAGTTTAACTTGCCCAGTCTTTCACAGCTGGGTAGTGGCAGAACCAGGATGTAAACTCTAGTTACTCTGATTCTAAAGCCCATGTTCTTTTTGTTACGCTTTATTGCCTCAATAGGCAGACCAACAAAGAAACAAATGTTGGGCAAGATTTTTTTTAGTATTTTTCTAACTATAAAAGAAATACATGTGTATTAGTTGTGCCTTTTGATTTAATAAGGACCTTTAATTAGCTGCCTTTTGTACATAACGGCTTCTAAACCTTGCAGGATTGGTTTTACTTTTAATCTTTCTGATGAATTTATTTTGAGAATATAAGAAGACAAATGTATTTGAATTGTGGAAGAATATTATATTTATGGAATTAGAAAACTATTTCTGAGCCCCAGGAAAAAGAGTGTTTCATTTATCTTAATAAACAACAACAAACAAAGCCAAAGCACTTTGACAAGTACAATATTAAAAGCCTAAGTGGAAAAAACTAGGGCTTGTGTGTTTGAGAAAGTATATATCCATGTAAGAGAATAACATGTCTGTGAGGGTGTGCTTGTGAGAAAAATGTCCTATGAAGTGGATTATTATGCTTGAGATAAGTTTCTTCAATTTGCTTTAAATAAACATTTTATTATAAAAATTTATATTCAAGATTAAAGAACTACACTTATAATTCACTGTCCAGAGGTGACCATTATTAGCCTTTTGGTGTATTGCTTTCTAATTTTTTTCTGCACATAGATCATTACTACTTTTTAAACATACAGCTCTAATCATAATTTATATATAATTTTGCATTTTGCTTTTTCATTGACATTATAACAGATATTTTATATATTGTAGACCTTTTCAATGGGTATATGATATTTTGTTCAATAATTAAACTATAATTTACCTAACCATTCTCCTATTGTTGGACATTTGTATTGTAATACTGCAGTGAATATTGTTAGTCTAAAATATTTTCTGTGTTTAGGTTTATTTCCTAAACATAGTAGAATTACTAGTTGAAAGCATTTAGGATTTTTTTTTTAAGGCCCTTGATACTTCTTGCCAAATTGGTTCCCAAAGTGTTCCAGTTTGTGTGACCACCAGCAGTATATGAGAGTGCCTAATTTCACTGTATCACTCTAGCATTGGATATTACTTTTTTTTTCCCCCATTCCCCTTCACCCATTTTGCCCATTCCTCCAACCCCTCCCCTCTGGCAACCATCTGTTTGTTCTCTGTATTTATAGGTCTGATTCTGCTTTTTGCTTGTTTATGGTTGGTTTGTTTTCGATTCCATGTGTAAGTGAAATCATACGGTGTTTATCTTTCTCAGTCTCACTTATTTCACTTAGCAAATATCCTCTAAGTCCATCCATACTGTGGTAAATGGCATGTCTCATCCTTTTTTTGTGGCTGCATAATACTCCAGCGTGCCCACATGTGGTGTGTGTGTGTGTGTGTACATGTGCACACACATAGATACACTGTATCTTCTGTGTCCACTCATCTAACTATGGACACTTAGGTTGCTTTCATATCTTAGCTATTGGAAACAACGCTGCAGTAAACATAGTGAAGCATATATCTTTTTGAATTAGTGTTTTCATTTTCTTTGGGTAATACCCAGTAGTAGAATTATTAGATTGTATGGTATTTCTGTTTTTAATTTTTTGAGGAACCTCCATACTGTTTTTTACAGTGATTGTACCAATTTAAATTCCCACCAACAACGTATGATCCATATCCTTGTCAACACTTGTTATTTCTTGTCTTTTTTATTTTCACCATTCTAACAGGTATAAGGTGATACCTCATTGTGGTTTTGATGTGCATTTCCCTGATGACTAGTGATGTTGAGCATCTTTTCATGTTATCTTTTGGGAGTCTGTTTGTCTTCTTTGGAAAAATGTCTATTCATGTCCTCTGTCCAACATTTTTTTTTTTAAAGATTTATTTATTTGAGAGAGAGCACATGAGCAGGGGACAGGGGCAGAGGCAGAGGGAGAGGCAGACTCCCTGCTAAGCTGGGAGCCCAATGTGGGGCTCGATCCCAGGACCCTGGGATCAACCTGAGCCGAAAGCAGATGCTTAATTGACCGAGCCACCTAGGCACCCCACCTCTGTCCATTTTTTAATTGGATTGTTTTTTGGTGTTGAGTTGTGGAAGTTCTTTATATATTTTGGATATTAATCCCTTATTGGATATATCATTTGCAAATATCTTCTCCCATTTAGTAGGTTTCCATTTTGTTTGATGGTTTCTTTTGCTGTGCAAAAGCTTTTTCTTTTGTTGTAGTTCTAGTAGTTTATTTTTGCTTTTGTTTCCCTTGCCTTAGGAGACATATCTGGAAAAATGTTGCCATGGCCTATGTCAGAGAAATTACTGTGTATGTTCTAAGATTTAGTCATTTCAGGTCTCATTTAGATCTTTAATCCATTTTGAGTTTATTTTTGTGTATGGTGTTAGAAAGTGGTCCAGTTTAATTCTCTTATGTGTAGCTGTCTAGTCTTCCCAACGCCATTCACTGAAGATACTGTCTTTTCCCCGTAATATTTTCCACAATATGTCCATATCACCCAAAGTGATCTACAGATACGATGCAGTCCCTGTCAGAATACCAACAGCATTTTTGACAGAACAAATGATATTAAAATTTGTATGGAACCACTAAAGACCCTGAATAGCTAAAGAAATCTTAAGAAAGAAAAAACAAAGCTGGAGGTATCACAATTTCACATTTCAAGATATACTACAAAGCTGTAATAACCAAAACAGTATGGTACTGGCACAAAAATAGACACCTAGATCAATGGAACAGAATAGAAAGCCCAGAAATAAATCCACACTTATCTGGTCAGTTAATCTATCACATGACAAAGGTGTGGATATTAATGTTTTAAAACAGAAGGGACTCCTGGAAGGCCTAGTCGGTTAAGCATCTGCCTTCAGCTCAGGTCATGATCCCAGGGTCCTGGGATTGAGTCCCACATCGGGTTCCTTGCTCATTGGAGAGCCTGCTTCTCCTTCTGCCTCTGCTGCTCACCCTGCTTGTGCTCTCTCTCTCTGTATCTCTCTCTCTCTGACAAATAAAATCTTTAAAAAACCAACCAAACAAAAAAACAGAAGACAAACCTGTTAATTTGGTAGGAGGAAAATGTTTTTCTTTGAATTTCCTTTTTATTTTTTAATTAGTTATTTTTTTAAAACTTTCCATTTTAAAAGATTATTAGTGAGGCTTCATATTTGTGTTTCATTTCTATTTCCTCTCTTCAAATAAACTTTTCATATTCTTTGCTAGTTTCTCTTGTGGGGTTTTGTTTGTTTCTTCACCGTTTGTAGAGGCTTATAATGGAGTAAAAATTTGAACCATTTGAAAATGGTAGATCTGTCAAAAGCTTTGCAGACTCAAGTAAATAAAGACTATGATGCATAGCTGCAGTTA
Source organism: Ursus arctos (assembly GCF_023065955.2). Taxonomy (NCBI): domain Eukaryota; kingdom Metazoa; phylum Chordata; class Mammalia; order Carnivora; family Ursidae; genus Ursus; species Ursus arctos. The sequence continues at coordinate 50,633,247 of NW_026622897.1, forward strand.
GTATTTATATTGCCTAATGCCATTTTGTTTGTGATTTTGTCGTACAATGTGCTTTGAGATAAGATTCACATACAGTAACATTCACCTTTTTGATAGAAGTAATACAAAGTATGTTCTCTAACCAGAATGAAATGAAATTAGAAATCAGTAACAGAAAGAAATTTGGGAAACCCCTAAATATGGAAATTAAACAACATACTCCTATATCACCAGTGGGTCAAAGAAGAAATCAAAAGAGAAATTAGAAAATACTTGGAGATGAATGAAAATACAACATACAAAATTTACAGGATGTAGCTAAAGCATGCTTAGAGGGAAATTTATTACTCTAAATGCCTATGGTTAAAAAAGTCAAAAGATCTCAAATTCGTAACCTAACCTTCCACCTTAAGACACTGGGAAAAGAAGAATGCACTAAATATAAAGCATGCAGATGGAGGGAAATGAGAAAGATGATTAGAGTGGAAATTAATGAACTAGAGAATAGAAAAACAGTAGAAAAAAAATCAATGAAACCAAAAGCTTGTTCTTTGAAAAGATCAACAAAATTGACAAACCTTTAGTTATATTGCCCAGGAAAGAAAGAGGGAAGACTCAAATTGCCAGCGTCAGAAAAGAGGGAGCACACATTAATACCCATGTGATAGAAATAATAGAAGATTATAAAAGAAAACTATGAATAACCATATGCTAATAATCTAGGTAACTTAGATGAAATGGACAAATTTCTATAGAGAGACAGACCATCAAAACTAACTCAAGAAGTAGACAATCTGACTAGACCTGTAGTAAGTAAAGTAATTAAATTAGTAATGAGAAAAACAGAAACCTGACAAAAGCTTACGCTCAGATGGCTTCATATCAAACATTTAAATAGATACACCAGTTTTTCACATTCCCCCCAAAAGGAGTGAATACTTCCCAGCTCCTTCTATGAGGTGAGTATGAGCCTAATACTAAAACCAAACAAAGACTTCACATGAAAAACAAACTCTAGACCAATGTTTTTTAGGAATATGGATGCTAGCAGGTCAAATTCAGCTATTTGTAAATAGGATTATACACCATGACTAAATGAGATTTATTCCAGGAATGCAAGTTGGCTCAACATCTGAAAATAAATTAAAAAAAGAATAAAGGACAGAACTCCATGATCATCTCAGAATAGATTTAGCAAAAGCATTTAACAAGATCCAATATAATTTCATTATAAAAATACTTAAAAAAAAAAAAAAAGCCTGCCAGTAGAATAGAACCTCTTCAGCCTGATAAAGGCCATCTGTGAGAAACTGCCAGCTAACATATTAATAGTGAAAGATTGGATGCTTTCTCCACCTAAGATCAGGAGCAAAATAGCTATGTTCTTGTGTCTTATGTCTATTCTACATTGTACTGGATGGAGGTTCTAGCCAGGGCACTTAGGCAAGAAAAAGATATAAAAGGCATCTATCCTGGGAAGGAAAAAGTAAAACTATCCCTGTCTATTCACATGACATGACCTTATATATGAAAAATTCTAAGGAATCCGTTAAAAACCTATTATAAGTAATAAGTTCAGGAAGGTTGTAGGATACAATATCAATGTACAAAAAATCAGTTGTATTTCTGTATATTTGCAGTGAGCAATATGAAAATGAAATTAAGAAAATCCATTTATTATAGCATCAAAACTAATAAAATACTAATACATTTAACAAGAGAAGTACAAAACTTGTACCTGAAAACTATGTGGATTTTCAGAGGGAACCAAGATAGCCAGAACAGTCTTGAAAAAGAACAACACAGTAACAGATTTCAAAACTTACTAAGCACCAAGAGGTAGGTGTAAAGATCAGGGAAATAGAATTGAGAACCCAAAATTAATCCCATGTGTCTTTGGTCAACTGATTTTTGAAGGGGTACCAATACCATTCAATGGAGAAAGAACAGTGTGTTCAACATGTGGTGTTAGGACACCTGGATATCCCCCTGCAAAAGAATGAATTTGGAAACTTCATTAACACCATATGTAAAAATTAACTCAGTGTATCAAAGATCTAAATTTGTCAGCTAAAACTATAAACTTAGAAGAAAACATAGTTGTAGGTTTTCATGAGCATGGATTTGGCAGTGGATTATTAGATATGACAAAAGCACAAGGAACAAAAGAAAAAATAGATAAATTGGATTTCATCAAAATTGAAGAATTGTGATTGGAAGGACACTATCAAGAAAGTGAAGACGGTCTACAGAATGGGAAAAAATATTTGTAAATCATGTCTAATCTCTATGTAAACATCTCTGAGAACCTAACAATAAAAATCCAAATAACACAATTAAAAAACGGGCAAAGGACCTTAATAGGCATTTCTCCAAAGAAAATATACAGGTAGCCAATAAGCAGAAAATAATGCTCAGCATCTTCAGTCATTAGGGAAATAGAAATCAAAACCACAATGAGATGATGCTGTTTCACAACCTTTTGGATTGTTAAAAAAGGCTTGACCATACCAAGGTTTGGTGAGGATTTGGAGTAATTGGAGCTCTCTATTTCTGGTGGAAATGTAAAATGCCTTAGCTGCTTTGGAAAACAGTTCAGCAGTTCCTCAAAAAATTAATGGCTTAGTATATGACCCAGCAGTTCCACTTGTAGCTATGTATCAAGAGAACTGAAGCATATTCACACAAAATTTGTACATAAATGTTTATAGCAGCAATATTCATATTACTTAAAAGATGGAAACAACCCAGATGGCCATCTCAGCAACTGATGAATGGATAAACCAAATACAGTGAATGTTCTTTGACCATAAAAAGGAACGAAATATTAGTATACACTACAGCTGGATGAATCTCGAAAACACGTTGAGTGAAGGAAGCTAGTTACAAAAAACTTACATATATGATTCTGTCTATATGAAATTTCCGTAATGGGTAAATCTAACAGAGACAGAACCAATGAAGACATACAAATGGCTGACAGACACATGAAAAAAATGTTCAAAATCATTAGCCATCAGGGAAATTCAAATCAAAACCACATGGAGATACCACCTTACGCCAATTAGAATGGCAAAAATTGATAAGGCAAGAAACAACAAATGTTGGAGATGACGTGGAGAAAGGGGAACCCTCTTACATTGTTGGTGGGAATGCAAGTTGGTACAGCCACTATGGAAAACAGTGTGGAGGTCCCTCAAAAAGTTAAAAACAGAGCTACCCTATGACCCAGCAATTGCACTACTGGGTATTTACCCCAAAGATACATAGTGAAGAGAAGGGCCATATGCACCCCAATGTTCATAGCAGCATTGTCCACAATAGCCAAACTGTGGAAGGAGCCAAGATGTCCTTCAGCAGATGAATGTGGTCCATATATACAATGGAACATTACTCAGCCACCAGGAAGAACGATTACCCAGCATTTGCAGCAACATGGACGGGTCTGGAGGAGATTATGCTAAGTGAAAGTCAAGCAGAGAAAGATAATTATCATACGGTTTCACTCATTTGTGGAACATAAGGAATAGCAGGGAGATTGGTAGGAGAAGGAAGGGAAGAATGAAGAAGGAGGTAAACAGAAGGGGGAATGAACCACGAGAGACTATGGACTCTGGGAAACGAACTGAGGGTTTCAGAGGGGAGGGGGGTGGGGGATTGGGCTAGGCCGGTGATGGGTATTAAGGAGGGCACGTATTGCATGGTGCACTGGGTATTATACGCAAACAATGAATCATGGAACACGACATCAAAAACTAATGATGTACTGTATGGTGAATAACATAACATAATAAAAATTTTAAAAAAAGGAAAGTCGATTAGTAGGTAGGTACTTAGGGCTGGGATAGATAGAGGAATACGTGACTGGTAGCAAAAGGGCATCTCTTTGTGATGATGAAAATGTTGGAAGATTAACTGTGATGATGATTGTACCCATACATAAATATACCGAAGACCATTGAATTGTGTACGTTAACTGGATGAATTGTGTGGTATGTGAGTTATATTTCAATAAACCTGTTATTATAAAGAATTCACTCTTTGAATTTGAAATGTGGTGAATCTTTCAACATTGTTTCTTTGGCGGTTGTGAATAATGCTGCTGTGAATATTTGTTTACAGGTTTTGGTTGGAAGTATGTTTTCAGTTCTCTTGGGTCTATTTATCCTAGGAATGAAATGGCAGGGCTATTAAACCTATATTTAACTTTTTTGTTAAATTTTTTTTAATTGTGGTAAAATACATATGAATTTTTTCAGTTTAAATATAATTTTTTAAGATTCAAAAAACACGCATAACATAATATTTACCATTGTAATCATTTTAAAGTGTACAGTTCAGTGGCATTAAGTATTTTCTTTCATGCTACCATCTCCATCATTCATTCACCCATCTCTTCACTTCGCAAAACTGAAACTTTATGAGTTAAACAGTAACTTCTCATTCTCCCCTCACTCCCAGTCCTTAGCAAGATGCTAGGTGCCTTTCACCGAGAAAGAGAATTCTGGGAAAGTATTGGGTTGGGGCAAAATCCAGGCACCTCAGCAATTTCAAACTTACCCCCCCCCCAATTATAAAATAATGTAGGGGTGCCTGGGTGGCTTGGTTGGGTGGCTGACTCTTGATTTCAGCTGAGGTTTTGATCTCAGGGTTTTGAGTTCAAGCCCTGTGTTGGGCTTCATGCTGGGTGTGGAGCGTACTTAAAAAAAAAAAATGTAAGGAATTTCCATATATCCTTCTCCCTGATTCACTAATAGTTAACTTTTACCACATTTGCTTTATCATTATCGCTGTGTATATACTTATTATTTTTTCCTGAATCATGTAACAGTAAATTGTAGTCATAATGCCCTTTTTCTACTAAAGTAATACTTAAATACTTAAGTGTATTTCTTAAGAAGGATATAATTTTCGGGCACCTGGGTGGCTCATTCAGTTAAGTGTCCAACTCTTAAATTTTGGCTCAGGTCATGCTCTTAGGGTTGTGAGATCGGGCCCTGTGTGGGGGGCCATGCCTGGTGTGAAACCTGCTTAAGATTCTCTCTCTCCTTCTTCAGCTGTCCCCACACCTCCTGCCGGCATGCACGTACATTCTCTCTCTGAAATAAATAAATACATCTTTAAAAAAAAAAGGATGTAATTTTTATAAACACGGGGCAATTCTGAAAATCAGGAAATTTAACTTGGTACAGTACTAATACTAATCTCAGCCTTTATTCAAATTCTGATTGTCCCAATATTCTTTATTATATAAATTTTTGTATATAAAATATATTAATTTATATAATAAATTTTTATATAGATTTACAAATTTTATATATAAATATACATTTTTATATAAATTTTTCTTTTCTGGTTCAGGGTCACAGATTGCATTTAGTTTTCATCCCTTTTCTTTAATTTGGAAAGGTCCCTGTCTTTGTCTTTTGTGACCTTTACATTTTTGAAGAATATAGACCATTTATTATAGAATGTCTTTTAATCTGTGTTTATCTGTTCAGTCTTTATAATCTGTATTTCCTCTGTTTAGATTCAGGTTACGTATTTTGGCAGGAGTACCACATCAGTAATATTTGTTCTCAGTTTATCATATTATAAGGCACAGATGAGATTTGACTCATTATTGATATTAAATGTGATACTTGGTTAAGATGATGACTACCAGGTTTTCTGTTGTAGAGTTACAATTTTCCTGTGATTAATAAGTGATTTGTGGGAGATACTTTGAGTTGCTGTAAGTATCCTCTTCCCCATCAAATTTTTATTCACTATTTTAGAGACTATTAATAAATTTTGCTGAGTCAGTTGTTACTCTGGTCATTGCAAAATCATGATTTTCTAACTCTTGTTCCTTATTAGTTGACATATTACTGTAAGTAAAGCTCTCCTTCCCTTCTTTCCTGTCTCTCTCATTTTATTCAATATATTATAATCTATTTCTATCATTATTATTATTTGAATTTCAGATTGTTCCTTTATATATGTCTTTCGAATACAGGCTATGAATCTGCTGTATTTTTTGTTTCACATTAGGAAGAAAGTCATGCCTTGAAGTACTCTTAACTCTTCAAAGTTCATCTCATTTTATCCTGTCAATACCTTTGAGGTACATTGTACAGCTAATCCTCATTTGAGAGATGAAAAGATTTGGTTCACAGATTTGGCTAGGAAATTAATATTCTTTTCATATATAGCGTCTGTAAAACTAAAGTTGGAGATCTGCTTTCCTTCTATCTGTGAAGATTTTTCCAGAAGAACAAATATTCTTCTCATTTTTTTTGTATAAGTCTCTCTTAGAGCCAGGTTTTAATTCTTCTTTGTCTGTTTCCATCTCACCTGTTCATCCAGCCTCTCTGTTTCCTTTCTGTTCCTTTAATTCTGTGGCGTTAAGTATAGAAAACTCTTAAAAGTCAGCAGATATAACCATATAGTATTTTAACATTTATAAAATTCTACTCGAATATTATGTATGGTGTGTTAGGAGAGTGTATCTGTTAAAATAATTTGCATACAAAGTACACTGAATTTTTATCTGCGCTTGAAAACAATCCATGTTGAAACTGAATGAGTCATTAAGTTATTTTTGTCTTACTTAAGGAACTTCATTCTCAGATTTTCTTGGTATACTTAACTATTGATTTTTTTTCCCTTATAGCAGTAGTTTTAAACTAGTTGGTTTAGCTTATTTTTTTTTTTTAAAGATTTTATTTATTTATGTGACAAAGAGACAGCCAGCGAGAGAGGGAACACAAGCTGGGGGAGTGGGAGAGGAAGAAGCAGGCTCCCAGCGGAGGAGCCCGATGTGGGACTCGATCCCGGAACGCCAGGATCACGCCCTGAGCCGAAGGCAGACACTTTAACGACTGCACTACCCAGGAGCCCCGGTTTAGCTTATTTTTGACATGGATTGCTCTTATTATTGAGGATGTGGTTTGCTTACTCGCTCCATTAATATAAAAATGATGTCACTTTAGTAGCCTGGGTATAACACCAAAATAGCATCATCTGCAGAGCAGACACACTAGGCAGCTCTTAGTGATGATGGCATCATGCAAGAAATGACCTGTATGGGAAGGACATCATAGAACTGTAATTGCTGCCCCGAGAGTATGATTTAGACTTCCGCTGTCTTTTGGCCTAACATTCTGTGTGCAGTAATAGGCTGGTTATATAGCAGTGTTGCCTGGTTACCTTAATAGAAGTGGAAGGTTTCAGTTTGTTGTTTGAAAATCAAATAAAGTATTTGTTACAGTGGAAGCAACCTTCAGGGGCTGGTGGGTCAGTCAACAGTTTAGTTATAAGAAATGATGTTTTCCTACTAAAATAGTTCGTTAAAAAAAATCCTGTTTTATTAACTGATAGAGTCATTGTCAGCTTCAAACCTGAAGTTTCTCATAATTTCTCAGTTTCACTGTCTTAATTTGATTGATAATTTTGAGCTTTAACTATATATAAGGTATGTGAGGACATTTTGCAGCCTAAATTACTTGGAGGCAAGAATTAACTCGGATCTAAAACGTTTGAGTGAACCATTTTTATAATGAGACGTTCTGTTTCTGAGTGCCCCACCCTCTCAGCATAGTGGCTTTCTCCCAGGTTTCCTTTGTTCTCTTCTCCAAGTAAGCCTACCTGCCCATCCCATATCCACGTAGGACATAGCTTCTCACCAAGTCTAGGTTTGTACTTAATTCAGGACTCTTCTCCTGGAGCATTCTGGTGTGAGCCATTAATAGGTGCTCTCTACGTTTCATGACAGACTGCCTTGTTGTTGTTAGATAGCCATCACTAGAAAGCTCATGCTTGTGTGATCCAGATCAGCAGACCTATTTCATCTAGGTGCCCACTCTTACCTCTGACTCCTCTCCATTTTCTGTTTTTTGCCATCAGTTGGTCTTCTGTTCCTTACCTGTTCTCCTTTTCTTCTTAAGTAGTTTTTTTTTTTTTTTTAAGTACATGCTAAATGCTTGGCACTATGCTAGGCACTTGTGGTTACTGAATGTCCGTTATGTCCCAGACACTATTAGCTAATTTTACATACAGTAGTTCTTTTTGGGGGGGTTGGGGAGGGAGAGAGAGAGAATGCGAGAGCGAGTGAGTGCGAGGGCACAGGTGGAGAGGCAGAGGAAGGGGGGAAGAGAGAATCCCAAGCAGGCTTCATGCCCAGTGCAGGGCTGGATCCCACAATCCTGAGATCATGACCTGAGCTGAAATTAAGAGTTGGACGCTTAACCAACTGAGTCACCCAGGCGCCCCCCATACAGTAATTCTTAAATGAGTTCACTTAGTATACTCACCACAGAACTTCATGGTAGAGGATATTATTACTATTTTTACAAAGTAAGGATTTCTAAAAATTTGTGGGGGTTAGTGAAGATCACATAGATACTACGTAGCAGGACCAGCAGTCAGACCTGGGTCTGTCTGACTTCAGTTCCTGCTCATTCAGCTATGCTACTTTGCCTCTCAGACAAGAGGTGAAACAGTTTATGGAATCCACTTTGTCTGCAAAGCTTCCTATACTTCTTGAGGCATTCTCTGAACCTCTTTGGGTGTGGTTCTGTTATTGCTGCCTCTTTCTTTTTATGTTCTTAAAAATACACTTATTCCTATGGATAATGTAATATTTTTCTTTTTTTAAGATTTTATTTATTTAAAAATGATTTATTTATTTGAGAGAGAGCACTTGTGTGCACACACTCAGGGGGGAGGGGCAGAGGGAGACTCTTCAAGCAGACTGCCTGCTGAGCATGGAGCCCGATTCAGGGCTTGATCCCACCACCCATGAGATCATGATCTGATCCAAAACCAAGAGTTGGATGCTTAACCAACTGAGCTACCCAGGCACCCCAAGATTTTATTTTTAAGTAATCTCTACACCCAAGATGGGACTTGAACTTACGACCCTGAGATCAAGAGTCATGTGCTCGACTGAGCCATCCAGTTGTCCCTATTTTTCTAATGTTTATGAAACATTGGTTCATAACCAATAACATGGTTAATAAAATAATGTGGTTATTTTATTTTTTATATTTTTATATTTTATTGTATATTTTTTTTCACGTGTATTTAGGCTGTTAATTTTTTTTTAAGTCTCAAACTTGCAGAAAAATTGCAAGTCCAGTAATAGAGAACTTTTCTTGTGACCTATTTTAGAATAAGTTCTAACATAGTGCCCCATTACTCTTGAATACTTCATTGTGTATTTTCTATAAACAAAGATATTTTCCTACATAACTTCAATATGATCATCAAAATCAGGACCGTAACATCAGTGTATACTACCATTTGATCCTCTGACCTCACTCAGATTTCAGTGTTGGACGAATCATGTCTGTTACTGGTAAAGGATCCAGTTCAGAACGACATCTTGCATTTTAGTCATATCTCTTTAGTCTTCTTCAATCTGGAATAATTCCTCAGTCATTACTTGATTTTATGATGTTGACATTTTTGAAAATTATAAGATAGCTATTTTGTAGAGCCTTCCAGAATTTGGATTTGTCTGATATTTTCTCATAATTAGATTGAAGTTACCACCTTTGGCAAGAATATCACAGATGTGATGCTCTTATTGCATCCTGTTAGGCGCTACACCGTTTTGATTTGTCCTATTACTAATGATGTTAGCTTTGATCACCTGGTTAAGATAGTGTCTGTCATGTTTATTCACTGTGAAGTTATTCTTTCCTTTTGAAATGAGTAAGTATTTTGTAGGGTGGCACTTTGAGACTATGTAAATATTCTGTCTTCAAACTTTCGGTTTGTTTATATCAGTTATAAACTCACAGATTCCTTATTTATTCAGTGGGTCATAGTTTGTTACTATAATTATTCACCTTGGTCTTCGTATTTTCCTGATTTGAAAAACAACAACAACAAAACTAAATTTCCTGATTTGGCCAAATAGGAGCCCCTTTAAGCTGGCTTCTGTGTTCTTTTGACTTCTTTCTATTGTTCTTCGAATACTTCCTTCTTCTCTGGCACAACAAAATAGTCCAGGCTCATCTTGTACTTTCTGTACTCTAGCTCCAGAATCAGCTATAATATATTTACTTATCTGATACATCTTCCTGTCCGTTCAGTTTGTGTGTGTGTGTGTGTGTGTGTGTGTGTGTGTGTATTACTTATACAAAGTATTGGTAGCCTAGTTAGCTAATCACAAGAATTGGTTATTAATTTAGTGTCAGTATGTTTATCATGTAGTGATTAGAAACCAGAGTAATTCTTCATGCTGGAGACTGGTGATATTTGGGAGTAACAGTATAAATATGTTAGAGGAAAATAGGTATTGTGGAGCTTTTAAGTATTTAAGATGCAAATTCCCAACTCTGTACATAATGAGCAAAGTTTTTAAAATCATGAGGTTATTCATGTAGCTGAGTGGGGAAATGAGCTCTGGACTGAGTGGGTGTCAGGAGTGTGTTTTTAGACATATCACTTAATCCTTATGGTCCTGTAGAACAGGGAATTGGCAAATAAAGACAGGTCAAGAGAAATGCGTGATTATTGAGCATACTTCCAGAGACTGTTGTGATTTCAAATCAGTGATTTCATTTATAGATAGAAAATCCTGGGAAATTTGTAATTGAAGGGAATATCTAAAGATACTTGTTTTGTATTGACATTTATATATGTAGTTACCTTGTAATGAAACCATATGTATACTTTATCTGTGACCATCTACCTTTCTTATTATTTTAGATTATGGTAACAATAGGGGCGCCTGGGTTGCACAGCGGTTAAGCGTCTGCCTTCAGCTCAGGGTGTGATCCCGGCGTTATGGGATCGAGCCCCACATCAGGCTCCCCTGCTATGAGCCTGCTTCTTCCTTTCCCACTCCCCCTGCTTGTGTTCCCTCTCTTGCTGGCTGTCTCTGTCAAATAAATAAATAAAATCTTTAAAAAAAATAGATTATGGTAACAATAGCTAATAGTCATATTAAGCTTGTAGTGTATCAATTTTTTTTTACATTTATATCCCTATTTGAGTCTCATGATAACCATGTAAGTTAGCTGAGGCAGCTATTGTTCTTTCTTTATAGATGAGGAAGTGAGGCTCTGAGAGGTGACTTGATTCTTGACTGATTTACACATATTATGAGTCAGAGCTGAAATTTGGAGCTGGTCATATATATATGTATATTTATAAAGCTGTTCATAGATGTATATATATTTTATATTATGGAAATTGCAGATTTACTGTTATTTCCAGTCTTGAGTGTACATTTGACAATTTTTATACTGTGCAGTCTTTTTCATAGATTTTCTCCTCTCACTTTTTGTTGTTGTCTGCTCCAGACAACATATTTTTATTTTTTATTTTGCTCTAGTATTTTAAGGCAAATAGCTGACATCATGTTATTTAAATCATAAATACTTCAGTATACATCTATAACTGATCATTTTAAAAAATAAAGCCATGATGCCATTATTAACAGTTACTCTATATCAGTTCATACCAGTTCATATTAAAATTTCCTTAATTGCATAGTTGGTTTCTTTTGGATTAGCATCCAAAAAGACCTACGTATTGCTTTGGATAGTCTCTTAAATTTCTTTTAATCAGTAACAATGCCCCCTTTTGTTTTTATTTTTTCTTTAAATGCCATAAATTTACCGAAGAAACTGGGTCATTGATCTTATAGAATGTTCTACATTCTGAATTTGTTTGATTGCTTTTTTTTTTTTTTTTTTTTTTTTTGGTGTAATGTCCATGTTGACAGTGGGAAATGCCCTACTTACTGGTTTCTTTTGTCCTTTTGATCTGGACTCCATTAGTCCTTGATATCTTCCTTGCTTTCTGGTGCAGTGTCCCAGGCTCTTACATATTTCTTCCCCCAGTCCCGAAACCAGACATTTCTGTAAAGAGATCTGTGAACCCAGATTTTAAAACTTCAGGCACCATTCACTTTTCTTTATACCGGTGTCTTTGAGCATTGTGATCTGTTGGTGGGTAATGCAGTCAGTTTTATAGGCTATGATTAGTATTTTTTTTTTAAGGATTTTATTTTTAAATGATGTCTACACACAGTGTGGGGCCTGAACTTAGCAATCCTGAGATCAAGAGTCATTTGCTCTACTGAGCCAGCTAGGCACTCCATCATGATTAGTATTTTTTGTAAATCAAAATAGAATTAAAATGTCAGAGTATATCACATGATGTAAGGGTAAATACTGTTTTGTTAAACTTTCTGTATATATATTTGTATGTGAATACTGTGTTGCAGTATAATGGATATTTCTTACAATGGATGTAAAAAGCTTAGAAGTCAGAGTTCCATGCTATACTATCATGTACTATACAACCACATCTCTTTAAAGTATTTTTGGTTCCTGTTACTGCATTATGCAAATAGCTTACTTCGGTAGCATAGGACTAGGTATAGCAATAGATAACTGATAATTTGTTAAAAATACTGGTGAGAAGAGCTAACATGAAAAAGATTGACAGTACTTAAGTGTTGACAAGGATGTGGCACAACTGAAACACGGTGCATCAATGGCAGAAGTGTAAATTAGTTAAATTAGTACACCTGCTTCGGAAAACTGTTTGCTACTTGGTGGTGTCTTCTTAAGCTGAACATATACATGTCCAGTGACCCAGCAACTCTGATCCTGTTTATATCCAATAGAAGCTACATTCAAGCTACCACAATCATGGTAGCATTATTAATAGCCAAAAACTGGAAAAAAACCATCTACCGACAATGGTTTGTGGTATAGTCACAAATGGAATACTGTATGGTAACGAAAATGAATGAACCATTGCTATATGCTATATTATGGATGAATCTTACAAACATAATATTAAGCAAGAGAGGCCAGACACTATTTGATTTTACCAAGTATAGAAATAGGCAAAATTAATCTATGTGTTAGAAGTCAAGATATTGGCTATTTTTGATGGTGGTGTAGTTAGTGGGGGAGGGGGTGAGAGGGGTTTCTTGGGTGTTGGTCATGTTCTGTTTCTTTATCTGGGTGCTTATTGTATGTGTGTATTCATTTTGCGAAAATTCATTGAGCTGTACACTTAAGCTTTTTGCATTTTCTGTGTGAATATTAAAAGTTTTTGTTTTTTTTTTAAAGATTTTATTTATTCATTTGAGAGAGAGAGAGAGAGAGAGAGAGACAGCCAGCAAGAGAGGGAACACAAGCAGGGGGAGTGGGAGAGGAAGAAGCAGACTCCCAGCGGAGGAGCCTGATGCGGGGCTCAATCCCGGAATGTTGGGATCACGCCTGAGCCAAGGGTAGACGCTTAACGACTGAGCCACCCAGGCGGGTCAATTTTAAAAGTTTTAAAAATTAATAAATTTTTGTTTTGATTTTAGATTTGATAGCATATAAAATGCAACTTAGGGGCCGTTTTTAAAGTACTTTCTCTTAAGGCAAACTAGCTGTTGGGAATGCAGTGATGAACAATTGGGGATCTTATATTTGAAGGATTTATGGTTCTTTTGGAAGACATATACACAAGTAACATGATCTTAGACAGTGTTGAGAATGTAGTGTTTGGAGTCTTTCCTAAAGTTGATACAGTGCTTTGCTTCTGGTTTTTTGTTTAGTTTAAGCAATCTTAATCATGTCCTTTTGTTCTTTTCTTTTTATAGCACCTCTCAGATACCTCCCATGGTGTAAGAAATAAGTGCCTGCAATTACTTGGCAATCTTGGCTCTTTGGAGAAAAGTGTCACAAAAGATGGAGAAGGCCTAGCTGTCAGAGATGTCCAGAAGATTATAGGAGATTACTTCAGTGACCAAGACCCACGTGTCAGAACAGCAGCTATAAAAGCCATGGTAAACATGATCATGGAAACTAAATGGTGACAGTTTTGTTAGTTTGTTTCTTTTGTTTTTTAAGTTCATGGCCAATGTTGGATGCTTTCTGAACCACCCTAGGGTGTACCTTATGCACACTTTGAGGAATGTGATGATGGCATCACAGAACTCAAAGGCGGACATTCCTTGTATAGCAGGTGTGCTTTTCTCGGGCCTTTCTGGTTGCTTTCACCCTTATTTCTGAAACATGGAGGGTACAACTTAGACCTGTTACAGTACCAAGTCATATCCCTCCTGCAGGTCCCTGGAGAAGGATGGTGCTTTGTAGGGGGAGGTGGTGTTAACCATTTCTTCTTCAGCCTTCTTGTCATTATTGAGTATTTTTCTGTTATCCCCTTGGGACACTTGATGGGTTAGATTTAGTAAGTATTTCAGTGTTTCTGCTAAAAAGTCTTTGACCAGATATCTTATTTATATAGCAGTGCTTTTGGCTAACGGGAACTATGTTAATCTGATATAATGGGGGAAAATAGATGAGATTGTGGGGGAGACATTGGGAATATTGATCTTTTTTTCCCAAATACTTAAACTATATTTTTATTATCTAGTTGCAGCTCCATGAAAGAGGACTGAAATTACACCAAACAATTTATAATCAGGTACCTTAAATGATTACTGTCTAGAAGGGAAGGAGGGATAATGAACCTGGGAGAGTAGAATACTAGTTGTCAGAATTTGAAAACATAGAATAGCAACTGACAACATTAATTGGGATGAATGTGAAGTTGTATCCAAAATGCACATTTTAAGAGGATGGAGGATATATAATTGAATAGAATTAATACACGTAAAAGGGGCGCCCGGGTGGCTCAGTCGTTAAGCGTCTGCCTTTGGCTCAGGTCGTGATCCCAGGGTCCTGGGATCGAGCCCCGCATCGGGCTCCCTGCTCAGTGGGAAGCCTGCTTCTCCCTCTCCCACTTCCTCTACTTGTGTTCCCTCTCTCGCTGTCTCTCTCTCTGTCAAACAAATAAATAAAATCTTTAAAAAAACAATACATGTAAAAAAGACTTCGAGGAGGATTTAGGTAGCTTAGTGTGAATACCAGAGTACACAAAGAGAAGTATAGTGTTCAGAATAAGGAAAGTGATGGTCTCCCTGATCTCTGGTTGGGCCAGACAGGAAGTCAGTTCTGGGCACCATACTTGACATACTAGAGTATTTCTGGAGAAGAATGACCAAGACCTTGGGATAGAAAGGCACAATCAAATTGTAGCATCACTAGGAGAAGCTGAGTGACTGCCTAATGAAAAAGCCTTACAAGGTGGTATTTCTCTTGTAGAATAATTGAATGAATCTAGAGACAGGCAGTCTAAATCCATGTCAGAAACCAGATTTTGCACCAAGAATGGTTTTATCTTTCAAAGGAAGATGGTAGTTAGTTAAATCCCCATGACTGATGTGTAAACCAAGTTTATTCTTTTAGAAAATGAAATAGAATGAGCTCAGAATGGTTATGTTGGTGTGACCAGCACCTTCTCTCCCTATAGGAAAACTCTGTGGGAAGCCAAATAATTAAAGGAAACTTAGAGAGTGGGAACTCAGAAGTTAGTTAGATGATTTAGATATTTAATGGCATAAGACCATGTCAGTTAACAAGGCAAGCAATGATGAGGTCCTCAAGGGAGTGAGGGTGGAATGTTGGAGTGTTTGAGATAGAAGGTTGAGGGGCACCTGGGTGGCTCAGTCGTTAAGCGTCTGCCTTCGGCTCAGGGCGTGATCCCAGCGTTCTGGGATCGAGCCCCACATCAGGCTCCTCCGATGGGAGCCTGTTTCTTCGTCTCCCACTCCCCCTGCTTGTGTTCCCTTTCTCGCTGGCTGTCTCTCTCTCTGTCTCTGTCAAATAAATAAATAAAATCTTTAAAAAAAAAAAAGAGAAGGTTGAATTAAGTACCATAATTAAGTAGATACCGGTTTTGGTTATGTTAGTTCGAAGGGTTGGTGGGACACCCATGAGGAAAATTCCAGGCTGTGGATAGTTGTGAAGGTCTGGAATTCAGAAGAGAGCAGAGCTAGAGGTGGATAATTGAAACTATCCTCATCTAGGGGCATGTGGATACTGACGGTAAGTAAGAAGATTGACAGACCAAGCATGGAAGCCATGGGTAAGGTCCAACATTTAAGAGGTAGACAGAAGAAAGGAGCTGAGGAGCAGCCAGTTGGAGGAGGAGGAAAAATATATTCCAGAAAAGACAGAAGGGGGTTCTCATAGTCAATTGTCAAATGCTGATAAGAGGTCCGGTAGAATAGGACTGAAGTCTACCCACTGGACCTAGCAACAGGTAGCTGTTAGTGAGTTTGAGGAGAACAATATTAGTAAGAGTGTTGGGGGTGGGAGCCAGATTAGGGTCAATTGAGGTGAGGCGGGTCAATTGAGGTGAGGCAGTTCAATAGTGATTATTGACTATACTTAAAAAAAATTTGGCTAGGTGCACCTGGCTGGCACAGTTGGAGGAGCATATCCCCCATGTTGGGGATAGAGATTACGTAAATAAATAAGTAAATAAATAAACAAACTTAAAAAAAAAACTGGCTATAATAGGATGGCAGGATGGAAGATGGTAGAAAGGGAGGGCTTTTTGTATTTTATTTTATTATTATTATTATTATTATTTAAAGATTTTATTTATCTATTAGAGAGAGAGAGTACACAAGCAAGGGGAGCGGGAGAGGGAGAAGCAGGCTCCCTCGATCTCGGGACCCTGGGATTATGACCTGAGTCAAAGGCAAATGCTTAACTGACTGAGCCACCCAGGCACCTTATTTTATTTTATTTTTTTAAAGATTTTATCCATTGTATTTTAAAGATAGCTGCTACCTATGTTTATGTGTTGAAGGGAGAGCCAGTGTTTGGGGAAAAGTTGATGATAGAAAGAGACAAAGGGGGATAAATGGTGGAGTAAGTTCCTTGAGGCAGAAAATGAGATTCGTGAGCTGATTCATCCAACAAATATTAATGAGCACCTAATGCTAGTTGTACAACACTGAGCTTGTTGGATAGGATCCATGCCCTTCACATTCTCTTGGGTGAGACAGGCGATAACAAATAAACACAATAATCATGGCATGTGAGTAGTGCAGTAAATAAATAGGGGGCTATAATAGAGGATCACAAATAGGACCTATTTTGGAAGGACCTGTGTGAGGAGATGACGGGATCCATAGTAAAAGTAGAAGAATTAGGAATTAGGATACTTTTTTCTCAGACGTTGAGGAAACAGGAATGGGAGAATACAGGTATAAATGAATTTATAAATTATGGAATAGTTGGGAGAATTTGTGCTTGAGAAATTTGATTTTTCTCCGATAAACACGTAGCCTTATGGCTGGAAGTGGGATGGGGCCCAGTGGGGGAGGTTAGGACAAGCTGCCTTGGGTAATGGAAGTGGAAAGCAGGGGTGTAAAAGATTTCAGAGTAGGGCCAATAAAGTTCCAGCTCATGAGCCACCAGTCCCCTAGAGAGTGCAGTCTTTGCTAGTGCTCTGCTGCCCTTGTGAGCAATAGAGAAAGTGTTGGGTTTTTGGAGCAGCTGTAGCAGAAGTCTTGAGGGGGTTGTAAACGGTGCTGTCGGAACTGAAGTAATGGAAGGCTATGGAGCAAGGAGAAGGTGGCTCATTTGGAGAAAAAGGGTGGGATTAAAGAAGTGGTTCTCAACCAGGGTGATTTTACTCTTTGGGAGCAATCAGAAGTGTGGAGCTATTTTGGCTTTTGCAACTGCTGGGTAAGAGGGCAGGGGTGTGGTGCTATTACGGTCTAGTGGGTACAGGCCAGGGATCCTGCTAAATACGTTAACCACGTAGAGGACAGCCCTCACAACAAAGAATTGTACAGTTCACAATGTCAGTAGAGCCGAGGTTGAGAAACCCTGGTTAAACGGATAGGTAGGTTAAGTGGGACTGAAGAGCAAATGTGATGGATTAATTCATGGAAATGGAAGAGCTGGTGGAGTAACATGTTATGATGAGAGCATGGAATATAGGGTTTTCAAATTCTAGAAATGGAGTACTTCTGGGTGTTAGTGAAGTCTAGGGTGTTGCCATGTAGGTGAAGTAAGGATACTCCATTTCAGACTAAAGGAAAGCAGAAAAATCTGGCCTCTTTTGGAAGCCTAGCATTAAAATTATACATTTATTTAGAGTACTTGAGTTTTCAGACTGTCAGTCAGAAATTCGTGCTTTGATTTTACAGAAAGGGAAAAATACCTTATTTGGTGTTTGAGCCTGTGAGAGCAGCACTATGGGCTCCCAGCAGACTTTGCTAGGATCGATGCTGTTCTAGATGGCTTTTGTGCTGTCCATCAATCTGTGGTTCTGCCTTCTGACATGGGGTGGGAGTCAGAACACAGAACATAGCTAGAGTAGCTCACAGAGGCCAAGAATTCTTTTTTGGGCAAAGGTTCAAGAAGCTGAAACTACCCACAAGTATTTTGATTGGCATCCTTATCCAGCCACCCTGTCTTCATTTTGAAAATAGTTTGAACATCACCTGGGAGGACACAGAACTGACAGACTTTTGGAATCTTTGTTTGCAGGCCTGTAAGTTGCTGTCTGATGACTATGAACAAGTGCGCAGCGCTGCAGTCCAACTTATCTGGGTTGTCAGTCAGCTCTATCCCGAAAGGTCAGTGTGGGTGTAAGCCAGCTTTTGTTCACTGCTAAGCCATTCTTCTCCCAGCATGCAAAAAGCCCTCCTCCAGAAAAGGAATGTTGGTTAGATTTTTAGAAAGCATTGTGGAATAGGGAGAAAGTACAGATCCTGATAATCAGGGTGCTTGGTCCTTGTTTTTCAGCTCTGCCATGAACTTTCTGTGTACCCTGGGAAAGATACTTCCTCTCCAGGTCCCAACCTCCTCATCTGTAAATGAAGAGATTGGATTGTCTTTCTCAAGTGCTATGTAGCACCCCCCCTTCACCCTTTTTTTTAATCTTTAAAATTATTTGGGGCCCATTTCAATAAATACAAATGCCAGATAAAGATACTAGGTGAGTTTGAGAATAATGATCCCTTATGTAGTGTTTTCCTCATTAAAAATGATTTCATAGTAATTAAATCATTCTCACAATGATTCTTTGAAGTAGACAAATATTATTTTATTTTATAGAAGTGCTCCTTGTATAAGAAAAAGAAGTGGTTTTTTTCCTCTTCATTAAAGTGCCTGCTAAAATTGGCAAACCAGAATGAGTTAATAACCTAAAAATTCCCCCCAAAAAAGAAAAAGAAAAAAGAAAAGACTAACTGGAAATTGCCTCTTCTAGGATCAGATTTGCAAGTATGTTTTATATTGATTTATTCTATGGTTTACTATATTGAAAGCAATGCAATTATAGGAGAGAATAAACTTAAAGATATAAAATGTTCTGTGGTAGCTAGTTTTTGGTATCATTGTAAATATTTGAACCTTTTGGTGGGCTAAACACTTGAATTTGCAGTGTAACTAACGTGTTGTTTCATACTCCCAGAGTGATTTCTTCACTTTGAAATGTATTCCATCACTCTTGGATTTGAGTTCCTCAGTTGTCATTTTGTGTGTGTGTGTGTGTGTGTGTGTGTGTGTGTGTCCGTGCCAGTTTTCATTGGTCAGTCTCAGTTTATTGAACTTGCAGCTTTAGGCTGATGTTTTGTCATTTGTGGTTTTTTCTTTTAGCATTGTCCCAATTCCTTCTTCTAATGAAGAAATTCGGTTAGTTGATGATGCATTTGGAAAAATTTGTCACATGGTCAGTGATGGTTCCTGGGTGGTTCGAGTTCAAGCTGCAAAGCTATTGGTAAGTTATACTTTATTTAGTGAACATGTTGCCTGTTACGCTTGTACAAATACTTTCAGAACTACAGGTAGGGACAGGTATAATTCACTTTTAGAAACCTTAGTATTTCTGAAAATAAAAAGAAATGGCCCCCTTTCCTACGGAGAAGCAGTCTTTTAGAACTAGAAGGAATTTTAAAGAGAAGCCTGTTTAACCTTGTTAGCATATGAGACAGCCAAAGGCCTGAAGAAAAAGGAAAATAATAGTAAAAATAATTGCTTTGTATTTATATGTATGTATTTTATACATATGTGTATGTATTTATAAAAATGTATATAAGTGTCACAGCAAGAAAGTCTAAGATTCTTTTTGGATACTTCCCTTTTGAGGGCCTCCAGCTCTGCCAGTCTTAGTAAGATTGTTGGCTAAATACTTTGAACCTAACTGTATGGACGCAGATCCAGTGATAGCCCCACTCCTAAGACCAGTATTTATAGGGTAACTGCTGAAACTTGTTTGAAGCATTTTCATGGAATAATAGGAATTTGGATGGTTTCAGTATTACCTGCTTATAGAGCATTTTGATTGTCTGCAAGAAAATAGAGTTAAACAAGCCAGTCGTTACTGAGTTTAGTTTTGAATTCACTTTTTTGGAGGGGAAAGATTTTATTTATTTATTTGTGAGAGAAAGCACGTGCGCGCGCGTGCACGTGCGCGCGCGTGCACGAGGAGGGGTAGCCTCAGGCAGAGGGAGAAGCAGGCTTCTTGCTGAGCAAGGAGTCCGATGCGGGACTCGATCCTGAGCCGAAGGCAGACGTTTAACCGACTGAGCCACCCAGGCATCCCTGAATTCACATTTTATTTTTTTTTAAAGATTTTATTTATTTATTTGACAGAGAGAGAGAGAGACAGCCAGCGAGAGAGGGAACACAAGCAGGGGGAGTGGGAGAGGAAGAAGCAGGCTCCCAGCAGAGCAGGGAGCCCGATGCGGGGCTCGATCCCAGGACCCCGGAATCACGCCCTGAGCTGAAGGCAGATGCTTAACGACTGAGCCACCCAGGCGCCCCTGAATTCACATTTTAAAGCTTTGTTTTGGTTGGTGAATATTTTAAAATCGAGAACAATTCAGTTCATCAAATTCTTTCGTTCAGGTTTTATTGAGCATCTGTAGTGTGCTGTATGTGTGAGGGGTGTTTTAGAGGGATAATTCAGTGATACATCTGCATCTGAGTTGGCAGTTTAGAAGAGTAATCCTTAAGGCAGGGTCATTCACATTTTTCATTTTCGTACCCCACAGGATCTGAGATTTATCTATGTAAAGCCATATGAATAATGAATTACACTGGTGAATTGAAAGGGTTTTCGCTTAGATGACTCTATCTTGAGTCAGGCACTTTATGTTTTAAATTCAATGATTTTAGATCCAAATAGCTCCAAATTACATAGGTAATTATGTTTGTACTTAAAAATAACTAACAATCTAATCTTACTGATAATAATCATTGTTACTATTGATAGAGTCCTTAGCCTACTAAGCTAGGCACTTCTGATCATATGCACATATTTATACATATATACCCTCATAAACACTCAGTTTTTGCAGATAATTTTGAATTCTTTTAAACTCTTAGAGGTAGGTGTTCTAGTATTCATTTTGTAAGTAACAAAATAAGGTTTAGAAAAGAGATGTAACTTATCAGAGGCTACATAGATAGTAAATGACAATTCATGATCTAAAACCCATGTGGATTCTCTTCCTAGTGGTGGTCCAGTTACACATTGAGAACTGTGCTTGTACAGTTAATACCCTGCTGATTTCCTGGTTCCTCTGTGTAAGCAAAGAGGTAAACTCCCCCACTCCAACACTTGAGTAGACAAAGCTGTCATCAGGTAAATTGCATATAGTTTTCAGACCATATGTTCATCAAGTCAGCAAACACTGAGCATATAGTCTCTGTCTTCAAAAGAGTTGATAGTCTCTGGTAAGCTGACGTAAGCAATCAGTTAATTACAATGCCTGGTACTCTTAGGAAAGAGCACCTAACATAGCGAAAGAAGGCTTCGTGGAGGAGGCGATTTCTTTTCTTTCTTTCTTTCTTTCTTTCTTTCTTTCTTTCTTTCTTTCTTTCTTTTTTAACCTTTCTCTACTACTTTTTTTTTTAATTATTAACATATAATGTATTTATTGTTTCAGGGGTAAAGGTCTGTGATTCATCAGTCTTACACAATACACAGCGCTCACCACAACACATACCCTCCCCAGTGTCCATCACCCAGCCACCGCATCCCTCCCATGGCCCTCCATTCCCAGCAACCCTCAGTATGTTTCCTGAGATTAAGAGTTCCTTATGGTTTGTCTCCCTCTCTGCTTTCATCTTGTGAGGAGATGATTCCTAAACTGATTTTTGAAGGATGAATATAAGTTAGCAGGTAAATAAGTAGGGAAGGAGAAAATATAAGCAGAGATGCGGAAGGAGTACGATTATCATGCATGCTAATATTATACTAAACTACAATATCATACTGAAGTACGAGCAGTTAATACTTTTTGGTTTGGGGGTGAATAATGTTAAACGTGGGGAATGTGCAAGAAGATAAAGCTCAAGAGGAAAGCAGAAGCCAGGTTCTTCAAGAACTTAAATGATAAGGCTTTAAATTTAAGTCCATCTTGTGCAAAAAAATCAATAGTCTCCATTCTCCTTGACTTCTAGCAGGATGAAAAATTTCAGATGTAGGCTATTGTAGAAAATTCAAAACCGTGTGAAAGGTTGGTTTTCAGTTATGCTGTAACTGAGGCAAAAAAAGTTGATTGCGAAGTATGCAGCGCCATGGGACAATTTAGGATACAGCATTACTGTGTAATTAATCATGGTAATTGGTGTTCTATCTAGAATATAGTCCTTAGTTCAGTGATTTCTTCTTAAGATGTTTAATTTCTCCTATTCAGTAAGGGTTAAACCTTTTTTATAAGACTCCAGAAGTGTTTGACCTTAAAAGTGATAATATTTACAGACAGATTGTAGGTTGTTATGTCTGTAGTCATAAGGGCTAGTCTTTCCCAGGGCAAATGTGGATGGCTTAGTCAGTGTCAGTTTTCTTTTTTTTTTTTTTTTTAAGATTTTATTTATTTATTCGACAGGATAGAGACAGCCAGCGAGAGAGGGAACACAAGCAGGGGGAGTGGGAGAGGAAGAAGCAGGCTCATAGTGGAGGAGCCTGATGTGGGGCTCGATCCCATAACGCCGGGATCACGCCCTGAGCCGAAGGCAGACGCTTAACCGCTGTGCCACCCAGGCGCCCCCAGTGTCAGTTTTCTGTCTCACATGGTAGTTCCGTTTTTGGGGTGGAGGGTAGCGTTTACTTTATCACCTAATTGGGTAGAAGCTAGAGGCTGGTGCATAGACTTAAGTTATTATTGAGCAGCTATAATTGAGCAGTTTTTGCTCTGAAAGGTTTGACACACTTGTTTGTTAAATATCATGGTTTTCTTAGTGTTACAAATACAGGTTGTTAAGTAGTAGTAGTTGGAGAGAGCTTATCGGAATGTATTTGTCTTGGTTAAAGTAGACAAGACTGTAGATGTTTTTCTGATTGGTGAGCTGGACTTTATAATAAATTCATCTTTTTGGTCCACATCTACTCCTCTAGCACTTTCATGAACGATACCATCGTTTACCCAGTTGTAAACCCAGAGGCATTTGGGAATTCTTTCTGTGTCCCATATCCAGTGAGTCATCAACTCTTAGCAATTCTACCTTCTTGACATCTCTTGAATCTCTCCCTTCTCTGTTTCCACTGGGTGTGTACTAGTTTAGGTCTCAACATTTTTCAAGTGGATTATTATGTTACAGGGCTGTTGGTAATTGTGGACTGAAATGGAAAGCTTCACATATTCTCAGATAACACAGGAAATTTGTTGCAAATAATGATATGTAATTTTTTGAGGCTGGAATTTGGATAGTACCCCCTCTTTGCTACTGTGTTGGGAGAGAGCTCAGCTAAAGGCACTAGAGAGGGGCCAGTGAGACTAGGGATTTAGAGTAGTTCACTGTGAAGTCATTAAAACTTCATTCTTGGGGCACCTGGCTGGCTCAGTCAGTAGAGCACGTGGCTCTTGTCCTCAGGGTTGTGAGTTCAAGCCCCACGCTGGGCATAGAGCTTATTTAAAAAACAAAACAAAACAGAGGCACCTGGGTGGTTCAGTCAGTTAAACATCTGCCTTCAACTCAGGTCATGATCCCAGGGTCCTGGGATCGAGCCCCACATCAGGTTCCTTGTTCAGAAGGGAGCCTGCTTCTCCCTCTCCCTCTGCTTGCTGCTCCCCCTGCTTGTGCGCTCTCTCTCTCAAATAAATAAATAAAATCTTAAAAAAAAACAAAAACAAAAACAAACTTAATTCTTTATTAGAAAAAAAAAGTGCCCCCTAAAAAGCTAACTGTTAATGCTGGTGGTAAAACTAAAGAGAAAGTTGAGGAGGGCTTAAAAATTTAGAGTTCTTACTCACAAAGTTGATGTTCGAATTAAAAACATGAATGTTAGATTTGATATTGGCTCAGATCTGTGTAACAAAGAAAGCCATCAACTGTACCACGTAGAAATAAGAAACAGTATATTTGAAACTACTTACGTGAAGATGGTACAACAGTTGCTCTCCTGGAGTGTAGGAGAGGTGTTAACTTGGGTGAGGGTATTTCCATAGAACATGTAAGTTTCTGTGGAAAATGTGATTGGAGAAGTCTGATCCTCTGTAAGCATTTCCATATTTGCTAACTTAGGAATTAGAGAAAGTTGCCAGTATATTCTTGAAGAATGTCTAGGACCTGCTCTAATAGCCTGCCAACCTGTCTCTCTGCTTCATTCTTATTCCTTCTGGTTCATTAGTCACATTGCTGCTAAGATGATGTTCATGAGGTGTAAATCTGTGTTTCTTCCTTATTTGTAATGAGCAAGTTACCAAATCTCTCAGCCTCAATTTCTCATCTAAAAAATGAGGATAATTTGGAGTGCCTGGCTGGCTCAATTGGTAGAGCATGTGACTCTTGATCTCGGGGTTGTGAGTTTGAGCCCCACGTTGGGCGGAGAGATTACCTAAAAAAAAAAAATTAAAAAATAAGGATAATTTATATTCCTCAATGGGATTTTTTAGAAATAACTGTTTTAAATATAAGTAAAATATTTTATACACACTTTTTTTTTTTTTAAAGATTTTATTTATTTATTCAACAGAGATAGAGACAGCCAGCGAGAGAGGGAACACAAGCAGGGGGAGTGGGAGAGGAAGAAGCAGGCTCATAGCGGAGGAGCCTGATGTGGGGCTCGATCCCAGAACCCTGGGATCACGCCCTGAGCCGAAGGCAGATGCTTAACCACTGTGCCACCCAGGCGCCCCAATATTTTATACACTCTTGAGCTCATTATTGAGAAAAGATTATCTGGTTATTCAGAATTAGGGCAAACTCCTTCCATAACAAACATGATAAAGAGTCATGACAAAGGCCCTTTATGATCTGATCCCTAACCATCCTGCTTCATTTTTGGCACCCCTATCCTGTGTCCCATTCCTAGAACCACTTGATGTTTCCCTCATGGCATTCTCTCTTTATGCGTTTGCACTTGTGATTACCAATTCCCCTGCCTCCACCCTATACTGCTTGTTCTCTGAGTTTCCCATACTACCCTTTAGTAGCATTTTGTACCATAACACGGTTATCTATTTACTTGTCAGTTTCCCTCACTAGTCTGTGAGATCATTGAGTGTGGAATTGATGTCTTTTGTATTGCTGTTCCTGGTGACCGTAGGCATATTATTGAGTGGTTGCTAAAGAAATATCTGTTTTATTAAATGAGTGACCGAATAAACAAATGAATGGAAAGACTGGAATGAAAAGGAATGCAGAGACTGTGGAGAGTAGAGGTTGAGGCAAGGGATTCTGGAACCTGGGTTTAAAGCCCAGCTCTGTAAATTATATTCTCTGTGACTTTGAATGAGTTACTTAACCTTTTTGTGCCTTCTTTTCTTTTTTCTTTTTTTATTTTAACTTTCTTTTCTTTTTTCCCCCATATATAAAATGGAACTAATAATAGAATTTACTTCATAGGGAAACTAAATTAGTTAATATATGTATAAACAGTGTATGAGACAGTAAGCTCTGTTTAGCTTATAGCTGTTGCTGCTAATGTTTTTATTATTTTGGTGGTGATTCAGAACTCAGCATCTTTACTGTCAAGAAATGATATCTTTATGCACTTAAGTTTCCTCCAAACTTTGAATTTTGAGATGATATTCAGGCCTTTAAAGTTGTTTAATTTGCTCTGGATTCTTTGTTTTTACAGGGCTCAATGGAACAAGTCAGTTCTCATTTCTTGGAGCAGACACTTGACAAGAAGCTCATGTCCGATCTTAGGGTAACTTGAATTCTTTGTTGTTCAGACTGGGTTTCTGTAACCAATATCAGCTATCTGCCAAGCTGTGTTTATTTACTTTTGCAGCCCATCTATTTGTTAATTTAAATGTTGGGTGACTAGATTACACTTTAGTTTAAAATCTTAGTAACTTGAACCAAATTACAGGTTACTTCATTAAATTTTAAATTATTTTAATGAAATACTTAGCACAGGTTGTGTTTTATAAAGAAGAGGTAAGATGAACTTTCTATTTGTTAGAAACTACAAAGATCAAATCTTATTTTGTGAGACTGTATGACTGACATGTTAGGACTCCTTTTCTCCTACAGCAGTCTCCATGGAAAGAATGAGTAAATTCTTTCTCTGAACAGTAACAAAGTGCCTCTTATGGAATGCCTTTAAGCCTTGACCGTGTTCTGTGATGTAACTGTCAGGACTAAATATGAGTCAATATTGTCATTATCTTAATCTTTAAATTATAAAAGTGAAAATAAACAGTTCAGACTCTTTGATAAATAGAAGGAAAGGGAAATGATTTACCCATATTCCCACTTCTCTAAGACAATGACTCCTGTCATTTTGGTGTATTTCTCCCCAGCTCTTATGCGTGTTTTAAACATTGAATCATTGTATCTAGATAATTTTATAGTCTACTTTTTATGTTTATCACTAAATCATATGCTTTTTTTCATAATAGTCAACTTTATATGTTGCATTTTTATGATTGTATAATATCTTAAGTAGATATGACATAATTTTTTAGCCCTATCTTATATATTTAGAGTGTCCTATTTTTTCACCATTATAAATTACGTGAGGAATATCATCTTCATGCGTATTAGATCTTTTCTTACTTTTAAGTCATTCCATAAGATAAATTCTTAGGAGTGGTTGAGGAGTTTCTGTCTGCTTAATGAAACATTGCCTTATGGATTTCCTGAAGGGTGTTGCCTTCATTTGTGGTTGGTAATTAAGTGTTCTTTGTGTATAGTGGAGTGGAAATGTAAAAAAACAGCATGCTCATGGTGAATGGTGAAGGATGGGTAATGCAGGGGTTTCTAAGATACATCACAGGGTACAAACTGTACTATTGGGTCTGACCCACATCCTTCTAGGCTTAGGTGCTGTATTTCATCAGTGCCTTTGAGATACCAGCCATAAGGATGTGGACTCACACCAGGAAGGTTCATAAGAGGCTGATCTGTAAAGCAGAATGGCAGTTTATTCATGATGAGAACCATAACTGTTGGTTGGACTGGATATTTCCTTGGCTGACCAGTGTATTCCCTCTAAGGCAATCACTGCAGAAACTGAATTTACCAGAAGGTTGGATGGTGACTGGAGTGTTGCTCAGATAGAGCACAGTGTTACCAAGTTCAGACTGACTTCTGTTGGGACTAAACCTCTTTTCTAGGGCCAGTTTATTATCTACCCAGGATGGTGCTAGAGGGACACTGCTATCATTTACCCCTCTGGTTCTCCTTTCCTGTGTTGCAATGGCAAACATAACCACTTGTCCGATCGGCACACTCTTTTGCTATCTTTTTTTTTTTTTTTTTAAAAGATTTTATTTATTTATTTGACAGAGATAGAGACAGCCAGCTAGAGAGGGAACACAAGCAGGGGGAGTGGGAGAGGAAGAAGCAAGCTCATAGCGGAGGAGCCTGATGTGGGGCTCGATCCCAGAACGCCGGGATCACGCCCTGAGCCGAAGGCAGACGCTTAACAACTGCGCCACCCAGGCGCCCCTCTTTTGCTGTCTTTAATAAGATTATTATCTGCTGTGACAGACTGTGCACCTTGGTCTTTCTTTACGTTGAATTTGCATTTCTTTGCTCTGATCGGTTGAGTACTTTTTTTTGAAAATGTAACTGTCAGAGAGCAATCTTATTTCCTACTTTCCCATGTTCTCAGAATAAATCTTACCATTCCCTCATGAACCTCCTGCAAGTGGTAATTGTCATTGTCCTTTACAGAGAAAACGCACTGCACATGAACGTGCCAAGGAACTTTATAGCTCAGGGGAGTTTTCCAGTGGCAGAAAATGGGGAGACGATGCTCCCAAGGAAGAAATAGATACGGGAGCTGTGAACTTGATAGAGTCAGGAGCTTGTGGAGCCTTTGTTCATGGATTGGAAGATGAGATGTACGGTAAGTATGACTGTATCATAACAGCGCCCATTTACTGAGTGCCTGCGATGTGTCAGGCATCGTACTAGTTATATACATGTAATGTCTCATTTAGTCTTCACCGTCACGCCGTGAAGTACCTACTGTTACTTAATTTTAAAAACAGAAGATTGAGGCCCAGGTGGTATATTACAGTGGTTAAGAGCATGGACTTTGGGTTCAGTCAGTCGACGTTTCCAGCATTTCTATAAAACAAGGTTAATAACAAGTGTTTCTGAATTGTGAGAATTAAACGAGATTATATGTACACAAAATACTTGGCATAATACGTGACCCATTTATAGTAAGCACTTAATTGGTAGTAAAAATTGATATTATTGATACCATAACAATAACTTGTTATTGGTCACCCAGCTAGTAAGAGACAGAAGCAGCATTTAAACCAGGTATGTGTGACCTCAAAGCCTTTATTATTATGACTAATGAAGATTTTCTTTCACCTTCATTTTTTTAAAAAACTTTATTTATTTATTTTAGAGAGAAAGTGTGCAAGCAGGGGGAGGGACAGGAAGGGAGGGATAGGGAGAGGGAGAGAATCTCAAGCAGACTGCACTGAGCATGGAGTCCAATCCGCGGCTCGGTCTCAAAGCCCTGAGATCATGATCTGAGATGGAATCAAGAGTCTGATGCTCAATAGACTGAGCCACCCAGGCGCCCCTCACTTTCATTTTTGAAAGATACTTTAACTGGAAATTGAATTCTGGTTTAATAGGGTGAGTTTTTGGGGTTTTTTTTTCAGTGTTACAAAGATGTTTCACAGTTTTCCTGTTTGCATTGTTTCTGTTGAGAAGTCTGCTGCCATTTTTTATATTTGTTCTTCTTTATATGATATGTCTTTCTCTAGTTGCTTTTTTTTTTTCAGTTTTAATTCAAGTTTGTTAACTATTATATGATTAGTTTCATTTTAGTGATTCATCAGTTGGGTATAACACCCAGTGCTCATTTACATCAAGTGCCCTCCTAATGCCCATCACCCAGTTACCCCATCCCCCCCCCCATCTCCCCTCCAGCAACCCTGTAGTTCCTGTTCCAGTTCCCTGTAGTTAAGAGTTTCTTATGGTTTACCTCCCTCTCTGGTTTTATCCTATTTTATTTTTCCTTCCTTTCCTGTGTTCATCACTTTTATTTCTTAAAGTCCACATATGAGTGAAATCATATGGTATTTGTCTTCTCTGATTTATTTTGCTTAGCATAATACACTCTAGTTCCATCCATGTTGTTGCAAATGGCAGGATTCCATTCTTTTTTATGGCTGACTAATATTCCATTGTATGCATGTACCACATCTTCTTTATCCATCTCTAGTTGCTTTTAGGATTTTTCTTTTTGTCACTGGTTTAAGCAGTTTAATTGTGGTGTGTCTTGGTGTCATTTCTTCATGTTTCTTATGCTTGAAGTTTGTTGCTTCTTAGATCTGTGGGTTTATAGTTTTCATCAAATTGGAAAATCTTTGGCTGTTATTTCTTCATATATTTTTCTGGTCCCATGTTCCTTTGGTGACTCCAAACATACATATATTAGACTACTGAGGTTGTCCTGGAGCTCACTAGTGCTCCACCCCCCCTTTTTTTAAGAGAAGGAATGGGGGGAGGGGCAAAGGGAGAGGGAGAATCTTAAGCAGGCTCCATGCCCAGCATGGAGCCCAATGTTGGGCTTGATGCCACAACCCTGAGATCATGATCTGAGCCGAAATCAGGAGTCAAAGATGCTTAACTGACTGAGCCATCCAGCTGCCCCTCCATCCTGATTTTTTTTCTTGTTTCATTTTGGATAATATTTATTGCTTTGTCTTGGAGTTCACTGATGTTATCTTCTGCCATGTGTATTCTGATTTTAATCCCATCCAGTGTATTTTTCATCTCAGACACTGTAGTTTTCATTCATAAAAATTCAATTAGGATTTGGGCTTGTTTAGTATCTCCTATGTATCTGCTTAATCTGCTTGATCTTTCCTTTAACTTTATCAACAGAGAATGCATTTACAATAACTATCCTAAAGTTTTTGTCGAGTAAATCTGTTGTTTTTGTGATTTCTGTGTTGGTTTTGATTGATTTTTCTCCTCATTATGGATATTTTCCTACTTCGGTTTATGCCTAGCAATTTTCGATTGGGTGCCAGCCATTGTGAATTTTACTTTGTTGGGTAATAAACATTGTTATCTTCCTATATTCTTGAGCTTTGCTCTGGGATGCATTTATTTTAGGTCCTATTTTTAAGCTTTGTTAAGGGGAACTGAAGCAGCATTTAGTCTAGGGCTTATTTTACTCCCAATTCAAACAAACTCTTCTGAAGAAACAGTTGTAGACCATTTATGAGCTTTGGAGATTGTTCCCCCTAGCCCTGCTTAGTGGTTCTTTCTCAGACCTTAATATCTTCACAGATCAGAACTCAGCTGATGACTTGAGGAGGACCCTCTGCAGATCTCCAAAGGGCTCTCCATGTAGTACTCTCCTTTTTGGTGCTTTTCCTTATGAACTCCATCCACATTGGCCTTTCCAGACTCCCAGCTCTATCTTCTCAATTCAGGGAGACCTGGAACCTGGAAACGCTTTCCAGATAGTAAACTGGTGTAATTCTAGAGCTTACCTCATTTATTTCCTGCCTCTCAGGGATCACTACCCTTTAATGTCTGATGTCCAGTGTGTTAAATACTGTTGTTTCTGTTTTTTATTTCTGTTTTTAGTTGTTTCAGATAGAAAGATAAATCTTGCAGAAAGAAGCTCTGCAAAGCTCTTGTAATTTCCATAATATGATGCTATATGTCTCACATAAAGAATGTCATTGTTTTGAGATGATTGACTGCAACCTTCTCATTTTCAGTAATTGTAACAGATCAGGAGAGAGAATGTTGCTTGTCCAAATTTTATAGTAATTTATATCAGAGGATTAGAACTCAGGTCTTTAAAATGCCCGTAAAAAATTACCTCAGAATAGAACTTCTTAGAAGGGCAAGAATTACTTTTGAAAGATAATTTTCTGTTAGAAGATCTAGGAATTGGGTTACTTTATCTAGTTTGCTGTAAGGTTTTTGGTATATGGGTATCTTCCCCACGTTCTTAAAGTTCACTTTATGCCACTCTGCTTTTATGAAAGACCTACATTAGTACCTGTTTTTGTTAACTAAAAGAAATCCAAAGAGGAGTTTCGTTTTTATGAAAAAAGTCATTACCATACTCATGTAAGTCTTTTCTAAAAGTGAGGTGACACAAAGTGAACTTTTGGAAAGCGGGGGATACTCTGCTTTACCTCGTTTATACTCTGCTTTACGTTGTTTCATGGGGGAAACGTGTATACAGAAATTAGTTAAAGCAACCTCTGCTTTTTTCTCTGTGAACTTGATACATGAATTACACTTTAAATGGTATTTCATAATAAGTCCAGTTATTATTAATACCCATTTTATCCTAAGACAAGTAACTGGAACCTATTTTATTTAGTTTCTACTGGCATTTTTGCTCTATTTAATTTTACAGTTGAATTTCATCACTATTAATGTTTATGTGATTTAGTTCTGCGGAAGTTTGTCACTAAGGTTTTTTTTTTTAAGATTTTATTTATTTATTTTAGAGGGAAAGAGAGAGAGAAATGAATGGGGGAGGGGCAGAGGAGGAGGGAGAGGGAGAGAATCTCAAGCAGACACCACAGTGAGCATGGAGCCCAATGTGGGGCTCGATCTCATGACCCTGAGATCATGACCTGAGCCGAAACCAAGAGTCAGATGCTTAACTGTTTGTCACTAAGGTTTAATTAAAAGAGCTTAACTTCGGAAAGCAAATAGAACATAACCAGTATCAGGTATGGCAGCTTTCTAATTTCATCATATTTCTAACGTTCTGGGTGAATTAGGGACACATTGCTGGGAATGAAACGGCGCCGTGGACTTTAGTAGTCCTCTAGTTGTTCCATGTCCTTCTTCTCTTTTGGGCCTTTGTGTGTGTGGTTCCTCTGTAGAAAGGCCTTTTTCCTTTCTTTCGGCTTAGCAACTCCCTTTGGTATTGTTTTAGAGGTCACTTGTTCCAGAAATCTGCCTCTGATCCTCCTGAGTGGGCTACATACCTTTTCTGCATTTTCTTACACTCCCTGTGCTTTTCACTGTACCACTCATCACTTTGTAATGCAATTAACTATTCTTGTCTGTAGGCTCTGGGAGGCCATCTCTTTCTGGTTCATCTTTGTGTCTTCGGTACTAAGCACAAAGCTAGTAAGTAGCAAAAGCCAGGATCTGATTGCACATGTTAAGGCACCAGGGGAATTTTTTTTTTTTTTTTTTTTTGGCATAGCTGATTCCTTTTCTCTGCCCTGGACCCTTAAAGAGACTGTAATACATTTTCAACATTCCAAAGAGTCCATTAGAAACTGTTAATTTACCAAACTACACATACAAAGAGAAACACCAGGTTCCTTTGCTTCTGCTTAGAACTGGATCAGCTCAGGTCCATACTGACTGTTTC
The DNA here is from genome assembly GCF_023065955.2 of Ursus arctos. Lineage (NCBI taxonomy): Eukaryota > Metazoa > Chordata > Mammalia > Carnivora > Ursidae > Ursus > Ursus arctos. The sequence goes on from NW_026622897.1 coordinate 50,665,848, forward strand.
CTGCTGATCAGAAGTGTCTCTGTGATTCACTTTGCGGACTCACAAGAGTTACACGTAATTAATGTGGTGTAATGGGTAAAGCCCGAGGCAGAAGAGCCAGCATGTAACACATTTCGGTCCATCTCTGGCTTTCTTTGTAATTATTAGCAATTTCATGTTTAAATTACATTATTATGAAGTGTAGCAAATCCTTCCCTTCTGATGAAGAATTCATCACTACCAAAAAAATCTGAGTCATCTCCCTTTAATGTAGTAACTCTGCTTTTAAAGTGTTCATAAAACCTTTCTTATACAAAAAACAAATTATATTTGTGAGTTTTAACCACAACTTGAGTGGGTTTTTTTTCCTTTCTTTTTTGAAACTGTACTTTTTATTGCAGAACCACGTGGGAACCACTGGAGCAAAACAAGCATGTTTGGAAGTCTTGTGGGCCTAGTCTGTAGCTTGCTCACCTCTCCTCTTTGTGTCAAGGCTCTTAGCACAGGGCCTGGCATGGAGTGCCTATTCAGGAAGCATTACTAGTGAATGAATGAAGGGCTTCTTGGACTCAGTGGCTTTACTGTTGCATGTTCAGGCCATACAAGGAGGTAGAAGACATGCCTCTGTTTTCAAGATGCTTGTAGGATCAGCTAACATTTACTGAGCTTCTAACATACGCCAGGCACTATGCTCTGTGCTTTACCTTATTATGTCATTTAGTCCTCCTAACAACTCTGTAAGGAAATGAATATTATCTCTGTTTAAGGTGATAAAAATTGAGGTGCTAGGAAGCTGTTACTTATTCAAGATCACCCTTCAGGTTAGTGGAGGAATTACTTTTCACAGTTTACTGTGAGACCTTTATTGTTCCAAAGCATGTACCCTTAACCACCACATGATTCTAGGCTAGAATCAGCAGACCCAGGCACTAGTCTTATCTCTGCTCTCACTCACTCTAAGGCATGTTAATTTGCTTTGCTGAATTTTATCTCTAAGATGAGAAAATGATATCTAGTCTGTTTTAGTCTCAAGTATTTAAAATCTGCTTTAAAAAAAAAGGTACTGAGTGGAGAACTGTGGTTGGAGTACTGAGATAAATAAGAACTTTGTTTTCAAGAAGTGCAGTAAATAGAGACATGTGTGACTTGATCACATGTCTTCGAGTCAGGATCTAAGCCTTAGTCCCTGTGACTCCAAAGTCTCTGTTTTAGGTCAGTGTGAAGTTGTAGCTGAATCTGCGGGCATGGAGGAGATCTCCCAGAGAGAGTTTGTTAACAGAGAGGAGTAAAGAATGAAAGACAAACGTGAATGAGAAGGAATCCTTGGTTTTGTCGCATGGCTTGTAACTTAATGTGCGGTTCCATTTGTCCCCTTTCGTCTAGAGGTCCGCATTGCTGCTGTGGAGGCTCTCTGCATGCTGGCCCAGTCTTCGCCCTCTTTTGCGGAGAAGTGCCTTGATTTCCTGGTTGACATGTTTAACGATGAAATCGAGGAAGTACGCCTGCAGTCCATACACACCATGAGAAAAATCTCTAACAACATCACACTCCGAGAGGATCAGCTTGACACGGTCCTGGCTGTGTTAGAGGTGAGTCTTCACAGTTTGTTATGCATTTCTTCATCGGTACCTACTGAGAGCCACTTTATTTTTAGACTGGGCATTATGGGGCCCCTGGGTGGCACAGTCGGTTGGATAGCTGACTCTTGGTTTCAGCTTAGGTCATGATCTCAGGGTTGTGAGATCGAGCCCCGTGTTGGGCTCTGCACTCATCAGTGAGTCTGCTTGAGACTCTGTCTCCCTCTGCCCCTCCCCACCACGCGCGCTTGCTCTTTCTTTCTCTTTCTCAAATAAATAAGTAAATCTTTAAACCAGACATTATGCTAGGTACTGGTGATGCAGTTGTGTATGGGCAGCGCGGTTCGGCCTTCTCATCATACAACTCCACCAAGGTGGAGGAGACTTGCTGTTAAACAGGAAACTAAAAGAAAGAAACTCAAAGACTGTTGTGATCAGGAAAGGACAGGGTTCCCTGAGAGGGGGGGAATGGGGAAGGAGGAAGGAATGCTGTTGGGACACTTGGAGGAGGAGGAGTTGGTGAGGCCCTTTCTTAGGAAAGAATGGCACTGATGGTAGGGTGGAAGGGCACCAGAGGGAGCAGTGTCTATGGATCCAGAGGTAAGAGTGAATATGATGCATTTAAGGAATTAAGAGGAATTCATTGTAATAGCAGCATAGAGCTGAAGTGATGGAGGAGGAGTGGTTATAGATAAGGCAGGGGCTAAATAAGGAAGAATTCTTTTCAGGCTTCGATTTGATTTAATGCTCGTAGCGAATCATAGGATGTTACAACAGGAACAGATCTTAGGGAATCAACTCATTCAGCCCTGGAATTTTACAGAGAAGAAAGTAATTTGTTTGAGGTCACATTGCTGCTAAATGGCTGTGCCGGGATATGAACGCAGATTTGCCTCCCAGGCTATACAACTCAGTGTGGTTCTTGAATTATTTTTCTAAAGTATTTGGATTTTATTTGTGAGTCCCGACGTTTTTCAGAATATTAATAAATGAGATTTGGCCTCTGGGTTTCTTTCTTGTTTTGGTTTGGTTTTGGTTTTTCAGATATTGTGAAAGGGATAGCTATTGGGTGTTCTAGTCATTAGCACTTGTTACAGATTTCTGCTCCATACTTCAGAAAACAGATTGGGTGCTTTGATTTTGAAGTTCCCTATCAATTTTCTCAGCTGCTCAGCACTTTTTGTAAGATTTTTCCTGAATTGTAGGTCTGTATTTATAAATTTTCATTTATTTTTTCCTAAGAAGATAAGTTTGCATTCTGTGCATTGTTCTCCATGGGTGGCCTCTCTACCCTAGCTCTGCCTTTCCTCTTTCACATTCTTTCCCAGCATTCCTCATCTTCAGCTTGATACTGGAGTCACTCCCCTAATCATCATGCTTTTCCTCACCACTTTTCATTCACTCTGTCTTCCCCTCTGCCTGCAAAAACTGCCGTTTTTCACCTCGTAGACTTCTGCTTATTCTCAGCTCTATATTAGGCAGCATATTCCCTAAGTAGCTCCACCCCAGGTGGCTTAAGTAGCACTCCTCTGTCTTCCTGTGTCACCCTGTGTCTAGCATATATCCGGATATTTTTTGATTGTTTAATTCTTAATTTCACAAGACTTGAGAGCTTTGCAGGGTCCTGGCTTCTTTCATTTTTTTTATTTCTAGTGCCTTGTAGTGTCTGACACAGGTAGATGCTCAGGAAATGTTTGCTAAATATCTGAGCTCTGTTCCAAGCTGTGTTTTGATGTACAGAATTGTTCACAGGGCCAAAAGCAAGCTCATGTATCTCTTATTATAGTTTTCACATTTGATCGTTAATGGCAGGTTTTGTCTTCAAATCCCTCTCCCTGATGTGAGTATGAGCTCCCTAAGGAGAGTGACCGTGTTGTACCCTTTACCGTATTCCTTTCAGGGTTTAATGTGGTAACTTAACAGAGTGGATGCTTCGTAAACATGTCCTAAAACAAATCTGCACAGGTCAGCTATGTAACTAGGAATTTCTTAAGGAACATAGTTATGTCAAAATTGTTTTCTTAGTACTTTGAATATTGTTTTTCCAATACATCAATACAGCTGCCTCCTGTCAGTGGTGGTGATTTGTTCATATGGGAAACATTGTATTTGATGGTTAAGTTCATAGCATGTAGAGCCAGACAGATCTGAATCGAACGGTCAGTTCCTGTCTTTGGTCCCTGACCTTTTTACCTGGGTTTTTGTTTGTCTGTTTGTTGTTTGTTTGTTAGTATTTATTGACCGCCTCTTGTGTGCCAGGCACTGTCCCAAGGAGGATACAATAGTGAGCAGAAACCATGGCGCTGCTCTCATGGACCTCATAATTTAGGTATGAGGGAGATAGACAAATGCAACACAAATGAAGGTATAATAATAAGTGAGTGAGGAGTGCATGACGGAAAGGAGTGAGGTCCCGTGGGCGTGTGTCATGGAAGCACTTAGTCTTTGGGGGCTAAGGGGGTGCAGCAATCAGGGAACGCTTCTGGAGCTGATCTCTGAAGAAGGAATTAGACCCTAACTTGGCAGGAAGAGTTGGGAGAATGGGGTGTAAGAATATTCCAGTTAGAGGAGCAGCAAGTATAGAAACTGTGGTAGGTGGAGGGAAGCATGGCGCAGTGGAGGGACCAAAAGAGGGCCTGGCTGTAACACAGAGCTAATGTGTGGTGTGAGATTAGGCTGGAGGGGTGGCTGGGACCAGCTTATGCAGAGCTTTGAAAATCCTACTAAGGGAAGAGCACCTGGAAGTTATTCAGGGTGTCCTACCAGCTTTGTGACTTCAGACAAATTACTAATTCTGTCTGGTCCTTGGTTTTCTCATGTATACAGTGAGGATGATTCCACATATTCATATGTTGTATATAAGAATTGAAAGAGAATTCATGTAAAATACTTAGCATGGTAGTAGTTCATGAAGTTGATAAAGTCATTCAAGAAACATTTACTGACTTTTTTTTTTTTCAGAGCCAGGTTCTGTGCTAGGTTCTGAGGATGTGAAAGTAGACAGTACTAGTTATTACCTCTGAGTTGCTCATAGTTTTATAGAGAAGGCAGCAGTATAAGCCAGTAATTCCAAGATAGTATCAAAAGTAAGCTAAGGAATGACATTCTAGCCAGAGCGCTAGCGTGTGGCCACAGACGAAGGCTGGGAGGGCGGAAGTGGTGCAGCATGGACAGGGGTGTTGGGAAGTTCTCGTGGCTCTGATGGAGAAGTGAGCGGAGAGCTGACTGTGAAGGACCTTGGGTGCCGTGCTGGGGAGCCTGAGCTTTATCCAAGCTTTGTCCTCACAGAGGCGCCTAAACAGAGCAACAACATGGTCAGATGTGTTTATTAAGGAGTTGGCGCCAGTAGCTCTACCGAGTGAAGAACTGAGAGACCTGCAGGCTGAAAGAGGGTTCCCGGAGAATAAAGAAGGCATGTCTCCAACCTAGCTTTGGAGAAGAGTCTTTGATTCTTAGATTTTACTGTGTGGATGCAGATGCATCCTTTAAAATTTTTAGTTTGATTTCTTCCATGTATTATAAAACTGAATACTACAAAACTTTTAGGAGAAAATATTTGTGACCCTGGATTAGACAAAAATTTCTTAGATGGGCCACCAAAAACTTAATCCATGAGAGAAATAACTAGATAAATTGGACTTATCAAAATTTAAAAGCTCTTCAAAAAGATACTTTTAAGTAATTATGAAGACAGCACAACAATGTAAGTGTATTTAAGGCCATAGAACTGTACACTTAAAATGTACGTTGACTTAAAATGGCAAATCTTATGTTGTGTGTATTTTACCACAATAAAAAGAGATAATAGGATCAAATTGTGGTTATGTAACTATAGGGATTTGTTAAACTCATGGAAGTGTTCCCTGAGAAGGATGAATTTTACAGAATTAAGACTCTATGTCAGTAAATTTGACTTAAAACAATGCTTTGGAGCTCTCATTTCCACTGAAAGGTACCACAATTCCCAAGAGAAATGGCTGATTCCAGGTCTAGTGCAGGAAATGTAACAAGATGAGCTTATACCATGTTGTCATACAGAAAGCAATTATTAGCTGTCAGAGACCTCTGGGATCATATCATTAAGGGTTATAACACATCATTATAGATACATCATTGAGGACTATAACTGCAAATATGTTCGAATTCATGATTTTGTAAGGATACTTGAAACACTGCATTAGTCATCATTGGAAGATGCTTAGTAATCAACTTATTTTGGAAACTGGTAAATTAAGGAATCAAGCATTAATCCTTCTTTTTCCTGTTCAAACTGAACTTCATGATAACCAGCTACTGGATACGGGGAAGTTTCTCTTTATAGAAGTGTTCCAGTTAATAAAGACGAATGATAGGGCTTGTGCATCATTGTTGTACAACTTCAGTGAATTAGTATATCTAGGCAGTGGTCACCACTGGTCACAGAAGAGCAGCAGACGTCATGTAGTTCCTGAGGGAAGCACACTGGACCACCTGTGAAGGGGTCTTAACAAAAAAATTGAGTGTGAATCTGATCAAACCTCTAAATCTAAGTACCATCACAGGATATACAGGGAAAAATTACAGGGGGAGAAATGTGAGATAAACAGTGATTTTACATATTAAAAGGTGCTTAAAGAATATATTGCTGAATTGCAGAGTGTTGGATCCTGACCAGAAGAAAAAAAGTTTTTGAGTCAGAGAAATTTGAGTACTGACTGGATATTTGATATTAAGCAATTATTACATTTTTAGGCAAGATACTGGTTTTGTGGGTTTTTTTAAATAAGGAATCTAAATCTTAAAATATATTTATGGAAATATTTACCAATGAAATGCTATGATTTCTCTGACTGGCTTCAAAATAATCTAATTGGGAGGAGTAGGTAAAAGGTATAGATGAAACATGATTGGCTGTGAGTTAATTGTGGAAACTGAGGGATTTATTATCTCTACTTTTACATATGTTTCAAAATGTCTGTATTAAAAAGTTTGAAGAACTGACAACAAATGCTATGGGGTAGCCAAGAAGAATAGACCTGATATGCGTCCATATCTTTTAACATTGAGAAGTTGTTGGTGACCTTTTCCAATCATTTTGGTGAGGTACACCAGGTATTGGGAAGGGAAGGGGCCGTTTCTCCAACATCATCTCTTAACACTTTTTATTTACTCTGCTTTGGCCACACAGGCTTCCTTGCTATTTCTCAAACATGCTTCCTCTTCATGACCTTTGTATTTGCTGTTCCTTTTCATTATTCCTATGTAAAATATCCTACCTATCCTAGTATTCTTACCTTTAACCTGCTTTATAGTTTCTTCATCTTACTTATCACTGTCTGACCAAAAAAATACTTTTATTTGTTTTTTCACTAGAATGAAGCTCCTGAAAGCAGAGATTTGATTTTAATTGATGTTATGTCCCTAGCACTTGGTACATAGTAGTTGCTTGATAAATGTTTGACTGTTTAATAAGTGTTCAATAAACGTTGAATTTATATGAATGAATGAGCCAATGAATGAAGTCCTCAACTCCTTGGCCCTCCCCTCAGATAATTCAGAGACTCTTCACCCTCTAATCCCATTGTAACTTGTATACTCTTCTGTAATAGCTCATTCACAGTGACTGCTTTTATTGTTATTATTGTTATTATTAACTTTTTTTAAAGGATTCGTCCAGAGATATTCGAGAGGCTCTTCATGAACTTTTATGTTGTACTAATGTTTCAACCAAAGAAGGGATTCATCTTGCACTGGTGGAGCTGCTGAAAAATTTAACCAAGTACCCTACTGATAGGGACTCCATATGGAAGTAAGGACTTTTTTGCTCATTTCTTCACTGAGTCCAATAACGTGGTAAATGTATATTGAATTATTCAATGGCTCATCCTAGATTGATGGTACGGCTCTCAATTTTGCCTTCAATTTAGAAACCTGATTCAACTTAACTGAACACTTGGGAGTCTGATTCCCAAATTGAATATCACATTTTAGATTATTTATTTATTTGTCCATCCGTCCTCCTAGCAGATAATATGTGCCTGCTACTGTATTCTCACTATGCGCCACGCCCTGCGGTAAGTGCAGCAGGTACAGAGATGAGTTGATTAGGTTCCTTTTGCTCCTGTATGCTGTGAATCACTTCTTTGTTTTGCATTGTGTACGGGATCATAGCTATCATTGTAGAGATTAGAGGCAGGACTGGCACTTTGTCTACACATGGACAATCATCATTTTTTCCCTTGATTACCTCTACCTTTACTGACTAGAGTCAGACTTAACATTGTTCATGAATTCCTGTTTGAAGAACTACATGCATACATTTATTATCAAATGTAATTGTGTTCCACATATTTAAGTGAGCTTATGGAATGAGATCACTCTAGTGGTATAGTTTATTGGATTTTCAGAAAAATGTGTTATTAAAAGTAGAAAACTGTGGGTCAGATCAGGTACTTGCAAGGTCTGTTAAAAACTGAAAATACCAGGGGAGTCTTCAGGGAGCACTCAGTCATTTGGGGTATGGGGGTTGTAGTGGGGAGAAACACCTGTATCCGTATCTGTAATTCTGTAGCAACACAGAAGGAATGATTAATCCCTTGATGAAAGGGATTGTTATGGAGTGTTTCACAGAACATTCTTCTTGCCTTAAAATAAGATATGTGGTTATTTGGTTCACCCAGAATATCTATTTAAGACTGTCTTTACTGGGTGATTATAGACAGAAAGCTCCTTCACCTTATAGTGCTCCAAAAGATTTTGAAGTTACCTATTCTAATTATGATTTGATTTTTCATCTCTTTCCATGAATGGTGGCTTTATTTAGGAATACCAAAAGAGGATATGATAAAAAAGGGAAGGAATCATCACAGTGGCATGTTTTCAAGACGTTTTAAAAGATAGGTACATAAATGAAAGCTTTGAAGGCGGTAGTCTGTTCTGTTTATATAGCTTTAGTTCATTCAGCAAATGCTTATGGAGCACTTGGCTCTATAGCCCAATCGCTGTGTTAAGTGCTGTGGAGAGTTAAAAATAGATTGAATTCAGAGGCCTGGCCTTCAGATAGCAGGGAGGGAGAGAAGTAGGAAATACATACGTAGAGAGGTAGATCAGTAGGAAAAATATTACAAGTCAGAGTTGAAGTCCAGTTTCAGAGAGGCCCAGATGCTCAGGCGACCCGAATAGAATAGGAGATAAATAAAGGAGTGGTACCTGGAAGCCAAACTGCAAGATTTACAATGTCCCCCGAAACACAGTGAGTAAAAGGGCTGAGAGAGTTCAGAAAATTAGTGCATTAAGTTCTTCTCACATAGAAGGAAAAGCAGAACTGGGGAAAAGTATACTAACAATATCAGGTGTTTTAAATGGGATACCTATCAGACTCCATATATCCATGAATTTGTTCACGGTGCTTGTTTTCTCTCTCTTGCCAGTCTGTTCTCTAGTCCCTGGGGAAGTCCCATCTCCTTTGTGAAACCTCTGATCATGGTGATCTCTTCTACCTTTGAGAGGCGGAAAGCAGAGTATCATTCGCTTGATAGTTCGTTACCTTGTAGTGTTTGTCATTTTTGCCCCAGCTGGATTATAAAGTCACAAGACTAGAAATAAGGATTTATATTTCTTTTCAATTCAGCACACCTTTTCTAAACCAGAACTTATAAAAGATAATAAAAATGCATAGTTACCAGTGCGCGTGTAGTTCTTTATAATTATAAAGCGTTTTCATGTCATCGTAATAGTCAACTAATAGCTACTTAATATAAATACCTAATTGAGTTTTTACTATGTGACAGACTCTGCTGTGTACTTTATAAAATCCATTACCTCATTAAATCCTATAGCAACTGTATGAGGTAATGATTTTTAATCCCATTTTGGGTGAGAAGCATAGCTGCCCAAGGCCACACAGTTACTAATTTCTTGTTGCGGGTCAGGTCACTTCTGATTTCAGAACTTTACCCAGGATATCAGTTACAATGCTTTTGCCTGCAAGTAATAGAAAATCTGGTTAAAAGTGGTTTAAACAATAAGGTCTAATATTTTGGCATAACAAGTCAGAAAGTTGGTTTTAGGATTGGGTTATTCAACAGCTTAATAGGGTTAGCACTGTGGTTTCTCTGCAGTTCCCTTGGCTTTTTTTCTCATAGTTGCAGGATGGCTGCCTCGTAAGACAGTGTCTTAAGGCAAAAAGGAAAGGGCATTCCCTCTCACACGTTTCTCTTTTTGGCCAAGAGAATATTCCTGAGTAGCTCCCCACCAGACTTCCCTTCTTGGTCCTTTGACCAGAAATGGGTTACTTTACTACCTGCAAAGGAGTCACTTTGGGAGAATTGGGAAAATGGGAGTGGGAATGCCATGATGGTTTAGACCACTTTTGATTGAGCCCTTGGGCTGAGCCTACCTTCTCCGAGCACCTACCCAATACCTGAGTAAAATCAGGGTTCTCTTGGCAAGGAAGTTGGAGAAAATGGCTGTTGGTTAAATAACCAGCAGTAATTTATGCCATACCAGCTCTTTAATTTTCATAATAGCAATTTTTTTTTTAGGTGAACTGAGTTCCAGAGTATTTGAAAGACTAATTTGAGGTCCTAGAGGTAGCAAAAAGGGGTGGTTGGGAATTTGCATTTCTGAATCAGGTTTTCTGACTCCAATCCCCAGTACTTGTTAAAGCATTTATTAAGTTACTGAGGTGGGCTCTCATTTTGTTTGTTTCAGATGCTTGAAGTTTCTGGGAAGTCGGCATCCAACCCTGGTGCTTCCCTTGGTGCCAGAGCTCCTGAGCACCCATCCGTTTTTTGACACAGCTGAACCGGACATGGATGACCCAGCTTGTATCCTCTGTGCTTAGCGCAGACTAGGCTGATTTGGTGGGGTGTTTTGGCATCTTTTTCTGCAGTGTAACTTGGAGGGGGAGGTCCTGAGTTTAATTTTTTTTCATTTGTTTTAATTAAGAGTATATCCCGAGGGAGCCTAGTAGTTACTATTCTTAGCTTTTATTCTTGTTTTCACAGTAATTCACATTTTCTTTTTTTTTTTTAAAGATTTTATTTATTTATTCGACAGAGATAGAGACAGCCAGCGAGAGAGGGAACACAAGCAGGGGGAGTGGGAGAGGAAGAAGCAGGCTCATAGCAGAGGAGCCTGATGTGGGGCTCGATCCCAGAACGCCGGGATCACGCCCTGAGCCGAAGGCAGACGCTTAACCGCTGTACCACCCACGCGCCCCAGTAATTCACATTTTCTATTTAATACTAATATTATTATTAGTTTTTTTTTAACCATTTCTTGAGTACCTGTTATATTCCACACTGTTCCATGCTTTATACATTTACCACTGATCTTCCAAACACCCCTGGGAGGAGGTATTATTTCCAGTTTATAGATGAGGAGACTGAGGCTTAGAGAGGTCAAATAACTCTCCAAGCAGCATATGTGGGTTTCAAAGCCAGACATCTTTGGTTTTAAAACCTATGAATGTCTGTCTTCCTTCCTTCCTTCCTTCCTCCCTCCCTCCCTCTCCCTCTCCCTCTCCCTCTCCCTCTCCCTCTCCCTCTCCCTCTCCCCCTCCCCTCCTTTCATCCCTCCCTCCCTCCCTTCCTTCCTTCCTCCCTCTCTCATTCTTTTTTTAAAGGTTTATTTGAGAGAGAGAGAGTGCGTGTGTGAGCAAGCAGGGGGAGGGGCAGAGGGGAAGAATCTCAAGTGGACTCCGGGCTGAGCCTGGAACCTCACATGGGGCTCGATCTCATGACCCTGAGATCGTGACCTGAGCCAAAACCAAGAGGCGGGCGCTTAACTGACTGAGCCACCAAGGGGGCCCCAGCTTATGAACTTTCTTAATCTGCAGCCGGAAGAGGGGACAGGTTGAGCTAGGCTGCAGGATTAGTTTGCCTCTGATACAAGTTCAGTGGGTTTGTGATAGCCGTGGGCAGCATGCCATGCAGTTGGATCGTTTTCCAGTAATGGGAATACGTTTACATCAGTGCATCCGCACTCTCCTATGTTTCTCTTTGCTCTATAGAAGATTCTTGGTGTGGTTTAGGGGATATTTATTGAGATGCAGAGATTAGCCAGATAACTGGCTGTCGTAGGATGACCATTGCATTCTCCATTCATTCTGTTTATTTTCACACTGTGTTTGGAGATACTTTTAACAATTTGTTTAATTGATGTACTAATCAATGCCTGACTTTGTGTTTACCTGTGAGAAGGGCATATCCCAGGCCTTACCTCTAAAGGTGCAGTACTATAGCTGTTTGAAGTTCAGCTGATCAGGGAGGGGCTTAGGGGCTAGATGTTATTACAGACCTCACAGGATGTATTGAAATCCTCAGAAATCTGAGGGCCCTTTTTAAATTAAAAAAACATTAAACACTTTTGGAAGCCTGTTATGTTAAGATACTTTACTGGACAGTTGGACGGCTGTGTTATTTAGGAAATATGTTTGGCTGTAAGTAAAAGAGATTGCCCTCAAATGTAGCTTAAACGAATTAAGATTTTTACTTTTCTTGAAGGTAAAAGAAATCTGGAGGTACTAGTCTGCTGCTGGTAGAGGAGCTCTGCATTATTCTTGGTGATCCAAGTTCCTTCTGTCTTCCTGTTTGGCCATTTTCACTTGTCCAGCATTGCTGCCGGAGGTCCAGTCATCAGGCCTAGGTTCTGGGCAGAAAGTTAGAGGATATTTGTAGTCAAATCAGTATTCTGTTAGCAAGGAAAAAGGGAAGAATGGATATTGGGTAGACAACTAGCAGGCTCTTCAATAGGGATACATACAGAAGATTGGAAACTATGTTTATCTTTTAATTTCTGATTTTCCTTCTGTTCTGAAATTAATATACAAGAAAGAAAGTCCAGAAAGTTGAAAGAAGAAACTTCATAATTAACGTCCAAAGTCCTACTAGTCACAGTAATTGACCATTAGTATTTCAGTGTATGTCCTTCTTTTTTAAGGCTTGGAGTTGGGATTTTGCTCTTGTTTTATTTTTTTAACGTAGTTTATCTCATCATCAAATACCTGATAATAGATAGTTGCTATCCTATCCTCTATATATGTTAGAGCCTGCTTTTTCAGTCATGACACAATGCTGGTTATACAATATTATAAGTTCTTCATACATAGAATTTTTAACGATTGCATAATCATCCAGCGGTAGATGAAACACAAGGTGTATGGTCATTAGGTTGTTTCTGGTTATTTGCTATTATAAATGATTCTGTTCTCTATAATTATTTACTTAGAATAAAATCTGAGATGTAGAATTACTCACCATTCAAAAGACTTTTATTGTCTAGTGCCAAATTATGATCCAAAGATACATGTGCCTGAATGTACTTTAGTCAGCCATGTACCGGAAGTTTCTGTGTGTTGCTACTTTCTGCAGGATAGGGGGTTATTTTAAAAAACCCTTTGATGAGTGGGGTAATGTATCTCTTTGTTCGAATTTGCATTTATTTGTTAGAAAATTGTCATTTAATAAGACTTTTGAGGGTGGGAATTGGGGGCACCAGATTCTGGCCAAGCTCAACCTTTTAAACTTCCAGGTTTACTTAACCCGCTCATCCCTCAGACATTGCAGTTTTGGTTCTTATTTTTAATGCTGCTAAAACCTGTCCAACAATGCCAGCACTGTTCTCAGATCATACCTTCAGGCACTATGCCTACCTCCGAGACAGTCTTTCTCATCTTGTTCCTGCCTTAAGGGTATGTTGAAAACAACTTTTGTCATTATTTTTGGTATTTTGATTTTGGGTCCTTTGTGGTTGTTAAATAGCAGGAAGCAGACTATATTTTCTCTGAAAACACATTCATTCATTCTCTTTCTCTCTCGGTCACTCTCCCACTGTTTTATACTTTTGTTTCTGTATTCGTTACTTTTTAAGAAGATTTGTATTGCTAAGTGAAATAAGTCAAGCAGAGAAAGACAATTATCATATGATTTCTCTCATCTATGGAACATAAGAACTAGGATGATCGGTAGGGGAAGAAAGGGATAAAGAAAGGGGGTGGTAATCAGAAGGGGGAATGAAGCATGAGAGACTGTGGACTCTGAGAAACAAACTGAGGGCTTCAGAGGGGAATGGGATAGACTGGTGATGGGTAGTAAGGAGGGCACGTATTGCATGGTGCACTGGGTGTTATACGCAACTAATGAAACATCGAACTTTACATCAGAAACCAGGGATGTACTGTATGGTGACTAATATAATATAATACAAAAACATAAAAAAATAAATAAAATCTTTTTAAAAATTAATTAATTAATTAATTTTAAAAAAAGAAGAGGATTCGTATTCTGACTGTCCCTGAGTTACTGATTATGTTATGTTAGGGAAGAATAAGGAATCTGGAACAATATATTCTAGACCAAGGGATTAGATTGTGCAACATTTTAACAATTACATAAAGCCATGATTCTCAACAAGTTTTTTTTTTAATAATAAAACCTTTGTTACTTTTAAAACCTTATAGATACAGAAAGAAAACTTTGTAGTGGACCATGAGAATAATGGCAAACACTGAGTGGTAACTGTGTGCGGGCACTTTTCTAAGCTCTTCATTTGTGTTAACTCATCCCTGTTTAGGTGACTCTAAATGACTGCATTTAGAGTAATATATGTACATGGTTAGAAAATCTAAACATAGAGGAGAACATAGGCAGCAACCTCTACGACATCGGCCACAGCAGCCTTTTTCATGACACATCTCCAAAGGCAAGAGAAACAAAAGATAAAATGAACTTGTGGGACTTCAGCAAGGTAAAAAGCTTCTGCACAGCCAAGGAAACAGTCAAAAAAAACTAAGAGGCAGCCCACGGAATGGGAGAATATATTTGCAAATGACACTATAGATAAAAGACTGGTATCCAAGATCTACAAAGAACTTCTCAAACTCAATATGCGAGAAACAAATAAATCATAAAATGGGCAGAAGATATGAACAGACGCTTTTCCAATGTAGACATACAAATGGCCAACAGACACATGAAAAAATGTTCAAAATCATTAGCCATCAGGGAAATTCAAATCAAAACCACACTGAGATACCACCTTACGCCAGTCAGAATGGCAAAAATTGACAAAGCAAAAAACAACAATTGCTGGAGAGGATGTGGAGAAAGGGGATCCCTCCTACATTGTTGGTGGGAATGCAAGCTGGTACAGCCACTCTGGAAAACAGTGTGGAGGTCCCTTAAAAAGTTAAAAATTGAGCTACCCTATGATCCAGCCATTGCACTACTGGGTATTTACCCCAAAGATACAGACGTAGTGAAAAGAAGGGCCATATGCACCCCAATGTTCATAGCAGCATTGTCCACAATAGCTAAATTGTGGAAGGAGCCGAGATGCCCTTCAACAGATGACTGGATTAAGAAGTTGTGGTCCATATATACAATGGAATATTACTCAGCTATCAGAAAGAACGAGTTCTCAACATTTGCTGCAACATGGACGGCACTGGAGGAGATAATGCTAAGTGAAATAAGTCAAGCAGAGAAAGACAATTACATGATTTATCTATGGAACATAAGAACTAGGATGATCGGTAGGGGAAGAAAGGGATAAAGAAAGGGGGGGTAATCAGAAGGGGAATGAAACATGAGAGACTATGGACTATGAGAAACAAACTGAGGGCCTCAGAGGGGAGGGAGGTGGGGGAATGGGATAGGCTGGTGATGGGTATTAAGGAGAGCACGTATTGCATGGTGCACTGGGTGTTATATGCAACTAATGAATCATCGAACTTTACATCGGAAACCAGGGATGTACTGTATGGTGGCTAACATAATAAAAAATCAATTAAAAAAAAAAAAAGAAGTTGTGGTCCATATATACAATGGAATATTATTCAGCTATCAAAAAGAATGATTTCTCAACGTTTGCTGCAACATGGACGGCACTGGAGGAGATCATGCTAAGTGAAATAAGTCAAGCAGGGAAAGACAATCATATGGTTTCTCTCATCTATGCAACATAAGAACTAGGAAGATCGGTAGGAGAAGAAAGGGATAAAGAAAGGGGGGGTAATCAGAAGGGGGAATGAAGCATGAGAGGCTGTGGACTCTGAGAAACAAACAGGGCTTCAGAGGGGAGGGGGTGGGGGAATGGGATAGACTGGTGATGGGTAGTAGGAGGGCACGTGTTGCAGGGTGCACTGGGTGTTATACGCAACTAATGAATCATCGAACTTTACATCAAAAACCAGGGATGTACTGTACGGTGACTAACAATATAATAAAAAACATTAAAAAAATAAAAATAAAAAAAAAATTAAACTGTCTATAAGCTACAAAATTTAAAGTGAAATCCACTTTGTTCTCATCCATCCCTTTCTTGAAAGGTAAACACTTTTCGCAGTAAGAGCAAGAATTATCATTATCATCCTATAAAATGTTTTTATAGCATGCTGTGTAAATTTATTTGGGAACAAGCCATCATTTCCCTGTGAAGTGAAAGATCAAATAAAGTTTAAAAATAAATGTGACAACAGATTGATTTTTAGTCCCATATCTGTGGTTAGCTCATTTACTTTAGTTAGCAATAGAACATAATATTACTCCATTCTCTTTTCTTTTTCTCTTTGCAGCTTGTGTAGACCATATTCATTCTCTCTCCCTCTTTCCATTTCTCCCACTGAAGCTAGAGAATGAGAGGAAGGTTATTTACAGAATCACTTCACCTGTTTTCCCTTTCCTGTGTTTGACTCACTTTTTTTTTCCCCCCTGATTTCTTCGTGTTACCAGAAGCTGAGCCACAGAATTTGATGGTGTTATAACTCTACTATGTTTGCTTAGTTACCAGGGAGAAAACTAGTGTCATCGGCCGTTTCCCCCAGCATCACACCTCATGAGGACCCTTCCCATCAGTTCCTGCAGCAGAGCCTTGAAAGGGTGTACAGTCTTCAGCACCTGGACCCTCAGGGAACACAGGAGCTGCTGGAGCTCACCATCAGGTGAGGTGACCGTCGGCGACAGGCTAGTTTTTCTGAGTCTGTTGGCCTACACTCACACATAGTTTTATGACCTGTTTATATTTGTGTTAGATTGGAGTTTGAGCGTATTACGAAGAAAAGCTCTTTGTGTTCATGACCAGATCGATGATGAGTGCAAAACTGAAGAGTTACAAAGAAGCTGTTTTTAATTTTTATTTCCTTGTGTATTAGTTAGCATGGGTGACAGAAAATATAAAGTAACAGTGGTTATATGGGAGGAAACGTTAATTCTTTCTTGCAGGGAGGGCAGAGCTGAGATGGTTGTCGGAGCCCTATGCGCATTCTTTCTCCATCTTCTGCATCAAGTGGTCTCTGCCTAAATATTCAAACTCTAACTATCCCCTCTGTTTTCTAGGCTGCAGGAAAAAGGAAGGAACAGGAGAAGGGCATCATTTCTTATCCCGACCACCTTTTAAAGACACTTCCCCAAAAATTGCATGTGCTAATTTTACTTGCATCCCATTGACTATAACTTAAGTCACATGGCAATATCTAGCTTCTAGGAGCTAGGAAATGCTGTCTTTATTCTGGGTGACCAGTGCTTAGTTAACATTTGGTGACTCTGATACTCAGGAAGAAGGGGAAGATATTGGGGAACAACCAGCGGACTCTTCCAGACCTTATTAGGATGTCCTGAATGATATGAAACAAATTGAAATCCATTTGCCTTTAACAAAAGCAGCATCTGGGGCGCCTGGGTGGCACAGCGGTTAAGCGTCTGCCTTCGGCTCAGGGCACGTTGTGGGATCGAGCCCCACATCAGGCTCCTCCGCTATGAGTCTGCTTCTTCCTCTCCCACTCCCCCTGCTCGTGTTCCCTCTCTCGCTGGCTGTCTCTATCTCTGTCGAATGAATAAATAATAAAACCTTAAAAAAAAAAAACAAAAGCAGCATCTGTCTGCTTTTGGAGATAAGGTTTGTGGCAGAGTTGAGTAGCACCACAGACACTGTATGGCCTGCAGAGCCTAAAATATTTACTGTTGGAGCCTTTACAGAAGAAGTATGCTGACCCTGACGTGATGCCTCAGTCACATTTTTTTCTTCCGCTCCCTTAACAAAGCGATTAGCTTTAGAGGCCAGTGTCTGAAGTTGTTGGCCCCGAGCCCAGGAAAATAAGCTCCACTTTCTGACTCATCCCCACCTAAGTAAACATTTAGGTTTTGTTCTTGACAGGTTTTATCCTCTTGGCACTAAAGCAAGTACAAAATGCATAAAGGCAAGCCAATTTGGTCATCAGCTGCAGTGCTGGCTAGTAGTGGGTGTTCAGTAAACACCTGTTGGTCTGACTTGCCCACATGTTGTGGCGATAGTCCTGCTGGGCTCAGGCTGGTGAGACCACTGTTCTAGTGCTGTGTCAGTCCTGGGTACTGTTTCTGACTTGAGTGCATTCTGATGAGGGTGGCCAGGGTGGTGAAAGGTCCAGAAAGGAAAGCAGATGGTGGAGTAGTTATAGATGACCTGCTCTGTTTTACAAACGTTATTGCAGTTAGATGTTGTTACCATTTCACAGAGAAGAAATGACAATTTGGGGAGGTGAAGCAATTTGCTAAGAAGTAGCAAAACCAGGCTATGAATCTGGTTTAGTTTGACTCTGCATTTGAGGCTTTGTGACATGTTGCAGTGAAGGCGATTCCTGTTAGATCACGTGACCTCTGGGGTTCTGCAGAACTTACATTTTCGATAGTTGTGGAAAAGTGAAATGTTAGAGTTTCATTCAGAAGTTTCTCTGATTAGGACTCTGATCACTTACTCGTTGGTACTAGTTGAAGACAAACTTCACCCACTGTCACATTCAAGCCATCCCCTCTGTTGTAATCCAAGCAGTCATTTAATCTAACGGGATCTCACCTATAGAAAGTGTGCTTCAGTTAGGGCTCTGGGAGATGATTTGTTTGTTTCTAGAATTTGACATAACTGCTTTGTCTTCGCCATTGTACCTTGGGTACCATATAGGAGCTCAGTACATATTTGTTGAAAACTGTCGTTGTGATGGCTTAACCAGGAATGAAGACTTTTTAAGACTTTTATAGATGGCGTTTTCTTTTGACCATATCACAACTCCAGATATATGTAGATTGTGTGTTTGTAAGGCTCTGCTGTCCTTGATTGTAATAAGAGCTGCTATCTGTTCAGAGTGCTTACTGCATATCCACTTTTCTAAGTGCTTTGTGAATTGAATTTGGAAACAATCTTATGTAAAGTACCCCATTTTAAAAATGAGTGAGGGAGCTGGGATTCATGCGTTACATGGTTTTTGAGTATCCATCCTATGCTAGGCAGAAGGGGCACAACAGTAAAAACAGTCTTTGCTGCAAGGGATCTTACATTCTGGTTGGGGAAGTAGCTAGGTAAACAAGAAGTGTAATACCGTGCTTTCTGTGCTGCAGTATGGGAAGTTCAGGGTTCTCTAGGAAGATGGAAGGGGGCCTTAGATGGCTAAGCAGCTACCTGAAGAAGGAATAGAAGTTCATCAAGTGAAGAAGGGAGAAGGCTGTCCAGGACAGAGAATAGCAACAGGACTAGTCCAGGACTAGAACACAGGTCTAACTAGGCCTTGCACCTGGTCATAGTGCTCTGTTTCTGGTTAACACTTTGTACACAAAATGTCGAGTATAATGAGATTTAAAATCCAAAGGAATTGGTTCAATCCTTAATTTTTATCATTTCCTAGATACATGATCTTGGGCCTCAATTCCCTCCTCTGTAACTTGAGGGCACTATGTAGCTGGTCATAGGACTGTTGCGAAGATCATTACCATGACACGTGGAAAGTATTTTGAGAATAGCAGTTGCATAGATAATGGTCATTTATGAAATTTTGTTTTAAAATTTAAATTGTAAAAAAATAAAATAAAATTTAAATTGTCGCTCATTTGACAGAGTAGACATGCTCTTGATATTTTGTAGGTAAATCCCATCCAAACTTTATAAATGCTTATTGCCATCATGTGGACGAAGGATCGCTAAAGAGTGTGTTCCTGGGAGGGGCACTTTTGCCCTCCCAAATCACATTTGTAGAAATGTGGCTTACTGTGCATCTGGTTTTAAATCCATTTTGGTGTCATCTGTATCTGATGTAGTTCATAAATAATGCAAAGAGTTTAATACCAAATAAATAAATGAAATATAATATGATACAATTTTTTTAAAAAAGACTTTTGGAGTTCAGACAGACCTGAATTCCAGGCCTGTTTGCCACTTATTAATCCTGTGACCTTGGACAGACCACTTAAACTCTGATCTTCCCTTTCGTTCTCAGTGAAATAGAATTAATTGCAGTTCACACTGTCAGGATTACACGGGCGCCAGTAAGGAAACACCTAGCACACCTAGTATAGTGCACACAAAAGGTGGTCTCTGTACCTTTCTCATTAAAGAGCTCATAGTTTCCTGAGGGGCGTTTAAACTTAGGCTTCCTGAGGATTGTGGGCATGAAGAGGAACAGAGAGGAAACAGGATAACCGCATTTTGTCCAGGACTAGCAAGTTTCTTTTTCTGCTCGTACAGTAGTCTGGATATGCTGTGGCTGGTTGGCTTGCATCTTGTTCTTTGCCATTGAGAACAACTGCTTCGGTGCAGGGGCTGCAGAATAGCCTAACACCCGGCGCTGCCAGCTGCCGTGTAGTCTGCTGGTCAGTGTTGTCTGTCATTGACACAGAAGCAGAATCTTCCTGGAGAGGAAGTGGTTCAGAAATAGAGTGATTCGGGGCTGTCTTTGCAAGAGAGACATCAGAGATGTGAAAGAGAGAGACCAGCTGGCCACCTGTGTAGCATGGCACAGGTGTGGTTAGCTAGTAAGGGTCTCGCCTTTGATTGTGCTAGATTCCAACACATGAATAGGCTCTCCGGGAACCTCTCAAGCCACCAAAACTCACAGGAGATGAGATATAAGCCGCAGGCCCCAGTTTCTTCAGTTACTTTGGGAGTAATTCGTTCTGTGTCCCTTTCTAGGGCATCTCCTTCCTGATACCAAGGTCCGAAGGACGCAGCATTAGCTATTAGAAAGTTGCATGAGACTAGAGGGAGGGGCTTCGTCTGATGGACAGTTTTGTAGAGGCTATTGTGAAACTTTGTTACGCCAGCCCTGCAGCTCCGCTTCTCTTGTGACCGAAATCATCAGGTTTTCCACAGCTGTCATTTTTATATGAAATTTTGATGTTGCCATTAAAAAACAAGATAGCTTTCCATGAATGCTTTCTGACATGGATTATTAGGTCACACACACACACACACACACACACACACACACACACCTCTCCCCAAAAAAGAAGAAAGAAAAACAATGTTTTTTTGTAGATATGTCGTGTATCTCCAGAAGAAAGAAAGAAAAGAAACTGGTAATGGTGGTTGCCTCTGGGAAGGGTGTACTAGTTAGCGGCACCCTGGGATAGGAAGGTGAACTAATTAAATTGCGCATCCTGTAGTATCTTTTGAATTCTGTACCTTATTGGTTTAATTCTATAGCTAGGTATGTATTATCTACTCAAAAAATTTTTTTAAGTCAGTAATTCCCGTCCCAACACAACTATTTGATCTATGTGCCACTTTCTATTTTCTTGCCTCCAGGCGGCTGGGTTTTATATTTTTGCAATCACTTTGTCTATACCAGTATCCAGCTAGGATGCTTTGGGCTTCAGGTATCTGGAAACCCCATCTCAAACTAGCTTACAACGGCTTTTTATTTTCTCATATGAATAGAAATTGGAGGCAGTTCTAAGTATGGTATGGTCAGGTAGTTCATCTATATCATTAAGGACCCAGTTCTCTGTCTCTTTGGACTTTTTCTTGTCCTCAGCATTTGCTTTATCCCAAGGCTTTTTTTCTTTTAGAGTTACAGTATGACTTCCAGTGACAATCAGGACCGTAAGTGCTCTTGTTCAGTCTAGGGCGTGATAGAGATGGAGACAGACCACTACCAGACCTGCTGCAAGCATGGAATATAAGTCCTTCAGTTAGGACTGAGGCAGCCAGCTTAGGTCACATAACCAGGAAGATGACATATACTAATTGGCTTAGTTCTGTGAGACTCTACCTGGGAATGGGTTTGAGGATACCTTACCTTGAACAAAATCGGGATTCAGTTAGTGAGGAAGACGTAAAGAATGGCTCACTGGGTAGGGAGCCAACAAAGCCTACTACAATATCTTAAATTTTTTTCCTGATGATACAAAAAAATACTCATCTGTTATATAAAATACTTGGAAAATAAAGCACAGTTGGGAGAAGGCACTAAAAAGCACCCTCATACCTCTATCCAGAAAACCACATTGCTGTGTTTTTCTCCTACATACACTTTCTATGTAGTTAAGGTCATATACCTTATTATTGGAATAATAATATTAGTAGAATATTGTGGGGCATAAAGCATTTAGTTTCTTTTGGATATTTCTCTTAGAATTACTTCTCAGCGTAAAGCTACTGATCAAAATATTTGACCATATGTATGATTTTTATAACAGTACAGTTTTACTTTGCAAAAGAATTGTATCAGGTGAAACTGCTATCAAAGCCTGAGTGAACCAGTTTCATCATAACCACTCCAGCATCGGGTGTCGTCATTTAAAAATTTATGACCAATTTACTAGGTATAAAATGGCAAAATGCTTTTTTTTTTTAAAGAAAGATTTTATGGGGCGCCTGGGTGACTCAGCCATTAAGCGTCTGCCTTCAGCTCAGGTCATGATCGCAGGGTCCTGGGATCGAGCCCCACATCGGCGGGAAGCCTGCTTCTCCCTTTCACACTCCTCTTGCTTGTGTTCCCTCTCTCACTGTCTCTGTCTGTCAAATAAAATTTAAAAAAAATAAAGATTTTATGTATTTATTTGAGATTGAGAGGGAGAGAGAGAGCGCGCAAGCAGGGGGAGGGACGTGGGGCTTGATCCCAGGACCTTGGGATCATGACCTGAGTTGAAGGCAGATGTTTAACCTACTGAGCCACGCAGGTGCCCCTTAAAATGGCAAATGCTTTTGATGTGATCTTTATATGGCTGTCATTATCCCTGTCCATTGTTGGACTTGGGGTTTTCTTTACTGCAGGGATCTGCAAAGACTTGGAGAACTTCAGTCTGAACTGGCAGGAGTTGCTGACTTCTCTGCTACCTATCTTCGGTGTCAGCTGCTTCTCATCAAGGTTGGTTTGGATCCGTTATGTTTGTGATTGTGATTCTTAA
Source organism: Ursus arctos (assembly GCF_023065955.2). Classification (NCBI taxonomy): domain Eukaryota; kingdom Metazoa; phylum Chordata; class Mammalia; order Carnivora; family Ursidae; genus Ursus; species Ursus arctos. The sequence goes on from NW_026622897.1 coordinate 50,688,535, forward strand.
GTGCGTAAAGTGCAACGAAAGCACTGTAATGGGTTCCTCAGTTCTTGAGGTCATGAGTGGAAAAATGTAGTCTTATACAGCAGCTTAGCAGTGAAGAAATTATGTACTCTGCAGTGTAATTATATTAGTCTCTAATTAAAGAATTGTGAGGGGCGCCTGGGTGGCACAGTCCTTAAGTGTCTGCCTTCGGCTCAGGGCGTGATCCCAGCGTTCTGGGCTCGAGCCCCACATCAGGCTCCTCTGCTGGGAGCCTGCTTCTTCCTCTCCCACTCCCCCTGCTTGTGTTCCCTCTCTCGCTGGCTGTCTCTCTCTGCCAGATAAATAAATGGAGTCTTTAAAAAAAAAAAAAAAAAGTTAACTCGTGGGAATTTAAATTTTTTTAACTTGGGAGAATTCTTTAATCATTGTATAATTAGAGCAGATTGGATAATCATTTTCATTGGAATCCTAAGGATTTTTCATTGTTTTTATAATTTGGTTAGCATAGAACTTTTTTACTATTTTCTTAAAATGTCAATTTTACTTTGCCCAAGTCTTACTAGGCAGAGTTTGATTTCACTGCCCTTCAAATGGCCACCTTGCTGACCTTTCGTATTAGGTAGTCAAATTATATAGACACACACACACATATACAAACAAAATTGGTAGCCAAGAAGCTGTTTCAGCTTGCTGAGTTTAAAATGTGCTGGATTAGTTCAATAGCTTTCAGCTTCTGCAGCAGAGTTCTGCTCTAAATTTAGGCTTAGGATTTAGGAGACCCCTTCTTACTTGGTAAGTCTTTATCCTGGCTTTAGTTCCAAGTGTTGTTAGTGATTATGATATTTGACCAAAGTCAGAATAAATGGAGTTGTTAGAAATTATTTCTCACTGTAAGATGTGTGAGCTTAGGGTTTTGCAGGTATGTGTATATACATGGAAGGGGGTGTGTACACCAAAATGGTTGGGATTTAAACAGCTCTTGTTTGGCTAGGTAGATTCTTTCAAATATATACACCTGTTTAACCACCACCACCACAGTCAAGATATAGAACATTTTCATTACCCCAAAAAGCTCCTCCATGCCCCTTTGCAGAGTTTGGGCTTTCCAAGCTTCTATGAAACAGGGCTGATAATAATTCTACTTAGGTAAGGGTTGGTAACAAGCAAGGTGTATGAGAGCCCTTTGCCTAGTGTCTGATACGTAGTGAGTGCCATGTCAGTGTTGGTGTTCTTTCTTTCTTTCTTTTCTTTCTTTTCTTTTCTTTTTTCTTTCTTTCTTTTCTTTTTTCTTTCTTTCTTTCTTTCTTCCTTCCTTCCTTTCTTTCTTTCATTCATTCATTCATTCATTCATTCATTCATTTATTTATTTGACGGGGCAGGGGAGCACAAGCAGGGGGAGTGGCAGGCAGAGGGAGAGGGAGAAGCAGGCTCCCTGATGAGTAGGGAGCCCGATGTGGGGCTCAATCCCAGGACCCTGAGATCATGACCTGAGCCGAAAGCAGATGCTTCATCAACTGAGCCACCCACGTGCTCCCAGTGTAATGTTATGTACCAAAAAAAAACAAACCATACACAATTCTGCTTTTAGACTACAACTGTATAGAAAGCATATATATGAGAAATGATTGGAAGTGAGTTTTCAAGAACAATAACTCTGTTAAGGGTAGTATGATTTGGATGCTTTAAAAATTTCTGTATCTATAGTTTAGACCTGCTGTTGTCTAACTGGATAGTCACCAGGCACATGCGACTATTGAGTACTTGAAATGTTAGTTCAAACTGAGATGTGCTGTAAATGCAAAATACACACTGATTTCTGAGACTTAGTATGAAAAAACAATGAAAATTATTAACTTTTAGAATACTGATTTTATAGAGAAATTATACCTTAAATATACTGGGTTTAAGTGAACTATATTGTCAAAATTAATTTCACCTGTTTCTTTTTACTTTTAAAAATGTGGCTACTAGTGTCTGTCATTAAGAAGGACTGTGAAAATAAGGGACTACAACAGAGGTTTAGAAGAGAGATTTGAGGGGCGCCTGAGAGATTTAAGTGTCTGCCTTCGGCTCATGGCGTGATCCTGGCGTTCTGGGATCGAGCCCCGCATCAGGCTCCTCCGCTGGGAGCCTGCTTCTTCCTCTCCCACTCCCCCTGCTTGTGTTCCCTCTCTCGCTGGCTGTCTCTCTCTCTGTCGAATGGATAAATAAACTCTTAAAAAAAAAGAAAAAAAAGAAGAGAGATTTGAGATGGGGCCATATGGGTGAGAGGAGAGAGACGGAAGGTCAAATTGTGGCTCCTTGTGATACTTTTGATGACAGATTGAGGGAGAGGGAGGAATCTAGGAAAGCTGCTTGATTTCTGGTGTGGGTATGTCAGTAAGGTGATGGGGATCTTCAAAGGATAGTGAACCTGGGGCAAAATAAAAGAACCATAGTCAAGGAAGAAGGGTCTGGGCAGCCAGAGTAGTCTAGTGGCTCTGCGAACAAGAAGGGCTGAGAGCCGTGGAAGCTGGCTTGCTTGCACATTTTGGTGAGATCTGCATGGATCCTGCCCTCTGCTTGCAAGCACTGGTCTGATCTGGATGTAGGACCTTTCGGCCAGGAATTGGATTGAATGGGGAGGAGTTCAACCCTTTGGTTTCCTCTTTCTCTGTAATAGGCAGGGCTTACTAGCTTAAAAGAGTAAGGTTGAGAGGAAGTCCTGATCCAGGATTTCCAAAGCAAAACAAACACAGACGCTTCAAATGATATGCCAGTCTTGGTGACCTCTGTGTTCTGTTCTCTCCGGATTTGTCTGTGTAGGCCTTGCAAGAAAAGCTGTGGAATGTGGCTGCCCCTTTGTATTTGAAGCAGAGTGATTTGGCTTCTGCAGCAGCAAAACAGGTAAGCATATTGGGACTGGCTTTCACATAGATCTCTGTCAGGAACTGTCTCATCTGAGTTGGAGCCAGAGGCTTTCACATGACTCACGCCTCTGCTGTGCCTTCCTCAGTTCCAGCCTGTGACAGATGTTAGTGTCACGAGAAGCAGCATAATTAGGGGACACAGCACTGGCTTTGGAGTCAGGGGACCTGGATTCTAGTCACAGGTTGGCCTCTAATTTGTTGGGTGATGCTGAGGTTGCTTAACTTCCCTGGATTTTTCCTTCTCTGTAAAATATGGCAGTTTAACGGGATGATTTCTAAGATGCTTTAGTGTTCTAAAGTATTACCAGTTTGTATTTCAGATATACTAAAATACAGTAAATACTGTCATGAATCTTTCATCTGAAAATGTAGCTGAACTCATTTTGAAGTTGTTTATGTTTTTAGGTTGTACCATTTCTTGAATGTTAAAAGGTCCTTATATACTCCTCGGTTCATTAAGTAGCATTTAATTATATTTGCCTGGAGTTTATCTGTTTCTAGCTTTGAGCACTTTCCCTTCATTCTTAGGTTTTGGGATTTGGTGAACTCTTCTGGATCCTGTCTTCCAGATAGTGAGTCTGCATATGACCCAGTGATTATGACCCAGTAGCAAGCTAATAATTGTTATATTAGAGTTCAGTAAATGATTTCAAGTCTATTTTAATTAACACTCACAGTAATCCCATTAGGTAAGAAAACATATGAAGTCCATTTTATAGATGAAGTAGTTGAGGCTCAGCAAGGTTGAATTTATAGAGCTATAGGTAGGTGATTAGGGAATGGAGCCCATATCCTCTGGTACCCACTGAGTTTTCTTCCCACTACTCTCCTTGATCTCTTCTCTGATCTCGACTTCCTCTCAGACCTGCTGTGTGGCTTATTGGAGGGGAGTAGAACCTAATGATTAGAGCCCCAGAATGGGAGGGATGGGACCAGGGAACAGTAGTCTGGAAGACGGAGGGGAAAGGAATTACCATTGCTGTTTGCCGGATACTGTGCTAAGTGCTTTCCATGCTCCATTTTATCCTTTAAGTTGTATGATTTCGGGCCTACTTCTTCCCTATTTACAGATAGGGAAACTGAGGCAAACTGTGTAATTAGTTAACTTGTCTTTCTGGCAATTGTGGGAGAGCCTGAAGTCCTGTCTTTGACCCCAAAGCCCTCAAAGGAAGGGAAGCACAGAATGGGGAGAGAAGTGTCATTTGGAGGGGAGTAGCTGATTTGGATAGAATACAGCCAAGAGCTTAATGCATTGGGCTTGAGCTGAGGCCATAGACATTGTTTTCTGCACTTGTTCTCCTCCCCAAATTCCCGTCAACAGACCAGGCCCTTAAAACAGTCTATCTGGATGATTAACACATGGTTAATGGTTCCTGATGCTAAATTCTTGAGAACTTTTCCTAGGGTTGGGTTTCCATACACAGTGTTTATTCATTTGGTTTAGGGCAATAAGCAGTTCTTTATGATTTTATCAGTGATTAAACTATTCATATCTTCACATCATCAACTAAGATGACTTTATTACTGGATGAGAGTCTTTTTTTTTTTAACTGACAAAATCAACTTACTCTCTTTTCATAAGACATACTATATTAATTTCTCTCAAAACATACTAATTTCTCTCAAATTATCCTAATTTCTCTCACCATACACACTTAAATAATCTCTTTTCAGCATTAAAGCACAGGCATTAAAAACCTCAGTTCAGAATTTCACCCAGAATTCTGTGCTGCTCTCAAGACCATTATGATATTTTTACTGATCGTTTATTACCTTTCCTTATAGATCATGGAAGAGACCTACAAAATGGAGTTCATGTACAGCGGTGTGGAGAATAAACAGGTGGTGATTATACATCACATGAGGCTGCAGGCCAAAGCCTTGCAACTTATAGTAACAGCACGGACTACTCGAGGGTAAGATGTGTGGCTGGCCAGGAGGGGTGGCACAGTCCTTTCAAAGACTCCTCAGATGTACTCAGAGATCTCACCAAGGTTAATGGGAAGTGAAAAGATATTTAGGAAAAATTTGCTAAAGGGTATGCAAACTCTTCATTTTTTTCACATATTCCAGGTTCTATCTTTGGGTCAAACTGGATCTCTGGAAAACCCCTCCAGTGGCTCTTCGTTGCCTACAGCACAACATAGGTTAACAGGCAACAAAGACATTCTTTATGGTCCTTGATAGATTTCTTTAAGAATTTAGTGCCAGGAACTATATTTTCTTTTCTGAAGGGACTTGTAAGCTCTCCCAGGCAGTAAAGACAAAAGAAAGTAATGCCCTGTGCAGTGAGACTACCTTGTTCAACCCCGGACCTCTCCACTTACAAGTTGTTTGATTATGGATGGTATTTTTTTAGACTCTCTGTGCTTTATTTCCCTGTCTGTAAAACAAGAATGATGACAGCATTTGTCTCATGGGGTTTTCATGAAGAATAAATGGGATGATACATGTAGAAGCACTTAGTATGGTCCATGGTACATAGTAAGAGCTCACTGTTAGACTTTCTAATAGAATTGCCGTATTTAGTTGATTCTAAAATGCACATTTTAAATTTTAACCTCCGTGAAATTAGATATTTTGATGGTGTGCCATACTTTAATTGAAAGCGGGTTTTTGGTTTCTTCGTGTTTTATAAAAAAAGGTGCATCTTAAGAATGATGGCGTCATAGATTTGAGACAGTGTAGTAGCTCGTTCCCAGGTGGAAGACACATCAGATGCTCAGTGTAGCGGTTGTGTGGGTCTGAAAGAGGCACGGAGGAATATGAGTGTTTAAGTAAGCGCTGAAAAATACCAGGTCAGAAAGAACATTCTCCGTGTTATTTTATTTCTTCACTTATCTTGATAGTGACCTGATAAAATCAGGTAGTGATTTAATCTTAGAGATAGCCATCATTTGCTTAACAAATGTTTAATCCCTACTGTTTGCCAGTCACAGCTGAGCAGACAGGTGCTTGTGTTGGCATTTACACTTTTTTTTTTTTTTTTTTAAAGATTTTATTTATTTATTTGAGACAGAGAGAGAGAGAGAGGACACAACCCGGGAGGGGAGGGTCGGGTCAGGAGAGGGAGAAGCAGGCTCCCCGCTGAGCAGGGAGCCCGATGTGGGGCTGGATCCCAGGACCCTGGAATCATGACCTGAGCTGAAGGCAGACACTTAGCCAACTGAGGCATCCAGGCGTCCCTTGCATCTATGCTTTATTTAAAAAAAAAAAAATATATATATATATATATATACACACACACACACAAATACATACACACACATATGTATATATATATATACTTATATGTATTCTTTCAGTTTATGTATGACTATTGTAAAAAAATTTAAATATTGCAGATTAAGTAAAGGTTTCCTGACAATCTACCCCTTCTGAAACAACTGTCAATAGACTCTTCCCAAGGCAGATAAATATATAGAGATTATAAATGTGTGTATTAATATAAATGGAATTATAATATACTTTGTGTTCTGCCTCCTTTTCGTTTCATCCAGTGATATTCCATTTTTCCATGTCATTAGACAAAGACAAATATATTTGTTCTTCACTCATGCTGTGGTATTTTATACTTTGCCTTTGTGTGCATTCCTGCTTTTTTTTTCTCCCTTGACTTTGCTAGATTGGTTGTTTTCTTTGTTTCTTGTTTTTTCCAAGGGTTTGAAAGTTCTAACCCTACATCTAACCTTTGCAGGTGAGAGGCAGTAGAACCTAGCAGTTACGAAGGCTGTGGTTCCTTGTTGCTTAGACTGAGATCTTGAGTCCCACCATTTGCAAACTTAGTGACCTTAGGCAAGTTACTTAAGACTTCTGTGCCTCAGTTTGTTCCCCATGAGTTAACTGGGATAATAATAGTATTTGCTTCACCCTCACAGGGTTATTGTAAGAATTATCAAATTATTAAACATAAAGCTCTTAAAATACTGCTGAGTCAATTCAGAGTAAACACTTGATAAATGTTAGCTCGCATTAGTTTATGTATAATTAGTATTTTTACTTATATTTTTAATAAACATATTCAGCTTAAATTTATCAGCTTAAAAAGATAAATAGATTTTATGATTTACCTCTATCAAGATCACCTCAGATCAAGACGAAAGTTTCAGGGTGTTTTATTTGATTTTTATTTGATTGTGTTATACTGTTAAATAATTTGGAATTTAGTTTCAGCTTATGTTTTTATAATGTGTCTCTTATTTAAAGAATCTGTTCTTAAAGTATGCATTAATCTTTTATAAGTATTTTTTCAAAATTGGTTCTAAATTGATGCCCACTTTTTTTTTTTTTTTTTTTTTTGACATTCCTTGTTCTGATTCACTGTTTGACTGGACACATTCTAGCATTCTAGTAATTGTTTTTCTGAATAAGTATATAAGAGACCGTGCATGTCTGAAACTGCCTTTCTTTGGCTCTTACACATAATTGAAATTCTTTCAGAACTCTGTAAATATTGCTATGTTACTGTTTAGTGTTACAGTTAGGATGTCTGATGTCTGTCTGGTTCTCTTTCCTTTGTAGGGAGCTTATATGTCTTAGTTCAGAGCTGTAATTTTTTTTTTTTTCGTTTTAGAATTCAGGAATTCTACCAGGATATGTGTAGGTATGTGTCTTTTTCAGTGTTTTTACTGATCTTCAGTGGGACTCTGAAGTATGAACTCTGCTTTTAGCTCAGGGAATTTTTCCCTCCATTATTTCTTTAATCACTACTACTTCCATCCGCTCCAGTCTGTCATATTGGATATTGTGTCTTCTGGATCTGTGTTCCCTGTCTCTTATCTTTTTTCTCATAATCTCAGTTTCTTAGTTTTTCTACGCTATTTTGCGTAAATTCCTCAAGATGCTCTTTGAAGCTACTACTTCCATTTTCATCACTTTTCATTGTAGTATTCCTGTTGAGTTGATGTCATTATTACTGTTCATTTCCGAGTGTGCTTTCTTCTGTGTGCCCTTTTCATAGCAGTTTCTCTTGCTTTATTAGTGTAGTGTCCTTTCGGGTCTCCTCTTTAGTCTCACTGACATTAGTTATTAGAATTTTTTCAAAGTTTTCTGTGCTTTCTTGCCTTGACTTTATCTCATTGAGGTCTGCTTGGTCTTTTATAGCCCTGATTATCTTTTTAACATCCAATAATTTCCTATTGTCTTTGCATACTTATAAACAAAAGTCACCTATAAATCAGTGTTTGATTCCCCAGCGACTTCACTTTTCCCCTGCTTTCTTTCCTCACACCATGAAAAAAAGTGGACATTTTTAGTGGTAAAGGCCTACTTCACATAGCATGTAGGTGAGGCTTCCTGCTCTGTATTAGGGTTTAGAGAGGGTTCCCAAATCTGTATTTTACTGTTTGGAAACTCTCCAAGATGACTCTTTCTAAGCAGACCCTAAATTGACACCGCTTGGCTGATACCTTCCTTTCACCACCTGCTTAGCTGGAGGCCTCCCATCCAGTCCTCTCACTCCCGGAGATCTTCAGTGGGTAAACCTCACTATCAAGTTTCATTTCCATTTCTGGTAGTTTATCAGAGTTAAGGAAGTTTCAAGTGCTACCTGCTTTTTAGGAAAAGAATTCAAATGCATGTTGCTCGTAGAGTAAGTTTCCATTTGTCATTTCTCATTTACTTGTTCATTCAACAGATATTTATCGTAATAGCTGCTTGTGCCAGGAAATATATCATGTATCAAAATGATTAATACGAAATCCCTATTTTCATGGAGCTTACATTTTAGTAGAAAGACTAATCTAGGTTATTAAGAATCTTAACACCAGTGGGGCTCCTGGGTGGCTCAGTTGGTTAAGCAGCCGACTTTTGGTTTTGGCTCAGGTTATGATCTCATGGGTCATGGGATCTAGCCCTGCATTGGGCTCCATGCTCAGCGGGGAGCCTGCTTCAGGATTATCTCTCTCTCGGGGCGCCTGGGTGGCTCGGTTGGTTAAACGGCTGCCGTCAGCTCAGGTCATGATCCTGGAGTCCCAGGATCCAGTCCTGCATCAGACTCCCAGCTCAGCAGGGAGTCTGCTTCTCCCTCTGGCCCTCTCCCGTCTCATGCTCTCTCTCTCTATCAAATAAATAAATAAAATCTTGAAGAAAAAAAAGATTCTCTCACTGCCCCTCCCCCCGCTTCCCTATTCGTGCTCGCTCTCTCAAATAAATAAATCTTTCTTTTAAAAAAGAAAACACCATTTTCTTCCCTGTTTTTATATAAGGAAAGAGTATTTGTCTATTTTTCTTTACTGGCATTTTACTCATCTAGTGAATAATATATTAGCGAAAATAAATGGAAAGTTTCATTCAGAAATTACAAGAAATAAAAAGACCCAAGTACTGAAGAAAGAACACAGTCCGTGTCTGTGGGCAAAGTAGTAACAAAACCTTTTCTCTTTCGGCATGAGAATCTGACTTGGTTAACTTTCTAGGTCTGTTCCCTAGAAACCTGATAGCATCAGCTATGTTACTAGGTAACACTGCCATAGTAAAAACGATCACTGAGAAAGTTGCATGTAGACCAGAAGGAACTATCAATGAACCGTGATTGCCTGATGCAGACACTGTAGCTTTGGGCTCCATTGAGTGCAGAGATTCCTACAACTAGGCATATCCCCTGTGGGGACCCTGGAAGGTGTCCCTATGGATTTGTTTCAAGAGGTGTTAGCCCCTGTGGAGCATGAGGCTTCTAAGCCAGGATAGGCTCCAAACTTACCTGATGTAGATGTCCTCTCCTTGCACCCGAGCTGTCCGTCCTGGGCAAGATCGGAGCTCCCAGACAGCTCTACGGAGTGCTGAGTGGAGAGCTGTGAGGACCCCCACAGAGGAGGAGCGTGGTGCCGCACTGCCCGCGAGCTGTGCTTCTGTCCCGCAGCCTCAGTCAGTCTGATGCCAGGCGTGGCCTAGGATAGCCCTTGATTTTGACAATTCATTGAGTCTCAGTCACTGCAGTGTCTCAATCGGGTCTTGGGATCCTGGCAGATATTCCCCCCCCCGGGTCCGTTAGGAGTCTGCTCTTTCTCTTAGAGAGAATTTTGATAATGTACTACTCTCATTCTCCTTTCGTGTAGACTCAGGTTTCTGGGAATTTGGTCCTCATTCCTCAGTTGGAAGATGACATAAGCAAAATATGTGTGTTTGTTTTCTTCTACAGAGTTGACCCCTTATTTGGGATGTGTGAAAAGTTTTTACAGGAAGTGGACTTTTTTCAGAGGTAAGTATTTCATCACCTCCTAGCTTATTAAACCTTGGTTATGCGGAGAATAGCACGTACAGGGCAACAAGAGCCATTACAAGCCAGAACCCTTGGTGTAACCCACACAGCCAACCTGTTTTCTGTGGCAGTGTGCCCTAATTGTGTATTTTCTTCAGTGGTATATAAACTTCTTTAAACTCTGCTAAACGTACAACGGTATAATGAAAACATCAGGAATCATTTGGATTCAGCATTCAGCTGGGCTGCAAGAAAGACAGGTACTACGTGGTAAAACATAAACTTTTTTGTTGAAAAATTTAACTTGTTTGTTCATCTCACCACTGTTCTTAAATTTCCATATTTTTCTATAATCTACAAAAAATTGTTCCATAATTCTATAAATAACTTTTATTCTGCAGTACAGCTATGTTTTCTCAGAATTCTGTATAGAGTAAATTGGTTAAAACAGATGCAGTAGGTGAGTGGGAGGCTTGGTGAAGAAGTGGTAGTTGAGTTAGTGACCAGACATGTGCTGTGCTGGCAATATAATAAATACGAGGAGGAAGGCATTTATAGGATTTTATAGTCTAACATTTACTAAGTCTGATATTTCGTTCTTCCATCCCCTCTCATCCTTGCCCCCATGAACTTCACCAGACCTGAAGCTTACATGACTCCACACTTGTCAGTCTTCATGTGGGTGATAGAGCTTCCGGTAGGGCTGAGTTGCAATACCACGCTTCACCAATAGGCCCTGCTCTCTGGCAAATGACACACTCCACTTGGCCCTTTAAGATCCTGGCTTCAAATCTCAACCACGTTCATGCCTTACTTTTGGTTTTAGGTTCTTTTAAGGTGGAGAGTCTGTTTTTGCACACTTGGGTTGAGGACACTTTTGGGAAGGTGATAGCTCTGGTATGCCGAAGTTCCTTACCTGTTGTTAGAATTGGACAGTCTTTCTTCATTGGGCCACTGTGTCCCTGTACTGATACCACCTCCTCAGTGAAATATTTTGTGACTGTCCCCTACTACAAGGCAGAAGTACTGTGGAATCAGCACTGGGGATGAGTTACTTAACTTTTTAAAGCCTCAGTGCAACATCATTTTCTCTGAATCTCAGTGTTCTCAACAAATATAAGCCTCATTAAGATAGGCATTTTCTTCTCTTTTGCTGACTGTTATGTCCCTGGTGCCTGTGATAGTACTTGGCACCTGCTAAGTCTTAAAGACGTATTTGTTAATTAATGAATCTATAATATGAAAATAATAATTCCAACAATGCACAGGACTGCTGGGAGGACTAAAATAGATCACATGAAACACAGAGTATGCCTGGCACATACGGGTATTCAGTAAGCAAGGCTATTAGGACGATCATATCACCAGGGCATAATTATCTAGGTGCCTGGCTTCCTCAGTCAGGAACCATGAGCTCCTTCAGTTCATCACTTTTACCCCAGGGTTTGGCATATGTTTGGGGTTCAGCCTGTATAAATGAACGCCTAGTCAGTTGTTTCTGTTTGTTCCTCCAGGTGTTTTATTGCTGATTTGCCCCACCTACAGGACAGCTTTGTGGACAAACTTCTTGACCTTATGCCCCGACTCATGACATCCAAACCTGTAGAAGTGGTCAAAATTCTACAGACCATGCTGCGGCAGAGTACCTTCTTGCACCTCCCCCTTCCAGAGCAGGTCAGGCCACGTCTGTTCAGACAGTCGAAACTGTTCACCTCGGTGATCTTTGACCAGTTGGGCACCTGGGCTAGGACTTTCCCCTCATTGGCTCCCACGTGTCGCCCTGCTAATCAGGAGACAGAATGGGGCACAGATCATGTTTTGTTGCCCAGGGATGACCTGGCCTTAGAATCATTGTGTTTTCTTCTTGCTTACAGATCCACAAAGCTTCAGCCACCATCATCGAGCCAGCCGGCGAGTCAGACAACCCTTTGCGGTTTACATCTGGGTTGGTTGTAGCCCTGGACGTCGATGCAACCCTGGAACATGTGCAGGATCCGCAGAACACTGTGAAGGTCCAGGTCTGTCAGGTTTTGGTCCCCAGGGAGCTTCCATACTGACTGTAACTTCGGCAGCCCTGTGATTTCTACCTGAGGAACAGAAAGTGGGGGCGAGAAGAGATTAGTCTTGATGAGAAAGAGTCGGGGTGTGAATCCCATGTCTTCTGCTCATTGTGGTTTGGAGCAAAGTACTTTATTTATTTATTTTTAAGGATTTTATTTATTTATTTATTTGACAGAGAGAGAGAGAGAGACAGCCAGCGAGAGAGGGAACACAAGCAGGGGGAGTAGGAGAGGAAGAAGCAGGCTCCCAGCGGAGCAGGGAGCCCGATGTGGGGCTCGATCCCAGGACCCTGGGATCACGCCCTGAGCCAAAGGCAGACGCTTAACAACTGAGCCACCCAGGCGCCCCTGGAGCAAAGTACTTTAAACTCCAAAGCTCAGATTCTACAACTAACAAATAGGAACAATTGACATTTTGAAAGGAGATGAAGCATATAAAGCCCCTGCTACCCGGTGAGGCTTTACTGAATGACAGGGCCTTTCTAGTTTTGTGACATGAGGTGAAGACTTGGTATTTTCAGGGCTACAAGCAAACTATAATAAACGAGTCCTTTTCGGGCTGTGGGTGTGTCAGCTTGGTGAGCAAAATTTAAGGGTTGAAAAACGCAAGCGCTAGGGAGTATTTTTTCCTAAGTTAGATATATTAGAGACACATGCCAAATGCAATAGAGGTGCTAATCAGTTTAGACAGTCTGCAGTTAAGTCCCCCAAAGAGTGTGCTCACTCATCCATCCATCCATGTAGCAGTGCTTACTCTTGCACGCGTTAAGCGCTGGGAGTGCAAAGGCGTCAGAATTCCTGCCCTCAGGATGTGCAGTTTCAGTGAAAGACAAACGGACATGCAATTATAAAACAGAAGTTCAGTCATCATTCAGACATGCACAGGATAAGAATACTGCGGCCTCTTACTAAATACCTGATTGCTTACATACTATAGGCCTAATTTTGGGAACCCGTCTGCAACACTGCCTTCTGAAATAAGACACAGCTGTTGAGATGGCTCTGACTAATTCTCAAGAATGAGACTGACTGGTTCAGTGAAATAATGGAGCTTTGTACTGACTCAGCTTCCAGAGTATGAAACTACTTGGAAGTTTCAGAGGCAGGCATGAAGGGGAGCACAGTATACCACCCCAGATATGTCTCCAAAGAGAGATATCCTATGCCTCCAAAGAGGCATATCCTTATGCCAAACATAAGGATTATTTGGGGATAATTATTTTTGAGAGGCTGAAAACACAGGAGAATCCCTGAAAACAGAGAAGTTGCCCTTTTGTGAGGTAAATTTACATTTATAAGGGAGATCACCGTTTGTAAAGGTGTCTGCCTCTGTTCCAGGAAGAGAAGGAGCACTAAATATCTAGAAACTCTGAACAGTGGGATAGGCACCAACTTAAATTTGCATAACAGGAGCACCTGGCTGGCTCCTTTGGTAGAGCATGCAACTTTTGATCTCAGGGTCCTGAGTTTAAGCCCCACTTTGGGTGTAGAGATTACTTTTAAAAAAAAAAATTTTTTTTTTTTAAGTAACAATCTTAACCCTTGTTTATTGTTCTTCTTCGTTGAGGCAAAACTGGCTCCCTCCCACCTCAATGCCTTTCTTTTGTCTTTAGTGGAAGATGGTATTTAAGGTGATGACTTGAGCTATTTCAGGGAGTTAATCAGTTTCCTGGGTATTTCCCGTGTATACAGAATGTATACATGTTATTAAGCTTGTGTTTGTTATCTGTCTTTTATTATAGGAGCAGTCTTAGCCAAGAACTTAGAAGGGTAGAGGGAAAATTAATTTTCCTCCCCTACAGGTTTATTTCCAGTTTTTAGCTACCATAAAAAATTCTGTAATATACTTTAAAAAATACACATAGAGGGCACCTGGGTGGCTGTCGTTAAGCGTCTGTCTTTGGCTCAGGTCATGTTCACAGGGTCCTGGGATCGAGCCCCGCATCAGGCTCCCTGCTCAGCGGGAAGCCTGCTTTTCCCTCTCCCACTCCCCCTGCTGGTGTTCCCTCTCTCCCTGTGTCTCGCTCTGTCCAATAAATAAATATATAAAATAAAATACACATACACACAATGGAGGGAATTTAATTTGGAGAGTGTGGTTGAAGGCTGAGGAAAAGAAGGGCTTTGTGGAGACACCAGTGCGTGGGGAGGTCTAAAAGGATGAGTAAGAGCAAAGGATAAAGGCTAGAGGAGGTATTTAGGCAAAAGGGCTATGAATAAAGGTAGGGATGCAAGCACTAATGGTTAGTGCAGTCTGAGGACAGAGAGCCAGGAACAGGCAGGGAAAGGCTTTCTGGAAGAGGTAAGAATGAGTCAAGCCCTGAAGATTTGCCTACGGTGACAGTAGAGGGAAAAAAACCTCTGGCTTCCCAGCAGGAATTCCTTTTTTTTTTTTCCTTTAAGGAATTCTTTATTATAAATCATAAGACTTAAAAAGAACTAATTCTGAGTTGGCTGCGAAGTTGTGCTACAGTTTGGTTTTTTTCCACACTAGAATTTATCTACCCTACCTGCACTTCAGAATTACTCAGAAAGCATTAAAAAGTAATGCTGTGCAGGCCTCAGCTTATACCGGTTAAATCAGAATCTTGAGGGTAGGGCCCGTGAGTATTGGTGGGTTTTTTTCTTTTTAAGAACTCTTCGGTGATTCTAATGTGCAGCTAAAGTTGAGAACTGTTTCACATTTATCCCTGAGAAAAAGTCCAGTGACCAACTGAGCAGAAATAAAATTGCAGGCAGATTATTTCAGGGTCACCTGCTAGACTTTACTGAAGAGTCTCTGAAGCCGCTCTACCACATGCATGGCCAGACTGTTCTGCCGCCTCTACAGGTGGGGAGGTGGGGGACTCACTGCCCCTTGTGGGACAGCTCTAATGGTAGGAAGCACTTCTGTTGTGGGCAGGGGGGAGGTGATTAGTGTAGCCGGGGTACAGCGGTGCCAGGGCACCTGGCCACTCGCCACTGACCAAATCCAAAAACAGAGAAAGGAGTGGTGGTGAAACGAGACAAGAATTCCTTTCAGTGAAGCCAACCCCGGGAAGACAGTGGACTAGTGTCTTAAAGACGGTGTCCCAAGTGCTGAAAATACTTCCAGGTTTCTATGAGGAAAGTGTGGGACAAAGGTCGGAGAGTACTTGCAGGTGGGCAGTGAAGGTCAAGTCGCACATTGTCTTGGAGTCAATCACGAGGGATCTTGCTGGCTCAGGGCCAGTGTTATTGCTTGAGGGGGTAGTTTTGGTTGCCATCAGGGGATGTTTTGCCTTCTGGGTCTTTTGCCTGAATTAAGAGGTAAACTGGAAAGAAGAACTTAAGCAATTAGAAAGTGTGAGGTCAACATGGAGGCAGTTGAAGTCTTCTCTCATTGTGAGGCAGGTGGGCTGAGACGGGCCTCTCCAGAGTTTCAAAGTTGAAAGGCCTGTGCAGTTTCCTACTTTGTCCTTTTCGGTAGATTTCCATAGTCCAGGCCCTGGGGTTCTCGGATAAGCTGCATTTGTTGGTTTAGTTCATTTGTGTAGGGCACGAGGCTGTCCACGCAGATAGCAGTGAGGCTCCCCTGGGATGTGAGGAAAATACTCTGGCAGAGTGCGAGATTGGAGAACTGACCAGCTGTCAAAAAAGAACTAGTCCAAATTGGAGTCATTTGCCCCCCACGACAGGAAACCAAGACTTAATTACAGGTTCAGCCTGTTCCCGGAATGTGTCCTTCCCATTTTGTACAGCTCCTCAGAGCATCTCTCTCCTTGCTAGACTCTTAATAAAGCCAATTAGATCTTCAAATTTATTTGGTTGAGTTTTTTGTTTTTTAACAGAGCAGACCCTTCATTGACAGAAAGAGCGGTAGAAAGGGCTCCTTAGCGTCTTATAATCTAGTGGAGGGAATACAGTTACAAAATTATGCTTTATACTTCGTGGTTGGTGGTGGATGCTGGCCCATGATATGACTGACAGCCAAGGAGAGAGAAAGTCATCCTGATGGGGGTGCCTGGAAAGGCTTTTCACCTCAGGATTCGTATTTTTACCTATTCTTGTACTTAATAGAGGTACTTTATTCCTATCACTTCTTCACCATGAATCTGGGAAACATTTACCAAACGCTGCTTTGTGCTGGGGCAGGGAATACAGAGATGTCGACAGTGTTGCCCCCCGATCCAGGAATAGTTTTTAATGAAGGCTAGTGTCTTCTTTTCCTCCTCTTCTGAGGTTCACAACAGACACCGCGGTTTTGTTGAAAACTCATAGCTCTTTTGTCCTTTTTTCTCACTTCTCTCACCTCTTAGGTCTTATATCCAGATGGCCAGGCTCAGATGATTCATCCTAAGCCAGCAGACTTCCGGAATCCCGGCCCAGGGCGCCACCGGCTTATCACTCAGGTGTACCTCTCCCACACTGCCTGGACAGGTAAGGGGTCAGTGGACCAGGGTGGACAGGAAAACAGGCTCCTGGGAATTAGACTTACCTGTAGGCATTTGGTGTTTTGCACTTTGAAAAATACATGGTTCTGTCAGGCCTGCTGAGGACTGTACTTGATTTCTTAAGGAGTTTAAAAGCCCAAACTGGCTGCATTTGGACCATTCGCTGCATTGCTTTGATCGCTTGAGGCATAAGATTTTGTCAGAAGATATATAGGAGATTATAATAGAATGGAATCTCATGGAAAGAGCCCTCGGCTGGATGCCAGCACACTATTTTCTTGCCCTGACTCTGCCACTGACTTGCTGCATAGCCTTGGACAAGCCACTCGGCCTTGTGAAACTGTTTCCTCAGCTTCAAAATGAAGATGATAGTTCTCAACCTAGGAGTTCTGAGGCTTGCTCTGTCTGAAAATGAAGCAGTTTTATGTTTCTTACCCCAATTAAAATTGTTCTGTTTTTGTACACGAACCATTCAGTTCAATCCCTTAAAACAAGTAAAATGGCAACTATTACTGCCCTGCCTTCCCACATGGGCTAGTTTAATATGATACTTTAATAATTTGTGAAAAGATAGGGAAGTTACGTAAGCATTTTTAAAAATTCTTAAGAATAAAATGGGAGAATACAAGTGCGTGAGACATTACATTTCAAGCGTGTAAGGCTGCTTTAGAAACCTGCAAAAGAGACTCCGTGTACAGAACCTAAATAATGTGGGGAGAATTGGCCTCACTGGTATTTCCTAAATCATTAAAGATGGTTCAGAAGCATGATTGTTACTGGAGAAAGAGTTTCCTGCCACCAAAGTTGGTTTGTTTTAAAACTAGGCGGATGCCTTCTGGAGTTTTCTTTCACTGAGTTTTTAAATACATGAGTAACTAATGCCACTATTACTGGTTTCCCTCTATCAGGGGGGTTAGGTGGGTATAAATGACATAGTGAGGTTTTCACAAAGAGGAAGTAGTGCTGTCAAATATCAGGGCAGCCCCGTTGGGGGTCTCGTCAGTGGCCCTGGGCCTGGCACGTGGAGGGAGCACCCAGCAGTGCCCTACCCAGGATCTTCCTCCCTGAGCATCGCCTGAAGTGTTCTGCACTATCACAGGAAGGTCGAATTTCTTATTCTAGTCTGTTCTGATGAAGGGATCCTAGACGTGGACACAATATGCTGGAAAGATAGGCCGTGGGACAGCGTTGTTGTGGAAGGACCAAGGCTCGAGAGGCACATCACAGCATGTTAGGTCTCAGAAGAGCCTCAAGGTCTTGGAAGGTCCTCCTGACTTGCCCTGGTCATACGGCAGGTCCTTGCCTGAGCCAGGCCTGCAGTCGAGGCTGTCATGAGCCTGAAGAATTCTGATTCGTTCAGGATCACCTCCTCTGAGAGACTGCTATTATAAATCTTTTAGTTCTCAGCATAGCGCTTTTTTAGTGTCGGAAGTTTTCTCATTTAATTGTTTATTGCCTTTCGCATTAGAATGGAGGCTCCACAGAGCGGGGGACTTGTTCGTCTTTACCTCGGTGTCTCCAGTGCCTCTGTGCCGTGTGCCCTTAGAGCCTGAAATGTACTAAGTGCTCACCAAATAATGAAAACTGATTGCAGGATTTTAAGTGTGCAGTTATAATTCATATAATCCTTAGACCAAGTTGGAGGTGGGAATTTGTGTTCTGTTTTCCATTTTATAGATGCATAAGTGGAGGCCCACATAGCTGATCATGGGGTCACTGAGGCTGGCACTCAGATTTCCTAACAACCAAACCCTTCATGTTTTCATTAGACCATGTTCCCTTCTGACCTGGGACACTAAAGTGAAACGTGTTCTCACTCTGAATGCCCTGTGCCTTCTTGTCATAATCCAGGAGACGGGGCCTGGTGCTGGGGGGTCCTCCATGCAGTCCTTCAGCAGCTCCCTAGCAGGGGTCTCTCCACGGAGAGGCAGGATACTGCCATATCAGAAGCTTTGAGTCACACCGACCCGGTTCCAGATTCTGCCTCCCTTGCTGTGTCATCCTGAGAACGTGATTTTACCTCTCTGTCTCATTTTCTTTATCTGTAAGACGGAAGCAAGGATATCTACCTCATAGGGGAGGTATTATTCTTCCAGGCATGGTGAATAGGTTGCAGGATTTGTCCCACATAATCTTTTATCTTTTTCTCCCGCTGTCTCTTCTCATTTCCTCTCCCCTCCTTTCCTCTGATGGTAGTGGTTTGAGTTGCCATTCTTACTACATGCAGGGAGGGCATAATGAACAGATGGGGTTGAGTCCTCTGACCTCACCAGGATTTGGCTGAAAGTGCTGAGAGTCGGGGCTGGGTTGTGGTTGGCAACAGCCATCTGGGACAAAAGAGGGGAGCATAGTGGGAGAGCTGAGACTGGAGCCTGATGCCAGAGAGCAGCGCCGGTCTCATTACAGATTTACCCCATATTACACAGTTGTGTTCGTGCCAGGTGGCTGGTAAGTGGGGCTGCGGAGGCTGCTGTCGGGCTGGCTAGGTTGCTCTGGCCTCGTGGGAGCCTTTCCCTTCCTGGAGGACCGCAGTTGGGTCTCTGCCGTCCTCCCTAGAGAGAAGTCTGGAGGAGACTAGGACGAGGTCTGGGGAGGCATTGAGAAGTCCCGGGACCTCTGCGCCCGTTCATTTAGACCATCCAGCTCTCGTTCGTGGCCTCTGTACTGAGCATCGGGCTGATAACTTTAACACTTGCACGTTTTGCTCCAGTCACATGAAACTGAGGAGGATATTCCAAGCTTGCTCTGTTCCTGGCCCTTTGTACTTGCCCTTAGGCTCTTCTGAAATTCTCTCCCCCGCCTTTGTGGGAGCCACACGGTTAACAGAAAGATGATTGCTTCCGTTTATGAAGTGGGTTTAAATTTTGTCTCCAGTGTGGATTCGCACAGTCACATGGAAGCTCTCAGAGCCTTGGGACTTTAGGGGGGTCGTGACAGTCTTCCGTGGTGTGGCAGGGTAAGAACTCTTGGGTTGTGTGCTTGGCACAGAGCAGGTCTTCTATTCTAAAGCCTTCCCAGGCTCCGTCCTCATTCTTCTTACAGATTTGAGGAGAGCGCTCCGTCATCCATTTGTGTCTCTGTCCCCAGCTGGTCGGCAACTTGCGAGAGGGCTTGCTCACTAGGTCCCGCCACATGATGAAGGAAAGGTTTAGTGACATGATTGGAGGGCCCTGAAATGTGTTCCTGTTCACTGGTGAGAAGTTTTTGTCAGAACTGTTCCCTAATCAAGGCTGCTTCTCCACTGAGGCGGGAGCATCTGTGGTGTGTGCAGCCCTGACGCCCGAGCTCCAGCCACAGGAAGAGCCTGGTTATCTGACCATGAGAACGGCCATACGCAGGCCCGTGTTGCCCTCTCCTGAGGCCAGGAGGCCTCTGAGGCAGAGTTTTTAGCTCATCTCTGATCAGCCGTGGATCAGAGCTGCAGGGAGCCCAGAGGGACCGGCGGAGGAGGCGGCGGAGAACAGCATACGCGCAGGCTCGGGCGCGGCCTCACGGGACTCCGGCTGGGAGAGTCGGGTGAGGGGGAAGGTTTGAAGACAGATGAAGAAATGTTTAGGAACCCTACTTCTTCCATCTTCGATGTTGCTTTCACTTGACATTTCATCCCAGTTCCTAGCAGTGGCCCAGTTATAGAGGATTTCTTTTGTCTTTTTTTCCAGAACCATGCCAGGTGGAAGTCAGGCTGCTGCTGGCCTACAACTCCAATTCCCGCATTCCAAAATCCCCCTGGATCGAGGGTGGCGAGGTGTCGCCCCAGGTGGAAACCAGCATCGAGGGCACGATCCCCTTCAGCAAGTCTGTGAAAGTTTACATAATGCCCAAACCCGCAAGGCGCTGATCACCAGCGGTGTGTAGAGCCGAGGACGGATAGGCCCTTCTTAGGTAGCAGAGTGAGCCAGAAGCCTCCAGCACCTCACCTGGAGATGGCGTGTAGGCGCGAGCACCATGGCCCGCCAGTCTCATCCGGTATCAAACAAATAAATTATTTTGCATTTAAAAACCAAAAACCTTCAAGTCTACACCTCCTCTCTCCCTGATCACTCTCCACCCCCTCCCCAATAAAGTTGAGAAAACACCTAGTTGTTCCAGTTACTGGTCCTTAAAAAATTATGTGGCTACAGGTTCAACATGTATATCACATGGTTACCTTCCTTGAGTGTGAAACAAAGATCCAGTTTTCTATCCACGTCTAAAGGCCGGCTTACTGAAGCATAATCTTGTTTTTTAAATCAACAGTCTGTTCGCCAGGGCCCACTCCTTTCACAGCTGTACTGTCTCACCAGCAATAGTTCCCGAGTGGCCTGAGACATCGCTGTCTTGCCGAGAAGCGCTTTCCCTACCGTAGGCAGTAGCTGCTCCAAGGACTGGGTGAATAGCTGGAGAATGAATCATTTTCTCCCTGAGCAAGATTCTTGATCTTGCCTGTCATTACCCTTAGAACCAAAAATAATCCAGGAGGGCCATATTTGAGGAGGGGCAAGGATTATGGAGAAGAGTGACCCAGTGAGGCATTTCCCACACCTCTTTGAGGAGTCCAGGGTTGGAGCTGTATGCAAGTTAAGGGTGTAGCTGGGGTGTAAGAACAGCAAATGCTCCAGAGACACTAACTGTGTGGGGGCCTGTGCGACTTTACCTGCCATTTAATCCTTGCTATTGCCAGCTGAATCTTCCAGAGCCTTCAGAGTGAGAAGTCTAGGAGGAAGCCTGTACAGGAAGTCGTAAAGCCTTTCTTCGTTCAAATCCAAGATGGTTCCTGAGGCCTGGGCTCTACCACCTCTGGGAAAGTATATGGAAAAAGCCTTCAGATCTTCAGCTCTTGATGCCTGGGTTTCCTCAGCCATAAATTAGAGATAATTATACCTAAAGTGTCGTTGAATGGGTCTAATCAAATAATGCTTGGTAGAATCTGAATCTGCAGCCAGTCTCGATCCTGTGTGGACTTGGAAAGCTTATAAAATAATAGCAGGATTAGAGAATTACTCAGGTGGTGCTGGAATTTGAATTCAAGCATGTTTGGCTTTTGGTTTAATGCACTTGATTTGTGCCCAGCAGTGAGGTAAGCCTTTTCCATGAATTAACTCATTCATCCTCACATGTACCCTATGAAGTAGGTACTGTTATCTTTGTTTTACAAGCAAGGTAGTTGGAGTTAGAGAATGAAGTCATTTGGCCTTAATCACACAACTAGTAAATGACAGAGCTGGGGTTTGAACCCAGGGAGTCTGATTCCAGAACATTATCCCTGCTTGAAAGATCTTCTAGGAGCTAGCTTGCTTTTCTTTTCCTTTCCTCTTTTCTTTTTTAAGGTTTTATTTATTTACTTGACAGCGTGCGCGTGCACAAGCACAAGCAGGGGGAGTGGCAGGCGGAGGGAGAAGCAGGCTTGAGCCTGATGACGGTGCGGGGCTCCGTCCCTGTACTTCAGGATCATGACCTGAGCCAAGGGCAGACGCTTAACCGACTGAGCCACCCAGGCGCCCCAAGCTAGCTTGCTTTTCTAGTGTGCTTGCTTGTTTTGTGTATCTCAGGAATGTGACATCAGTGGGCTCTCGTCTGTCAACAAGATAGCCTGACAAAAGTGCCTGCCCTGATGATAAAGTGAGGCTGGGAGCCAGGCTGAATCCGACCACAGTTCTTACCCAGGCACCGTATGATGATGGCTGGGTCGGAGCATGAGGACGTCGAGCCCCTCGGCTGCCCACCGAGCCCCTCGTGCTGAAGCTATAGAAAGCTGCCTAGGTGAAGGCTTTGCTGCATCCTTTTCAGATACGGTACCCCTGCAATAAAAATCCTTCTAGGTTATCCCCCATTTCATAGGTGGGGAAACAGGTTTTGAGGTAATGTTTTTCTCCTAAGGGGCAACACCAGGAATTTATCCTCGGTCTTACCACCCAAAATAGTCTTTTTTTCCACCGAAGGTAGAGATGCACTAAGGGGCAGATTTTGGTTATCAAGATGAATTTTTAAAAGCTGTGTAAGAATTGAATGGGTTGCATTAGAAGATAAATTTTCCATGTTGGATGTGTTTAAGCAGAGGTTGAAAAAGCTCCTGACAAGCTTCTTGCAAAGGAATTCAAGTATCATACAAGCGATTGGACTCAACCTTTTAAATTCCTTTGACCCTGAATTACCAGATTCTATGAAATATGAGACTGAATTCATGGTAAAGCCAAGGCTGGAACCCAGGCCTCCTGATTCTTAGTCCAACATGGTTTCCATATGGGTCTATTGTTTCTGTAAGTAGTCTCCCACGTACCCAGCAGTCAGCCAGAAACCTGTATGTCACGCTGGATTCCTTCTGCACCCCTCAGATAAACCTAGCCATCAGGGCCTTTAGATTCTGCTGCCTTAAATGTTTCTTGACTCAATCCTCTTCTCATACTCAGTTTCTATCCTAGTGTAGACCACCATCATATCTCCTAAAACGTGGCATTAGCTTCCTAAAGATCTTGCCTCAAACCTTGCTCCCTTCAGTCCATTCTTCACACAGCAGAGTGATCTTTCTAAAACCCAGACCTGCTAATGCCATTCCCCGGCTTAAGTCCCTTTGAACTAGCCCACTGCTTGTCCCAGGATGAAGTCTAAAGTCCTGTTCTTGAAAGTTCTTCATGCCTCCGTCATTTCCAGCCTCCTACTCCCTGTGCCACACGTTCAGTGTACTCTGGCAATAGAGAATTCCTGTAGTTGTGCCCCACGCTTACGATGCTGTCTTGTTTCAGACCTTTGGGCCTGCTGAGCCCTGGACTGTGTCCCTCAGAGTGTCTCCTACAGCTCCTTCTCATTCTCCAGGACGGAGCTCCATTCCAGAATGTATCTTGTGTCTCCTGTGGGCTTGGCACGTTGCCTCTGTGTTCCAACAGCCCTCTGTGTTCTTGAAGCATATTTATTTATGTGTTGCAGGTTCACAAATGGAAACCTTTTTTAAAGAAAGGTAGGCAGGGAAAAAGGAGTCAGGCGGCCTGCAGGAAGGTAACAGACTTCCATTCTCTTCAGTCAAGGTCAGAAGGTAGTTGCTATTCAGCTCTGCTCAGCGGTTTCTAAGTGTGGGCCTGGTGGTATCAGATCTTCCGGTTTTTCCAGAAGAGCCAGAAATCTGCATTTTTATGTAAAAAAAACCCACCCAACTAAAAAATAAATGATAAATAAATGTTAAAATTACTCTGAGACAGACAAAACAGGACTCTAGGTAGATTTGTGGCAGTTTGCAACGTCAGTACCATCACCGTATGTTACATGTCTGTTTCTTCCAACTAACCTGAGTCCCTGCACAGTAAGGTCGTGTGTGGTATCAGCACAGCTCCAGGCACATACCAGGTGGGGAAAGAGTGAATGAGTCTACGAATCCAGAGCGAACTTAGCAGTACCATGGCACGCCTGCAAAAGCTAGCCCTGGGATTCGGGTTTCCAAAAGGACTTTATCTTTGGCTTTGACATGATGGACTTCTGCAAACAGAATGGTAGGGTGCACAGAAAGTACTTGGTAGAATCCTTGTCTTAGGAGCCACTCAAGCTAGAAGAAATTAAGTGTGGACAGAGTGAGGGCTGTGCTACCTACAAATCAAATCAAAGGGCTTAATGATTAAGACATGGGACTGAGTGTAGTGTCACGTGGAAAAATAGCTTCTCTCCAGGTTCTGTACATTCCCAGCAATGACCATGTAGAACATATTCAGAAATAGGAGCTATTAATTAGCAGGTTCTATACAAAGTTTAATGACCTCACTGCCCGATACTTCCGTCTCTAAGAAGTTTGTACTAAGTTCTCTCTAATGTGGCGACAACTCGCTTAGGAACACTGATTACACCCACACCTAGTTCAACACCCACTGGAGATGTCTCACTTTACATTTCACTTAAAAAAAAAAGAAGTCCATTGCATCAATAGAGAAACAGTCTGAATTGTATCAAATACCCTCCTAGCTACATAGGTGCCTGACTTTTTGAGCTGAGATCTAGAAAGATCCTTTATCTGTCAATTGGCTGGTTGCAGAAAGGGAACTAAACAGGACTTCCCCAGACCTCCAAGCTGGAAGTCAGGTCTGTGAGGATCTTACTCCCATGGGCTTTTTCTTTTTTTTCCCTTGAAGTGCACTCTAAGCCCAGTGTGGAGCTTGAACTCACAACCCTGGGGTCAAGAGTCATACGCTCTACTGACTGAGCCAGTGAGGTGCCCAACTCCCATGGGCCTTTTGAGGAGGTGTATAGTAGAAAAATATCAAGACACAGCATCAGGTTCTAATCTTGGCTCTGCCACTTCCTTGCTGGGTGAACTTGGAAACATCCCTTCACTTCCCATCCCAGTGGTCTGAGCTCACCTTTTCTTGCCAAGCCTCATCTTAAGTTGCTGTTCAGCCTGTGGATTGGCTGCCTAGTCAGATCCCCAACTGGGCCAAGCAGGTGACAGGATCACGTGGAGTAAAGCCAGCTTTCTAGGGCTGTGGCTTCAACAAGGGCTGGGGTATTAATTATGGCTGTGGTAAATACTTGACCTAGTAAATGTTTAGTTAAAAGTTGCCAAATGTTTGGTGAGTAAACACCTTATTCTTTAAGATTCAGCTTGTGTCATGGTCTTAGCAATGTCTTCCTTACTTTCCCTTCCATCCTGATAGGATTAGGCCATCATTTAGGGCATCGTTCAACCTTGTAACTATTGTAGTGTTAACACGCTGTATCATTGTTGATTTTTCTCTCCCATGTAACTCCTGAGGGCAAGAATTATAATTTACTAATTCCTGTACTCCCAGGGCCCAGCAATAACTAGTCATAAAAAATCAGTAAGAGAGTAAATGGGCACGAAAGAGAATAAATGAGAGAATAGAGTCAAGAGTTCCTTTGGGCTCCAGCATTCTACGAATCTATGAAATAGGCTGCTATGTTACGAACCATAAAATGAAACTAGTTGACACACAGCAGACCCATTAATCAAAATATAATGACAACAATGGCTTCAATTTATTGAGTCCTCACTACATGCCAAGAAGTGTGCTAAGACATTGTATGAATCACCCCATTTCCTACCTACAAAATAACTGCAGGTACTAATTATTATCCCTATCTGGCAGATGAGAAGAGTGCAACTCTAAGAGATTAAATAAATGCCCAACCAGCGTGTGGCAGAAAGCCACAGTTCAAAGTCAAGGCTCTTTGACACCAAAGCCCGCACTCATAACTCTTTAAAGAGGGAGGGATGAAAACTAAGGTGATGCTGATAATTTATTATAGTTCTACCAGTCTATTCTATGGCTTCACAAAAGACACCTAGTATTTAACAGAACAAAGACTGTCCACAGCGGTTACAGAGCATCTCGCCCAGCCCCATCATTTTATAGCAAGAGACTCTGCGGCCCAGAGAGAACTGTCCAGCTAGGCTCGGGCCGAGCTCGTAGAACAGCTTGCCTAGAACCCTAGTGAGCTCCTCCGGCTGCCGTAACTGAAGTGCTCCGTCACTTCATTCGGGGTTCTGCTCATATGTCATCTGCACAGAGACTTTTCCTGACCATGTATCTGAAATAGCCTTCTTGACTCTCCTTCTCCTCCTCCTCCTTCTTCTTCTGCTTTATCTTCACAACAGGTTCTACTTCCATTATGGATTTACTGTTTCCCTTCCCCACTAGAATAGCAGCTTTGCGAGGATAAGACTTTAATCGCCGTTTCCCTGGAGCCTGTAGCAGTGTCTGACATACAAGGTACTCAATAAAAATTGGGTGAATTCATGGTTAAACACTCCAAAGCATCAGCTGCACTGTAATTTTAATGCACTGACACTTTTCCTCGGGCTTCGAAGCAGAAGGCTTTATTTTTGCCTTTGTTTCCTCATGTTTCTGGCCTAACAGTGTATTCTGTACATCTGTCTTCTCCCCTGATTTTCAGTTCCCCTCAGACAGGGACCTGGTCTTATCATCCATGCATCCCAAAGCCTAGCACAGAACCTGGCATGAACAGCTGTTGAAAAATGCTTGGGGAGGCCGGTGGGGAGAGTGCTAAGAGTGACAGTCACAGGGGCGCCTGGGTGGCACAGCGGTTAAGCGTCTGCTTTCGGCTCAGGGCGTGATCCCGGCGTTATGGGATCGAGCCCCACATCAGGCTCTTCCGCTATGGGCCTGCTTCTTCCTCTCCCACTCCCCCTGCTTGTGTTCCCTCTCTCGCTGGCTGTCTCTGTCGAATAAATAAATAAAATCTTAAAAAAAAAAAAAGAGTGACAGTCACAGGCATTGTTGCTCAGTGATTTATTCTCCTTAAGGCTCCATCAGCACGTGGAATGGAAGACCCCTCCCACTCTGATGCCTCGCGCAGCCAAGGCATTATACTCCTTCACTGCCTGCTCTGTCTGGAGGACCCGCACATCAATGCCTTGTTTCTCGAGGTACTCCACAGTTGACGGGGGCACCTGGGAAGAGGCAAAAAGCTGAGTAAGTCAGGGGAAAGGCCCTCTTGGGTTTCCTTTCCTGCCATGAGGCAAGGGTTCTCTACAAAATCGGACAATGACAATGGTCACTACTCGATCGCCCAGCGTGTCACCGGTCCAAAATCTGACGGGGAGCCCCAAGGAGTCAACAAGGCTTCTAAGAAGTTGACAGAAGCATCATGCATACACAAAGCTCAGGTGAAATGGAAAGGGGAAGAGGATGGATTCTGGAGTCAGACAGTTTTGGATTTAAGTCTTAGCAGTGTGACCCTTAGCAGTGAATTCAATTCTCTGACCCTTTGTTTCCAGTCTGTAAATATGGGTAATAATACCTAGCTCCCAGGGCTGGTATGCAAACTAATTCAGCTAAGGTACAGAAGATGTCTAGCATGTTAATGTTGAATATCGGAGCCCGTCCAACCGGAGTCCAAAGTCTAACTTTGCCATGTAGGCCAGCTATCTAAAGTTTCTCAACCCCGGTTTCCTCCTCTGTAGAATGGGGATAAAAATACACACAGGGTGGTGTGAGGATGAAGTTAACTAACGTATGTATGGATACTGCAGCTCGAATGTCTCCTCAGGAAGGCCTTTCCTGACTATTCCATTTAGAGCGGCCCCTCACAGGTCACCATTGTCTTCACACCATTTGTTAAACAATCTGAAATTGTCTACTGTTTTATTTTTCAAGAGGGCCATGAACCTTGTTTGTCTTATTTATCTTGTCTCCAGTGCCTGGAAGAGTGACCCATAGAAGGCACTGAATAAATGTTTGTAAATTAATTTATATGAAAGATTCTCAATAGTGGCAGCTATTATTGGATTTTTTAAAAACTCCGGCTTGTGCTGAATATTATTTTAATTAGATTTTGCCTCCTCAGAAAGAGCTCTGAAATATTTTTTTAAATGCCCTATATTTTTAAATGTTTGAACAATTTTATAATAACAATAGCCTTTATAGAAAGGAATTATTTTAATGGGAAAAATAGGTTAAACAAAAAATATAAATAGATAAAGAGCACCGTTATCGGAAGGGAAGTAGATTTTAGGACATCTATATAAAGGAGAGAATGAGGTAGATCTCCGTATACTTACGCGAAAAGCTGTCCACAATGTAATAACATAGGAAGTTACAGAACAATATGTACAATGTGATCCTATTTATGTAAAAATGAATGTAAGTGTATACATGTGTATCTGTATGCATAAGAGTATATATTTGCAGCTGCACAGAGAACTGGAACAGTAGACATCAAATGTGGAGATGGGGGTGGGGATCTTTCACTTTTCTACTTCAACATTTCTACATCAACTGTTTAGCAACAAGCATATATTATTTCTGTAAGTACAATAAAAATAAGTATTTTCTCCTAAAGGGGAAAAACGTATAACTTGATTGACTGTGTTTAAGGAAAGAATAAAAAATACTATAAAAATGCGAGGTACTAAAAAAAAAAAGTGAAGTACTGTGAAAATCTAAAGAACCAAATATCGATAGCTATAGAGCTTGAGAATTC
The DNA here is from genome assembly GCF_023065955.2 of Ursus arctos. Lineage (NCBI taxonomy): Eukaryota > Metazoa > Chordata > Mammalia > Carnivora > Ursidae > Ursus > Ursus arctos. The sequence continues at coordinate 50,717,012 of NW_026622897.1, forward strand.
CAGGAATGAAGAGTTTCTGAAAAATAGTTGAAACAACACAGGGTTAGATAGAGACTGGAGAGTCCAGCCCTGAGGAGGAAGAGTCCTAACATCCATTATTTTATCTCGCGCCATCCACTGGCTCAGCGAAATGAGGGTGCGTGATATGTTGAGATGAGCTCCCAAGAAGGACATATTTCTAAGGTAAAGGTCCAAGAGGTCACCAACTGTCCTCAGGAATGTTGTGCTCACCAATACCTACCTTCAAGGCCTCACTCATCCCACGGCCAATCACAAGGGTCTGCACACCCTTCTTGACAACTTCCTCCACATCTGCAGGCTGCACACCAGGAGAATGCTGGAGGTGGAAAGAGAAAGTATACCAGCTACCTGTTCTTTTCACCTTTCTTTGCAATTGGCATTCTTGTGGGATTCATTCGTTCACCCATTAATTCACTGAGAATATGTTTACTGAGGTTTATTTTGTGCCAAGCATCATTCAGGGCCCTGGAATAAGAATGCCTTAAGGAATGCTAAGTCTACTGAAAAATATAGGAGACTAAAAAGAAATGTCAATAGTGTTACAAGTGCTACAAGGACATTAGTTCAGGGTGTTGTGAGAACATAGAGAAAGAGCACCTAATTCAGACCTGGAGGGTCAGGGCAAATGGTCAGGGAAGGCATCCCAGAGGACGTAAGCTGAGACCTAAAGGACAAACAGGAATTAGCCAGGTTGAAGGAAATCGGTGGAATGAAGCATTCCAGGTACAGGGAATAGCATGTACAAAGGCTCAGAGGAAAGAAAAACCTGGAGAACTAAAGGTAGTTCAGTATGACTGGAGTGTAATAGGTGAGAGTGGAAAGAGATAGGGTGGGAGAAGAAAGCACTTGCACACCAAGCCAAAATTTGGACTGTGGAGAGATTTCATAAGAATCTGCCTTTTTGTGAGCTCCTTTCCCACTTAACTCAAAAAAACTTCTGTTGATGCTTTTATCACTCCATAAAGTCTTATCAGATTCTCCAAGGGATATTAAAGATAAGGCGTTTACTGACATTAATCCAACATTAAAGGATGGTGGCTTCTGAATTGTTTCCACTCCAACAAATGGGAAAGTGGGAGTTTGGTAAATACCAGCCCAACGACTGGGCTTCACCTATTATCTATCTGTACAGACACTCTCAGCACTGAAGCTCAGAGTCAAAAGCCCTCCTTCCCTGATTTGTCTACCTCTATCCTTTCATTCAGTCAAGAGGTATTTACTGAACACTTACTCTGTACCAGGCTCTATACTCAACACTGGAAATACTGAGATGAACCAAATAGTCCCTGGAGTTTTAGTCAGGTAAGGTTAGTGAATGTGTGAAAATAGTTACAGTAGGATGAGATAAAATAGAGTTGAGGATCTCAGAAGAGCGAGTGAATAAACATGAGTGGGAAGTTGTGAATGACATGCTATTTTAATTGGGTCTTGAAGTATGAGCAGAAAGAACAATGCCTTGGTGCAGTGGTTGTGGAAGGGGTCCATTCTAATCACAGAGATGGTATAAGGAAAGAACTGAATATATCATGAAGACAACAAATGTGCCAAAGAAAAGAGTTTTTCAGTTTTGAAAGATGATAGAGGAGATAGGAATGAAATTTATATATTTATTAAGGTATAAGGAAAGTAGTCTTTTCATTAAATCCTGAAATATCTTACATGTTTATAGTTACAGTTTTCATAATACATCTATAGAAATTACTCCCTATGATCTCTATAGTGATCCTCTAAAGTAGTACTAAAACATCCATTCTCATTATTTATAGATAAGGAAACTAAAGCTCATAAAATATATACACATTGGCCAAGATGACACAACTGTTAAGGAGTGGAAGCTGGGATTTGAACGGAAACATGTTTAACTTTCAGTTTAATGAACTTCATTAGAATACTATAACCCAGGGAGCAACTTTTTTGAAACGTGAAAGAAATAAACCTACTGACCACGTAAAATTGTGCTTAGCCCAGCGCCTGGCCCATTGCAGGTAGAATAATTGTTAGTTTAAGTGTGAACCTGAATCTTCCCTACAACAATCTCTCTCTTTCTGTTTCTGTCTGTCTCTCACACACACATAAGCTAAAAAAACCCATAGAGGATACAGAATGGAATATTTGAAAAATAGTTGATTAACCCCCCAAAAAGGAAGGAATGAAAAACATGAGGTCAAACGGAAAACAAACAGCAAGATGAAATTCCTAAACATAGCTATATCAATAATAACATCAGACTAAAGAGTTTGAGGCAGATTGTCTAGATTAAAAAGCAAGATCCAAGTAAGTACACACTACTTATAAGGTGGGCACGTTAAATATAAAGACGCCAGTTGAAAGTAAAAGGATGAAAAAAGACATAAAATGAAACACTAATAAGAAAGACGGTGTGTGTGTGTGTTTTAAGAGAGAGGGGTGAGTGGGGCAGAGAGAGACGGAGAATCTTTGCAGGCTCCACACCCAGTGCAGAGCTCCATGTGGGCTCAATCTCATGGCCACAAGATCATGACCTGAGCCGAAATCAAAAGCTGGATGCCCAACTAACTTGGCCACCCAGGAGCCCCTGGTATGGTCATATTAATATCAGATTAAGTAGACCTTAAGTATTACTACAGATAAAGAGTGTCATATCATGATGCTTAAAGGGCCAATTCATCAACAAAAATATAACAATTCCAAATCTGTATACTGTTAGTAAAAGAGCTACAAAATATAAAGACAAAAATAACGGAACTAAGGGGAAAGATAGACACCACCACCATAGCTTGAAATCTTAACAACTCTCTCTCAGTAATTGATAGAACAAATAGAAAAAGTCCTTAAGGAAATGGAAGATTTGAGCAACACTATCAATTTGTCCTAAAAGACATTTCTGGGTTATTACACCCAACAACTGCAGAATGCATATATTTTCATGTGTATATGGAACATTCACTGTTAAGACAGACTAAAAGTTAGGCTAGAATTTAAATCTCAGTAAATTTCAAAGAAATGAAATAATCATAACATGTTACCTGACAAAATAGATTTAATTATTTACAATAAGATGTTTAGAAAAGCCACAAAGTAATTGGAAATTGAACAAAGTATTTTTAACCAAAGTACAAAGGAAGAAATATATCAGAATTTGTGGAATACAGCTAAATAATACTTAGAGGGAAATTTGTCAATTTAAGTACTTATAGAAAAAAATGGTCTAAAATCAATGGTCTAAGCCTCCACTTTAAAAAGCTAGAAGAAAAAAGCAAATCATATCCAAAGTAAGTAGAAGACAGAAAATAATGAATATATGTGTATAATTAATGAAATGGGAAACAATTCAGAAAATCAACAAGGTCAAAACTTGATTCTTTGAAAAGATGAATAAAATTGATAAAACCTTTGTTTTTTGTTTTGTTTTGTTTTTAAAGATTTTATTTATTTATTTGACAGAGAGAGAGACAGCCAGTGAGACAGGGAACACAAGCAGGGGAGTGGGAGAGGAAGAAGCAGGCTCCCAAAGGAGGAGCCCAATGCGGGGCTCGATCCCAGGACTCTGGGATCACGCCCTGAGCTGAAGGCAGACACTTAATGACTGAGCCACCCAGGTGCCCCTGATAAAACCTTTGAAAGACTGATCAGGAAAAAAAAGAGAAGACATAAATCATAAATATCAAGAATGAAGGGGACATCACTACAGATCCTACAGATGTTAGAATAAGAAAAAAATACTGGGAACAGCTTTACACTAATAAACATGACAGATGAAATGGACAAATTCCTTAAGCAACACAATTTATCAAAAATATGTAAGAAATAGAAAATCTGAATAGTCCTATAGCTGTTAGAGATTGAATTTATAATTTATTTTTTATTTTTTATTTTTTATTTTTATTTTATTTATTTATTTATTTTTTTTAAAGATTTTATTTATTTATTCAACAGAGATAGAGACAGCCAGCGAGAGAGGGAACACAAGCAGGGGGAGTGGGAGAGGAAGAAGCAGGCTCATAGCAGAAGAGCCTGATGTGGGGCTCGATCCCAGATTGCCGGGATCATGCCCTGAGCCGAAGGCAGACGCTTAACCACTGTGCCACCCAGGCGCCCCTATAATTTATTTTTTAAAATGATTTATTTATTTTAGAGAGAGCGCAAGTGTGTGCATGAGCAGGGGGAGGGGTAGGAGGAGGGAGAGAGAGAATCCTCAAGCGGGCTCCCTGCTGAGCAGGGAGCGGGATGCAGGGTTCGATCCCAGGACCCTGGGATTGTGACCTGAGCAGAAATCAAGAGTCGGCCACTTAACTGACTGAGCTACCCAGGCACCCCTCAATTTATAATTTTAAAACGTTTCCACAGGAAAAATTCTAGGCACAGATGACTTCTTTGGTGCATTTTCTTTTAAATATTTAATGAAGATCCTCAAGAAAACATTAACAAATCCAAGGTTCAACAATGAAAAATTAATGCAGTTCACCATAAAGAAGAAAAAAACCATGTAAATTATCTCAATTGATGCATAAAAAGCATTTAACCAAGTTAATGTATTTATGATTTTAAAAAAACTCAGCAGGGGTGCCTGGGTGGCTCAGTCAATTAAGTGTCTGCTGTCGGTTCAGGTCATGATCCCAAGGGTCCTGGGATCGAGTCCCGCGTCAGGCTCCCAGCTCAATGGAGAGCCTGCTTCTTCCTCTTCCTCTGCTACTCCCCCTGCTTGTGCCCTCTCACCCTCTCTCTGTCTCTCTTTCAAGTAAATAAAATCTTAAACAAACAAACAACTCTGCAAACGAAACTAGAAGGGAATCTTTTTTTTCTGGTTTATTTTAATTGTGGTAAAATACGCATAACATAAAATTTACTATCTTAACTATTTGTAAGTGCACAATTCAGTGGCATTAAGCATATTCACACTGTTGTGCAACCGTCAGCATCATCCAGCTTTTTCATTAGAAGGGAATCTTCTTTAGATAAAAGACGTCTAAGAAAAATCTACAACTAAACATCAAATATAATTTTCCCCAAAGACTGGATATAACGGGCATCAGCTAGACATTTATTTCCTTATTTTCTCTTGGATCTCCATTCCTCTCCATCTCCACTGCCACTCCCCTGGTTTATGCTGCCATTACTTCTTGTTTGGACTGTTGCAGTAACTTTTAAAACCACTGTAGCTTTCCAATTATCCATTCTTCAAACTGTGGCCAGAGCAATCTTTTTAAAATACAAATCCATTCATGTCACCCCTCCACTTAAGAGCATTCAGTGACTTCTCAATGCCCTTAACAATAAATGCCAAACTCCTTAACATGGTCTGTAAGTTCCCAGCTTCCTCTCTAGTCTCACTGCATAGGGCTTTCTTCATGTTCTAAATCACGCATGGCCTTCTAGCCATTCTTCAACCATAGCATGTTTTCTCTCACCATTGTTAAGATAAAACAAAAATCTACAGATTGGGAGAAGATATTTGCACATCACATATCCAACAAAGGACTTTATCTAGAATATACAAAGAACTCTTGAAACACAATACAAAAACAATCCAATTTTTAAAAAACAGGTGAAGTATTTGAACACACACTTTACCAAAGAAGATGCATGGATGGCTATGAAGAATATGAAAAGGCACTTGATATTACAAATCACCATGGAAACACCTATTAAAACCATAATGAGATATCAAATGCTGGTGAGGATATGAATTGGATATATCCTACATAGCTAGTAAAGTGTAAAGTGTAAAGTTAACTCTGGAAAACAGCTGGGCACTTTCTCAGTTAAACATACATTTATCACAAAACAAAAATCCCTAAAAAACATACATTTATCATACGAGTTAGCACATTCACACAAAAACATGCATAGGAACGTATACAGCAACTTTTTTGAAGAAAGGAGAGGTTAACTTTTTTATTTCCTAGACTTTGAAGTAGCCTATCCCACTGTGTATTTCCCCCCAGTTTTACTGAGATATGTAAAGCGTCGTGTAAGTTTAAGGTACGCAGCATAATGGTCTAACTTAATATATATCATGATTACGACAGTAAGTTTAGTGAACATCCATCATCTCATATAGATACAAAAAAAAAAGAGAGAGAAAGAAAAAAAAATACTTTTTTTCCTTGTGATGAAACTCTTGGGATTTACTCTCCTGACAACTTTCATACATATCATACAGCAGTGTTAACTACAGCCGTTCGAAGCAGTCTTATTCGCAGTAGTCCCATGGAAACAACCCAAACGTTCACCAACTGGTGAATGGATAAACAGACTGTGTTATAATCCAATGATGGAATACTACTCAGCAATAAAAAGGACCAACTTATTGATACAACAACATGAGAGAATCTAAAATGTATGATCCTATGTGAAAAAAAGCAAGTCTCGAAGGACTACATACTGTATGATCTCATTAATACAAGTAAATGTAACGTGTATTATCAGGTCAATTGGCAAAATATTAATAGCATCTGTATATTAAATTGTATCAATACTAATTTCCTGATTTTGATCATTGTATTGTGATTATGTAGAAGAAGGCCCTTGTTTTTTGAGAACTACATACAGGCATATAGGATTAAAGGGGTATAAGACCTACAACAGTTCAGAAAAAATATCTATTGATGGATAGAATGATAAAGAAAATATGATAAAATGTTAACATTTGGATCTGGGTGAAATGAGAACTCTTTTCACTATTCTTTTTATTTTTAAGATTTTATTTATTTATTTAACAGAGAGATCGGCAGCAAGAGAGGGAACACAAGCAGTGGGAGTGGGAGAGGGAGAAGAAGGCTTCCGGCCAAGCAGGAAGGCCAACATGGGGCTCGATCCCAGCACCCTGGGATCGTGACCCGAGCTAAAGACAGATGCTTAATGACTGAGCCACCCAGGTGCCCCTCTGTTTTCATTATTCTTATAACTTTTCTGTAAGTCTGAAATTATTTCAAAATAAATAATTTTTTTAAGTATATGGTATAGGCAGGTCATAGACTAGCAGGAAGAGACCACATACAGGCACGTGTACATACTCCCTGCTTCCTCATTTAGCTAGCCGAGGAAACAAAACTGAAAAGAAGCCAGGTGGCTACACCAAGCGGGGGCAGAGGCAGCATATCTTTGCTGGCTTTCTCCATGGCTCTTGATTCCTTATGGAGTGCGCAAGTGCTGCTGACATTCTTCACCTAGTCAGTGAATGTTCCAGAGCTGAGAACAAAGCCAGTCTCTCTCACTAATACACTTTTACACTCAGACTTAATGTCAATAGCATCTTGCTAGGGAATTGACACTTAGGAGCCGACGTTTAAGGGACTCTCAAAGAGCGTTCTAAGTTGGAAAACCTGCCTGTCAGAGAGTGACCCAAACTGATCAGCAGTTAAGCGTATATTCCTCCTCCTGGGAGAAGATGCAGAGCTAGTGCCCAGGTGGCTCTGAACAGTACCCCTGCTCCAGCTTTACTGTTCTCCTCAAAGATCAGAGGAGACTGGGGGAGGAGAGATTCTTTTTCTGCAAAGTTATTTCAATTCATAAATGTTTAAAAGGCAAAATAAAAAAGGGGATATTTTTTCACGTGATTATAACAATTGGTTCTTAAAGAAACGTAAGAGGTTTAGATTAGATGCCTCTTTAGTTCCATGGGTCTGTGATCCATCCTAGAACCACCCTGAGCTGCAGTTATGCTATACAGAACTTAAAATATTTTTCTGGGGCTATGACCAAGGTAAATATTTAATAGACTTACAAATCAGGGTTGGAGAGCTTCGCCTTCCTTAAGTAAATGCACTTCACTGAAATATTGAAAGACTGCTTCATCTAACAAAGAAGTGCATCTACTCTGGGGAGCATCAGGATTCCCAGACTCGAGGAGCTCTCATTCTAGGACACGGAAACAAGACCACTGCTCAGAATCAAGTGAAAGGTCAGTGAGAGTACAAAACCGTAATCCTTGGGAGATTCGGAGACTGAAGACAGCCGCAGCCCATCAGCGTCGCTGGATCAATGGAACTCAAGTGACAAATGTGGCTGCTGCGTGCTATACTGCAGGCCCAGGGTGTCACAGCGAGAGCAATGAAAGATCACTCCGGAACAGCCTGTGGATCCAGGCACTGGTGGGCGATTACTCACAGCCTTGTGCAGAGGCCTGTGACTGGAGCGGCGGCCTGTTATTGCAGTGTCCTCAACCTGTCACCAGCTCGTCCTCTGCTTCTTCCAGTCCCTTGGGGCAAAGCGCTAAGGCTCTCTTCCCCGTGTGAGTGTCTGATTCTGTTTCTCTCCTTTAAGAGGCTTTCCGTCACACCATATGAGGTTGTAAAAGCTTATTGTTTTTTCCTGGGGGAAAACTATTAATTGTGGGAAAATGTCCAGCTACTAATAATGTCCATTATACCAGCTACACAACAGAGCGGCATCTTAGATGGCTGGGACATGTCCTCCTATTTTATGTTAAATTTGAAAAGAAAACATTCCTGAATTACACTTTCAAGGAAGCATTTCCTTCTGCAGAAATAAATGGTTAGTGGCAACGCTGTTATCTGGCTGTGTTGCTGATAAAAGCAGATTCTGTGAGTGAAGGTTAAAGGATCTCTGGTATCTGTCCCCTGTGGACACTGCCTGAGTCACATTCTCATTACCGTTTGCCTGAATGAAGAGCCTCTTAAATGATCTTCCTGTCTCTGCCAGGGCAGTAGAACATTTGTGTTTTGGTTTTGATGACACAGGCCGCAAAGGCAATCTGGCAAAGCCTACGGCCCCCTTCTCAAAATAAAATTTTAAAATACATAGTACAAAATATATAGAACTGGAAAGACAACAGATTTTATACAACTAAAATGATTGAAATATTAAAAACAGATATGTGATCTAGTAATATACTTCTTTATTAGTTTAGAAGAGTAGAAATAAATTTCCAAAAGCTCATTAGCAGACTTGCCCTCACATCTCATAGTGGCAAGTGACAGACTCCTATTTGTTCTTTTAAAATCCATTGTGCCTCTCCTCTGGGTCATATGGCCTCCCAGCTAGAGACTCCATTTTCTGTTCTCCTTTGCAACTAGCTATGGCAATGTGACTATGCTATTACCAGTACAAACTTCAATGGAATATGAGCAGAAGAAAATGATACAACATCTAGGTTTGGGCCTTAAAACACTGGGTGTGAGCTTTTCTTCTCTTTCACCTTCCTTTCATGTTAGAATTCCAGCAATGGCTACAACTAGTTCCCACCATTCAAATGCTCTAGAAGATGGTAGAGCAACAGAGAAAAACAAAACAAAACAAAAACCAAAAACATGGGCCTCTAGCAGTAATCCCCAGAGCTGTCCTCCCTGCCCCCAGCTTGGGTGGGCCACACTAATATGAGAGAGAGAGAAATATATTTCTACTCTTCGTTAAGCCATTAGATTTTGGGATTTCTATTATAGCAGCTTAGCCTTTAACCTAACTAATCCACAGACCCATGCCTAAACTAAACCATGACTGGTTAGATGAATCATTTGGGGTAGAATAGATGTTAGGGAGTTAACTACACTAGACCCCAAGGGTCTTACATGCAGAATATACACAAGGGAGCCATAGGGACAGTCACCTTGTGGGAATTCAACTATACGTTCTTAGAAAAAGAGAGCAAGAACCATTTAAATAGTGAGGGTAATTCAGCCATTCTACTCAAAGAGCATATGCCATGGATTGAACAGGAGATAGCAGCCTCGCATCTGTTATTCCTTCTGTCTCAAGTTCATAGTTGCTGCTTCCAGTGTGAACCTTCTGTCTCACCAAGTGTGTTTCTAGTGTTTAAACCTACAATATACATTTTTCATATAACATGGACCCTAAATGCAAGGGAACTACTTTATTTGGTCCTGTATAGAAGATGACATGTACCTTCTAAAATTAAGGGAATCTTCTGGAAGGATTTGACTATAAGCAATTTTCATCTTAAGTGCTAACTTCAAATTTCAATCCCTGAATCAGATTCAAGTCTACCATATTAGTCTCAAAGTGGTAGGATCTAAGGTTTGGAGGGGCCTTATATGTCCATCTAGCCCCCGCTACCTATATGATAGAATCTTCTGTAAAAATAAATGTTGGTAGATATTGGTGACCAATGGAGGTGCTCTTCCCATGATTCTACTCTAGCATTCCCCCCACATTTCTATGTCTATGTACATATTTTTCCTGCTCATTCCCTTGTTTGCCCAGGAGATATCCCCTTCAAGAATCAGGTCACACCTTCAGTGAATACTCCTCTAAATCACTCAGGCAGTCTTAGGTGCTCCTTCCGTTCTGTTCCTATTGTTAACTCTTTTGGTTCGTACACTATATATGCCTAATCCCCCCATACAGCTCCTTGAAGGCAGAGACAGGTGATTTAGCTGTAAATTAGGCTTTGAGACAATGCTTGGTACCCCATAAGCAATTTCTATATATTTTAAAATGTTAAATTATGACAATACATGCTAAACTCATTTTTGAATGTCAAATTAATTTGTTTGAGCTCCAAAAGAAGATTCTGAAAGACTGAAAAATCACCAGTCTGTCCTTTCATTTTCAGTAGCTTACATCTTCAATTCTGTTTTTCAACTTTGACTTGAATAAAGCAAGCAATAGGAAATGCTGTTCATTTTTACTAACAATTTTAATCAATACATATTTCAAAATTGGCCTTCTCATAAATTGTTGGTAATACCCATACATAGTACAAATTCTACAAAGGGAAATTTGGCAATATCTAACCAGTCTACATTTACATTTATACGTTAGGCAGCAATCCTAGTTCTAAGAATTTACCCTGAAGATACACCTCCAACAAAACAAATAACCATATATATATACAAGGTTATTCGTTGTCGTACTATACATAATAGCAAAGTATTGAAAGCAGTCTAAGTGCCCATCCATAGGGTGAACTGAATAAACAATATCACATTCCCATAGCGCATTACTCTGCAGCTGCATAAAAGAGAAAAGAATATCTCTATGAACTGACGCCCTGATTTTCATTATATATTAAGTGACAGAAAAAAAAAAAAGAGCAAGGTATGCTACTTTTGTGTAAGAAGGGAGTTATTAGGAAAAAAAAAGTATGTATGTATGTGGGTGTGTATTTGCTTATTTTTTCAAAAAAATACAGAACAGATAAACCATAAACTAATAAAAATAGTTACTGACCTACTGGAGTGAAGTAGCTATGGGATGGGAGAGACAGGGAAAGGAGTAAGACTTTTCTTTTCTTTTCTTTTTTTTTTTTTTAAGATTTTATTTATTTATTTGACAGAGATAGAGACAGCCAGCGAGAGAGGGAACACAAACAGGGGGAGTGGGAGAGGAAGAAGCAGGCTCATAGCGGAGGAGCCTGATGTGGGCTTCGATCCCATAATGCTGGGATCACGCCCTGAGCCGAAGGCAGATGCTTAACCGCTGTGCCACCCAGGCGCCCCAGGAGTAAGACTTTTCTAAGTGTACCTTGTTAAATTGTTTTGACTTCTGAAACATGCACATGTTTTATATATTCAAAAAAATTGAATCAACAAAGACAGGAAGTAGGGGGACACTTAAAACCTATGCCAACAGAGACAAATGAATTCAATTGTATCAAATTGATGATACAACAAAAAGAAAAGATAAACGAAGTTCACTTGTTAAGTGTTCTGACTGTACACCTAAATGGGATGTGTTCCAAGTGCAAAAATACCTATAAAGATCTTGAATTTTATTTTGTGATCTTGATGTTGGTAGTGGTATTGGTGTAGTGACTTCAAAGCTGTTTTGTGTGTTAATAGAACACAGCAAATAAGTAATTATATTGATGGATTTTGGAATTAGGGTTCTCTGTGGGAGAAGAAAGGCACAGATATGGAATGAGGGAATAAAAGAATCTTGAGGTGCTGGATTAAACTGGAGGTGTCATTAGGAACTCATCTTACACACACACACACACACACATACACATGCTTTATGGCTCTGTATACTGAAAGGGTAGAGATGGAGTGACATCACAGTAACAATGAGCACACCTAATAGCCAGCTTTTGATTTCTAGATACCACTCTTCACTAAAAGGAACTAGAGCTCCTTGAAGAAATGGCTGAGTCCAGGGATCATATATCCGCTGTGCCACAAAATGAGGCAGTGGTAAAAAACTGACGGGAACATGTCAAAAGAACACTGGCCAAATTTGGGACAATTTAAGCCTCAAAAATATTACTAATGGCAGTGAATTAAAACATTATCTTATTCTGCTTAAGCGGCTGTAATGAAAGGCCACAAACTGGGCAGCTTATAAACAATAGGAATTTATTTCTCACAGTTCTAGAGGCTAGAAATCCATGATCATGGATTGAGTTTGGATAAAGTCCTTCTTCCTGGTTCAGAGCCGGTGCTTCCTCTGTTCTCATGCGGTGGAAGGGATCTTTCTGCTGCCTCTTCTCTGAGGCACTAATCTCATTCACGAGGGCTACACCCTCATGACCTAAGCATCCAAAGACCTCACCTCCTGATACAACCATCTTTAGGTGTTAGGATTTCAATGCATGAATTCTGGGGCGATACACACATTCAGAACATAGTGTACCTTAAATTAAAAAAGATAAGATGAGCCCATAGTGCTATGGTGGGAGTGGCTGAAGGAAAGTCCCTCTTTACAGAAAAATCCAGCTAATGAATGTAGAAGGAATGATAGAAACATTATCATTTTGCAACCACTAATTTAGTAAAGTCAGGCAAGGATCAGTGGTCAATGCTAAAACCACTGGCTGAAAAGGTTGCTGGGGAACAAGATCTTATAAAGTTTCAAATTATTACTCTACAGAGTACTTACTGATTACAAATGGAAAAATGTACCGTTACCACCATCTTAACCACACGATCAAACATAACCTCACCAGTAACTGGGCAAACTGACTTTACATTGCCTCCAGATATGATACACTGAACACACAACCACCTGTGAAGCATTCATGCCAAGAATGATTAACTTGCATCTAAGCATAATAGAAAAAAATCGGATAAATCTACAAATTGTAGACTGTTCTACAAAACAACTGGCCTGGACACTTCAAAAATACCCATGCCATAAAAGAAACAAAATAGGGAGCAACTGGTTTTTGATGAACAGACTAAAGAAACATGACAGCAGCAGCAACAACAACAAAGTAACATCAAAACAAAATGCAATCCATGACCCTTGACTGGATCTTGCATTGACAAGGAAAGTCACAAAACGTATTATTTTAGCAGAACAATTATAATTTGACTATGGAGTTGATGTTATTTAATACTACATCAATGCTGAATTTCTTGAATATAATTTTATGATTGTGTCTGGCAGAATGGCTTTGCTTTAGTAGATACATGCTGCAGTATTTAGGATTCATATGAAGTATCAAGTGTCACAATGTCAGCAACTTACTTTCAAATGATTCAGCAAAAATAATTACCAAAAAAGGGAGAGGGAGAGGGGCATTGTGTATGGAAATAAAATAAAGTAAATGTTGCAGAATGTTAACAACTGGTGAGTATAGGTTGATGGTATACAAGTGCTTATTCTTTTTTTTTTTTTTTCCAATTTGTTACGTAGGTTTGAAAATTTTCAAAATTTAAAAAAAGGAGAAGAGGTTCAACATTGAAGAAACTCAACACTGGCCTTCTGTTGTCAACCAGGTTTACAAGGTGGATGGGAAAACACAAGCAAAAGCAAACAAACTCAAGAGCTGAAAGGGTTAGGAAAACCTCAGCTCATCCACCTTTCCTTAGGTAGCACTATCCTGAGCACCAGACCCTCTGGTCCGGTCAATTCTACAACCTTCTGATAACTGTGTTCTACTTTATACCCACTGCCTGTATTATATATAAATACAAAACCACAAAACCAACAAAAGTTATAGAGGACATTTTTGAGACTTCAGGGAAATTTGAAGTTAGACTATATATTAGATAATATTATTGTACCAAAGATAATCTTATTTATGATAATGATATTGTAGCTATATAGGAGAATGTTCATGTTCTTAGGAAAGAAATGCTGAAATATGACATCTGACATTTACTCTCAAATGATTCGGGGGGAAGTGTGTGTGTGTGTGTTTGAAGAAAAAAATACGGTAATTGTTATACTTGAAATTATTAGATTGAAGGTGTGGGGAGGGGCACCTGGGTGGGTCGGTCATTAAGCATCTGCCTTTGGCTCAGGGGTGATCCCAGAGTCCTGGGATCGAGCCCCGCATCGGGCTCCTCTGCTGGGAGCCTGCTTCTTCCTCTCCCACTCCCTCTGCTTGTGTTCCTCTCTCACTGGCTGTCTCTCTGTCAAATAAATAAATAAATAAATAAATAAATAAATAAATAAATAAAATCTTTAAAAAATAAAAATAAAAAATAAAGGTGTAGGGGAGGGATACCTGGGTGGCTCAGTCAGTTAAGCATCTGCCTTTGGCTTGGGTCATGATCCTGGGGTCCTGGGATGGAGTCCCGTGTCAGGCTCCCTGCTCAGCCAGGAGCCTGCCTTTCCCTCTGTCCCTCCCCCTGCTTGTGCTTGCTCTCTACTTCTCTCTCTCTCTCACAAATAAATAAATAAAATCTTTTTTTAAAAAAGGGTGTAGGGGAACTTATTGTGCTATCCATACAGGTGTTGTGTAGGTAAACATTTTTCAAAATGAAGAGTTGGAGTAAAGTTTCCACATTTCCTTTAGCTGTCCTTGGGTAATTGGTTTGGCTTTCTCTAACTTTTTTAAAGATTTTATTTATTTATTTATTTGAAGAGGGGGAAGGGGCAGAGGGGCAGGGAGAGAGACAAGCAGACTCCACGCTGACTGCGGAGCCTGATGTGAGGTTCAATCTCACAACCCTGAGATCATGGAGCTGAAACCAAGAGTGGAATGCTTAACCGACTGAACCACCCAGGCTCCCCAGTTTGGCTTTCTTTTAATATTAAACTTGTGTTATATCTTCCGTCTTGACTCCTTTCACCCTAACAAAAGAATATGTAAGTGAATGACCTATGTATGTTTCCACATAGAAAAGTCTTCTCCCATAAGACAATTATTGCTTAAGGACAGAAATGAGCAAGGACAGTATGAGACAGTAGTAAAGTATGGGCTTTAGAGTAGGACTCAGGCTCAAATCTTAGTTCCCAAAATGATTAGTTGCCTGATCCTGGAAAAGCTGTATTTGACCACACCCACAGTAGTTGTTTAATGATTGGTAGAGATTTGGGAGGAGGTAGTAGTATTTAGTATTATTTAACAATAGTAATTAGTATTGTTATTTTAAAGACACTAGATGAGGACAATAGATTTTCTTGGTATTTCCATTATGTAATCATGATAAAATCTGCCCCTTATTTATTTATTTTATTTTTCATTTGTTTGTTTCTTTATTTATTTTAAAGAGAGACAGAGAGCACAAGCGGGAAGGACAGGGAGCGGGAGAAAGAATCCCAAGCAGACTCTGCACCAAGCCTGGAGCCCGAAGTACGGCTCCATTCCACAACCCCAAGATCATGACCCGAGCCGAAACCAAGAGTCGGACACTCCACTGACTGCACCACCTAGGTACCCCCAAATTTCCCCTTTTAAACTAAAAAGGAATCACAATGTGGGGAACCTGGGTGGCTGACTCGGTTAAGCATCCAACTCTTGGTTTCAGCTCAGGTGGTGATCTCAGGGCTGTGGGACTGAGCCCCATGTGGGGCTCCTCGCTCAGCGCTGAGTCTGTTTGTCCCTCTCCCTCCCACTCTCCCTCCCCCCATCCCTTTTCCTCCCTCTCCTCGGGCTCTCTCTCTCTCTCAAATAAATAAAAAATAAAAATCTTAAAAAAAAAAAAGTAATCACAATGTGATTCCTCAGAGGCATGTCACAAGGAATAAAAAAGAAATGTTTAATAATATCTATAATGACAAATTAAATGCAGCAAACATTTATTGAGATCCCACTTTATAGGCACTGTGCTAAGATGCATAGCTCTTGCCATTAGGGAGTTCACTTAATGAGGGAAACAGATACACACTCATTATAATACAGACGGACTGCACAAAATGCTATAAAGGAGGCACAAAGTATTACAGAAACACTGAGAAGACAGTTAGCAGCTTATTCTCATAAGGATTATCAGGAGGGGCTTCATAGAGGGGATAACACAAAGGCTAAGAATTGAAGGAGATGTAAGATTTCATCAGGTATAAAGGGATGCAGGTAATTCCAGGTAAAGGAAATGGTTTTAGTAAAGGTACAAAGGAGTTAAAGATCATGGTACGTTTGTAAGGGAATAAGTATTTGGTATAGAATAACTAGGCCTTCAGGTGTGTTATAAAGTATAGGAGATGTGATTGAAAGGAAATTTTGGAACTGTATCAAGTCCCTACTACAGGCACTGTGGTAGAAGCTTGACAAAGATGAACATAGTTAGTATTCAAAGCAACCCCTGAAATATATTATTTTCCAGGTCCCACCCCCAAGACATCCTGATTGAGTAGGTGGGGAGAATGGGGGAGATAAAGAACATGCATTTTAAATAAGCACTCTAGGTGATTGTGATGCAAGAGATTCATGAATGACACTGAGAAATACTGACTGAGAGAAAAGAATGAATTTGCATGAAGGCAAGTTGCATACATTAAAAAGATTTATTCTTCCCAACCCATGTCATACTCTTACATCAACCTATGACAAACAGACATTATTATTCTCCTTTTCTAGATGATTAAATTGAGGCACAGAAAGGCTAAATAACTTGTTTAAGGTTACCCAGCTAAAATGTGACAGTGCCTGGACTTATGAATCTAAATGTCTATGACATATCTCAATCTAGAAGCCCTAATATAAATTCAGGTTCAACATACTCCATTTTCTCTACTCAGCCTTTGACCCAAACACAAACACATTTATTCCTGTTCTGGTATACCCAATCTCAATGAACAGCACCACCATGTACCCATTTATCCACGCTAGAATTCTCCCTTGCCTGCTAAATCTAATAAATCACCTTATCCTGTCAATTTCACCTTCTTAATAGTTTTCAACAGTCTCATTTCCACCCACACTACTACTGACTTAACAACAACAGCTTCGTTTATTAAGTGCCTACCTCACATCTAGCACAGAACGTTAATCCTTAGATCAACTCTGTGAAGCAGGCGATGTTATTGTCTCCGTATCAGTGAGGACTCCAGGGCTTCGATTCCATGTACTTCTGTCTCTGTACAGTTGAGTTCTAGACTAACACTCGGCTTTTCCTCTATCTTTCTCAGCTCTTATCCCTCCAACTAGAACCTCTAGTCTTCTAGAATACCTCCTCTTGCTTATCCTACTGACAAATACAACTTTAAAGGTAAAAATTAAACTTCTGGCAACCCTTTCCATTTTCCTATTATCATCAATGGTACCTCCTCAGTTTTTATAGGGTTTTTTATTTTCAGTTTTGTAATGTTTAATCTTAAAGTTTATAAGAGGAATCACAATGTAGTAGGAAGGAATGGGAAATAAAGTTAGAATGTGACCTGGGTTTACCATTTGATTTCATGTTTTTTTTTTTTAGCTCTGTGTCTATGCAAGTTATATAACTTCTCTGTCCTTAATTTTCCTTCAATAAAGGATGAGGTTAATAGTAATATTAATTCATACAGTCCTATGTGGAAAAAGTACACTCTATAGTGTTAAATCCATTTTTGAGGAGGAAAAAATCTCTTCAATGTGGCCCACTCATAAATTAGTACTCCAATATATCTTACGGCTATAATCTGGATAATCTTTGTCAGACACATCAGTCTCCTGCATAGTACCTCAAATGGCTATGCGCTGTCCACTGAATAAGATGTAAACCCGACTCTGCAGACATTCTGTCAACTATCCTCCTGCCTACTCTCACACCTCTCGAGCTTCAGTCTATGAAATAATCCAGTGGAGTCATTTGGTTCACAAGCATTGTGTCTTTGATTCGTCAGCCTTCTCTCATTCTGTCCCTTCTATATCTCAATGCCCTCCCATTCCTTTAACCAATCCGGTATATTCCTTTCTTTAAGATCAATGTTGGTAGCTAAGAAGCAACTAGATGTCTGGACCAAAATGATGAGTGCATGTGATTCAAAACCAAGCATGCACAGAGAGCATGTGCTGGAATTCTCTTTTTCTGTGGAGCCCAATTATGTAGGTATGACTTTTCACTATGCAGTTTATGTAGGTGTGATTGTTTAAAATGTGATAAAGTATAAAACTTGAAAAGTTTCCTTAAACAAAATGCCTACAGGGCACCTGGGTGGCTCAGTCCATTAAGCGTCTCCCTTCGGCTCTGAGTCCCACATCGGGCTCCCTGCTAAGCTCCCTCTCCTCCCCGCTCTCGCTCTCTGTCACTATCTCTGTCTCTCCCAAATAAATGAATAAATAAATAAAATCTTTAAAAAAAATGCCTACAAATGCTGGATAAAAATAAACATCCCTTGAAATGCTTAGCTGAGCTTGCAAAGGAAAGGGAAATACCCAGAGGCCTGGGGCATTTGCCATTCTTACAGTCTTTTTTATTTTTTTTTAATTTTTAACGAGAAATTTTATCATTGGAAGTATATGTCACATAGAACGTGATACTCTAGAGAAAGAGAAATATAAAATCAATTTGTTTACAAATTATATACATTTGGAGTTATACTAATCTAGCCATATGCTAAGATTTTCAATACTCAACTATTTTTTCATTTATGTCATTCATATAATTTCTTTTCTTTTTTTAATTAACATATAATGTATTATTTGTTTCAGGGGTACAGGTCTGTGATTCATCAGTCTTACACAACACCCAGCTCTCACCACAACACATACCCTCCCCAATGTCCATCACCCAGCCACCCCATCCCCTACACCCCCCTCTCCTCCAGCAACCCTCAGTTTGTTTCCTAAGATTAAGAGTCTCTTATGGTTTGTCTCCCTCTCTGGTTTCATCTTTCATCTTGTTTCATTTTGTCCTCTCTTCCCCTATGATCCTCTGCCTTGTTGCTTAAATTCCGCATATCAGTGAGAACATATGATAATTGTCTTTCTCTGATTGACTTATTTTGCTTAGCGTAATACATTCTAGTTCCATCCACGTCATTGCAAATGACAAGATTGCATTTTTTGATGGCTGTGTAATATTCCATTATATATACACCACATCTTCTTTACCCATTTATCTGTTGATGGACATCTGGGCTCTTTCCATAGTTTGGCCATTATGGACATTGCCGCTATAAACATGGGGGTGCAGGTGTCCCTTAGGATCACTACATTTGTATCTTTGGGGTAAATACCCAGTAGTGCAATTGCTGGGTTGTAGGGTAGCTCTATTTTCAACTTTTTGAGGAACCTCCATACTGTTATCCAGAGTGGCTGCACCAGCTTGCATTCCCACCAAAAGTGTAGGAGGGTTCCCCTTTCTCCGCATCCTTGCCAACATCTGTCATTTCCTGACTGGTTAATTTAAGAGACACTCTGAGACTAGGAGGTAAGACTTGAGCAAGGTGGGACGTTGGAACTGTGACAGCCCTCCCAAATGTGCAGAGTGCCCTTCTTAAATCCATCTTCAATGAAAGAATTGACCAAAAAAATCCAGGACAAGGACAAGGAAACCGGTCTGCCTCAGCCAGCTGGGGCCCTGTGTTAGGGAAAAATGCGTCTCCTGAGAATTTATAATCACAAACTTGCCTACACATCACTTTGGGGTTCAAATGTACACTATCAGCCTGATCTGGGAAGCTCCTAGTCAGGAAATTAACTAAAAGTTGTCCCAGACTAAGAGTAATGTAGGATGCCTAGAAGAAACGAATGTAAGTCTTTGACAGGTCAAATGTCAAAAAGGACATAGTCAGACCATTCAGGATGCCCACAGATAAAAAAAAATACTGTCAACCTAGAACACCCAGAAAAATTAGAATTAATAAATGAGAAACTTTTTTGGACAAACAAAAATGGACAGAGTTTGTCAACAGATCCTCACTAAAGGAATTTGCAAAGATGTCAATTAAAAAAGAAAAGAAAAGAAAGAATGAAATTGATCCACAACTGATCCAAATTGCAAGGCGTGATAAGCAAGGAAACTGGTATACATGTGGGTAAATATAAGCAAACACTGATTGTAATGATTAAAAAACAAAGTATCTTAATTAAATGATACAATAAGAAAATATCTACTTTTAAAGGAACGAAATTATTAGATAACAGTAACGTGTAAGATGGAAGGGAAGTGATGAGAGGAAAGTGTACTGAAGTAAAGATAAAAATTCATTTTAGACGATAAGATTCTGTTAGGATGAACTACATGAAATTCCTAAATTCAACTCTTTATAAAATATTGTCAGTCTCATGTGGTTCAACCTAATATACTACAATTTTAAAGATAACCACTAAGCAAATAGACATAAAACACACAGCTTCCAAAAGAAGAGACAAAGATGGAATAAAACCTCAATACAAAAAAAAAGTGGACAACAGATGATACCATTCACATAAAAATTTGAATATGAAGAACAATACAAAATATGGGTGTGGATACAGATAGATATTTGAAAAATATAAAGGAAATTCAGGATACTGCTAAGGGTAGAGAGAAAGAACAAACTTCTAAGATTTTATTTTTAAAGCTGGAATATGAGTACACAGGTATATTATTATTTATAATTTATAATGAATTAAACTTACTATGTTTAATAATACAATTTTTAAAGCCATAAAATTTTTTTTAAAGCCATAAAGTTACAAAGACAAAAAAAAAAAAATAGAAAACAACAACAACAACCAAAAAACCCAGTATGTAGTGTTTTCCAATTTCTGTGGTGTAAACACTCCCATCATGTTTAAGATACCAATGGACATCACTTGAATGCAGAGTTAATAAGAGATGTACAGTGGCACATATGTAGTGTTTTCACCATACAGATAACAATGGATGTAAATAATTTCAAAAGCATAAAATGTAGAAAAATAATTAGGAATAATGAATTTTAAATATATTACCTATGTCTTAAATGATTTAAGTAAATTTATATAATTTAATTTTCAATAACAGCTATCTAAAAACTGGCTTACAAAATTCCTGAAAATTTAACAATTCTCACAAGGCAGTGAAAGCCATGTCCAGCATAATACTGCATAAGTATGAATCCAAAACAGTCTTTTTTTTTCTTTTCTTTTTTCTTTTCTTTCCTTTCCTTTCCTTTTCTTTCTTTCTTTCTTTCTTTCTTTCTTTCTTTCTTTCTTTCTTTCTTTCTTTCTTTCTTTCCCTTCCTTCCTTCCTTCCTTCCTTCCTTCCTTCCTTCCTTCCTTCCTTTTTCTTTAAGATTTTACTTATTTTTTTGAGAAAAAGAGAGCACAAGCAGGGGAGTGGCAGGCAGAGGGAAAGGGAGAAGCAGGCTCCTGCTGAGCAAGGAGCCCAATGTGAGGCTCAACCCAGGACCCCAGGATCATGACCTGAGCCAAAGGCAGACGCTTAACCAACTGAACTACCCAGGCGCCCCCGAAACAGTTATTTCTGAGTGATATCAGAGAAAATGTTGTGAAGAACCTCTGAAAATCCTCTTCTTCATAAAAGCAATGAGAATAATGGAAGAAGTGTAAAAATAAACTTACTCTGTTCTCTCTGAAACAAAGGTTTCCAGCAATTCAGGGTGTGTTGATTACAAAAAAAAAATCGCTGAAAAGTGAGCTTTGTGCAATTTTAACTTGCCCTATTCCAAGCTACTCTCTATCCCCAGTTCTGTGGTAGCCTTGAAAAGCAACAACCCACAATCACAGTGAAAACCTACCAGCCTGGAAGTCACGCAAGATGCAATAATGGATCAAAACTCCCTCAAACCCCCACTCCCAGAAAACTGTCATTATTTGACCTGTCTGATGGTTCTCTGGACAACCCAACTCATAGGCTGTCTTTATTTGATCTGACTTGGAGTTGCCAGTGTAAATGTCTTCCCCCACCGCCACCCCCAAAGAAATTTGTCCAAAACTATCAGAGACAAATGTTTAACAATGCAGTTGCCTGATGCATTAGACAATAGGGCAAACAAGAGGTCAACCAAAAGACTCAAAAGGGAAAACTGGGAAATAAGATATACATAGAGGGCTTTGAAAAACTCTGATATGAATCTTGGTATTGAAATAGCAATACGCATGTCCAGGGTTGTGCACATGCTCAAGAATGACATGAGAAGGTCCTAAGCTCACCGCTCTGGCTCACCTTGAGACTCAACACAAGCAAGAAATAGGCAGAATTTTAAACAGCCTGGCTGAGTATAGACTACATACCCCAAATTGCATATAGAGCCCTTCTGCAAACACTGGAACACCTACTGGTTGCAGGCATATAAAGAAACCTCTGCCTAATCATTATTTCAGGAAACCATATTCAAAGAACTAAAGGAAAGTATGAGGACAATACCTTAAAAAATAGAGAATATCAATAAAGAGATAATTATTTTTTAAAGGACAAAATAGAAATGCTGGAGTTGAAAAGTACAATAACCAAGTGCAAATTTCACTAAAAAAGCTCAATAGCAGGTAAGAATCAGCAAAACTGAAAAATACATCAGTTGAGATTATCCAATTTGAGAAAAAGGGAAAAAGAATGAAGAAAATGAACAAAACCTCAGATATCTGAGGGACTATCATTTAGCATAGCAATATGCTCATAATGGGTATCACAGGAGAGGAGAGACAGAAGGGGCAGAAAGGATATTTGAAGAATGGCTGAAAATTCCCCAAATTTGATGAAAAACAACAATGTACCTATCCACAAGGTTCAATATATTCCAAGTAGGATAAATTCAAAGTGATTCACGTGTAGGCACACCACAGTGAAACTGTCAAAAGCAAAAGACAAAGAATTCTGAAAGCAACAAGAGAGAAATGACTTGTCAAGTCCAAGGACCTTTAACAGTTGGTTTCTCATTAGTAACCAATGAAGCCAAAAAAGTGGGATGACATATTCAAAGTACTAAAAGAAAAAGACTTTTAATCAAGAATTATGTATCAAGCAAAATTTCAAAACTGAAGGATCAACTTCCACCATTACAGTACGAAGAGCTCCATGATCTGCTCCAAAATGAAAATCATTAAAGGAAACAAAGAAAAACTATAAAAACCCACAAAAAACAAATTTTATACCCCCTTCAATAAAAAAAATTGGAAAAAAGAAACCATTTGGAAAGTATCCTAAGAACAACAAATGAAGAAACATCTCTTCAGGAAAATCTATAAATATTTGGTAGGAAAGGTGAGTATCTGTGGTTTTTCACGAAGACTGCTGCCTGACACCCCCCTCCCCCAACACACACACTCTGCTCCCAGCTAAGTGAGGTGGAGCTCCACTCCAGACTCCTGCAGCCAAGAACACAAAATCGCTTACCCTCTCAGCTACCAGCTGGAAGGCTTTGTTCCTAGGAGAAACAGGACTTAAGTGTTTCTCATCCTGCCCCCAGCTGTCCGTTGCTGAGACTGAGTCCTAAGTGAATGGTCAAGAGGTAGGGGCTCTCTTCTTTCACCCAACCTCTACCTTGAGCATAGCACAATGAGAAACCTGGAGGAAGTATAATACAAGGGAAATGAAGTTCAAACCACAGTGAGATAACATTTCACATCCACCAAGATAATATATAATAAAAACAAAACAAAACAAAAATTCTAAGTGTCAATGAGGAGAGATTTAGAAAAATTGGAACTTTCATAATTCCTAAAATCTAAAATGTAAAACAGTGCATTTGCTTTGGAAAACAATTTGGCACTTCCTCAAAAGATTAAATCTAGAGTTGTCATATGACCAGCATTTTCAAACCTAGGTATATACCTAAGAGAACTAAATGATTCCATTCATAAGAAAAGTCTAGAATAAGCACATCTATAGCTACAGAAAGTAGATTAGGGGAGCCTGGCTGGCTCAGTTGGAAGAGCATGCAACGCTTGATCTCAGGTTGTGAGTTCGAGCCACACATCGGGTATAGAGATTACTTAAAAAAATAAAATCTTAAAAAAAGAAAAGTAGATTAGTAGTTGCACGAGTTGGGGGGAAGAGAAGAAATGGAAGAAAGGGGAGTGACTGCAAATGGTTATGAGGTTTCCTTTTGAGGTGATAATTCTAGAATTCTAATTCTAGAATTAGCACTGATAACTATTGCGCAAGTTTATGCCAACAAAAAGTCCACTGAGTTGCATACTTTAAAAGGGTGAGTTAGGGGCACCTAAGTGGCTCAGTCTGTTAAGCTGCTGCTGCCTTTGGCTTACGTCATGATCCTGGAGTCCCAGGACAGAGCCTGCATGGGGCTCCCTGCTCAGTGGGGAGTCTGCTTCTCCCTCTCCCTCCGCCCCCCCCCCCCCCCCGCTTGTGCTTGCTCTCTGTCTGGCTCACTCGCTCTCAAATAAATAAATAAATAAATAAAATCTTTGGGGAAAAAAGGGTGCGTTAATGATATGTGCATTATATCGGGGGGGGGGGGAGATAAGAGGAATAGTTACTTTTCACTTGGTCATTATGGCTTAGGAGGTTGGAAATCACTTGGTCAGCCTTAAGCAGTTTCAACCAAACACTGATAGCTTACCTCAGTTCCTGTTTCTCTCCAATCCCAAGCCCGACTTCCCCCTGGCCACACTTTGCAGTCCTTATAGGTTTTAGCAGAGCCTTGTACTTTCATTTGCCCCCATGACAGGGAAGCAATTTCAGGGGAGGACATAAGGAACTTAATTGAATTCTGAAATTAGAAGAAAAATATATAAAATAAGTTATGAAGTAAGGTTGAAACAACTCCAAAATACAGGAGCTATACTATATACAAAACTGTATTTAAAAATACAATACTATATGCAGAATGCCATAAACCCTGGTCCGCTATGAATTAAGAAGCATCTTTGTCCTTTATGTGGTTGTGACTTCTTCTCTAGAGGTCTAAAAAGTAAAATGTTAACTTTTGGGATCCTGAGTTATTTAACCATGGACACTAGATACTACATTACTTCTCAGACTCCAGCTGGAATTCTTGATATTTTTTGAGAGATAAAATTAAAAGATTTACTTCAGCATGATGGATTGAGGAGGTTGACACATCCTTTCTCCAGACAGCAAGTATAAAGCTGGATAAACCTTTCAAAATAATAACTTGATACTCTAGAAATAATAATAAAGGCATACTACAAGCTGAGAAACACTTATTTATGAAAACCACTGAATTTCGGAGGACAGTAACATGGCTTGTTGTTCCTGCCCGGGATTACTGTCATGCCCCTAATCAGTTCAGTTGGCACAGAGATTCAACTTGGTTGAGGCAGGATATGAAAATCAACAACAGTCCTGTTGCTTTGGCCAAAGGAGGCTTGACTGATTGAGAGTATTATAAATTAAACTGGTGATCTTGGTGGCAAGCAAACACGGATGGCAGGTGGCTCTGCTTCCCTGCTATTGTGGGCCTGTTTGGAGCAAGCAATGGATTTGCAGAGTAGGCAGGGCTTTAACAGGAATTTCTCAGAGCTGACATAGCCATAGCGGGCTTGATAAGCTCTCCACATATCCGGAGTGGACCAAATGCTGTGAGTGTATTATCAAAGACAAAAACCGAGGAAGCCTAAATCACACAAACATTCTGGGCCCCTAGAGCCAACAGCACATGCAAAATCGAGAAGCAAGATGGCTCAAGAGGACTTAGAACAATGTAAAAGCAAGGCAAGAAATGAAAACATTCTAAACATTGCATGTACTCCTCAGTGGACACACTGACCCACCAGTAGAGAGTGAAAGTCTTACTGGCTTCAGGTATTTGAACAGTCTTTCTTTGACTGAACACTGAGCTATACAGACACAGAGGAGACCCCTAGGAAACCAAGCTTGAAAAAGAGCAAGAATAAAAATTAAAGGGGCGCCTGGCTGACTCAGTTGGAAGAGCCTGTGACTCTTGATCTCGGGGTCATAAGTTCAAGCCCATGTTAGGTGCAGAGATTACAAAAATAAATAAATAAGTAAATAAATGAATAAATAAACAAAATATAAATATAATAATAATAATAATAATAAACTTTTAGAAGATGAATAAAAATTAAAAACAGATCCTAATGGCCACACATTGCGTGGGAGATAGAACTGACAGATTTAGTCTAGGCAAGTGACTAAGTGCAAACAAAGAATAACATGCAGGGGGGGAATCAGAATCCAGACTTTCTGCAATATACTATCTAAAATATTCAGCTTTGAACAAAAAATTATAAGACATGCAAAGAAACAGGGGCACTTGGGTGGCTTAGTCAGTTAAGCGTCTGCCTTCAGCTCAGGTCATGGTCCCAGGGTCCTGGGATCGAGCCCCAAGTCAGGCTCCCTGCTCAGCAGGGAGTCTGCTTCTCCCTCTGCCCCTTGCCCTGCTCGTGCTCTGTCACTCTATCAAATAAATAAAATCTTTAAACAAAGAAACAAAAAATATGAACCATACTCATCAACTGAAACTGTATCTAAGTGTTTCCATATGTTTGATTTAGCAAAGATTTCAAAGAGATTATTATAAACACATTCAAAGAATAAAGAAATCATTATAAAGAATGAAAGAAAATTATGAAGACAATAATTTAATTCATATAGAATTGCAATAAAGAGAAAGAGATTTAAAAAAAGAATCATAGAAATTCAAGTATTTATAAGTAAAATAACTAAAAGATTAATTGTAATAGTTTCTCTACAGAGAAACAGAACCAGTAGATTATGCGGACTATGAGATTTATTTCAAGGAAGTGTCTCATGCACTTGTGGCGAGTGGCCAGTCCAAAATGTCTAGGCAGTTTGGCAGGCTGCTAACTCTTGGGCAGAAGTTGTCATTCCAGTAACAATTACAATCGTTTCAATTTTATAGTACAATTGTACAAACAATAATTACTATTATTTATTCTCCCTCAAGGAAACCTCAGCTTTGCTTTTAAGGCCTTTCAAGTGATTGGATGAGACTTACCTAGAATATCGAGGACAATCTCCTTTATTTAAAAGTCAACTGACTGTATATGTTAACATCCACAAAACACCATCACAGCAACACTTAGATTAGCATTTGACTGAATAACTGGGTACTGTAGTCTAGCCAAGTTGACATATAAAACTAACCATCACAGTCCACCCCTTGTCAATTCGGCACCTATGTATATAAGTCCTTAAACCATACTTAATCTCCAAATAAACACATTAGCAAAGTGATATTTCTGCCTAACATTAATAACTACTAATTCAGCTTTAAATGCTGAATATCTATTTTTAAATAAAAAAAATTTTTTAAAGATTTTATTTCTTTATTTGACAGAGAGAAAGAGACAGTGAGAAAGGGAACACAAGCAGGGGGAGTGGCAGAGGGAGAAGCAGGCTTCTTGCTGAGCAGGGAGCCCGGTGCGGGGCTTGATCCAGGACCCTGGGATCATGAACTGAGCCGAAGGCAGATGCTTAACGACTGAGCCACCCAGGCACCCCTAAATATCCATTTTTAAAATACATAGCAAAGTACATAAACGCACTGTTTTAGGTGGTATGGGAGGAAGATAAAAATTTATAAGACATGATTCCTGTTCTTAGGAACTAATATTACCCTAGAGGAGAGAAGACATACAAATAACTGTAATTTTTTAAGGTAGTTTTTAAAAATATGAAGTAACTTTTGAAAAGTGGTGTAAGAGAAGTATAATGAGTTGTTATGAATGTTGAGAAAGATTTCTGTGTTAGTCTTCTAAAGCTTCCATAACAAAATATGGCAGACTGAGTGGCTTAAAAAAAACCCAGAAATGTTCTCACAGTCTCGTGGCTGGAAGTCCAAGATCAAGGTGCCAGCAGGATGTGTGGTGAGACCTCTCTTCCTGGCTTGCAGATGGATTCCTCCTTCCTTTTTTTGTTTTTCCTTTTTCCTTTTTTCCCCCATATGGCCTTTATTCTGTGTATTAGCACTCTTGGTGCCTTTCTTAGCCTTCTGTTGGGGGAGGGACAAAGGGGGTTCACATTCCTAATTCAATCTTTTTACTAGTTATAATTCCACTCAGATTTTCTTGAGTTTCAATAGTTTTTGTTGTTTTAGGAATTTGTTCATTTCCTTTAGATTATCTAATTTGTAGGCATACAGTTATTTATGCTGTTCCTTTTTAATCCTTTTAAAATTACTATAGATAGTGATGTCCCCTTGTTCATTTCAGATTTTAGTTACTTGACTTTTCTATTTTCATTTTGGCTAGTCTAGCTAAAGATGTGCCAATTTTGTGGTTATTTTCAAAGAATTTTCAAATCAATTTTTTGATTTGTTGCTTTTCTCTATTTTTCTGTTCTCTATTTCATTAATATCTATGCTAATCTTTATTATTTCCTTCCTTCTATTTATTTTGTGTTTAGTTTTTATTTTTTCTCCAGTTTTTAAAAAAAGATTTTATTGGGCGCCTGGGTGGCACAGCGGTTAAGCATCTGCCTTCGGTTCAGGGCGTGATCCCGGCATTCTGGGATCGAGTCCCACATCGGGCTCCTCCGCTATGAGCCTGCTTCTTCCTCTCCCACTCCCCCTGCTTGTGTTCCCTCTCTCGCTGGCTGTCTCTCTGTCACATAAATAAATAAAATCTTTAAAAAAAAAAAAGATTTTATTTATTTGAGAGAGAGACAGTGGGCGAGAACACGAGCAGAGGGGAGAGGGAGAGGCAGGCTTTCCGCTGAGCAGGAAGCCCGATGTGGGGCTCGATCACAGGACCCTGAGATCACAACCCAAGCCGAAGGCAGATACTTAACCGACTGAGCTACCCAGGTGCCACACTTTTTTTCAGTTTTTTAAATTGGAAAGTTAGATTATTGATTTGAAATAATCTTTTTTAATACAAGTATTTACATACAGCTGTATATTTCTCTTTAAGGATTGCTTTAGGTGCATCCCTTAAGCTTCGATATTTTATGTTTTCATTTTTATCTATCTAAAAGTATTTTCTCATTTTCCTTGAGATTTCTTCTTTGAACCATTGATTATTTGGGTGTGTGTCACTTACAATATCCACATATAAATGAATTTTCCAAATTTTCTTGTTTTTGAATCTGGTCTAACTCCATGTTTGGAGAACATATTTGGCATCATTTCAACACTTTAAAATTTGTTGAGACTTCTTTTTTATGCCCTAGCACATGGTTAATCTTGGAGAACTTTCCATGTGCTCTTGAGAAAAATGTTTATTTATATTGTCATGCAGTGTCCGTAGATGTTTGTTAGGTCTAGTTATTTTATAGTATTGTTCAAGCCTATCTTTTTCCTAGTTTTCCTCGATGACCATTACTGAAAGCAGAGTATTGAATTCTCCAAGCAGTATTGTTGAATTCTCTATTTCTCTTTTCAATTCTGTCAGTTTTTGCTTCATGTATATTAGGCCTCTTGATGCACTGACTCCTTGTGTTTTGTTTTTTTTTAAGATGTTATTTATTTATTTGAGAATGAGAGAGAGTGAGAGAGAGCACAAGTGGGGAGAAGAGGGAGAAGCAGGCTCCCTGCTGTGGGGCTCAATTCCAGGACCCTGAGATCATGATCAGAGCTGAAGGCAGCCACTTAACAGACTGAGCCACCCAGGCACACTCTCCTTGTGGTTTTGATAAACCTTTAGTTTTAAGAATGAAGCACTCATCTATGGAACATAAGAAGTAGGAAGATCGGTAGGAGAAGAAAGGGATAAAGAAAGGGGGGGGTAATCAGAAGGGGGAATGAAGCATGAGAGACTATGGACTCTGAGAAACAAACTGAGGGCTTCAGAGGGGAGGGGGTGGGGGAATGGGATAGGCTGGTGATGGGTAGTAAGGAGGGCACGTATTGCGTGGTGCACTGGGTGTTATGCGCAACTAATGAATCATCGAACTTTACATCAAAAACCAGGGATGTACTGTACGGTGACTAACATAATATAATAAAAAATATTATTATTAAAAAAAAAAGAATGAAGCACTGACCTTTGTATCTCTACTTGTAGGAGTAAAGCATTGACCTAGGCTAATGCATTGAGTACATTCTACTTTCACTTTCTACACTGGTTATGCTGGCTGAATGGTTGACTATGTGAGCTGAGATGTACCAATCAGCATCAGTTTGGGGACTTTTCTGGCGAAATTCTGAGATACTGAGGCTAGGATGGATAGAATATAGAAGAGTACCTTAAAACTACCAGTACCAGAAGGGAAATCCGTCTGAAAATTCAGCCCATGCATAGGAAAATAACACAGAGAGACATACTAAGAGAGTTACCACCTGATCAGACCATACCTCAAGCATGAGCTAACACTGGTCTTTTCAATTACATAAGGTAATAAATTTCCTTTATTGTTTAAGTCTGTTTGTCTTTTACTTGCAACTTAAAGATTTTGACACAACTTATCTTAATGATTTACCAGCTATCCAAATGTCATCCTTTTTTTAAAGATTTTATTTATTTATTTGAGAGAGAGAGAGCAAGCAAGAGAGTGAGCACGAGGGGAAGGTATGGGAACGGCAGAGGGAGAGGGAGAAGCAGCTCTCCGCCAGCAGGCAGGCTGACGTAGGGCTCATACCAGGACTCTAGGATCATGCCCTGAACCTAAGGCAGACGCTTAATCGACTGAGCCACCCAGGCGCCCCCCCCAATGTCATCTCAATAGTATTGAAGAAATACTTTTGCAACCTAGTTCTGCTTGGCACTTGGAGAATTGATGTTTCCGACATATCATAAAATTTTACTAAACGAAAAATATACAATAACTACTGTAGTCATGCTTAGATGTCATCTAGGAGTATGGAGTTAAAACAGAAATTTTACCCAATAATATCTGTTTCCTTTGTCATAATGAAGTGATAAAGATCTCATTTGTTCATTCATCCAGACATTCATTCATTCATTTTCCTCCACATGTAAAGCTAAGGGAATGTGTTTCAAACTCTTTGTCTAAACCACAGCAACAAATACATTTTATATCATAACACACACACATGCAAACATACTTATTTCGTATGTGTTTCTTACAATATACTTATCATACTTATCCTTATTTTATGTGATACACTATTTTCTGTTCTGTTTTTTTAGCACCCCCTTTTTTTAGTACTGTTCTATTTTTATTTTTTCATTTTTAATATGATTTTGGTCTTGATCCACCAAATTGATTTTAAAATCAACTAATGGGCCTTGACGGACAGTTTTAAAAAATTACTGTAGGCTAAGGCTATATTCAAAATAAATAATGAGGGCAGCATGTGCACTGGCCACATCAAAATGGGAGTGGAATGCTGGAATAGGGTCTGCTGTGTCTGTATTGAATGTTCAGTTGCTGGGAGTTATTAGAAAGAGAGTGGGGCAGCCAGTGTGCCAGGGATTACTTAGGAGGCTCACTCAGGGCCGGGGTTCTTCTGCAATTAGCAGGTGAGTACAGTATCTTAATATCTTAACAGCCACTATAACCTTTTTAGTCTACATTAGTGAATATTATTAGTCTTTGCTTACAAGATACCAAACTGCATAATGCAATCCCTGCCCTCAATTATCTAATGGTAAAGTTAAAACATGTAAACACATAGCAACAATATGAGGTGTAATACATTTTAATATCAGCAGTTTCCTAAACTTTTTTAGTAAAAAATCTTTATTCCACCAGAGAAATTAGTCTCAGCCACTCTTTTAAGAGACTAGACTAATGCATAACTCTTAAAAAAAAAGATGGTAAGACACTTCTAAAAGTGCTTTCTTCAATGACTAGAATTCTGCTGCAACACAGAATTTGATTATCATTAGGAAAAGAAAAAAAAGGCTGGTTTAAATCTTATTTTTATTACAACTTCTCTTTCTTTTTGTATATTTTCTTATTAAACTATCTCGAACACAGATTCCTATTTCTGTTGACACTTAATAACTTTTTCTCTACATATAACATATATACACACACACATCTAGATGTATTAACTGTTTAAAAAGTGAACTCTAGGGGCACCTGGGTGGCTCAGTTGGTTGAGTGTCTTGACTTTGGATTTCGGCTCAGGTCAAGATCTCAGGGTCCTGAGATGGATCCCCACATTGTGGGCTCTCTGCTCAGCCGGGAGTCTGCTTCTCTCCTTTTCTCTCTCCCTCTACCCCTCCCCCTGTGCACATATGTGCTCTTTCTCTCTCAAATAATAAATCTGAAAAAAAAAAAGTGAACTTTAAACAAACTGATGTAAATTCGCTCATGACTGATTAGGAATTCCCCAAATTGGCTACACAACTAAATCTAATTCACCTCAATATACATTTACCAGGCTTACAGTATCTGTTAAAAAATATGTGTAACAAATGCAAAGATTGTATGTTGTGGAGACAAATACATATTAGTTATTCTGTTGCAAGGCAAACTTATCAATGCAATTTGGGATAATTGAGGGATAAGCCATTAAATTTTAAAATTGAAGCACAGTTACATTCTGCTAATTGCACAGATATTGTTTAGAATTCAACGAGTTTTATAAATGGGGGCACCTGGGTGGCTCAGTGGGTTAAGCGTCTGCCCTCAGCTCAGGTGGTGATCCTGGGGTCCTGGGACAGAGCCCCATATCAGGCTCTCTGCTACGCGGGGTGCCTGCTTCTCCCTCTCCCTCTGCCTGCCCCTCCCCCTGCTTGTACTCTCTCTCTCTGTGTCAAATAAATAAAATCTTAAAAAAAAAAAAGATTTTGACAAATGTATAAACTTGCCAGTCAAGATATGGAAAGTATCCAGAAACTTGCCTTGTGTACGTTTCTAGTCACTCTCTTTCAACGCTCAAAAGAAACTGCTAATTTGATTTCTATTCCCCTGGATTAGACAATCATATTGCTGGAATTGTATAGTACCTGTTTTTTGTGTCTGTCTTCTTTCACTCAGCAGGTTTTGAGATTCACTCATGTTGTAGTACCAAGTATATATTAGTATGAATACTAGTCTGTTACAAGAATCAATCACAATTTATTCATCCATTCTTCCGTTGATGAACATTTGGGTTGTTTCAGATTTTTTAGTATTTTGAATAAACTAACCATTAATTTTCAATGAGCAAGTTTTCTCTTTTCCCTAATAGGATGCAAAATATGAACCATCTTAATAAATCTCTTAATCATAAACAAAGTTAGACTGAGTGTAGGTAATTTAATGCTTGTTCGAAGGCTTCTTCATGGCAGTAGCAATAAATTACAGATTTTTTTAAAGGCTACTCTATCTTTATATTCTGGTCTGATGTATATAACTCAGTCAATTAACTACCTAAACTGGGATTAGACTCTTGTAACCCACAACTTCTCTGGGTCCAGAAAGCCAAAAAGAGATGGTGTCGTTAAGAATGTTTATTTTCTTTTCAAAAACAGACTTAGTGAAGGTATGAGCTAAATCTTTTTCTTATCTTTTGGGTGGATATAACTTTCTGATGCCCAAGGACTTTGTTCCCATGCCAATCTGGATTAGAAAAGGGAGAAACTCTAACCTTATTTATCAGTTTCTCTTTGAGTAACAGTGTGAGGATTGAGAAAAGAAAACTATAGTATAAGGCTTTCTTTTAGTATGTTATTTTACAACCTATGGACGAGTAGGAGGTGAGGAGCTGGAATAGCTAAAGTGAAGACCTAGAAAGGAATGGGTGGAGGTAAGGGTTACAAAATGATATAATTAAAACTTCATTTGGTTGAAAGGTCTTTCTATAAAAGTTCCTTCACAAGGTCCTTTCTCTGCTTCATAAAGATGTAATTTTATTTAATACTGTGTATCTGCTCTTTATTTAAGTTCAATTAAATACGATTTTATCAAGATTTTTTGTATCTTTCTGCAAAACTGTGGTTAACAATGTGTTCTAGGTCAGATTTTTCTTAAACTGGGGTCTTCAAGTCCCCAGGTCTAGAGATACATACTTGGCAGTCTAATAGTTCTACCAATGTTTTAATTTAGACTTGTGTTTAAGCAGTATTGCTTAAAACAGTATTTTAGTACACATTAAATGAAAACTTCTCTTTTGCTATAAGTCACAACCATAGACATTTTCCTAATGTAAGACTTTACTTTTTTTGTTTTACTTTTTTTATTGTGGTAAAATATATATAAAATAGAATTTACTTTTTTTTTAAAAAGATTTTATTTAATTATTTGAGAGAGAGAGAGAGAGAAAGAGACAGAGAGCACAAGAAGGGGGAGAGGCAGGCAGAGGGAGAAGCAGGCTCCCCGCTGAGCAAGGAGCCTGATGTGGGACTCAATCCCAGGACCCTGGGATCATGACCTGAGCTGAAGGCAGACGCTTCACCAACTGAGCCACCCAGGCTTCCCTAAAATTTACTCTTTTAACCATTTTTAAGTGTATAGTTCAGTGGCGTGAAGTACATTCACATTGTTATGTTGACTTTAATTTCTCACAGCAGTATTTCTTAAAATGAAATTTTCAAGAGTATTTGAGAAATTTCAAAAAAACACACTTTTTTCCCTTTAAAAAGAGTTTGTGGGGCACCTGCATGGCTCGGTTAGTTAAGCGCCTGCCTTTGGCTCAGGTCATGATCTCTGGGTCCGGGGATCCAGCCCCTTGTCTGACTCCCTGCTCAGGAGGGAATCTGCTTCTCCCTCTCCCTCTGTCACTCGCCCTGCTTGTGCTCTCCCTGTCAAATAAAATCTTTAAAAAAATTAAAAAAATAAAAAGAGTTTGTATATTACTCAGGATTAGGAGTCAGTATTCTAGGTTATAAATTCTACTTACAATATGGATTTTTTTCTCTTTTTTAAAATTTCTATTTTTGAGAGAGAGAGGGAGAGCATGCCTGAGCAGGGAGGGGCAGAGGGAGAACGAGCAAGAGAATCTTAAGCAGGTTCTAGACTCATTGCAGAGCCCAAAGCGGGGTTCAATTCCAACGACCCTGAAATCAAGAGTTGGAGACTTAACTGACTGAGCCACTTAGGCACCCCTAGATTTTTTTTCTCTCTTGATAAAAAAGAATATTTTCTCTTTAGCTAATGAGAATGATATAGACCATTACGTTTTTTTCATAGAAATACAGAACAAAATTCAATTAATTGTAAGCATTTTCTCTGTTCCCAATAAAATTTCATAAAATTTCCAATTTTACATGGGTTATATTATACCTTGTTTCAAATTCTTTTTTAGTAGGTACTATGTAAGTTTTAACATTTTTTAAAAAGATTTTATTTATTTGACAGAGAAAGAGGAAGAGAGAGAGCACACAAGTAGGGGGGAGGAGGAGAGGGAAAGGGAAAAGCAGACTGCCGTCTGAGCAGGGAGCCAGATGAGAGGGCTCTATTCCAGGACCCCGAGATCATGATCTGAGCCCAAGGCAGGCACTTAACCAACTGAGCCACTCAGGCATCCCCTAACATTTTTTTTTTTACTTTTTTTTTTTTTTTTTGAAGTAGGCTTCAAGACCACCATGGAGCCCAATGCCAGGCTTGAACTCAGGACCCTGACATCAAGACTTGAGCTGATAATCAAGAGTGAGATGCATAACTGACTGAACCACCCAGACACCTCAGTACTATGTAAGTTTAAGCTCGCTGAAAATTCTGGCTCAAAGTAGTAGGCTATATAAATTACAGCTGAATTCATCTAGATTTTACAAATTCCTTTGTTAAGTAATAGCAACTAACGTTTTAAAAATCATTACAATGAATGTGCCTGGGCATCGTGCTGATGAATTTACTGTGACTAGCTAGTAAAACCCTATTATGTAAGTATTATTATCATCTCCCTTTCACAGAGGTTCAAAGAACTGAAGGATCTTCTACAATGACCTGAAGCACTTTTGTTAGGACCCAAGTATGGCTGACTTCCAAAGCTCAGGCTTCTAATCGTAATGCACCTTGCATCCCAAGTTGCACATTATACTTTGCATGATTGATGGTTTTCTGAGATTCTTTGTGGGAGAATGTTCACTGCTGTCCTGTCAGTTCTCTTAGTGGAGTCCTAGCCCACCCTCTGACCCTGGTCCCCCTGTAAAGTCTCGTCCCATTAGATCCTCGTGCCTCAAAAGTCCATTCCCCTCACATCCTGTCAACCACAGCAGGGCCTTGTCCCCTCATACCTTGGTCTGCCTGAAGAGCTGGTCCCTTCAGACCTTGACCTTCTACCAGGCCCCAATTCCTCAGACAGGTGTTACGAGCATAGCCGTTCCCTCAGGCTCTCGCCCCCCCCCCAGAGCCCTCAGACCCTGTTTTCCAGCACAGCTGCGATTCTTGTACCCCAGTAGACAGCAATATCCCTCAGTAAAGCTTCGTAGGCACTTACCCTTACAAAGGTCCCATCCCAACCTCTAATTAAGGGCACTCCTCTACCTTTCCCCTTCCCAAACTTCTCCCACAATCGTGCTTTTTTTTCTATTCTCCCCTGTTTCTGCTTCTTAACACGCTCCCCAACCCCCCACCATCTGGTGGCCGGTTTCAGTTCCCGGAATCCCCCCAAAACTCACCCAACGTCCTCTCAGTAGAGCTGCGATCCCAAACGGCTCCGCGCTTTACCTCTCACCTCGGTTCTTTCGGGCCCTCTCTGCCGGGCGCTCCCCCCACTCGCCCCGCCCCGAAAGCCCCTTTCAGCCAGTCGTCGCCCGAAACTCCTCCCCCTCCAAGGCTATTGGCCACCTCTCCTGAAAAGTCCCGCCTCTTCAGCGTCCAGTCCTCCTCCCTGCCCCGCTTCCCTTGTTTTCATTCCCCCTGTCACACGAGGCTGTGGCAAACCCAAGGTGGGAGGGGCGAAGTAGACGGAGGGAAGGGGGGACTGAGGGAAGGAGGGGCGGAAAGAGGGCGGAAAGTGAAAGGCATAGAGCGCCTCTCTTTCCCCCGTCTGACTCAGTTCTCGACTGCTCCGAGCAGCCGTTGTATTGTGGGATCGCGGCGCGGTGCCGGAGACGCTCGGATCCACAGGGGCGCTCACTCACTAGCGCCTCCTGTTGTTCGTAAGGCTGCCCTGCCATTCCTCGGCACCCAACTCCCTCCACTCCCCCCCCATCGCCTCCTCCTCCATCCTCCAGTTCAAAATGGCGGCGGCGGCGGCAGCAGCGGCGGCCGCGATGGCTCCTCCGGGCTGCCCGGGTTCGTGCCCCAACTTCGCCGTAGTGTGCTCTTTCTTGGAGCGCTACGGGCCGCTGCTCGACCTTCCTGAGTTGCCGTTTCCCGAGCTGGAGCGGGTGCTGCAGGCGCCGCCGCCGGACGTCGGCAGTGGAGAAGGTAAGAGAGGGGCCCGAACGCCCGGCGGGAAGCGGCCCTGGCACGCTCCTTCTCTCCGCTCTTTACGGACATCCCGGGCCTCCGCGGCTCTGCCCTTCCCCTGGGGCGCAGCTCCGCCCGGCCCGGCTTCTCCGCCCAGCCCCCAGGGTCTTGGGCAGTGGGGAGGCGGGGCAGAGACCCCCTAGGGCCACTGGGCCTGGCGCGGAGCAGAGGTGGGGGGGCGTCGCGGGCTAGGTGTGGGCTGGGGACGTGGAGTGGTCATTGTGCTGGTCCGCGGCCCCTGGGACTGTTCCCCGGCGGCAGGGGCCGGTCCTCCACCCCTTCTCCCCCTGGGTGGCGGGGGAAGGGGAGCGCAGGTTCCGGCCAGCTTTGCGCTTTTCTCCTCCTCCTCTCCCTTGCTTCTTCCCCTCCTCCCACCATCCTCCCCACCATCTCGGGGGAGGCTGGGCTCATCTTCTCGGGGCGCCCCTTTCTCTCCTTCCACCTGGGTGGGCGGGGGCCAGCGGACACTTCAGCTCTCCCTCCCTCTAGTGGGAACTCCCACGGGAGAGTCGCTCGCGTCTCTCTTCCCTTCCCCTCGAGGGCAGATTTAACCCCCAAAACTCCTTTCTCAGAGTAGGGAGGTTTGCTCCTCCCCCATGGGAGGGGGTCCTCCTCCGTTCTCGCTTTGGGGGTCGAAGTCGGTTCAGCTTCTCCACTTTGGAGGGTAGAGGGTTAATTTTTCCTCCCCCCCCCCCATAGTTTTCCTCCTCCCTCTCCCCACCTCCCCCCAAATAATAGAAAAGCATCTCCCCACTTTTCTAATCCCTTCCCCCTTCATCTTGGCAGCAGAGCATAGGGGAAGAAGTCGCCCTCCCATTTGCAGGGTGGGGTGGGGTGGTTAGTATGTAGGCTGGAGGAGGGGCTCAGACGGAGGGGGAAACAGTTGAAGAAGGTGCTTGTTGCTCATGTTTCTCTCTCTGGTGCTGCTGGTCTATTATTGGTGTTCGCAAGTGGTGCTCCTTCCACATAAGGCCACCGCGCGGGTGCAGGGCGCATGCTCTGCCCGGCCCCATTGAAACTTCCTGCTGCTGCTGCTGCCGCTGCCGCTGCTGCTGCTGGTTCTTTCGCTGGAGCATCTCAGCGCTATGCCTGCTGCCTCCAGCCCTTACACTGATCGCGTACACTCACCCCTTATTTGTTCCGGATCCATGTCTCTCCTTGCCTGGCATATTTCTTCCCTTTGAGGAGGTTTTTTGGGTTTTTTTTTTGTTTTGTTTTGTTTTGTTTTTCTGTGTTCTGAGCCTTGCCTTTATCTGGGAACAGCTCTTGGCTGGAGAAGAGACGTTTTTCCAAATAGATTTTTTTTTCTTTTTTTGTGGTCCGTGTTAGGTTGCTAAAGTGGACTGGGTATTGTATAAGACAGATAGCTGTTTCCTTTCTAAGGAAACAAGGTTGCTCTTCAGTTCTCCATGGAAATGAAAAAGTTTGTTAACAGAATGTATTTACATTGCTAGGAAGGGTGCAGGTACGAAGTTTTTCAAAATATTAGCTGTACAGAAAATGATGTGGCTACCAAAAACTCAGGTTAATATAGCAGTTATGTATAGGCCTTATCTCTTATCAGTAGTCCAAATCTCTACCCTTAAACTGTGGCATATGACAGGGTAGGTTTTTAAAAAATTATTTATTTATTTATTTGAGAGAGAGTGAGAGCGCACAGGCAAGGGGGAATGGCAGAGGGAGAGGGAGAAGCAGGCTCCCTGATGAGCAGGAAGCTTGACAAGGGGCTGCATGCCAGGACCCTGGGATCATGACCCGAGCCAAAGGCAGACCCTTAACTGAGCCAACCGGTGCCCCTAAAAGGGTAGTTTTTTAAATGTAGTATAAAATAGGAGTGATAAGTTTACATTATATAAAGACTTCCTGCAGAATTTCTTTAAAAGTTAAGCTTCCCAGTATAGTTATTTTATTACCAAATTGGATTTACATTCAAGTTTTAGAGAAGTAGTCACTGTGAAGTAGAATGGCTTAGTAACTTGCTTTTAGGATACGTTTGGAAGTGATAGTAATAAACGTATCTGAGAGAAATTTGGGAATGTGGGGAAAAGGATTGCTGGCAAATTGTTTTTGGAATTTGCTTGGACCAAATTGAAAGGCAGGCATAGACCTGTGATGGCATTGTATTGTGGGTGGTATACAAGTGTTTTTGCCTTCCATTCCTTTTAAGTATTTTAACCACTGCATTTGGCTTGTTATAGAAGAAAAAATAGTAGAGACAGTTTAATAGTTCATGTTACCTTTCCATCTAGAGTTGAACAATGGGCCACCAGCTAAGTGAAAAATGAGAAATACTCTGGGCTGAGAGATTATACCAGTGGGCTCAACCACTGTATTACCATTGGTATAGTTGAATCTATAATAATAGATCTTGTCATAATGTGATCTAAGAATAATTATTAATTAATGTTATACAGTTCAAGATACTTGGCAAATGAAAAGTCTCTGCAGGTGAAATGCCATTACTGTGCAGGGAAAAGATTTTCAGTCCTTTGATGATGGTTAACCTACTTGTAACAGTTGGATTAAACAACAGTGATTCAACTAACAAGATTTGTACTGAGTCTTTTTGGAAAGAAGTTGTGTACTAGAAAGAGTTAAAAGATACTGCTTTTAGCACAGAACAGTAATATATAAGTTGTAGGGCAAATCACTTAATTTCTATAGAACTCATTTCCTAAGTAAGTAGAGATAATATCCGAGGATCAGATATTTCAAAAATCCTTTCATAAACCAAGCACTTGCAGTATTCTTGTATTATAAATTTTATTAAAGATGTTTGTAAGATAGAAGATACACAAGTGCATTTGGAATTAAAATATTAAATTTTTAGCATGTTGTGAGACTAGGGATATGAGTATAGATATAATATTGAACTATTATGCTCTTTGGGAGAAGTGTTTGTTATAATCAATTGAGTTTTGCTCTATGTAAGCTTGTATTTTTAAAAGGCATTCTTAGTGCTGCTTAAAGAATCCTAGTTTATAAAACTTTTGGTTTTTCCTAGTGTGATTGTCCATTAAAAGGTGCTTTTGCAAGTGTATTCTTCTGAGTTACCAGTTTAAAACCTTTTACCTAGTCATTTTTTGTCATAGGTATAGCAACATCATGGCATCCTTTGGAGGAGACTGTAGGTCTCTATATTGTCATTGTTGAAGCACTTTATGATCTTTTCCCTAAAAATTTGTTCGTAAGTGTTTATTTGACGTTGTGGCGTTAGCTTAGAATGCTTATTTGGCTTAAGTGTGAATGATAAAATAATAACAAGCATTTATTGAGCATTTACTGTGTACAGGCATCTCATTCCTCATAACTGTTCTTTGAGGTTTGGCAGGCATAGAAACTAAGGTTTAAGAGGTTGATTCAGGTGCCCAGTGCCCAAGATTATATAGTTATTAGTAGAATCTGATTTTTTTAAAGATTTATTTATTTATTTTAGAGGGGGAGGGGAGAGAGTGCATGTGCTCACTTGTGTGTGGTGGGGAGGGATAGAGGGAGAGGGAGAAAGAGAATCTCAAGCAGACTTCCTGGTGAGCTTGGAGCCTAACTTGGACCTCCATCCCAGGACCCTGAGATCATGACCTGCGTCAAAATCAAGAGTTGGACGCTTAACCAGCTGAGCCACCCAACACCCTTAGAATATGATTTCTAACCTAGGTCTTGTCTGAAAAATTATTTCTAGGGGCCATGTTTCCTACACTACACTAAGATACCCCATTGTATTGTCACTAACTTACAGAGGTGCTGTGTGGTTGTTTAAATTTTCAGTACTTGACAACTGTTGGTTGCCAGGTAAACTACCAGCTTCACATAGTTACTGATTTGAACATTAGATTGTGCTACATTCCTTTGGATGATGTGTCTTTGTGAAGTTGGGTTTTTGGGGGTTGCTGTGACAAAATGCAAATACTGCATGAAAATCAGTGAGAAATAGGAAATAAGAATAGCAGTATCCAATTTGATTCCAAGGTTTGAGAAGTTGTGGAGTGCCTAATAATATGCATTCTGTAAGTAAGTGTGATTATTTAAGAATGAAGTAAAAACTTTTTTTTTTTCAGCTAAGGTAGATTAGTTTTTCAAATTGCTGCTAACAACTTGATAAGTGGAACTGTTAGTATTTCTTGGCCTAGTGCTATTGTGAAAGAATTACTGGAATACTGAGGGTGTTAGGTACTTAGAAAGCTTGGGAACTTTTGCTCTAGAGATTATCATTGAGTTTTGTTGCTGGAAAGAAGGGAGTACTGTGTCCATTCTGACTTTAGTTTGCAGGGAAGAAAACCAAGGTGCAGAGATTGATTTCAAGTGTATGTAGCTAACCATTGGTGCTATTCGGACCATTCTTTTCAGAGTCCACCTGTGTGCTGAAACTATCAGGAAAAAAATTTAGATTTCTTTTTTTTTTTTTTTAAAGATTTTATTTATTTATTCGACAGAGATAGAGATAGCCAGCGAGAGAGGGAACACAAGCAGGGGGAGTGGGAGAGGAAGAAGCAGGCTCATAGCGGAGGAGCCTGATGTGGGGCTCGATCCCAGAACGCTGGGATCACGCCCTGAGCCGAAGGCAGACGCTTAACCGCTGTGCCACCCAGGCGCCCCAAAAATTTAGATTTCTTGATATAAGTTAGAATAGGAAAAGGGTGTGCCAACTGAAGGTGCTTTTTTTTTTTTAATTTTATTTATTTATTTGTCAGAGAGAGAGAGAGAGAGAGAGAACACAAGAGGGGGGAGGGCAAAGGGAAAAGCAGGCTCCCTGCTGAGCAAGGAGCCTGATATGGGACTTGATCCCAGGATCTTGGGATGATGACCTGAGCTGAAGCAGACACTTAACCAGCTGAGTCACCCAGGCGTCCCTGAGGTGTTTTTTTTGTTTTGTTTGCTTTTAATTTTTATTTATTTATTTTAAGTAATCTCTACACCCACGGTGGAGCTGGAGCTCACAACCCAAGACCAAGAGTTGCATGCTCCACTAACTGAGCCAACCAGGTGCCCCTGAAGGTGTTGTTTGATCCCTAGTCCCTCATGGTCTACTTTTGCCCTCTTCATTCTGTGCTCTGTATGGACTTCTCCACCTTCCTCCTGACTGAAAGTGGATGATTGGGACGTATGGATACAAGTAAAAATGGACATTGACACTTTGGGATTACTAACAGCCAAGGCTCCCAGGGGTCTTTGCTCTCCTTCAGAGGACATTCTTTTTCAAGTGTTGAAAATGCACTTTTTCATTCTTGAAAGGTAGCCTTTGTATAGGTATGGGTTGAAAAGTTACTTATATCTAATAACGGTCTATTAAGGTATGTGTGGATAATGTGTTATGATTCCCCTAGTTGGTACTATGGTTGACTTGAGTTATTTGTATGGTATTAAATAAGTTGAATCATTTGTTTTTGGTGTGATTTTTTTTTTTTAAGATTTTATTTTACTAGTGCACTTCTAGTTCCTGTTTGTTTTTTGCACTTTTAAATGATTCAACATACAGCTCTTACAGTCAAATGTCAAGTACAAAAGAATGTACCTTTTATGTATAACTGGAGTTATGACTGGGACTCCTACTAGTGCTAATTGAATGGTGTTCGAATTGTTTTTAGGTGAATTCTGCAAAGTGGAAAGATGACTTTACTGTAACTGGAGCCCCTATCTATTGTTTTAAGCAAAAGATCTTACTTACCAGATGCACATGCCAAGAGTTTCATGGATCTACAGTGGTAGACCATTAATGGTAGCATTGGTTGAAAATGCCCAGTTTTGGTTCTTCTACTTTTGAATAAAGAAATATTCTTTAGACATTTTTTAGAAGGAAGGAGAGATGTATTCTCCATTGTTTTTGGTGTATCACAGAGCTGAGGTATCCGAAAGTTGTGGAGGTTTGGTGGCATTGTCCCAGGACAGGATTTTTCTGGCTAAATTGGGCTTGAAACTGATTTGCTTACTTTTTAATTGCTAAGAAGTTTCCCTTGAAATGTATCTGTGTTTCAAAATCTCTGCTTGAA
This sequence comes from Ursus arctos, assembly GCF_023065955.2. Classification (NCBI taxonomy): domain Eukaryota; kingdom Metazoa; phylum Chordata; class Mammalia; order Carnivora; family Ursidae; genus Ursus; species Ursus arctos. The sequence goes on from NW_026622897.1 coordinate 50,760,150, forward strand.
AGGTAAACATTTATTAGCTACTTCATTTTCTTAATATGTGTAGTGATTATCTGCTGTGTGCTAAGTACAGTAAACATTGTGGGGATTATTTTTTAAAAACACATTACACATTAAACGCGGACTTTCTTTTAAGAATTTTCTGATCTAATAAGAAGTAGCTAAGTTGACCTTAACTTAAAATCACGATTCAAAGGCTAATTTTTTTCCTCTGAGATTTTATCAAGTGCAGTAATAGTCTGTGAATTCTAGTCTGTAAATGAATAGGCTAAAAATATCTCTATGACAATTTTATGGTGAGATGTACAAGCACATGCAGTGTGGAAAAGTAAGAACAGTTCAGACCCAAAGTACATTTTAACCTGACTCATATATTCAAGGACGATATTTATGTGTGTTCCTGGATTTAAGAAAATTTCTTTGGTTCTTCCTGATGAATATAATCTTAATATATTATGCCTTAGTGTTTTTTGTTTTGTTTTAGTTCTTTTTATGGTAATCCCATTATAAAGAGTATCAGGGTATGTTTTCTATTTTTGAGTGTGTGTGTTAGAATTCTTATAGTACCAGATATTGCTTGGAAGAGTAATCTGGGGCTTCATTTAAAATTTATTCTTTCAACAAATGGTAATTGATTACTACCTACTATGTGCCAGGGGATACATTAATGAAAAAGATAAGATCTTCCCTCTAAACTTGCCATAGTTTACTGGCAAAGATAGATAATGAAGCAATAAGTTGGGTTTTAAAAAAAATTATGTGGACAAGTAACATGTGCACTTTGTAATGATGTATATTTTAGTGAACTTTGTTTTATAATTTGTTTAGCTTTCTGTTTATTCTGTCTGTGCCCTTTCCCCTGCATTTGTACATGTTTATCTTAATCATATTCTGAATGATAGGATTGTAGGTTTTTCTTTTTTCTTTTTCACATTTCATTTCTTGTACTAATTATGTACTTATTTGGTAATAACCATATATATATCTATATACATATATATATTTTTAAAGTAGTGTTCTATCAAAAAGTGAAATGGGTGAAGCTGGTCAAAAGGTACAGATTTCCCGTTATAAAGTAAGTCATGGAGATATAATGTACAGTATGATGCCTACATTTAATAATGTTTTGTATATTAGCAAGTTGCTAAGAGAGTAGATCATAAAAGTTCTCATCAAAAGAAAAAAATTTGTAACTGTGTGGTGATGAATGTTAACTAGGCTTGCTGTAATGATCATTTTGCAGTATATACAAATATTGAATCATGTTGTACACCTGAAACTAATATGATATTTTATGTCAACTATATCTTTTTTGAAAAGTTCAAAAAAAGTCTTCCGAGGCTTTTTATAAAAGGAAAATTGAGTTGCTTCTTTTATACACTTTTAATTCTGAATTACCTCTCACATTGACTATTACCATTATCCACTCAAGTTACCTGGATCAGAAACTGAGGAACCATCTCACACTTTAACCTCTGGCATACTTCTACTTTGTTCCAAGTTTTGAATCTGTTTCTTTTTTCTCTTTCTTTCTTTCTTTCTTTCTTTCCTTTTTTTTTTTTTTTTTAAATTTATTTATCTGACAGAGAGAGTGCATGCACACAAGCAGGGGGAGCAGCAGAGGGAGAGGGAAAAGCGGGGATCCCGATGCGGGGCTTGATCCCAAGACCCTGGGATCATGTCCTGAGCCGAAGGCAGGCACTTAACCAACAGCCACCCAGGAGTCCCTTGAGTCTATTTCTGTATCCTCTTTTATATTCAGCCTCAGTTTTCTATCATTGTTGCTGTTTTAGTCATGCTGAACTGGTTGCAGATCTCTGAAGATATGAAGGATTATTTCATACTTTATGCCTTTTCCTCATCCTCCTACTTGAGTTGAATATTGCGTCCCCATCTTCCCTTGCCTGCTCACTGTCCTCCTGCCCATCATTAATCTGGTCTTCAAGCATCGGGTGCTCTGTGAACTTTCTCCTGCTTCCTTTCTAAGTTAAATTAACCGCTTTGCATCCTACCCAACATGAGCCACCCAGGTGCCCCAGACAGTAAACTCCTTGAGGGCAGGAATAAATGTTTATGAAATGAATAGTTATTTCCCAGTCCATTATAGGACTGTTCTATTCTAAACCTTTTTTTTTAAGAATTAAATCTTATATAAACTCTTAAGTAAACACTTGGTCAACATATGATAATGAGATTCTTTCCATTACTATTTGGAAGTAATTGACATATTGGTTAGTACTAGCACTTGAAGTGACCAGATTTCATGTCCCATTTCATTAGACGTAATATTGTATTTAAAATGAATGTGTGAGGGCACCTGGGTGTCTCAGTTAAGCGTCTGCCTTCAGCTCAGGTCATGATCCCAGAGTCTTGGGATTGAGCCCTGCATTGGGCTCCCAGCTCAGCGGGGAGCCTGCTTCTCCCTCTACCCCCTGCTCATGCTGTTTCTTGCTATCTCTCTCAATGTCTCAAATAAAATATTTTTTAAGAAATAAAAAAAAAAATGAATGCAAGTTCCCCCCACTTGCACATTCCTGCATGGGTGTGTGTGTACGTCTTCTCTTTCTCTCTCTCAGATAAATCTTTAAGAAAAATAAAATGAATGCGTGTAATTGGAAGTTAAAACCTAGTCTGTGATAGGCTAATGCAGGGGTGGGCAAACTACCTTGTAGGCCAGATCTGACCCATTGATTGTTTTTGTAAATAAAGTTTTATTGGTGCACACCCATACTAATTTGTTTATGTATTATCTATGGCTGCTTTCACACAGAAGTGGCAGAGGCAAGTGATAGTGGCAGAGAACATATAGCCTGCATGACCTACAGTATTACCTGGCAGGAAAATTGCTGATCCCTATTCTAGTGAAGGGATCAGATTATTGTCTCTGGATTTGAGAACTGTTTTAGAACCAGAATAATACAGATTTTGTGCCTAGAGTGTCTTGTGAATGAAAATAATTGAGCAGTAGCTTCCTCAGTATTTCTTTAATTTAAAGCACAAGTCTTTTACTATTAATCTTCTTAGGTTAGGTGAACCTAAAATCTTTTCTGTTAACAGGGTGATGACGTTACATTGAACTAATTTCTTTCAAAGATAGCCATGGCTTCTTCTTCCTAATTGTCATACAGCAAGGCTGGGATGGGGACCAAGTGATATAGTAATTGGCAGCAATGGTAAGAAAAATGTAATATCGCTGTTATACTGGCTTCAAAGTCTCATCCAGGTGGGCTGGTTTTAAGATCTCATTTGGAGGTAGAGCCCCCAGGCCTTGGTCAGGATAAGATTGGGTAAATGGTGATGCCATCAACTTAGGTGGGAAATGATATATTTATTGAAGATAGAACTTAAAATAGTTATTTAGGTTACTCAGGGACAGAGGGCTGGGGAGAACATACTAGAGAATACCCTGCTTACTGGTGGGTAGAATTATGTGTCTTAAGCATTAGTTTCACAGCGAAAGTACAGAGTGTTGATATATATATAAAATGTATATAAAATTAGTAGGCTCCACCACCAATGTGGGGCTTGAACTCAGGACCCTGAGATCAAGAGTAGCATGTTCTGCTGACAGCCACCCAGGCACCCCTCAGGGAATTTATTTTGATATTTCTATTTTTTTTCTCCTGAGCATCCTCACAGTTGACTATGCAAATAAATATAATTGCCATTTCCTTCAGTGTTTAAATGTTAAAAAATCTTTTAGGTGAAAAATTAGAATAAGTTATTCCAAATTGTAGCTTGCTTTTGGTGTTTGGAATTTTGGGATATAGCAAGATTGTAACACACTGGAGAACTTTGTCTAATAAGAAATACTTATTAGAGTTTAATTTATATTCCCATTAATGTCCTGCCAAGCTTTTCTTTATTAGAACCACAAAAGAAGCCATCTCCAGTAGTGCTAACTTGGGCCCGGCATCTGAACCTAGATATTCCATAACATTCCTTATTTTAGAGTTTTTTTTTGTTTTTTTGCTTTTTTTCGTCCTATAAATTTTGATTGTGATCTACTGGTTTATCCTTTTCTTTCTGTCTTCATGGCCTTATTATTTTATAGCCCTTTATCTTTTCTTCTATGCTTATCTGGTTTGATTCATCATGAAAACTATGTCTTATCCTTTTTCCTTCCTATTTTCCCATATTTTGGACCTCACTTTTCAACCTTAATTATCTTCTCCATTTCCATCTTTTTTAGAAAAAAATAAATTATATAAATGCAAAAATGAAGGGCTTTGGAGTATACGGGCTCTAACATAATTTCCTAGGTTAAATAAGTGCCTTTAGTAATAATTTTACAGTTATTAGAGCTTACTGTTGAGCCAGGCTCTATAGTAAAGTCTTCTACGAAGATTAATTATTCCTCACAACCGCTCTGTTGTACAGTTAGTATTTTCTCTTTACAGATAAAGCAGCTGAGTCTTACAGAAGTAAAGTTAGTTGCCTGAAGCCACACAGCATTAAAGTGTTGGAAGAACATTTGATACAAAGATAGTTCATAGTGTTTAGGAATTTAAAACCGGGTAAATCTAACTTCAGAGCCCTAATTCTTAACCATTAACTATACATGTCTGTCCCCTCAGTTATAATCTTAGGATTGTAATGTGATCCTCCGTACCATGGTCTTGGTCTGAACACTGAGCAATGATTTGAACAGTTAGGCTTCTGAGGCAGATTAGAGCATGTTTTTCTACTCGTTTATGCTTTTTTACTTGTAAAAGTACCAATTTTATTAGCATAAGCATTTTTATAAAAGGTATACTATTTTAATGGGATACTGAAATATATTAAAAGTAAAGAAATACAAATTCATAGGTATAGTTGAATGCCTTGAACACAATTCTTTACCTGTTTGTCATTGCTTAGGACAACCCTAGTCTTTCTCAGACTTGGAAATAATTCTCTTCTTGAATCTTTTGAATTAAGACTCCATCTTCTGCAGCTGTCAAGTTTTGTGCAGTGTGTCATCAAAAGCCTCCAGGGTTCATTCCCCTACTGTACTGACTTCCATTTACCCTAACTGAAAAAGTGGTCTTATTTTTTCCTTCTAGCTCAGTTGTTTTCAACCTTTATTATAATCAGGTGATTTAATTAACTACCTCTGGCTGCACATTAGAATCACCTGGGGAATCCTTTTGAAAAATACTGATGCCTGGGCCTTAACCACACGCCAATAAATTTAGAGTCCTTGGGGATTGGGGCGCTAGCATCAGTGATTCTAACTTGTAGCCAGGAATGTCTGTTTTAATTAATCTGTCCCGTTACCTTTCTTCAAAATCTGTCTGTAAGTCTGTTTTGCCTGATACTAGTATGGCCACTCCAGCTGTCTTTGGTTACTGCTTTGCATCGATACATCTTTTTCATCCTTGTATTCTCACTGTCTCTTTGATTTTAAAGTATGTGTCTTGTACACAGCGTATGTTTGTATGAATCTAATTATGCGAGCAATGACATAGAAGTGTAACTGCTGTAATAGAGGAGGTACTTTGGGAGTATAAAAGAGCAAGTACCTACCTTTGCCCAGGTGATATCGTAGCATCACTGTAGTCATTAGGAAATTTGAACGGTTGAATAGGAAATGCCTAAACATTCCGGATAGGGAAGAGCCTGGGAAAAGCCGTAGAACTGTGAAATAATATGGTGTGTAAAGGAAGTTGCAACCTAACTTCAGGCATTATGTTTCTAAGAGATTTGTGGTTGACGAACTTCAAACCATGTGAAAAAATTGGATTATGACACATGAATTATCAATGCCTTAGCAGTATTTTTCTTTAGTTTGATGGAAAATACACATTAAATAAAGGCAACATGTCAGCGACTGACTCTGAATTCTATAAAGAATTCATTTTGCCTTATTCCCTTTGTTTCTATCAGAACTTAGCATATAGTAGATGCTCAAATGTCGAATGAATAAAATGTCACCAATTTCAAATTAGAAATAATGGGTATTTTGATGTTTTTTAGTTTTTCTTTTTATCCTTTGCTTGCTAGACATTTGTCAGGGTGCAACTCCCATTTCCTTTTGGGTATTGCTTATAAAGATAAATACTGAATTCCCCTTCCTCCATTCTTCTTCCTTCCTTTTTTCCTTCATTCCTTTCCTCCCTTCCTTCCTCTGATATTTCCTCCCAGGTCCTCATCATCTTGGTTTATAATAATAGTAGTACCTGAAGTGGAAAATCTTTATGTAATCTCTCAATTTCTTTCTTGGATCATAGGGTTATACCATGTCTTCATTGCATGCCAACACGTATGTGTTAACCTCTGTCTCCTAAGCTTGCTACTTTTTATAGGAATCTCAGAATATAATTTTAAAATCCTGTTTTTCTTTTTATCTTTTCCAAGATAGCTCAGGGAAAAGTCATTTATTTTTATGCTGTTTACCTTTTTTAAGGAAAAAAAAAATTCCCAGTCCATTTTTTTCTGAATTGTTTCGTATCTTCTCCACCAGGAGTGACTTGAAATTCTTATTTCTAAAAGTAAAATTTTTTGAGTTGTTGGAAAGGCAGTGGGTAGCTCGAAGGTGAGGAATTCATCCCCAGGTCATTATTATAGAATTGGTGAGATATGAATTGGGGCAGTGGCTGTGGAGGGCTAGAGGGGTTCCCAGGTTTCTGACATAGAGAGTAGATAGTTAATAGTTCCATTTATTGAAGAAAGAAATAGCCAGACACGCCCAGGGTTTATGGGGGAAAGATGTGATTCCCTGTTGTAAAAAATTCAGAATTCTAATAAGGCATATGAGCACTATTTGAAAAACTAGCCATGTTAATTTTATAGCTTACTAAAAGGTTACTCTGAATGAACAGATTATAGCAGTCTATCTTATTTTACAGCTTTTTTGATTTTTTGTGAATTATTTAAGTTGCTGTACATGTATATATTACATATGTTAAATATATACTTAATATTTTGTTAAGGATGGTTTTTTAGAGTGCTTTATTTATGTACTTAAGATAATTAAAATTAGTTTTATTAAAATATCTTGCCATTGGTGTCCAGTTATATTCTCTTATAGGTAAAGCTTTCTGTAACTGAGTAACTGTCATTTTCATTTCTAAAAAAACCCACAAAAGTATTTGTTGTAATTATAGACATTGCTGTGTCCTGCTGGATAAAGAATCGAGAGTTGTTGGACATCTTTTCTGTTCCCCCTTACCTATGAAGAAACAAATGGAAGTTCATATAAATTGAAATCCCGCTCTAAATAGAGAAAAAGGAATGTCAGATAGATAGTGTGGATTGAATCTATTATGTAGAGGAGAAATACATAAGTAAACGTGTGTCATTTGTGTGGGTTGATAGTTGATGAGTAATTCTTCATTAATCTTGAAAGATTCTCTAGCAGAAATGTTTGAGCTGTATTCTGTTTTCATAGTGATTCTTTCACTGTTACACATGCTGTTAGACACCGTGTGGTAACTCAAACTTATAATGTTTCTTCAGTTATAATTAAACTCTGGTCTTATGCCATTTAATTAGTGAGAGATATCTCCACCATCTTGAAAGACAAAATGTTTTCACTTAAAGAAATTACATGTACTTCTTAAGCTAGAATTATCAATAATGTAAACAGTCTATCTATAAGGAAGTTAATACTGGGAGATTATCTCCCATTTCCTCTAAGGTTGATACTAGAGCACAGTAAGTTGCTTTAATAATTATAGTATTGTCAAGCAATGTAAGACTCTTAACAGGCTCCCTCCCTGACCCCCTGCCTCTCAGTCCCACACCCAACCTGCCATGTTTTAATTACCTGCCATTTTAGTTCCATATTGTCAATTATTTATTTTTATGTTTCTCAGTAACTGTTTAAATCAAGCTATATGTTTTAGTAATTTATGTGCTCACCATGGTTTTTGGTTCCCACCTTTTTCTTTTTAGATTTATTTTTCTGTAGTACATTCTTTTTCAAACAGGGTTTCTGAGTTGTGAACTTTGAGTTCTTGCATGTCCAAAAATATACTTATTTTGCACTCTGATCTGACTCCCCATTTAAAGTACAGTATTCCAGTGTTCAAATAATTTCCCCCTCCAGAACTTTGACAATATTGCTCTTTTATCTTCTCATACCCACTGTTGCTGATGAGAAATCTGTCAGATTCTTGTTCCTTTGTAAGTGAGCTTCTTTTCCTTCCTGAAAGATTTTATAATTTTATTTTTAAATCCCGGGAGTTCTGACATTTTCTAGGATGTGCCTTTTTCATTCAGCTGCTTTGCTTTTGTTTTTACTTTTACTTTTTAAAACATTAAAATTACAGATTTATTTGAAGCCCTCTGTGTATTACTCCTGTTCTGATTCTCTTTCCTCCATTCCCACAGGCAACCACAGTCCTGAAATTTGGAGTTTATTATTCCCATGAACACTTTTATACTAAGAGTATATATTTATGTGCCCATAAACAATACATGGTATGGATTTACATGCTTTGAAACTTTACATGTGAACAGTATAATACTGTACATGTTCCTCTGCAATTTCCTTTATTCCCCCCTCAACACTGTTCTCGAAATATATCCATGTTGATGCATGTTGTTTTTATTTACTTTAACTGTTGTATAGTATCCTATTACATAAAAGTACTGTAATTTTTTTAAATTGGTGGATATTTAAGTTTGTTTTATGCTGTTAAAAGTAATGCTGTAATGAATATTCTAGCAGCTTTGCCTAGAGTTGAAATTGCTGGGCTGAAAGTATATAAATTTTTGTTTTAGCTTTGGTATAGCCTGGTTTTTTTCCAAAGTGGCTTTATTAGGGGCTCCTGGGTGGCTCAGTCCTTAAGCGTTTGCCTTAGGCTCAGGGCGTGATCCTAGGGTCCTCGGATTGAGCCTCGCATCGGGCTCCTCTCCTGGGAGCCTGCTTCTTCCTCTCCCACTCCCCCTGCTTGTGTTCCCACTCTCGCTGGCTGTCTCTCTGTCACATAAATAAAAATAAAATCTTTAAAAAAAATAGTGGCTTTATCAGTTTATACACTGCCATCAGTGTATGAGGGTTGCCATTCATCCAGACATTCAACACTTGGTATGGTCAAACTTTTATGTTTTTGATAAAGTTATTGTGAATTAGGTTCTTGTTATTACAAGGTTGTGCATTTTTCATGTTTTTTGGCCATTTGGTTTTCCCTTCTGTGAATTGTCTTTTTATAGTCTTTCCCCAGTTTTCCTTGTGGTTGTCTGTTTTTATTGATTTGTAGCAATTCTTAATATATTTCAGCTGTCAGTCCTTTGTCCTTTTTACTTGCAGTGTAAACATGTCAATACTGCTTATCAGTTTTACCAATTTTATACTACCTTTTGTTAAACTTTTAAATTTCAGTGTAGTGTAATTATAAATCATTTTTTTAATGTTTACACTTTTTATATCTTGTTTAGGAAATCTTTATGATTCTGAGGTCATAAGATACTCATCTGTTTCCTTTTAAAAGTTTTGGTTATCAGATTGTAATCTTAAACCTCTTGGAATTTATTTTTGTGTAATGTGTGAAGGCCACCCCCCATGCTAATTTGTAATGCCACTTCTTACATATTAATTTCCACATATATGTGGATCTATTTCTAGGCTCTGTTACATTAGTGCATTCTTCACCACATGGTTTTACTTACTATAGCTTTAAAAGTAAGTCCTTCTGTTTGCTAAAGCAAGGTCTCCTACCATGTTCTTTTCGAATATGCACTCGGTTATTTTCAGCTCCTTATAATAAGTCTCCTCTGACTTATAGAATGACATGTCAAATTTCACAGAAATTCTTGGTTGGATTTTATCCTGATGTACTGCAGTACAATGCAGTTCTTACTCCAATCACCTGGAGATAGTGACAGGTTCCACAGGCTTAAGGGCATGGTCACCAACAAGATTGCCTCCATTGCAGATGTCAGCCACAAGTTCCTGCAGTCTAGTTCAGGTTTGATAATTTGTTGGAATGACTTGCAGAACACAGAAAAGTGCTATACTTAACGATCATAGTTTTATTATAAAAGATAAAATTTAGAACCAACCAGATGAAGAGACACATAAGGCCAGGTCTGGGAGAGTCCCAACATAGAGCTTCCATGCCCTCTCCCTGTGGAATCGGCATATCAGCCTCCCGGTGTTTCAGTGTATTCACCAGGAAACTCTTTTGAACTTCAGTGTTTAACAATTTTTGTTGAAGTTTTTGTCCCATGATTGAACTTAATCTTCAGTCCTTTTCCCCTCTATGGAGGTGGGGCTGATACCACTAATCTCTTTAGTTTGCTGCTGAATTCAATCTACTTGTATTTTGTTGAAGATATGTGTTGTCCATAATCACAAACGTTACTTTTCTATAGTTTTCTTGTGCTTTCTTTGTCAGGTTTTGATATCAGTGATACTGGCCTCGTAGAATGAGTTGGAAAGTGGTCTTCCTTTTCTGTGTTTTGGAGGAGTTTGAGAAAAATTGGTGTTAATTCTTCAGTAAATGTAGAATTCACCAACAGAAGCCATCTAATCCTGGGTTTTGCTTGGGGGACGTTTTTTAATTATTTAATCTCTTTACTTTAATACCCTGTGGGTGTTCAGATTTTCTATTCTTGGGTAAGTTTTGGTAGTTTGTTTCTAGGAATTTGTCCATTTCATCTAGGTTGTTTAGTATGTTAGCACTCAGTTGTTCATTATGTTCTTTTAACAGTCTTTTTATTTCTGTAAGGTCATTAGTAGTATCCTGCCTTCATTCCTGACTTTAGTAATTTGAATCTTATATTTTTCTTCATCAGTCACACTGAAGGTTTGTCCATTTTATTCATCTTTTCAAACAACCAACTTCTGGTTTCATTGAGTATGATTCCATCTCTATTAAATTTCCAAATTAGGCAAACCCATAGAAACAAAATAAATTAGGAGTTGGTGGGAGTTGAGGTGGGGGGAATTGAAAGAGATGAGGTTCCTTTCAGGGTTGATGGAAATCTTTTAATTAGGTAGTGGTGATGGTCGTACGGTATTGTGAATATACTATAAAGCATGAAATTGTACTCTAAAATGGTGGATTTTATGTTATGTAAATTTTATTTAAATAAAAAATTTTTTTTCCAGAGTTATTTGATTGCATACGTATGGGTCTATTTCTGCACCGTGTTCTGTTTCAGTGATCTATTTGTCTATCTTGAGGCCACTATCACTGCCTGGACTCAGCACTAGCTTTGTAGCAAGTCTTGAAGTCAGGTAATTTAAGTCCTCCAACTTTATTCTTTTTAAAAGGTGTTTTAGCTATTTTAGGTCCTCTCCATATGAATTTTAGAGTAAGTTTATCAATTTCTATAAAATATTTCCTGAAATTTTTTTTGGGATTATGTTGAATCTATAGATGAATTTGGGCAAAATGACACCTTAAGACATTGAGTCTTCTGATGCATGAACTCCATTTATTTAGGTTTAATTTAATTTTTCTTAGCAGTGTGTTGTAGTTTTCACTGTATAGGTCTTCTACAGCTCTTGTCACATTTATCCCTAAATATTTTGTTTTTTTATAATCTAAATGTATTGCTGAAAAACATAATTGGTTTTTTGTATATCGGTCTTGTATTCTGCAGTCTAACTAAACTCAAGCATTTTAAATAGCTTTAAAAAAGCGATTCTTCATAGATGATCATGTCATCTGTAAATAAAGACAGTTGTACTTCTTTGTTTCACATCTGGATGCCTGTGATTTTTTTTTTCCTTGCCAGAACTACATGTACAGTGGTGAATATAAGTGGTGATCATGGACATTTTTGCCTTTGTCCTGATCTTAGGGGGAAAGCTTCCAGTCTTACACCACTGAGTCTGATGATAACAAGATTTTTCACTATGCCCTTCCTCAGGTTGAGAGAGTTCCCTTCTATTCGTAGTTTGCTGAGAAATTTTACTAGGATTGTGTATTGGATTTTGTCAAAATTTTTGGGATATATTGAGATGATTATGGTTTTTCATTTTTAAGTTTGTTAATGTGATGAATTGCATTGATGGATTTTTAGAAACCAGCCTTACATTTCTGAGGAGATAAACATCACTTAAGTCATTGCTGTGGAATGAATTGTATCTCCTCCAGATGTATATTTTGAAGCCCTGGCCCCCAAAGTGACTCTATCTGGAGGTAGGGTCTTAAGAGGTAATCAAGGTTAAATGAAGTCATAAGAGTAGGGCCCTAACATGATCGGACTGTGATCTCTTAAAATAACAGGAGAAGATCTCTCTCTGCCATGTACAGTAAGAACGTGGTTGTCTGCAAGCCAGAAGAGAGCGCTCACCAGAGTTTGACCATGCTGGTACCCTTGTCTTGGACTTCCAGTCTCAAGAACTGTGAGAAGATAAATTTCTGTTGTGTGAGCCACCAGTTTGTGGTATTTTGTTATGGCAGCCTGAGCAAAGACAGTCATTATGAATTACCCTTTTTATGTATTTGCTAAAATTGTGTTAAGACATTTTGCATCTGTTTTCACAAGGGATATTGCTCTGTAGTTCTCTTTCTTTTGATGTGTTTATCTGATTTTTGTTATTGGGTTATAATATTGGCCTCATGGAAGGAACTGTGAAGCATTTCCTCCTTTTCAGTTTTCTGGAACAGTTTGTGTAAAATTCGTATTCTTAAGTCTTTGGTTTAATTCACCAATGAAGCCACTTGGGCCTGGAATTTTCTTCATGGGGAGGTATTAGATTACGAGTTCAATTTCTTTAATAGTATAGGGCTATTTAGTTTATCTGTTTCCTTTTGGATGAACTTTGGTAATTTGTTTCTTTCAAAAAATTATCCCATTTCATTGAAGTTATAGAATTTATCAGCATACATTGCTCATAGTGTTCCGATTATCTTTTCCATGTCTATAGTATCTGTAATCTTATTTCTGACATTGTTAATTTGTGTCTCCTTTTTTCCCCTCTGTTTAGTCCATACAGTGATAGTAGCTTATCAATATATATTTTTAAATTTTTTCTTAAAAAACTAGCTTTTGGTTTCATTGATTTCTGCTGCTTGTTCTTTCCTTTCTTCTGTTTACACTGTGTTTCATTTGCTCTTATAGTAGTTTATTAAGGTAAAAGCTTTGGTCATTGATCTGAGACCTTTTCAAATGTAGATTGTTAGTTCTATAAATTTTTCTATATACTTATTTAGCTGCATGCCACAAAATTTATTATGTTGTATTTTTATCATGTTTGATAAATTTTTCACTGTCATTTCTTTAAATAATTTTACCCCTCTTTTTTTTAAAAAAAAAAGACTTTATTTATTTGAGAGAGAGAGAGAGCATGAGGGGGGAGCAGCAGGGGGAGGGAGAGGGAGAAGCAGACTCCCTACTGAGCAGGGAGCCAGATAAGGGGCTTGATCCCAGGACCCCGAGATCATGACCTGAGCTTTAGTGAAGACATTAAACTGACTGAGCCACCCAGGCGCCCCCCCCCCTTTTTTTTTTCTTTTGAAACTCCAAATTAGGTGTATATTTGGCCACTTAACATTGTCCCACAGTTTATTGATCTGTGTACTTATTTTTAGTCTCATTTTTCTATCATTTTGTTTACTTTTTATTTTTTATTGCTGTGTTTTTTTTTTTTTTAATTTATTTATTTGACAGAGATAGAGACAGCCAGCGAGAGAGGGAACACAAGCAAGGGGAGTGGGAGAGGAAGAAGCAGGCTCATAGCGGAGGAGCCTGATGTGGGGCTCGATCCCGTAACGCCCGGATCACGCCCTGAGCCGAAGGCAGACGCTTAACCGCTGTGCCACCCAGGCGCCCCTATTGCTGTGTTTTTAAGTTCACTAATTTTGACAGTGCTTAATCTAGCTTATATCCTGTTCACGATTTTTTATTCAGAAACTGGTTTTCCTCTCCAGAATTTTTAGTTAGGTCTTTTTTGTTTTTTGTTTTTTATTTTCAGAGGTATAATTTAGTGATTCATCAGTTGCATATAACACCCAGTCCTCATTACATCAAGTGCCCTCCTTAATGCGCATCACCCAGTTATCCCTTCCCCCCCCAACCACCCCTTCAGCAACCCTCAGTTTGTTTCCTAGAGTTCTGTGTCTCTTATGGTTTGCCTCCCTCTCGATTTTCATCTTACTTTATTTTTCCTTTCCTTCCTCTATGTTCATCTGTTTTGTTTCTTAAATATCATATTTGTGTGAAATCATATGGTATTTGTCTTTTTCTGACTGATTTATTTCGCTTAGCATAATATTCTCTAGTTCCATCCATGTTGTTACAAATAGCAGTAGGTCTTATTTTACATCATCCATGTCTTCACTCCACATGTTCATTCTTTCCTCTAGTTTCTTGAACATATAGATTATGGTCATTTATAGCCCTATAATTCCATATCCCTTTATTAATTCTATTATTTGAATCACTTAGTGGATTGTTTTTTTGTTTTTTTTTTTTGTTTTTTTTTTTTTCCCGTCTCACTATGGGTTGAATTTTCTGCTTCCTTTGCTTCTCTGGTAATTTTTTACTAGATAGAAGACACTGTAAATTTTGCTATACCAGAAGCTAGATTTTTGTTCTTACTTTTTGTTTTGTTTTTATTTTTTTTATTTTTAAAAAATATTTATTTGAAAGAGAGAGTGCATGTGAGCAGAGGGAGGGGCAGAGGGAGAGGGAGAGAATTTTAAGTAGACTCATTGCTGAGTGGGGAGTCCACCTCAGGGCTTGATCTCACAAACCTGAGATCATGACCTGAGCTGAAACCACGGGTTGGACATTTAACTTACTGAGCCACCTAGGCGCTATTTGTTTTTGTTTTTAAAAATTAAATATAGTTGCCATGCAATGTTATATTAGTTTCAGGTGTACAACATCATGATTCAGTAATTCTGTAGGTTACTCAGTGCTAACCAAGGTAAGTGTAGTCACCATACGTTATTGCAATATTTTGGGCTATATTCCCTATGCTGTACTTTTCTTATGACTTACTTATTTTATAACTGGAAGTTTGTACTACTTAATCCCCTTCACCTGCTTTGCTCATTCCTGACCCGCCTCCCCTTTAGCAACCACCAGTTCTTTGTTTTTTGCTTGTTCATTTGTTTTGTTTTTTTAGATTCCACAAATAAGTGAGATCATATGGTTTTTGTCTTTTTCTGTCTTACTTCACTTAGCATAATAACCTCTAGGTCCATCCGTGTTGTCACAAGTGGCAAAATTTCATTCTTTTTATGGCTGAGTAATATTCCATCGTATGTATGTACCACGTCTTTATCTGTTCATCAGTTGGTGGATACTTGGGTTGCTTCCATATCTTTGCTGTTGTAAATAACGCTACAGTACATGCTAGATAATTTTGTAACTTACACTCTTGAGCTCTGGGACATACTTCATTTATTTGGAAACTTTCTTTTAAGGGAGGGAGGGACAGAGGGAGAGGGACAATCTTTTTTTAAAATTTAAATTCAGTTAATTAACATATAATGTATTATTAGTTTCAGAGGTAGAGGTCAGTGATTCATCAGTCTTATATAATACACAGTGCTCATTACATCACATGCCCTCCTTAATGTCCATCACTCAGTTACCCCATCCTCCCACCCCCTTCTGCTCCAGCAACCCTCAGTTTGTTTCCTATGGTTGAGTCTCTTATGGTTTGTCTCCTAGGACAGAGAATTTTAAGCAGGCTTTATGCTCAGGGCGGGGCCCAACATGTGGCTTGATCTCACAACCCTGAGATCATGACCTGAGCCGAAATCAGGAGTCAGTCACTTAACCAACTGAACCACCCAGGGACCCCAGAAACTAATTATTTAGTATCTTGCTTTTAAGTTTTGTTAGGTGAGTCTGCATATATGTTTATTCTGGAGTTAGTATTTTTCCTACTGACACAAGATGCATTTTTCTGTAAAGAGTCAGGTACTAAATATGTTAGGCCCTGTAGGCTGTAGTCTCTGTCCCAATTACCTATCCTTTCTGTTGTAGTATGGAAGCAGCCATAGATAGTATTTAAATGAATGAGCATGGTTGTGAACTTTATTTCTTGGATACTGTAATTTGAATTTCATATAGTTTTCAGTTGTCATGAAATGTTACCTTTGAATTTTTTTTTTTTTCCCCCTGGCTGTCTCAATGCAGAAACCATTCTTAGTTCTTGGGCTATACGGAAGTGGGAGGTGGACCAGACTGACCTCTGGTATATAGTTTGTTGGCCCTTGCTCTAATCAGTGCTATTTGATATATGAATGTTTCTGTTCTGGCTCTTAGAGACAGAACTTGCTCAGTCTCTTAGACCTCTGTGGGCATTGGGCATTGTTTCCTCTATTCCTTTTGAGTGATTCTTTTTGTGACCTTGGGGACGCCTGGGTGGCACAGCGGTTAAGCGTCAGCCTTTGGCTCAGGGCGTGATCCTGGCGTTATGGGATCGAGCCCCACATCAGGCTCCTCCGCTATGAGCCTGCTTCTTCCTCTCCCACTCCCCCTGCTTGTGTTCCCTCTCTCGCTGGCTGTCTCTATCTCTGTCAAATAAATAAATAAAATCTTTAAAAAAAAAAAAAGACTCAGAACCATTTTTAGATTTCTAGAGTGCCCTCTACAGCTTTCTCCTCTCTGTCAGTGTACTCCAAGAACTCCAGTTCATGTCTCTACTTTGCCTTCTTGACTTCCAACTTCATCTCTTTAATATAGGAAAATGACTAGGTTTTGACTGGGTCCTCCCTTTTTGCCTTTTACCCAGGTAGTACACTGGGACTATTATAGGGCTTATCTCCTTTGTTTCTCATCTGTAATGTTCACTTTCTTTTGTTGCTTCTTGTATAATGCCTTGAGTGCCATTTTTTCATAGATTGTGTTGCATTGCTTAGTAGTTTCAGGCAGTAAGATCAATATAGTTCTTGTTACTCCATATTTATCACAAACACAAGTGGATTACTTTCTCTTTTTTCTTTTTTCTTTTTTTAGCTGTCATTTAAAGGGATTTGTGCAGGAGGGTCAGCCCACCATCTTGATGTAATGTAACCATTACTGTACTTCTAGAGAATTAAAATTATGGGATCTTTTATTCCCCAGACGTGTATTGAGTACCTCTTTTATAGTAAACTCTTCTGTAGGTATTGTGACTAAAACTTCAGTGGAACTTCCATTTTAGTGGTCTCCAGCATTAGATGGTGAACATAATGTCTACTTATATGAAATAGGAAATATATATGTTCCTTAGGGATTTACCAGATTGTGTGAATCATAACCAAGGGTCCATGAATCATTAAAATATTTTAAGGTGCCAATTTTAAATTCAAGTAAGTACACTCTTATTTATTAAAATGTCACATGGGCTAACAATGACGTTGTATCAATGCATTTATATGAAATACTCTTAACCCACCATGGTAATTTCTTTTCCCTTTGCTGGTTAGATATTTTTATTGATAGTTGATAAGCCTTGCTAAGTAAAACACAGCAGATCTGAATAATTCGGTTTGGTAAACCAAGTCTTTTAAAATGTAGTATCTGTGGTGAGAAATAATGTGAAGCAGGGTGGTATAGAGTAAAAAACATGGTCTTTAGTATTAACTGGGTAGAATCTCAGTTTTGCCACTTGATATTGGTATGACCTAGGCAAGTTATTAACTTCTGAACCTCTTCATAATGGAGACAATAATACCTCTAAAGTTATCTTAAGGATCTAATATTAGTTCCTTTTACCTGTGATATACTATTGTTTCATTTTAGGTAGTTCATGTATAAAAAATAGATTTATAATGCATTCATCTTTAAATTCACATTATCTACTCAGGTAAGTCTTTTTTTCCCCAAATTTTATTTAAATTCTAGTTAGTTAACATATAGTGTAATATTGGTTTCGGGAGTAGAATTTAGTGATTCATCATTTGTATATAACACCCAGTGGTCATCATTACAAGTGCCCTCCTTAATAACCATCTTCCATTTAGCCCACCCCCCACACCCTCCCTCCATCAACCCTCATTTACTCAGTTCTCTATTGTTAAGAGTCTCTTACGGGGACACCTGGATGACTTAGTTGGTTAAGCATCTGCCTTCAACTCAGTCATGATCCCAGGGTCCTGGGATTGAGAGCCCTGCATTGGGCTCCTTGCTCTGCGGGGGTCTGCTCTCCCTCTCCCTCTGAGCTCTTTCTCTCTCTCAAGTAAATAAATAAAATCTTCAAAAAAAAAAAGTCTCTTATGGTTTGCGTCCCTCTTTTTTTTTTTCCTTCCGATATGTTCATCTGTTTTGTTTCTTAAATTCCACATAAGAGTGAAATCATATGGTATTTGTCTTTCTCTGACTGAATTCGCTTAGCATAATGCACTCTAGCTTCATCCATGTTGTTGCAAATGCAAGATTTCATTCTTTTTGATGGCTGAGTAATATTCGTGTGTGTGTGTGTGTGTGTGTGTGTTTGTGTAGGCCACATCATCTTCAGTTGATTTGGGCTCTTTCCATAGTTTAGCTATTGTTGATAATGTGGTCAATATAGTATTGAAATTGTTCAGTTCTGCCAGTATAGCGTAAAAGTAGCCATAGACATTGTATAAATGAGTAAGTATGTATGTGTTCCAATAAAACAGTAGACACTGAAATTTGAATTTCATGTAATTGTCATGTGTTACAAAAAATTGTTTTTTAAAGATTTATTTATTAGAGAGAGAAAGTGAGCAAGTGTGTGGGGGGAGGGGCAGAGGGAGACAGGAGAGAGAATCCCAAGCAGACTCCATGCTGAGTGCGAAGCCCAATGTGAGCTCTATCCCACAACCCTGAGATCATGGCTAGAGCTGAAACCAAGAGTCAGACTCTCAACCAACTGCATCATGCAGGTGATGCTAAAATATTTTTTTTAAAGATTTTTATTTTTAATCTCTACATGCAACATGGGGCTTGAACTCACAACCCTGAGATCAAGGTTCACATGCTCTACCAACTGAGCAAGCCAGGTTTCCCACAAAATATTATTTTTCTTTTTATTTTTTTCCCACCAATGCTTTAAAAAGGTAAAATCATTCTTACTTTGTGGCTGTACAAAAACGGGTAACAGGGTGCATTTGCCTTGTAAGCATTAGTTTGCTAGCCCTTGGCCTAAACCTTTTGTCTCATCTCATTACTTCTAGCCATCTGTGATATTTAAGTTAAAATTAATTAAAATTAACTAAAAGAGATTGTCAGAGTGGATTAAAAAACAAGCCCAACTATATGCTACAAAAATCCACTTTAAGTATAAAGATACAGTTTAAAATGAAAGGATAGAAAATATATACTGTGCAAAGCTAATGATTAGAAAGCTGGAATAACTATACTAGTATCAGAAAATGGAGATGTCAGAACAAGAAACATGAGATATAGAAAGGGATATTTTGTAATGCTAAAGGGGTTAATTTATCAGGAAGGTATAAAAATTCCAACAGTGTTTTCACCTAGTAACAGAACTGAAAAATAAGTACATAATCTAAAGGTATAATTGGAGATTTCAGCACCTCTGTTTAGTTGATAGTGCAGCTAGACAAAATAACTCAGAATATAGAAGACATGAGCAATGTTCTCACAAACTGGATGTTACGGACATTTCTAGAATGCTGTACCAAACAAAGTAAAAAACGCAGTGTTAAAATGACTGATGATGCCTCAAATGTTAGTGAGGATGTGAATCAACTAGAACTCTTAATACAGTAATTGTGGAAAGATTAAATAGTACAACTACTTTAGCAAAATGTATGGGAGTTTCTTATTAAGTTAAGGCTGTGTCCACCATACAACCCATCAGTTTCCTTTACTGTCTGCCCAAGAGAAATAAAAATGTATGTCCGCACAGAGACTTGTACAGATGTTCATAGCAGCTTTACTTACAATAGCTATAAACTAGAAGTAACCGTAACATTCATCAGATGAACAAATATATCTATACTGTGGGATACTACTCACATTCAAAAGGAGGGTCTAAGTAGTGTCCACAATAGCCAAACTGTGGAAATAGCCCAGATGTACATTGACAGATGAATAGATAAAGAAGATGTGGTGTATATATATAATGGAATATCACACAGCCATCAAAAAAGAAATATTGCCATTTGCAGTGATGTGAATGAGAGGGCATTATGCTGAGCGAAATAAATCAGTCAGAGAAAGCTAACTATCATATGATCTCACTGATAATGTAGAATTTAAGAAACAAGGCAGAAGATCATAGGGGAAGAGAGGGAAAAATGAAACAAGACAAAACCAGAGAGGGAGACAAACCATAAGAGACTCTTAATCTTAGGAAACAAACTGAGGTTTGCTGGAGGGGAGGGAGGTAGAGGGATGGGGCAACTGAGTGATGGACATTGGAGAGGGTATGTGTTGTAATGAGCACTAGGTATTATATAAGACTGATGAATCACAGACTTGTACCCCTGACTTGTACCTCTGAAACAAGTAAAACATTATATGTTAATTGAATTTAAATTTAAAAAAATTTTTTTAAAAAAGGAGTGGACTGGTAATACATGGAAGACTTGGCTGCACCTCAGAAACCTTCTGCTGAGCAAAAAAAGCCAGACAAAAGTACATACAGTATAATTCCATTTATATAAAACTCTAAAAGAGACAAAGCTGGAGTGACAGAAGGCAGTGGTTGCCTGTGTCTGGGAGTGGGATGACTAACTGGAATAGGGTCCCAAGGGGACCGACCATTTAGTCATTCTCTTTTGTTTTGTGTTTTGCTTATCTTAGTCTGTTCTCTTGTTATGTTAGGAAGCTTACTCATTCATGAAAGCCAGTTCATGGTTGGCCACTGGTAAACTGGTAGCATGGGTAAAGTTGATTGGGTGGCATAAATGCACATTGTCATAATGTATATTCTATTGCACATTTTTCGTTTAGCAGTTTTAGAAGTTCATTGTCTGTTTTATATCTGGTTCATTAAGTATGAGCATGAAACATGTGTTTTTATTAACTTATTTGCTAGGCAGTCAGGTGCTAGAGTTAGGAGAGGTTCATGTTTATGAAAAAGCTTTTTTTTTTTTTAAAGTCCAAATCATCCATTCATTTAACAAGTCTTTATTGAATGTGTGATATGTGCTAGGCACTGTCCTAGGTGCTGAAGATTCAGGCTTGTTTTATGTTGGCTAGAGTTGATCAAATAGGCATTTATGATTCAGTGTGATGCATAAGTAGAATCATTTTGGGATACCCATCAGGGACACTTAATCCTGATAAGGTAAAAGCATGGATAAAAGAATGATTTCCCAAGGGAGCAACAGCCAAACAACTCTGGGGATGAATAGAGGTGGGTTGAATATAGAGGGAACTGTATGTGTTAAGATCTGGAGTCTAGAAACAGTATAGAATGTTTGGGAATTCCAAGAAGTTCTGGTGGTGTTGAGCCATTAAACCCAAACCAGCAACTCATTACTCTGGACTTCTTGTTACATGAGAAAAAGTAAACACCTGAAGCCACAGTGGTTAGGTTTTTTTGTTACTTGAATACCTAGCACAGTGAAACAGCATATTTAAACTGAAGGAAAGGTGCTGATGAGATAACTTGGGGACAAAAGAAATGAAGTTCTAAAACAGAAGCAATTTTCAAGGAGAGGGCAGAAGTGTAGGGTCTGCAATGAAATTTAAAAGGGGACAAAAAATAAGAGGAGAAATCAGAAAAGTGTTGTCACAGGATGGCCAGGTTTTAAGAGGGAAGATGGGGTCACCAGTGTCACATGGTGCCAAATTAAGACAAAAAACTAAAGCATCTATTTAGTTTAATTTTAGTTTAAATAATAGAAGTCAGATTATGCTGGGTTTGGAGCAAATGGGACAGGTAAGAAAATGGAGACGGAATTCATAGAACTTTTTTTTCTAGAATGATAGGAGGGGAGTATGTGTTAAATGGAGAGGACTTTTTCAAAAGAAATCTCCACAGATTTCTTGTCTTACCTGTTGTTTGAGGCTAGCAGTAGTTAAAAAAAAAATCCATTGTAAGTCATGGGTAAATGAAAATTCGTGTAAATTTAACATTTTGTGGCTTTTCCGGAGACCCAGTCTTCAGTAAACCACTCTTTTTTTTTTTATGATTTTAATTATTTATTTGACAGAGACAGTGAGAGAGGGGAACACAAGTGGGGGGGGGGCGGGAGAGGGAGAAGCAGGCTTCCCACTGAGCAGGGAGCCCAATGCGGGGCTCAGTCCCAGGACCCAGGGATCATGACCTGAGCCGAAGGCAGAAGCTTACGACTGAGCCACCCAGGCACCGCAAGGAAGGGTTTTTTAAACTGGAATATGTCTATGCTTTTTGTGTTGTCTGTAAACTTGTTGAACATATTTGCAGAAATTTTTTATGTTTACATTTTTCTTAGGATGTCTGTAGCTTTCATTCAAAACTAAGAGGTCTTAGTATTGGATTCCGCAACAAGCTGACCCTGAGACAAAAATGTTAGTGCACGTAGTTTATTTGAAAAGCAATACCAGGAAACACTGATAAGGGAAGGGAAAGTGAGACTAGGAGGGGGAAAATTAATGCAGGGTGTGTTATTAAGTAAGTTAACATTATAAGCAATAGGAGCTGAATCCTCCTGTTGAGTTCTGAGAGAGTGTAGGTAATATCTCAGATTTATCCCAGCCAAGGGGTAGTGGAGCTTCTGTCAGTGACTGGTTTAGGGCTGTTCTCAGGAAGGGTTAACTCCCCTGCTCTCTAGTCAGAAAACACTTGCATGTGGCTGCAGGTTGGCCAGCATTGGAATCTGGCAGTGAGGATAGAGGTGAGGTGCTGCCAGCATCTATTTGCTACAGAGGTAACAGTAACAGTACAATATAATTTCATATCTTGATTGATTTAAAATATTTAAAAATTGACGGAAATTCTATGACATTAAGGAACTAATTTTTACATAGTAATAGTAGTATTATGGTTATTTTTAAAGAGTTTTTATCCCTTAGAGATACACAATGAAGTATTTATGGATGAAATTATACCTGGAATTTGGTTTAAAATAGCATATTGTGGTGGGGAAAGTCTCTTGGGCGTATGTTGATCATTGCTGAAGTGGGCTGATGAGTTCATGGTTGTATTATACTAGTCTCTATTTGGGGATTTGTTTTAACATTTCATAATGCAGTTTTTTGGTTTTTTGTATATTTGAGTATAATTAGCATGAGGTATTATATTAGTTTCAGGTATACAATATAGTGATTCAAAAAATTCTGTACATTACTTGGTACTCATCACAATAAACATACTCTTGATCCCCTTCACCTATGTCACCCATCCTCTCCACCTCCCCTCACAACCAGTTTGTTCTTTGTATTTAAGAATCTGTTTTTTGTCTCTTTTTGTTTGTTTTGTGTCATTAAATTGGACGTATGAATGAAATCATATGGTATTTGTCTTTGATGGACGTATTTTACTTGGCATAATACTCTGTAGGCCTATCCATGTTGTCACAAATGGCAAGATTTGATTCTTTTTTGTGGCTGAGTAGAATTCCATTGTATATCTACCACATCTTCATCCATTCATCTGTTGATGGACACTTGGGTTGCTTCCATTTCTGGCTATTGTAAGTAATGCTGCAATAAACATAAAGAGTACATAAATCTTTTCAAATTAGTGGTTTTGTTTTCTTTGGGTAGATACCCAATAGTGGAATTACTGGATCGTATAGTAATGCTGTTTTTACTTTCCTGAGACACCTCTGTACTGTTTTCCACAGTGGCTGCACCAGTTTGCATTCCTACCAACAGTGCATGAAGGTTCCTTTTTCTCCACATCCTCACCAACACTTGTTATTTTTTGTGTTTTTGATTTTGGCCATTCTGACAGGTGTGAGGTGATATTTCATGGTGGTTTTGATTTGCATTTCCCTGATGATTAGTGATGTTCGGCATCTTGGTTTGGTTTTGTTTTCTTCTGAAATGTTCAGTGGTACCACTTTGCTGAGTAGAAATATCTCCGTTTGAAGTTAAAGAAGTTCAGGGTCGTATGAATGGTTAAATAACTAACATGAGACTGCAAAAGACACGTGCACTGTTTTTTCCTTAAATTGTCGTTCTCAAATGTTCCACATGAATCAGTTCCTTTAAAAGTCTTCAGGCAAAACTTATTTTTTAAAAAAGATTTTATTTAGTTATTTGACAGAGAGGGAGCAAGAGAGAGAGAGCGAGCGAGCACAAGCAGGCAGAGTGGCAGGTAGAGGCAGAGGCAGAGGGAAAGGGAGAAGCAGACTCCATGCTGAGCAGAGAGCCTGACATGGGGCTCAGTCCCAGGATCCTGGGATCATGACCTGTGTCGAAGGCAGATGCTTAACCGACTAAGTCACCCAGGCGCCCCCAGGACCTATTTTTTATTGCTCTTGTTTTGCTGATGCTTCAGTTGAGTTTACTTAAAAGTCACCAACATTTTATTCAGATCCTCTGGTTTACTTATTGATCATTTTTAGCAGTCTCCTGGCTGGTCCCCAAATAAGGTGTCAGCATTTTGCTTTTAATAAGACATGATCACCATCTGGTGGTGAATAACAGTAACTTGGTTTGTATTGCTTTACGGTTTATAAAAGTGTTTTCATATACATTTTCTCATTTACTGAAATAACTGTAGAAATTACAATGAACCCATTTCTGCTAAGATTTCAAGAAACTTTAGGATGACATCGTGTGTTACTCATCTATTTATCTCTGCTTTTTAAATGAATGTTGATTGAAGGTAAAGTGTGAACTGTTCACTTGTTAGCAAGGAATAAAGACAATGTGTATTTCACAATGAAATGGAGGAGTTTTTGCTTGTTTGTTTTGTGTTTAAGTAAGTTCTATGCCCAGTGTGGGGCTTGAACTCAAAATTGCAGTATCAAGAGTTGCATGCTCTACTGACTGAGCCAGCCAGGTGCCCCCATAGAGGTTTTTTTTTTTTTTGTTTTTTTTTTTTTTTAAGATTTTATTTATTTGAGAGGCGAGGGAGGGGGAGAGAGCGAGATAGAGAGAAAGTGAGGAAGAGTCCAAGAGCAGAGGGAGGGAGAAGCAGACTGAGCAAGGAGCCCGACAGGGGCCTTGATCCCAGGATGCTGGGATCATGACCTGAGCTGAAGGCAGGTGCTCAACCGACTGAGCCATCCAGGTGCCCCAATATGTCTTCAGTTAAACAAATAGACTTCTGTATTTGCTCCTATATATTGCTCAATGGGTGCATTCACCTCTTCCATTCCTCCCCTCAAAAGGGAGAGAAAGGGGAAAAAATAAACTGCAAATAAGTTGTCTTGAGTTAGTGATATCACCTGATGACCCACACAGCGAACTGAAGCCCAAAGCCACTTTTGCCATCATTTTTGTCTCCTCTTCCTCAGAACTCTGCTGCATACTGTTAGTTTACATAATTTCTTTCTCTCTCTCTCTCTCTCTCTCTCTCTCTCTCTCTCTCTCTCTCTCTTTTTTGAAGAGAGAGAAAGAGGGAAAGGAGAGGGAGGGGGAGAAGGAGAGAGAATCTTAAGGGCTTGATCTCTCAGGACCCTGAGAACATGACCTGAGCTGAAATCAAGAGTCCGGTGCTTAACCGACTGAGCCACCCAGGTGCCGTTCTCTTTGACACCCGTAGCAGCTCTTGTTTTTACTTTCTGCTCTCTCTCCCTGTTGCTTTCCTTCTCTATTTTCTTGTCTATTCCAGTTCATCAAATCGTTTAGTCAGTCAGGAACTGTGCTTGGTACTGAGAATGCAGTGATGAAAAAGGCAGTTTGATCTGGTCTTTGTCTTCATGGAGCTTAAATCTAAGGATGGGAGAAAGGAGGAAGAGGAGATAGATGGTAGATAATTACAAAGTGAGACTTAAAGATAATTAAGACTATATGAGTCTGTATTGCCCTCACTAAGAGTATATACTACTGTGGATTTTTATAGTTGTAAGTTTTTCAGAAAGCAATTAGGAAATGGGGTGACTATTTTAAAATTTTAACTGCAAGAATGGATTGGGAAATAATGGTGATGGTTGCACAGTATTGTGAATCTAATGCCATTGGAATGTACACTTAAAAATGGTTAAAATGGCAAGTTTTATGTTATTTGTATTGTACCACAATATAAAAAGTTAATCATGTAATATAAGAAAACCCATTGATTTGTATACTTTAAATGGATGGATTATATTTTATTTATATATGTGTGTATATATATATATATATATATTCAAGTGTATATATGAATTACATCTCAATGAAGTTGTTACAAAAAAAAAAGAATGGATTAGGAGTAGTAATACTCTCTGTTGCCACAGCATCTGCTAGCTGAATTACATTTTAGAAATAGCTAATGTACATAGACCGGAGCAACCCAAGATCAAAACCCAGAAATGGAGCTGTGCAGAAAGGGTGGCTTGATTGATAAGTTAGGTCTTCTGAACTGTTCCTCTATGTGTTTGATACTTTAAGAAACATTAGAAAGAGCCCTGGGCTTGGAAGGTTTGGGCTCCTGGTTGGCCTCTGCTTGGTGGAGAGGCCACATCACATCTTAGTTACTAAATTTTCTAGTCTGTCAAAGTGTGAATTAGATCATTGCTTTCAGTTCAGAAATTCTAAGATCCTATGGTTATTGTGTTATTATTAGGCAAATAAATACCTGCCTCAGTACCTAGACATAGGGATTGACTATTAGAGGTGGAGGACTTTAGATCAACTCCATTTATGGACGAGAAAATTGAGGTTTGTACCTCTTTCTCCTGATTTTGTCTAGTGTTTTTCATAATACACATATAATATAGCTTTTAAGTATTAGTTGAAATACTAAGTTCAGACTTTCAAGTGAAATGTGAACGTTTGAAATGATGAAGAACATCAGAAATAAGACGTTACAACTAGATTTATTTGACTTTATTATTAAATGTCTGTGTGTATATGTTTCTTTCCTAACTTAGGAGTATAATTTAACAAAAGGTTGTGGTTTCTGCTTTTAAAATGAACAAATTAATTGGGATCACATAGAAAACCAATATATTGTCATTTCCTGAGATCAAGATTGGTGAATGTGCTTGTTAGAAGCTTTCTACATTTTGCAACTTGCCTTGAGGGCACTTCTCTGCGTCTCTACTGCTGCAGCCTTAGGCGGGGCCATCATTACCTCTTGCCTAAAATGGGGCTGTAGCCTCCTAATTAGTCCTGTTTGCTTCCCTCTCATTCATTCCTCCCAGAGCAACCAAAGTGACCTCCACATCTCCTTTACCTTTTTACATTTTGGAAAATGCAAAACATAGAAAAGTAGAAGCTTGTATAATGAACTTCCATATACCCATCACCCCCCTTCAGTACAATTTTATGATTTTGTTTCATCTGTAACTCCACCTACCCACACCCCCACCCTGCTGCCTAGATTATTTTGAAGCAGATCCTAGACACAGAATGATCTTTTTAAAAACTTGGATCATGAAACTTTCCTAAATTCCTTCCTCAAGTTCTCATTACACTAAGAATAAAATCTAAACTCTTTACATGGATCCCAAGGCTTTATAAGATTGGCCCTTGTTCATTTCTCCAACCACATTGGTAGCAGCTTTTGGCTGCCTCAGGACCTCTCCACAGGCATTTCTTGTGACTAGCATGTTCTTCTCTTCCTTGGCTTGGTTGGCTGCTTCTTCAAGGTCTCATCTTTATTAGCCTTTCCCTGATGGTTTTACTTTATGTAAATTGATTCCCTAGAATGTTAGCAATTGGTACATCTAGATGAAGGGTGTACTAGTCTTTCGACTTTTCACTATGTTTGAATTTGTTGGGGGAAAAGTCCTCCTCCTTAAATACTATCACATCACCCTTTATTTCTTTTTAATATATTTATTTTAGAGAGAGAGCGCGCACAAGCACAAGTGGGTGGGGGAAGGGCAAAAGGCGAGGTTGAAGTAGACTCCCTGCTGAGCAGGGAGCCTGACGTAGGGCTCTATCCCAGAACCCTGAGATCATGACCTGAGCTGAAGGCAGATGCTTAACCGACTGAGCCACCCAGTGCCCCTATTTCTTTATTTTTAAATTTGTTTTGGGTCTTTCTCTCCCTTCTCCCTTATATACTCCTTAAGTCTTTCAAGGATATTAAATTGAGTAGAGAGAAAAGAGAGAAGGAAAATAACATCTGATTAGAGTTGAAGGCGTATCGTACTGGAAACCATTGCTTCAAGTATCTCAGATTTTCCTCTGCCAGGGTGCTGTTCCTTAAGTATAAGGAAAAAGAAACCCTTTAGAAACTGACTAATGTGAGTGTGGCTCACATCATCTTACCCAGAGAAAGGCCTTTCCTCTCTATAAAGAAACATCTACCTTCTCCTTCAGGAAGGAGTGCTGAATTGCATGGTTGGTACACTGATTACTTTCTTTGTAGCAGAGACATTTTCACAGTTTTGGTTCTGAAATAATCTGATCCATGTTTGGTTTCTCCACCTATAAGGGAATAGCAGTATGGTTCCAAAAGAAACTCACAAACCTAAAGTGGAGCTGCAGATACCCCTTGGTTTATCTGCCTGCATAACAGCTCTTCTTGGATTTATTTTTCCCATTATGATAATAAGCTGAGTTTAGTGATTTATATTATACTCACTTGGCATCTCTGAACTATTGTTTTTCAGAGAGTGGCCTAAGTTACAGTTCATTGTCTCAAGCTATTTGCTTTTCAGAAAATTTAAGAATGATTGATTAAGTGAATTATTTGAAGATAAGGTATATAAATATATAATAATTATTTCAAGGATCAAGTGGTCTGTGGGAATAGTCTCATAATTGCTAAAGCTGTGCTCCCTCAACAGAGTTTGGACAAACTGGGCAGGAAGTAAAAAGTTTATTGTAACGTTAACTTTTAATCATTGTATCTGAAATCACTGTTCTTTGATCAATGACCTAATACGAAATCAACCATTTTTGTGACAAAGTGTATCTTTGCTTACAAGTATAGAGGACGTTTGAGTAAAAGACTTTATTGAGAACTGAAAAGAATTCTAACATGTAGTTATGAGCTGCTGTAAATTTCGACCATTTAGAAAGCAGAATTATAAGTAGTAAGACTAGAATTGTAGAAGCAGCAGCATTATTAAGGCTTGGTGCTGGAAAGATGCCTTAGAAAAATGTCCAAATATAGAACATATTTGGGTGATTGGTTCAGTAATATGGTCTGGGGTTCCACCAGTTTTTGCCACTTCATGCCTACATCATCTTGGCAGGGCCTTCATGAATTCACACGGCCCTGACCTTTTCTTCTGCTTCAGAATCTTTCACCTCCTCAGGCCTTGTGAAAGAAATGGGTCAGTTAAAGGTTATATATCAAACTATGATGTGAAAGGTAGAGGTTTTAGTTCAATTATGACAAAACCCGTATTTTTCAGAATGACATAGAGTTGGTTAACAGATTATAGAAGGAAGTTAATTACCTAATATTTCAGCAGTGAGACTGTTTAGAAAATGTTCCAGGTGATAAATAAGTGAGTTCACAGATTGTCACTGTGTTTTTTAGAAAACGATCATGTGTTTTAAGAATATGATCGATAATTTATAGCTGCACTGTCCAGAGTCATAGCCACTTACCATGTGTGTATATTTAAATTTCATTTAAAAAAATTTAAGGTGTAGGGGCACCTGAGTAGCTCAGTCAGTTGGGCGTCTGCCTTCATCTGAGGTCGTGATCCCAGGGTCCTGCTCCGTGGGGAGCCTGCTTCTCCATCTCCCTCTGCCTGTTTCTCCCTCTCCCTCTGCCTGCCATTATCCCTGCTTGTGCTTGCTCACTCTCTGTCAAATAAATAAGTAAAATCTTTAAAAAAAAAAAAACCAAAAGTGTAGTCCGTCAGTTTTATTAGCCACCGATCAGCTGTTGCTGTAGTCACATATAGATGGCTACTATATTGGAAAGTGCAGATATAGACTCTTTCCATCATCATGGAATGGTCTGTTGAATAGACAACATGTTTAGAGAATACAGAGTATGGGAATTTTAATATTTTCAGTTTATGATGTTGCTTAATTTTTCTTTTGAAGTTTTTGCCTGCTTATCAACTGGCAAAATTTTAAGAGCTATTAATATCCATAAAGGTGCTCAGCTTGTCAGTTCTATTTGTTTGTTTTTCAATTAGCTAACCTGTAGTACAGCACTAGTTTCAGATGTAGTGTTCAACAATCCATCAGTTGTGTATGACACCCAGAGTGTCAGTTCTATTTGTAGCAAAAAATATAAGCAAATCAGATGTTAACTTAGACCTATTATGGTGATTATTTTGCAATATATACACATGTTGATTATGTTGCATACCTGAAATTAATATGTCAGTTATATCTCAAAAATGTAAGTAAATTATTAGCAAATAGTGGGTTATAAATTTTAGTTTTAAATATGCCACCTCTGTATGATCCACTACAGTAACCACTAGCCATAAGTGGCTCTTGAGCACTTGAATACGGCTAGTGTGAAATGAGATGTGCTGTAAGTATAAAATACACACTATGTTTTGAATACTTAGTCCAAAAAATAAGATGTAAATTGAGTGAAGGGGGTCAAAAGGTACAGACTTCTAGCTATAAAATTAATAAGTCATGGGAATATAATGTACGTCATGGTGGCTACATTTAGTAATACTGTATTGCCTGTTAGAAAGTTGCTAAGAGGGGTGCCTGGGTGGCTCAGTTGGTTAAGCGTCTGCCTTTAGGCTAAGGTCATGATCTCAGGTTCCAGGGATCGAATCCCACATTAGGCTCCCTGCTCAGTGGGGAGCCTGCTTCTCCCTCTCCCTCTGCCACTCCCCCTGCTTGTGCTGTCTCTCTCTCTCTCTCTGTCAAATAAATAAAATCTTAAAAAAAAAAAGTTGCAAAGAGTAAATCTTAAAAATTCTTATCAGAAATTTTTTATAGGCATGTAAGGCAGTAGATGATAATTAGATTTATTGTGGTGAACATTTTTCAGTGTATACAAATATTGGATCACTATGTTGTACAGTTGAAAATAATATAATGTTATATGTCAATTATACCACAATTTAAAAAAAACATATCAAGTAAAAAGTATGTAAAATATCTGGTATTTTAAATCCTCAGTGTATATTGAAATAACATTGGGATATATAATGTTAAATAAAATACCTAATTAAAGTTAATTTTGATCTCATTTTTATGAATGAACTACTAGAAAATTTGAAATTGTGTGGCTCATCTTATATTTGTTAGTGCTGTGCAAGAGCCAATGCTCTAATAAGGAAATCAGGTAATAAATAATTTATTTATTTCTACATGCCTAAATCAACAAGGATTATATTTGTCAAGTGGGCCAAAAACCATTTTTTTGGCGTATATTTATTTCTATCCTGTTAGATTTTTAGAAATAGTACCAATTATATCAAAATGTTTTTTGTGATTTTATATATCTATGATATGGAAGATATGTATAAAACACTGATATAAGCTTTAGTGAACTGCTAAGGGAGTGATACAGGCAGTGTGAATATTTTGGTCCTTCCAAGGACAAACATGTTGCTGGAATCCTTGGAAGGCTATCACAGAGACTTAGGGCCTTTTATTGATGAGACACTGAAAGAGAAATATGATTCAAGTGGGGAGAAAACAGTAAGCTGGAGGGCTTAAATAAAGCCCAGATAGGTAGTGGTCTGGGTATGTGAACAGGCCAGAATGATTTGAATCAAGGATTTCAGTCTAAAAATGAGAGAGGAGGATTGGAGAGTTCGGTTGAGACTGATTTATGAGACTCTGAGGCTACGATAAGAAATTTGGATGAGTTTAATATAGGAATTTAGGAGCCAGAAAAGGTGTCAGTGAATGAGAAGTGTTATGAAAACAGTATTTTTGCAAGTTTTTTTTTGGTTATAAGAGATTATCATAGCTATTTTTCTGACGTGAGACGGTAGTGTGATATCCTGGAGAAATTGGGGGAAAGTGGGAGCAGGGTTGAGATGTATGACGGCAGAATCATCAAGACTATTGTGTTTGGGGAAGGCAGAAAAGGAAAAATCGAAACAGTCCTTGGTTCCTCAAGGATCACAATAGAAGTAAAAATAAAGATGTTTTAGCTTTATGTAATGTTTGTTTTTATACTTTTAAAACTGTAAGATAGCTAATGTAGCCCTTTACAGATGAGGAGTCTGACATTCAGTGTTTAAAGAACTTCACCAAAATCCTAGTCACCTCGTATTAAGTGGTAGAGCTGACAACTGAGCTCTGGTCTTTTTTTTCCTACTGTGTTGTCTTGACATCTGCTCAGTTGCCTAGCCAGTGTCTAAGGTTTTCTTGACTTTCTCTATAGCTTTGCACAACCAGTGAATCACAAAATTCTATTACTTGTTTCCTAAACATTTCTCAGATCTGCCCACTTCTGCCTGTACCACCTCTACCTAAGTTCAGGTTACTCCCATCTTCCTACCTCCTAAAACAGGCAAGCAAATAAAAGCTGTCTGTTTTCCTGCAATTCAGTTGCTTTCTAAAATGCAGAGAGCACTCTCTTGCCAAAACTTTTAAATAAAATGTAAACTTCTTGGCCTGGACATTTTTTTTTTTAATTGTACCACAGTTTATTTTTAAATTAAATTACATTAATTTAAAAAGCTTTTTTTATTTGAGTATAGTTAACATACAATGTTACATTAGTTTCAGGTGTGTAACATAGTGATTTTTTTTTTTACTATAATAACATTTTTTTATTATATTATGTTAGTCACCATACAGTACATCCCTGGTTTTTGATGTAAAGTTCGATGATTCCGCTCTTCATGATCATGACCTTTTTTTTGTGCCCATGCCTCCACTTCCGTGATCATTTTATTTTTTAGTCTTTTGCATTTGCTGTTACTTCTGTACGTAATGTCGTTTCCCCCCCTTTTCTCTGCTCCACCCTCAATCCCAAACTTAGGTTTGGGCTTAGTATAATAGTTCATCTACTTGTCTATAACCACTCCTCCTGTGCTTCTCCCCGACCCCCACCTCCAACCCACCCACTATCTAACCCCCTAAGAAGACTCATTAAAGATGGAGGCTTTTTCTCATGTATTGGTAGTGGCCCCACAGAAATTTGTTGAATGGGTGAATGTTTTTATACTTCAGGGTCATTTCAAGTTAAAATTAGCTTTAGTGGAGAATGAAGAGTCTGAAAGAATGACTGAAAATTAGTCCATCATTTCCCAACCTGTTCTTTAGAGCACTTGATTCCTAAGATAAGATAGTGTATGTTTCACACGAAAAAATTCCATGATGAAACATATTAGGGAATGTGCAGATTATATCCTTTTCTTGGATATTCACAATGCACATAAGATTAATCAATAAAGATGTCAAGAACTCCTGCAGTAAAACAACAACAACAGCAACAACAACAACTTTTTTTTGGGATCCAGTATTTTTCTAATGTACTTGATTATAGAACCTTTTTAGAGAGTATACCTCCAATTTCTCCTGGGTTACTAGTGGTATTTGGTATTTGGGAAATGCTAAATTCGATAGGCATATATGTGTTTCCTTTATTTCCCTTGAGTCTAACTCATATAATTAACCTAATCAGATCATGCCCAAGGGATATATGGAACTCTGGTTGTTTACAGTTAGAAGAGAAAACCTGAGGGAAGATAAAACAATCTTCAAATATTTGAAGGAAATTTTGAATTTTGAAGGAAATATTATAATAAGAACCAGGGAACGAAGGTGTAGGAAGGCAGATTTTGACCATTATAAGGCTAATTTTCTAATGACTAGAACTTCAGAAGATAAGTCAGTTTTCTGTCCCTAGAGGTTTTCAAATAAAGATCCTTAGGGATGCTATAAAGGACTTTAGCACTTAGAGAAGATATAGATTGAAAGAGTAGTTTTGGGAAATAGTTCGAAAATCATTAGACTCTATTTCTGAGATATCCATCAACTTGGAATTTATATTCCTTGATTCTTTTCTAATTCTATGGATCTATGTCTTGGTCTGCAATCTCAGTAAATTGTCCAAATATGTGTTATGAGAAATAAATACTGTTAGAAATTTTAGTTGTATGGTTCAGGGCTTTTACTTGATGGTATTTTTTTTTATAGGCTTTATTTTATAGAGCAGTTTTAGATTCACAGAAATAGCACAAAGTACAGAGAATTCACATTCTCTCTTCCCCAGCACATAGAAACCCCCCACTATCCACACCCTGGCAACACAGAAGTACATTTGTTACAATTGATGAACATACATTGACACATCATTATCGCTCAGAAATCTGCAGTTTACATTCAAGTGTATTCTTTTTTTTTTTTTTTAGATTTTTTATTTCTTCATTTGAGAGCGAGCGAGAGCTCGAACAGGATGGAGGGTCACAGGGAGAGGGAGAAGCAGGCTTCCCACTGAGCAGATAGAGAGCCTGACAAGGGGCTCCAACCCAGGACCCCAGGATTGTGACCTGAGTCAAAAGCAGACACTTAACCAACTGAGCCACCCAGGCGCCCCTCAGGTTCATTCTTACTTGATAATACTTTGAAAGAGAATGTGAATGAATATTCCTTCTCATCTTTAAGATAGTGGTTTTCAGTTATTTCTTGCCCTAGTTTAGTCTTTTCTGATTCGGGGTCTAAAAGATAGCTAAAATCAACATCATCTATTTTGAAAATGTATTCAGGGTTGGGGTAAGTTCTTTCTTTCTTTCTCTCTCTTTCTTTCTTTCTTTCTTTCTTTCTTTCTTTCTTTCTTTCTTTCTTTCTTCCTTTTTATTTTTAAGATTTTATTTATTTATTTGTCAGAGAGAGAGCACAAGGAAGGGGAGCAGCAGGAAAAGGGAGAGGGAGAAGCAGGTACTGGATCCTAGGATGTGGTATTCAATCCCAGGATCCCTGGGATCATGACGTGACCCTTAACCAACTGAGCCACCCAGGTGTCCTGGGAAAGTTCTTTTTTTTTTTTTTTATCTTAAATGTTTATAAACGTTTTATTCTGCTGGCTAACAGTATTTTTTTTGTTTTTTTAAGTACCAAAAGAATTGGTGGAGCTCCATTTGAAGTTGATGAGGAAGATTGGCAAATCTGTTACAGCAGACAGATGGGAAAAATATTTGATCAAGGTAAATATTAAGAATTAACCTTCTCTGTTACTGAAATATTACTTTAGCATAAATTGATGTGGTTCTTAATATGCTTAACTTTTAAAATGGTCTACTAAAGATTGCAAAATATGGCTTAGAAATCCAGATAATTGCTATTAGTCTGTGATTCTCTTCTGTAGCTACTAAGCCGGTCTTTAGTCGTAAGGTTAGGTTTCAGAGGCGTTCTGTCTCTCTTGTACCTAACACTGTGCCCAGAACTCTTCATGTCTTCTCTCATTAAATCTTTAAAATCATCCTGATCAAATCAAGTAAGACATAGATAAGGCAAAGAAAGTTGTCCTTTTTCCTTGAGATCACGCCATATGCATAGACAGAACCAGGCTTTGTCTGTTACTTAAAAGGTAGAATGTCCTAACACCTTTAAGTCAAGTATCGGAGACTTCAAAGTTACCTATAAGGCCAAACCTATCTAGTGAGAACAACCTGGGCAATCAGAACAGTGTTGCTTTATGATAAACCCTATTACAGGCAAGACCATTTAGGAAAAATTTTCTGAAATTGCATCTAAACTTTGAAAACTACAGTTTTTGGAAGCCTAAGCTGATTTATGTACCTACCTCAAAGATACCTTTTGGGAGTATTTTGAATTCTATAACATACTAATGAATGTTAGGTGATTTTTTTGGTATTTTGAAAACTTTGTACTTTTCTTATGTTTTAAAAAATATGTGTTTATATACCCATGTATTTTCATATCTGCTTTCTTTTGGAGGGAGTTGCGTATATGACTTTAGAGCACTATGAAAAGAGGAACCATCAGGGAGCAAGAGTTGCTTGTTTTTACTATAAAAATCACATGTGCTTTTCCAGTTATCTTTGCTGTATTATATATACCATTCCAAATTAAGTGACATGAAACAGTAATCAATTTAATCAGCTCACTGATTCTCTGGGTCAGGAATTTAGAAAGGTTCAGTACTTTGTTCCCCTTTTTTTTTTTTTTTTAAAGTAGGCTCCACGCCCAGCATGGAGCCCAATGTAGGGCTTGAACTCATGACTGAGTTTGAGACCTGAGCTGAGATCAAAAGTTGATGCGTAACCGACTGAGCCACCCAGGCACCCCAGCACTTTGTTCCTTTTTATGCCTGAATAATGTTCCATCATATGCATATACCACTTTTTATTTATCAGCTTACCGGTTCATGATATTTGGCTTGTTTCCATCTTTTGGCTGTTACGAAAAGTGCTGCTATGAATACTTACATAGAGGTTTTGGGTAGACGTGTGATTTATGTTGCCGCAGATGTTGTGAAATCGTTCTTTTTGATGGCTGAGTAATATTCCATTGTATATATGGACCACATCTTCTTAATCCAGTCATCTGTTGAAGGGCATCTCGCCTCCTTGCACAGTTTAGCTGTTGTGGACAATGCTGCTATGAACATTGGGGTGCATATGGCCCTTCTCTTCACTACGTCTGTATCTTTGGGGTAAATACCCAGTAGTGCAATTGCTGGATCATAGGGTAGCTCAATTTTTAACTTCTTAAGGGACCTCCACACTGTTTTCCAAAGTGGCTGTACTAACTTGCATTCCCACCAACAGTGTAAGAGGGATCCCCTTTCTCCACATCCTCTCCAACATTTGTTGTTTCCTGCCTTGTCAGTTTCTGTCATTCTGACTGGCATAAGGTGGTATCTCAATGTGGTTTTGATTTGAATTTCCCTGATGGCTAATGATTTTGAACATTTTTTCATGTGTCTGTTAGCCATTTGTATGTCTTCATTGGAAAAGTGTCTGTTCATATCTTCTGCCCATTTTTTGATTTGATTATTTGTTTCCTGTGTATTGAGTTTGAGAAGTTCTTTGTAGATCTTGGATACTCATCTTTTATCTGTAATGGACTGGAGGAGATAATGCTAAGCGAAATAAGTCAGGCAGAGAAAGGCAATTATCATATGGTTTCACTCATTTATGGAACATAAGAAGTAGGAAGATCGGTAGGAGAAGAAAGGGAAGAAGAAAGGGGGGGTAAACATGAGAGACATGGACTCTGGGAAACAAACTGAGGGCTTCAGAGGGGAGGGGGTGGGGGAATGGGATAGGCTGGTGATGGGTATTAAGGAGGGCACGTATTGCATGGTGCACTGGGTGTTATACGCAAGTAATGAATCATGGAACTTTACATCAAAAACTAGGGATGTACTGTATGGTGACTAACATAATAAAAAATTATTATTTAAAAAAAAAAGACGTGATTTATTTCTTATATCTAGAGTGGAATTGCTGGGTCATATGGTAATTCTGTGTTTAACTGTTTGAGGAACTACCAGACTGTTTTCCAGAGCTGCAGCATTTTACATTACCACTAAGAATTTATGAGGGTTCCAACTTTTCCACATCCTTCCTCACCAACACTTATGATTGATGGATTGATTTTAACCATCCTAGTGAGTGTAAAGTGTTCTCGTAGTTTTGATTTGCATTTTCCTTATGACTAAATGATGTTGAGCATTCTTTTCATATGCTTTTTGGCTGTTGTGTATCTTTGAGAAAATGTGGAAAAATGCCTACTCCTATCGTCCATTGTTTAGTTGGTTGTTTGTCTTTTTGTTCTTGAGTTTTAAGAGCTCTTTATATAGGGGCGCCTGGGTGGCACAGCGGTTAGGCGTCTGCCTTCGGCTCAGGGCGTGATCCCGGCGTTCTGGGATCGAGCCCCACATCAGGCTCCTCCGCTATGAGCCTGCTTCTTCCTCTCCCACTCCCCCTGCTTGTTTCCCTCTCTCGCTGGCTGTCTCTATCTCTGTCGAATAAATAAAATCAAATCTTTAAAAAAAAAAAAAAGAGCTCTTTATATATTGTGCATACTAGACCCTCACCAGGTACATGATTTTGCATACATTTTCTCCCGTTTTGTGTTTCGTCTTTTTACTTTCTACATAATGTTCTTCATACACAAAAGTTTTAATTTTGATGAAATCCAATATATTTTTTTTTCTTTTGTGGCTAGGGCTTTGGTGTCTAACTAAGAAGCTATTGCCCAACCCAAGATCATGAAGATATAATTCTATAATCTATACTAACAGTTCTGTACGTTTAGATTTTATGTTTAGATCTATGATCTCTTTTAAGTTAATTTTTGTATAGTCTATAAGATAGGGGTTCAGCTACATCCTTTGGATGTGGATACCCAGTTGTTGCATTACCTTTTTTGAAAAGACCATTCTTTCCCATATTTGATTACCTTGACATCCTTGTAGAAAGTCAGTTGACCATAAATATAACAGTTTATTTCTGAAGTCTTTATTCTATCGTCTTTTTTTTTTTTAGGATTTTATTTATTTATTTGACAGAAAGATAGAGCCAGAGAGCGCAAGTTGGGGGAATGACAGAGGGAGAGGGAGAAGCAGGCTCCCAATGCAGGGCTCAACTCCAGGACCCTGGGATCATGACCTGAGCTGAAGGCTGGTGCTTAACTGACTGAGCCACCCAGGCATCCCTCTATTGTCTTATTATATGTCATCATTTATGCCAGAACCATACTGTCTTGATTACTATAGCTTTGTGATAAATTTTGAAATTGTTCTTTTTCAAGATTGTTTTGGCTATTCTGCTTCCCATGCATTTTCTTAATGAGTTTGAATATCAACTTGTTTATTTCTCCAAAAATGCTAGCTGTGATTTAGAAAGGGTTAGGTATAATCTGTAGATAAATTTGGGGAGTATTAGCTTCTTAAAAATAAATCTTCTGATCCATGAAAATAGGATGTCTTTAAAAATATTTAGGTCTATAATTCCTTTCAGGAACATTTTATAGTTTACTGAGTACAGTTTTACACTTAATTTGTTCAATTCCTTAGTATTTTCTTCGTTTTGGTGCTGTTATAAATGTAATTGTTTTCTTAATTTCATTTTTGTATCATTCATTGCTAATGTTAGAATTACAACTGATTTCTGTATATTAATCTTGTATCTTGCAACTTTGCTAAACTTGATTATTAGCTCAAATAGTTTTATTGTGGATTTTTAAGATCTTCTATATATAAGATGATGTCATCTGCAAATCTAGATAGTTTTACTTCCTCTCTTGCAATCTGGAGACCCTTTGTTACTTTTTCTGGCATAATTGCTCTCACTAGAACCTCTGGTACACTGTTGTGTAGAAATGATGAGAGCAGCCATCACGTTTCTGATCCTAAGAGGAGTTTTTCAATATTTTAAGATTTAGTATGATACTAGATTTGTGGTTTTCACAGATGTTCTTTATCAGGTTGAGAAAGGTCTCTTCCTAGTATGTTGAGTATTTTTATCATGAAAGGTGTTAGATTTTGTCAGTTGTTTTTTCTGCATCTGTTGGGGTAACCTTTTTTCCCCTTTATTTCCCCTGCAGTCAATCTCATTTGGTCATGGTTCACAAACCTTTCTATATGTTGCTAGATTTGGTTTGCTTATTTATTATTGAGGATTTTTGTTTCTATATTCATAAGGGGTACTGATGTGTTGTTTTCTTGAGATGTCTGTGGCCTCACAGAATTAGTTGCAAATTATTTCCTCTATTTTTGGTAAGTGTTCATGAAGTATTAATGTTAATTCTTTAAACATTTATTAGAATCTAGCAGTGAAGCCATCTGGGCTTGGGATTTTCTTTGTTGGAAGTTTTGTTTTTGTTTGTTTACTCAGTCTCTTCTCTAAGTTCAGATTTGTATTTCTGCTTGAGTCAATTTCAGTAGCTTGTGTCTCCCTAGGAAATTGTTCATTTTATCTAGCTTATCTAGCTTATTGGCATTTAGTTGTTCATAGTATTCATTTGTAATCTTATTTATGTATAAATAGTCGTAATATCCCATCTTTCCTTATTTTACTAGTTCTGTGTGTTCTTTTTTTTCTTGGTCAGCATGGGTATAGGTTTATCAATTTTGTTGATCTTTTAAAAACCACTTTATGGTTTTATTGAATTTCCCTATTGTTTTTCTATTTTCCTTTCATTTCCATTGAGTTTAGTTTGCTCTTTTCTGGTATTAAGGTGGAAGTTTAGGTTATTGATTTGAGATCTTTCTCTTCTATTTAACATAGACATTTTCAGCTGTTATATTCCATCTTTACTCCTTGCTTTAGCTTCATTCCATAAATTGGTATGTTATATTTAATTTTCTTTCATCTCAACTGTTTTCCCATTTCTCTTGTGGTTTCTTCTTTGACCTATTATTTAGTTGTATGTTGTTTAATTTCCACAAACATGTAAATTTTGCTAATTCCTTTTCCTGTTACTAGTTTCTAATTTCATACCATTATGTAGAACATACTTTGTGTGATTTTGATCCAGTTAATT
Organism: Ursus arctos; assembly: GCF_023065955.2. Taxonomy (NCBI): domain Eukaryota; kingdom Metazoa; phylum Chordata; class Mammalia; order Carnivora; family Ursidae; genus Ursus; species Ursus arctos. The sequence goes on from NW_026622897.1 coordinate 50,800,359, forward strand.
TTGTTGACACTTGTTTTATGGCCTTACTTAACATGTGTGTAGATGTATATGTGTGTGTGTGGTTGTATAAAAGGTCCTTCAATATTAAAAAATAATTTTTCTACTTAGGAATTTAGCAAGGTTTGCTAATTTCATATTTACTGTCTTTTCTGAGATTTCTGATGTTTAAGACTTTTGCTGCCCTATAAATAAAATTTATGCACAACACACACCTAAGTACAAATAGATATTTTTCCCTTACCCCTTCTGAATGCTGAAGTCTCTACTATTTTATTAAAGAACAATAAACTCTTCCTTAATTCTTTATTTCCCTTTAGCTTTCACCCATCCTCCCTTTTCCGCTTTGTATTAGTTCTGTGTTCCTTTCATGACATATGACCTCAGAACCTCGCTGGTGAACACAATGAATATCAAGTCTGCCATTCTCTGAGTTGTGCCTAATGCTCAGCACATCCCAAGCCATGTTCTCCCTGATGTCCATTGGTTGAAGTTTTCTAGGTGAAGTCTGAAACTGGCCCTGGTACGAAGAGGGCAAAGAGACACAAAAGAAAGAAGCAGAGTACTCCAGATTGATATTGTGGCTGGTCACTAATATGAAAGAAGTCCTGTGATTGTTTGGATTTGTATATTTGCTCTTTGAGGTCTTCCTTGGATCACTTTCCAGATAAACTGTTTGAACTCATCTCAAGTCCTACTTTTGTTGGAAATCAAAATTTGATAAAGTGCTTTACAAAATGGAATACCATAATATCCGATTAACATATTAAAATATGCTCAGCATTATTAGTTATGAAAATGATATCAATAAGGAACACACATAAGATATTCTCCTAAAGTGCCATTTTCTGGGGAATAGGGGACATTGCACTGCAGGGTACTGCAGGACCTCCTCTTCGTAAAGTCACTACTTTCAAGAGCAGAAGACATAGCTGACTTTCTTTCTTTCTTTTTTTTTTTTAATATTTTATTTATTTATTTGACAGAAATAGAGACAGCCAGTGAGAGAGGGAACACAAGCAGGGGGAGTGGGAGAGGAAGAAGCAGGCTCACAGCGGAGGAGCCTGATGTGGGGCTCGATCCCGTAGTGCTGGGATCACGCCCTGAGCCGAAGGCAGAAGCTTAGCCACTGTGCCACCCAGGCGCCCCCATAGCTGACTTTCTTAACACTCAGAAACAGACACAGAGAGGCAGACAAAATGAGGAGACGGAGTAATTTACCCCAAATGAAAGAACAGGACAAGACACGGCCAGAGATACAAACAAAACAGGTATAAGTAATATGCCTAATAGAGAATTTAAAGCAGTGATCACAGTGATACTTACTGGACTTGAGAAAAGAGTGGAAGACATGAGTGAGACCCCTAACATAGAGATATGGGATAACATAGAAGAGATAAAGGGCTTAAAAAATGAAGTCAGAAACACGCTTGATGGAATGCATAGCAGGATGGAAGAAGCAGAGGAAGAAATTAGTGACCTAGAAGACAAAGTGATGGAAAGTAATCAAACTGAGCAGAAGAGAGAAAAAAGAATTACATAAAAGAATAGACTTAGGAAACTCAGTGACTTATCAAGCATAATAACATTCTATTATAGGAGTCCCAGAGAAGGAGAGAGAAAAGAGGGCAGAAAATTTATTTGAAGAAATGATAGATGAAAACTTCCCTAATCTGGGGAAGGAAACAGACATCAAGATCCAGGAGGCACAGAGAATTCCATCAAAATCAACAAAAGCGGTCCCAAACCAAGACATATTGTAATTAAATCTGTCAAGTATAGTGATGAAGAAAAAATCGTAAAAGCAGCAAGACAAAGGTAGGCAGTAACTTACAAGGGAAAACCCATAAGGCTAGCAGGAGATTTTTCAGCAGAGTCTTTGCAAGTCAGAAGGGAGTGGCATGATATATTCATTCAAAGTGCTGAATTGGAAAAATCTGCATCCAAGAATACTCTATCCAGCAAGGCTATCATTCAAAATAGAAGGAGGGATGAAGAGTTTCTCAGACAAATAAAAAGTAAAGGAGTTCATGGGTGCCTGGGTGGCTCAGTGAGTTAAGTGTCTGCCTTTGGCTCAGGTCATGATCCCAGGGTCCTGGGATCAAGTCCCGCATGGGGCTCTGTTTCTCCCTCTTCCCCTCCCCCCGACACACATGTCCTCTCTCTCTCCCTCTCTCTCTCCCTCTCTCTCTCTCTCTCTCTCTCCCTCCCTCCCCCCTAAAAATAAAAAAAAAATCGTAAAAAAAAAAAAAAAGTAAAGGAGTTCATGACCACTAAACCAGCCCTGTGAGAAATATTAAAGGGGACTCTTTGAATGTAAAGGGGAGAAACAAAAACAGTGAAAATGAATATTTCTGTAAAAAAATAAGTCAGGATATTCACAAAAAATTATAAAATATAATAGCATATACCTACAAATGGGTGGCTCAGTCAGTTAAGCATCTGACTCTTGATCTCAGCTCAGGTCTTATTCTCACGGTCATGAGTTCAAGACCCACCTTGGGCTCCACGCTGGGCATGGAGCCCACTTAAAAAAAAAAAAAAAGCAACATACACCTAAAATCTAGGGAGGAGAGAAGAAAAAAGTGGGTTCAAACTTAAATGACCATCAGCTTAATGTAGGCACCTATATGTACAGAGGTTGTAGAGAAACCTAATGGTAACCGCATATCAGAAACCACTAATAAACCTACAAAGAATGAAGAAAAAGAAAACCAAATATATCACTAAAGAAAACCAGCAAAATGTGAAAGACAAGAAAGGATCGGAGAAAATCTTTGGAAACAACCACAAAAAAAGCAATAAAATGGCCATATCTATCACTAACTGCTTCTAATTTAAATGAATTAAATAGTCCAGTGGAAAGTCATAAGGTGACAGGATGGATTAAAAAACAAGTCCCATCTATATGCTGCCTACAAGAGACTCATTTTACACCAAAAGACACCTACAGATTGAAAGTGAGGTAATGGAGAAACATCTATCAAGCAGATGAATGCCAAAAGAAAGCCTGAGTAGCAATATTTATATCAGACAAAACAAACTTTAAAACAGTCTTTGTAACAAGACATAAAGGACATGATATAAACAAAGACACAATCCAACAAGAAGATATAATTGTAAATACTTATGCACCCCACATAGGAGCACCCAAATACATAAAAAGTTAACTGACCTAAGGAACTAATCAGTAGTAATAATACAGTAATACTAGGAGACTTTAACACCCCACTTACATCAGTTGACAGGTCATCCAAACAGAACATCAACAAGGAAACAGTGCCTTTGAACGACACACTAGAGGAGGTGGATTTATCAGATACATTCAGAACATTCTATCCTAAAACATCAGAATATACATTCTTTTCAAGTGTGCACTGATCATTCTTCAGAATAGAGTATATATTAGGGTCATAAAACCAGTCTCAACAAGTTGAAGAAGATTGAAGTCATCCCATGTGTCTTCTCTGACCACAATGCTATGAAATTAGAAATAAACCAGGAGAAGAAATCTGGAAAGATCACAAATACATGGACGTTAAATAACATGCTCCTGAACAATGAATGGGTCAACCAGGAAATAAAAGAAGAAGTTAAAAAGTACATTGAAACAAATGAAAATGGAAACACAATGGTCCCAAACCTGTAGGTTGCAGCAAAAGAGGTTCTAAGCGGAAAGTTTATAACGGTATAGATCTATGTTAAGAAGCAAGAAAAAACTCAAACAACCTAACCTTCCACTTAAGAGAGCTAGAAAAAAGAACAACAAATGAAACCTAAAACCAGTAGAAGGAAGGAAATAATAAAGGTTAGAGCAGAAAGAAATGATATAGAAACTAAAAAACCAAAGGAACAGATTAATGAAACCGGGAGCTGGATCTTTGAAAACAAATCAATGATTGATAAACCTCTCTCCAGACTTACCAAGAAAAAAAGAGAAAGGATTCGAAATCATAAAGGTGAGAGGAGAAATAATGGTCAACACCATAGATTTACAATTATAAGAGAATATTATGAAAAACTATATGCCAACAAACTGGACAACCTAGGAGAAATGGCTGAGTTCCTAGAAACATGTAAACTACCAAAACTGAAACAGGTAGAAGAACAAATTTTGAACAGACCAGTTACCAGCAATGAGATGGAATCAGTAACCAAACCCCCCCAACAAACAAAGTCCAGGACCAGATGTCTTCACAGGTGAATTCTGCCAAACATTTCAGGAAGAGTTAATACCTATTCTTCTCAAACTATTCCAAAAAATAGAAAAGGAAGGAAAACTTCCAAATTCATTCTTTGAGGCCACCAGTATCCTGATACCAAAACCAGATAAAGACACTGCTAAAAAAGAGAACTACAGGCCAATATCCCTGATGAACATAGACACAAAAATCCTCAATAAAATATTAGGAAACCAAATTCAACAATACACTAAAAAAACCATTCACCATGATCTAATGGGATTTATTCCTGGGTTGCCAGTGTGGTTCAGTATTTGCTAATCAATCAGCATGATACATTACACCAATAAGAGGATAAAAACCATAAAACAAAGGATAAAAACCATATTGTCATTTCAATAGACACAGAAAAAGCATTTGAGAAATACAATATCCATTCATTATAGAAACCTTCCACAGAATTTTGGAGGGAACATACCTCAACATAATAAAGGCCATATGTGAAAGACCCATAGCTAACACCATCCTCAGTGGGGAAAAACTGTGAGCTTTTCCCCTAAGGTCAGAAACAAGGCACAGATTTCCACTCTCACCACTTTTATTCAACACAGTGCTGGAAGTCCTAGCTACAGCAATCAGACAACAAATAGAAATAAAAGGAATCCAGATTGGTTTAGAAAGAAATCAAACTTCCATTATTTGCAGATGACGTGATACTATATGTAGAAAACCTGAAAACTTACACCAAAAAACTGCTAGAACTGATAAACGAATTCCATATATTTTCAGGATACAAAATCAATGTACAGAAATCTGTTGCAATTTTACATACCAATAATGAAGCAGTAGAAAGAGAAATTAAAAAACAATCCCATTTTACAGTTGTACCAAAAATAGTAATATACCGAGGAATAAACCTACCCAAAGAGGTAAAATACTTGTACTCTGAAAACTTTAAAACACTGATGAAAGAAATCGAAGATGATACAGAAATGGAAAGACATTCCAGGCTCATGGATTGGAAGAACAGATATTGTTAAAATGTCTGAACTATCCAAAGCAGTCTACAACTTTAATGTAATCTGTACCAAAATACCAACAGCATTTTTCACAGAACTAGAATAAACAGATGTGAAATTTGTATGAAACCACAAAAGATCTTGACTAACCAAGGCAATAATTAAAAAGAAAAGCAAAGCTGGAGGCATCTCAATTCCTGATTTCAAGTTATATTACAAAGCTGTAGTAATCAAAACAGTATGGTACTAGCTTTAAAATAGACACACAGATCAATGAAACAGAATAGAAAACCCAGATATGAACCCACAGCTATATGGTAAATTAATCTTTGACAAAGTAGGAAAGAATATCCAGTGGGAAAAAGACGGTCTCTTCATGGGGCGCCTGGGTGGCTCAGTCATTAAGCGTCTGCCTTTGGCTCAGGTCACGATCCCAGGGTCCTGGGATCGAGCCCCGCCTCGGGCTCCCTGCTCCGCTGGGAGCCTGCTTCTTCCTCTCCTACTCCTCCTGCTTGTTCCCTCTCTCACTGTTTCCTCTCTCACTGGCTGTCTCTCTCTCTCTGTCAAATAAATAAAATAAAATCTTAAAAAAAAAAAAAGATGGTCTCTTCAACAAATGGTGTTGGGAAAACTGGACAGCAACATACAAAAGAATGAAATTGGATCACTTTCTTACACCAGCCACGAGAATAAATTAAAAAATGGATTAAATAACTAAATGTGAGACCTGAAACCATAGTAATGTAGAAGAGAACACAGTAACCTCTTTGACATGGGCCATAGCAACTTTTTTTCTAGATATGTGTCCCAAAGCAAGGGAAACAGAAGCAAAAATAAACTATTGGAACTTCATCAAAATAAGAAGCTTCCACACAGTGAAGGACACAGTGGATAAAACTGGAAGACAACCTGTGGAATGGGCGATGATATTTGCAAATGACATATCTGATAAAGGGTTAGTACTCAAAATATATAAGGATCTTATAAAAATCGAACATCCAAAAATAAACAACCCAATTAAAAATGGGCAACAGACATGAACAGACATTTCTCCATAGAAGAAGTACAGATGGCCAACAGACACATGAAAAGATGTTAATCATCACTAATTATCAGGGAAGTGCAAACCAAAATTACAATGAAATATCACCTCACACCTGTCAGAATGTCTAAAATCAACAACACAAGAACCAGTAGGCATTGGTGAAGATGTGAAGAAAAAAGAGCCCTCTTGCACTGTTGGTGGGAATGCAATCTGGTGCAGCCACTGTTGAAAATAGTATGTAGGTTCCTTACAAAGTTAAAAATAAAACTACTGTATGATCCAGCAACTGATCCCCTGGGTATTTACAAAGAATATTAAAATACTAATTAAAAGGGATACATGTACCTCTCTGTTTATAGCAGTATTATTTACAGTAGTCAAGATACAGAAGCAGCCCAAGTGTCCATTGATAGATAAATGGATAAAAGGGTGGTGTGTGTGTGTGTGTGTGTGTGTGTGTGTGTGTGTGCATGAATGTGGATACACACAATGGAATATTATTTAGCCATAAAAATGAATGAAATCTTGCCATTTGCAACAACATGGATGGAGCTAGAAAGTATGCTAAGTGAAATAAGTTGGGTTATGTTCGCAGGGTCCTGGGATTGAGCCCCAAATAGGGCTCCTGGCTTAGTGGGGAGCCTTTTTCTCCCTTGCCTGCTGCTCCCCTGCTTGTGCTCTGTCTCTCTCTACCTCTCTGTCAAATCAATAAATAAAAAGTCTTTAAAAAACAAAAAATGTGGGACGCCTGGGTGGCTCAGTTGGTTAAGCGTCTACCTTTGGCTCAGGTCGTGATTCCAGGGTCCTGAGATCGAGTCCCGCATCGGGCTTCTTGCTCAGAGGGTTGCCTGCTTCTCCCTGTGCCTGCCAGCTCCCCCTGCTTGTGTGTACTTGCTCCCTCTCTCTCTGACAAATAAATAAATAAAGTCTTAAAAAACAAAACGAAACAAAAAATGAGCATCAAACATTTATTCTCTTACAGTTTTTGTGTGTTAGGAATTTGAATGGGACCTAGTGGCTACCTCTGGCTCAGTTTCTCATCAGGCTGCAGTCAAGCTGGCAGCCTGGCATGCAGTCTCATCTGAAGGCTGAACTGGGGGAGAACCCCTTCTAATCTCAATAACATGGCTTTGACAGTATTCAGTTTCTTGTCATGGTTTGTCCACAGGGCACCTCAGAGCATTGGCGGTTACATAGGGCATTTCTTCTTCATAGGGCTGCTTACCACATTGCAACCAGAGCCAGTGGATGAGAGAGAGGGCCTAAGACAAAAGTCATGATCTTTTTGTAACCAAATCTTAGCCACAACGTACTATCACTTTTTCCATATTCTGTTTGTTAGCATAAAGTTATTGGATTTGGCTCATACCCAAAGCTGGGGGTAGAGAGCAATGGGAACTGAATCCATAAAAAGTGATACTTTTTATTCCATATCTTTTTAATTTCTCTGATCTTTCCTCATAACACTCTTGTCTTTTAGCTTCTTTCCTGCAGTAGTTTCCTGATTTTCCTTTTTACCCCTTTAAGTCTCCTTTCCTAGATCTTTCTTTTTGTCTAAGTTCTTGAAAGTTTTTATACTACAGAGGTTTGTTCTAGACCTTCCTCTAGTATCATTTTATATATTCTCCTTGGGTATTCTTATCTATTCCAGTGACTTTAAAACCCCATGTGTTAACGACTTTTTTTTTCATCCTGAATCTTAGTTCAAAGGCTGGTATACTCAACTACATATTGAACATCTTCACTGAAAAAATGCTGATGAATCAACATTAGGTAGAGACTAAATTGCTGTAAGAGACTCCAAAATATATTTGGGTAAATAAGGAATAAATTTGTCTCTGTTAAACAGTCTGACATCTACCCCTGTGGTAGATGTGTTCAGTGAGGTTATTCAGAGATCCAGACTCTTTACATTTTATTGTTCCAACATAGGGTATTTTGATTTTCTTTGTTGTAGAATGTGCTTCAAGCTGCAGGAAGGGGAAAGAAAGTATAGGGTAAACAATTTTCTTTTTTTAAGAAGTGAGGCAGAATTTGCATACTTCACTTCTGTTCTGTTAGGGAAAGCACAGTCAAATGATCTTACCTATTTGTAAAGAAGGTTAGAGAGTATCAACCCTTCCTTAGTGTCATAAACTCTGGAAAATGGGTCAGGGGGAGCAGATTTGTTTGGGGCCACTAAATAAGATTTGTTTTACCCCCTTTGGAAAGAGTATGTATCCCCCTGCTAGTGAATTCAGACATGGCCATGTGACTTGTTTTTAGTCAGTGAAATGCAAGGAAAAGTGATAATGTTATACTTTTGAGCAAAAGCTTCCTCCTCCCAACCCCCCAGCAGAAGCTTCAAGAGCAGTGGATATTCTCCATGTTCTCTCTTCCCTTTGCTATGATGACTTGTATGCAGAATTTTTTTTAAGTCATTGCTGCCCATTTTGGGGTGAAAATGATAGGTTACAAAGCCACTGCTAACCTGTCATCAACGTATAGTATAGGCCAGAAATAAACTTTTGTTGCCATAACTGAGGGATCAGCACACTATTTCTTAAAGGGTCAAGTACTAGATATTTTAGACTTTTGTTCTTTGTAGTCTCCATGACAGCTACAGACATTTCCTAAATAAATGGATATGGCTGTGTTGTAATAAAACTTCATTTACAAAAACAAGCATTCAGTCTGTGGGCCATAGTTTGCCAACCACTGTTGTGAATGGTTGAGATTTAGGGTTCTTCTTAAGTGCAGGATAACCTAGAATACCCTGACTGATACCTTTGGTTAAATAACACTAGCACCCCCACCTGCTTACCCAAACCAGAAATCTAAGTATCATTCTTTTTTTTTTTTTTTAAAGCAGCGCTACTCAATTATTTATTTATTTATTTATTTTTAAAAAGATTTTATTTATTTATTTGACAGAGATAGAGAAAGCCAGCGAGAGAGGGAACACAAGCAGGGGGAGTGGGAGAGGAAGAAGCAGGCTCATAGCAGAGGAGCCTGATGTGGGGCTCTATCCCAGAACGCCAGGATCACGCCCTGAGCCGAAGGCAGACGCTTAACGACTGCACCACCCAGGCGCCCCCTAAGTATCATTCTTGACTCCTCATTTCCCAAACTAAATCCTGACTTCTTACTCTCAGGACTCTTGATTTAACAGAGGAAGATATATTTTTTTCAAGGTTTAAATAGACTTTATTGTTACAAGGGGGGCCCTACCGAGCAGGGCCTTAGAAAACAATATATTTGGTCCCAGGATGTCACTGAGGAGAAATCGAGAGGTCATGAGGGCAGAAGAGGTCACTGTAGTTGAAGGACATGATCCAGGGAAGTCTGGGCCAGGAATGTAGCAGACATGATCAGGACAGGCCAGGGATGGTCAGATCACAGCAGCCCCCTTCACTCCTGCTTCTTGTAGGTCTCCAGATGTGGCAGGACCCAGTCTGATGACAAGAAGAAACACAGGAAGGAGGAGGTGAGCCCAGTGGTGACATCCATGGTCCCAAGCTGCTCCCATGGCAGTTTGGAATCTATCTGGGCACACAGCAGCAGGAGCTGTCGGGTTAGGCCTGTCAGGCCCCTCAGCAGCAGTGGTGTCAGCACAGACATGACTGCAGACAGTGGCCAGCAGTAGCCCAAGTTCAGAAAGTCAGAATGGCAACAGATGAAGATATTAAGACCCAGAGAGGAATACTTATTCTTAGCAATGTATTCAAGTTAGTAATAGAGAACCAGAACTTGAGTAGATTTGGTCTTAAATTTGTAGTATAGTTGACCCTTGAAAAATACGGGTTTGTACACCTGTCCATTTACATGCAGAATTTTTAAAATAAATACAATATAGTACTGTAAGTGTATCTTTACTTCCTTATGATTTTTATAACATTTTCTTTTCTCTATTTAAGAATATAGTATATAATACATGTAATATAAATGTATTACATTAATCGACTTTTCATGTTATATGTAAAGCTTCTGGTCAGTAGTAGGCTGTTAGTATTTAAGATTTAGGGGAGTCAAAAGTTACATGCAGATTTTTAACTGCGTATGGGATTGGCATGTCTGATGCCTGCATTGTTCAGGGGTCAACTGTAGTTTTTTGTAACCTAGGGTTTTATTGTTCCTTGGCTTGGTAAATGGTACCATTGTCTTTTCGGTCATTTAAACAAACCTGATGGTCATTTTGGTTTTTTGTGGGGTTTTTTTGTTTTTTTGTTTTATCCTTCACATTTAGTGTATTATATTACCACATCTTGATTGATTTAGCCTTTAAAAAATTTTTTTTCATTTTAATTCAATTAATTAACACAATGTTTTATTTGTTTCAGGGGTACAGGGCTGTGATTCATCAGTCTTATGTAATACCCAGTGCTCATTACAACACACATCCTCCCTAATATCCGTCACCCAGTCACCCCATCCTGATTTAGCCTTCTTAATCTCTTTCAGTTCAGTCTGTGCAACCCTTGCTGTCTCTGCCCTAGTTGCTGCCCTTCTCTCTTACTCGGATTATTACAGGAAACTCCAGGTTGGTTTCCCTGTGTCTAATCCACTTACCACAATTACAGTGATAAAGTGAAAATCAGAGTGATCTTTTTCCTTTGCTTTAAGTCTGTTGTGTAGGAGTCCTTGTTGTCTTCTGAATAGAAAATATGTTTCTTAACATGGCAACATAGTTGTTGATGTGATGGCTCCCGCTTTCTCCTCTGGGTTCTTTCCTTGCGGTTCTCTTTCTTGATGTCATCAGTAGGTACTATATTCTGCCTTACAGAACTATTTTTGGTTTCCAGAATGGCATGCTGTTTCTGGCTCTTTGGTCCTTTGAATGACTATTTAAAGTAGGCCTTGCCCTTGAGTCTTCTACCACTCTCTTGATATATCACCATGCTTTATTTCCTTCCTGGCAGTTATCACTCTCTAAAATCATCAGTTTTACTTTTTAAGTCTGTCTCCAGTAGAATTAAAGCTCTGTGAGGGCAAGAATTTTTTATCATTTCCTATTACATTTTTTATATCTAAACCAGTGCGTCGCACTTAGCTGTTGCTCAGTATTTGTTAAGTCAGTAAATGAATGAATGAGTGAACATTTACCTTGCAGAAAGTCCTGTGTATGTATGTGTCTTACTCAGTGTTTCCTTAGTATTTTGTAGTTATCCTCCATAAGTCATTTCTTTGTGGGCCATATAGTACCTGGCTAGAGTATGTGAACTAGTATACACTGTTTGTTTTATAATTGTCCATTTATCTTCCTGCATGTACCCCCCTTGTTTCCATTCCATTCACCCCCACACTAAGACGCAAGTTCTGTGAGGTTCAAAAGGTATGCATGTTTTTCTAATATTAATGGTAGGTGCTCAAACATGTTCAAAAATGCAGTTTTATCAGATACCAGTTTTCAGTGCCTATTATTTTAGATTCTTCTAAGAGTAATTTCATAGATATTTTAAGTTTTCTTTGATGCCAGCAGAATTTTAAAATACTTATTCTGAAGAGTCCCATTGGTGCTAATTTAGGTGTCCTGAAGGTCTAGGTTAGAAAGGCTAAGGCTGACTGGTACTACACCGCCTAAAATTATGTTTCACATGCCTCCTTGGACTGGGTTATAGTTACCTGAGAAACAGACATAGCTCTGGGATTTCCTCAGTTTGGAGGACCTTGTGTTTCTAAGGAAATGAGGTTGGGAGAAATGTTTCCCACAACCTCTTTTTATTTTTAATATTAAAAAAAATGTAAAGCGCATAGCTTAAAACCAGGAGTATTATAATGTCCATATTCCTACCACTCAGAATTAATGCGTTTGTGGTTCATTAGTTCCTTTCATGTATTTGCTAACTTCATTTGGGTAGAACTTTTCCTGAAATTTAAAATCTGTCCCCATTTTATCATTATAACAGTGAACATATATATAGTCTCTTAATTTGTAAAGCACTTCTGTACATGTTGCCTAAAACTAAAAGCCAATTAGTTTTATTTCACAACCTAAGCGATTAGCTTTTAGAGACCGTATGAGGAGCATCAGTGTCTTACTGATCATCAGTTACACCAATCTGTTTTAACCATTGATTTGTTGACTTGGATTTTTATCATAGTTGCTATGATTTGACATATAAAGATTTTATTTATTCCAGAGAGAGAGAGAGAGAGCACGCACACGTGCACGAGCTGGGGGAAGGAGCAGGGCGGAGGGAGAGGAAGAGGGAGAGAATCTTTAGCAGACCCTGCAAGGAGCCCGATGATCCCATGACCCCAAGGTCGTGACCTGAGCCAAATCCAAGAGTTGGCTGCTAAACTGACTGAGCCACCTAAGCACCCCATGATTTGACATTTAAAATTTAGTTTCAATGTATAAATAAGTCCTGCTTTGTGATTATGGAACAAGTACACAGACGCTTTTAATCTTAGTTTGCTTTGAGAATTATGTGTTAAATGCACATAAAACATTAATTAGATTATGGTTATTTGCAGTATAAGAAATTTCTTTAGCTCAACAGTTTTCAAGTTGTTTTTCGTGAAGCCCTAAGGTTTCCCCAGAAATGCTTCTGAACCCACGTATTATTAGTCTGCTGGGACTACCATAACAAAATACCACAGCCTATGTGGCTTAAACAACAGAAATCTATTTTCTCACATTTCTTTGGGCTGGAATTCCAAGATCAAGGTGTTGGCAAATTTGGTAAGTGCTCGCTTTCTACTTTATGCTAGTCCTTGTAATCACTGTGCCCTCACCTGGCCTTTTCTCCTGTGTGTTCGCTGCAGGGAGAGGACTTGGGGTCTCTGGTCTCAAAGACACCAGTCTTACAGAGCCCCACTCTTATAACCTTATTTAAACTTAATTGTCTCCCTAAAGGCCTTATCTCCAAATACAGACACATTGGGGGTTGGGGCTTCAAGATATGAATTTTGAAGGGACACAGTTCATTTTATAACATCCTATGAAATATCTTCTGGAAGTGGTTGTGCTGATCAATAAAAATGGAAGGGGAGTTGAAAACAACTGCTCTCATTAATTACAGAGTTCCTTCAACATAAGAATTTATTAAAATTGCGTTCAAATGTAACTTTCCAGGAGCACATTTGTTTTGTGAGATGAGAATCATCCTTATAATCTATCTTTCCTGGGGTCCCAGATCTTTCTTAATTTGTTAGTAATACTGTTGTAGAACCTTAAGTGATGCAAGCATGTTAGCTATTACCATTTGCATAAGGATTTGCTGGGGTCATTAAAGCTTTGATTATATTATCGTATGTTTTTGTAAAATATTGTGGATTCTAATTGTAGTAACTTCTTGATTGAGGCTCGAAAGTGTTGGATTAAGAATCAAGGGTTCTAGGGGAATCTAGGTGGCGCTGTTGTTTGGGCTCTTGGTTTCAGCTCAGGTTGTGATCTCGGAGTCCTGGGGTCAAGCCTGGCATCGGGCAAGTGCTCAGTGTGGAGTCTGCTTGGGCTTCTCTTCTCCTTCTGCCCTCCCCCCCATGCACACACACAGTCTCTTTCTCCTTCTCTCTTTGAAATAAATAAATAAAATCTTAAAGAAAAAGAATCAGGAGTTCTAGCTTTGCTGTTAATTAAATTTTTGATCCTGGATAAATTAATTTAGTATTTCTGTGATTAATTTCTAATTAGAACTTAAAATAATATTGGGGTCATGAGTTTGAGTACCACGTGGGGTGTAGAGATTACTTAAATTAAAAACAAACAAACAAACATGAAAGAATATTGAGAAAGAAGAAAGCCCCAAATCTGAATTTTGGAGATTCTCAGGTGGTAATGATAGTTGTGAAAGCACTTTGAAAAGCAAAATTTATGGAAATGCACATTGTCAGTTTCACCAGTAATTTGCTTACATTTCTCAAGTAAATAAACGATTTATTTTATTTTGAATGTATGTTTAAACTCCCTTAGCAGGAAAAACAACCCTATTTACTCATCTTACTGCCTAGGTTTTGGTATTTGGGTAGTTCCAAAATAAAAACGTTAGAAGGAAAAACTGCTGTAATTTTCCCCTTACTATTCCAGTTCAGGGGATAACTTAGATTTTAATGTAATGTGAAATTCCACACCATCATGGTTGTTGTCATGATAACAACGTCTACTTCCATACTGTTCTTTGAAATCCATTGAAACTTAATGTCCATTTGAAAACTTTTGACTCACATTTTGTTTGAAAATAGTAACACTGAACCAAAACTATAAGTTCATTTTATTATAATCAAGCTTCTCCAGAATTGCCCACATATGCTGTATTCACTTTTTTACTTCCCACTGAATCCTCCCCGGTGGGTCTCTGCCTCCACTGTGCCACCAAGAACACCTTGTCAAAAGAAGCCTTGCCATGTTATAAAATCCAGTGGATATTCTTCGGTTCTTTTTTACCAAACCTATTTTTTATCATTCTTTCACAGAGTTGAATTTTTTTAAATCTCTCTCAGCTTTGCTTGGTTTCTTTTGCTGGCTTTTTTCTCTGACCCCTGAAACACTGCATGAGTAGCAGATGGAGCAGAGTAATCTAATAGAAAAGCTGAAAGATGCCTTAAAATAATTCATTTAAACACAGAATATAGTCATAAATGTAGTTAGCTAAGAACCCACAGCTGCTAATGGTAGCCCATTTTCATCTGGCTGTTCAGTAAAGATTTTTCGATGGCCTACTCTGTAAGGGACTCAGTAGGGCACAAGGGGATGTATAAGATACGATGTTCTTGAGTCTGGAGTTCAGTAAAGGCAGCAAAGCAAAGTAGGTCAAATATAATGCAGGCAGAATGTAAATGCGTTAAGTGCAGCGTGGTATCTAGAATAAAGTAGTTTTGGGGTATGCAAATATATTTAAAATTTTCTCATCTTTTCAGTGTTTGTGGTAAAGAGTATGACCGATAAAAAATAGAAAAGCACTGATCTCTTTCCTTCCTTCTAACCAGTAATGCTTAGGAAAATAATGTGAAAGATTGTAAGTTATGAGGTAGGAAACGTTCGGCATGAAAGCATACTTAGAGAAATAGTCCACTCAGTAATTTTGATGGAAGGCATTTGGAACAGCGGATATGGGTTGTATAGTAGGCAAAAGTTTGACCCTTGTGCCTTCACTCCTTGGTGTTATATTCATGAATATGTTACACGGCAAAAGGGGCTTTACGGATGTAATTAAATTTATTAATCAGTTGACCTTAAATTAGCGTAATTATCCTGGATTATCCACATGGGCCCGTGTAAATCCCATGAGCCTGTAAGAGGAGAAGAGGCAGGCAGAAGGCAGGAATACTCAAAGCATGAGAAGGACTCAGCACGTTTACCCTTCTTGAGGAGGGTAGAGGGCTACATGGAAAGCATGAGAAGGAAATGAAATCTGCCAGTAATCCGAATGAGTTTGGAAATAGGTTTTTGCTCAGAGCTACCAAAAAGGAGCTTGATATCAGCTTTATGAGACCATAAACAGAGGACCCAGTCAAGCCAGGCTGTATAGGACTTCAGACCCACAGACCCTGGGAGATAATAAGTGGGTTTTTTTCTAAGATGCTAAATTTGTGGTGTTCTATTATGCAGCAGTAGAAAACCAATAAAGACTGATTATATTAATGAGGGTTTTATAATCTAATGAGAAAACTCAACAAGGATTAGAAGTTTCCAAAAATTGCTTGCAGAAGTATTTTGCCTCTTTCATTTTTATAAAAAATGTGCTCTTTTCTGTAAAACCCATAAATACAATCATGAAATTCTTATATCAGTACACTTAATTATTTACCTTAAACCTAACTTGATGCTAAACATTAAACAAATTTATTGAAGTTGATACTAAATCAGAAAGGTTAGCTGGAAAGAGAGTTTTGGTGTTAGAAAATCTGGGCTCCTATTCTTTGTTAGTATTGTTGATCTCAGGAAACATTCTCACTTGTCTGAACCAAGGTTGATTAATCTGTAACACTGAGAAAATACGATCTTCTAGAACTGAGAAACTACCATTTATCTTGCAGAACTGTGAGAATTTAACGCAATTATGTATGAAACGCACTCCTCATAATGTCTGACATATTGGCTTCAAGAGTAAAAGTATTGCAGATAATAAAATACCTAACTAAGATACTGTTGAAGCTTACATTTGCCACCTAATTTTTAAGGTCTATAAAAGATAACTATTATGGTAACTTAGTTAATTGAAGCTACCATACCACAAAAACTGTAAAAGTATTTCCTGGGTTGGTAGGTTATTAATTAAATTCTGAAGGTAAAAATAGGGGACTTTATGTGAAACAGGAAGACAAATCAAGATGTGCTCAACATGGAGGCATCTTTTCCCTAATGATGTAGGGAATCAAAGCTGTATTGTCTTGGTTGGCTACTTTACGTTGTTATTCTTCTAATTACTGTCCTTTATAAATAAGGAGAGGAGGAAGCACCTTTGTGCGTATGTGAATTCTCACCCAGCCCTTGCAGGGTAGATCCATATATTGATACCCCCGTTTGCAGATGAGAAAATTGTATTTGCTTCTATAAAAATCTCTTTCCCTTACCAGAATTCATGAGAACTAGACCAACCCTACATGCCTTATACACTGTTATGCACATCAGAAGTCCTCAAATTATGTCCTGCTACCTATTTTTGCAATATCTATCTATCTATTTATCTGAGAGAGAGAGTGAGCAGGGAGAGGGACAGAGAGAGGGAGAGGATCTCAAGCAGACTCCATGGTGAACATGGAACCCAACACAGGGCTCGAGACCATGACCCCAAGACCATGACTTGAGCTGAAACCAAGATTTGGATGCTCAACCAACTGAGCCACCTAGGCACCCCTGCCTGTTTGTGTAAGGCTCGTGAGCCAATAATGCCTTTTCACGAAGAACATTTATAATCAGTTTATTGAAAGTACTTTGTTATTTTTTGTTGTTGTTTGTTGTTTGTTTTTAATAATGATATATTTTTATTATATTATGTTAGTCACCATGTAGTACATCCCTGGTTTTTGATGTAAAGTTCCATGATTCACTAGTTGCATATAACACGCAGTGCACCATGCAATACGAGCTCCAGTTTTCGGTTTTCAGACTGGTCGCGCGCGATCCTAGGCTCACGGTCTCAGTCTGCTCTCTCACGGGGGCTGGTCCACGAGTCCGCCCGCTCCCCAGTGCAGATGACTACCGCTCCCGGCGCCCGAACACGGAGGCTCCCTCCCCCTTCCGTTTATCTTCAGATATCTGTGCGCAGATTCACGGCTCCCTGCTTCGTACCTCAATACTCAGCGCTGGAGATGTTCATTTGTAGAGATCCAGATGTATCTTCCTGCATCTCAGGCTGATTCCGTGGGTGTTCAGAATGGTCTGGTACCTATCCAGCTCGACTCAGGGGACCAGCTGAAAAAGGGGACCCCTACTCCTCCGCCATCTTAACTCCTCCCCTCGAAAGAGAGTACTTTAGATTCCAGTTAAACACACTGTTCTCCACCTCCCCCAAAATAATTCCATTCTTCTTACTAATATGCCTGTATTATAAAACAGTTGAACTCAATTATTATATATTACACATAGTATATAACATGAGATATGACATAATATGCCATATTTAATATAATGGATTGCTATTATATTTAAAACTTTATCAGTAAAAATTGCCGAAGTGTTTTCTCTATTAATACATAAGTACCTTTGTAAATGTACTTGATTTAGGCTCTTGGCCCACAAAGCCTAACTATTTTATCTGGCTGTTTTCAGAAAAAGTTTGCTGACCCTTGATATACATCATGCCTATCACAGTGCTTGGCACATAGGGTTTAATAATTATTTGTTGAATTAATTAATGAATTGAGGTTAAGTAACTTTACAAAGGACACAAAGCCAAGTTACCCAGCCTGGTCTTTCTGATTTTATATCCTGAAAAACAATGAAGTTCTGTTTTTGGCAATGAGAAAGAAGTCCTTAAATTATTTTAAAAAGGAACATTGTAATTATTTTCTTATCTGAATCACCAGGAGTGGACATTTTATATGATACCAGATATAGTATGGACGTTGGGTAATAATTGGTAAATATTTGATAATAGCTTTATTTATATTTATTTATATAAAGTTATTAGTTATAGTATAGCTTTTCTTTCTTAAAGATTTTATTTATTTGAGAGAGAGCACATGCACAAGATAGAGAGAAAGAGCTTGAGCACAGAGGGAGAGGGAGCAGACTCCCCGCTGAGCAGAGAGCCTGTTGTGGGCTGGATCCCAGGACCTTGAGATCGTGACCTGAGCCAGACAAGACGCCCAGGCACCCCTAGTATAGCTTTTCTAACAATACAATTTGAAGATCTAAGTACAGGTTTTACCGTGGCCAAAAGCTGGATTAGGGGTTTTTTTCTTAGGCATTCTTCTGTCTGCATTGTTAAGAGTACTGATCCGAGGAGGAGTTGGCAAACTACAGCTTACTGCCTGTTTTTGTAAATAAAGTTGTATTGGAACACAGCCACATCTGTTTGTTTACATCTGATCTATGACTGCTGTCATGCTACAGTGCCAAATTGAGTAGATTGTTTCACAGAGACTGTATGGTCTGCGAAGCCTAAAATATTTACCATCGGCCCTCTGCAGAAAAAGTTTCATATCTAACCTGGAAGGCACATCAACCATCTATTTCTCTATTTCTCTTAGGTCTGTCCTTATGAAATTAAAATACCAGAAAGTCACGTGGTGGTTAGCAGCTGGGTAGATAAAAATGACATGAATGAGCAAGAAACACATCTGTACCTACTGCAGAACTACTTTGTCTGTTTTTTTATGATCTCTTACATTGTTGGCTGGTTCAGAAGCAGATAAGAACTCTGTCCACCTTTTTGACTACCATTTACCTAGCTCCAAGCACTCTGAGTGACTGAACAAATATATTTGTGTGAAGTCTCTTCAGTAAGTTGCCTTGTCAGTTTATTACTAGAAAAAGTTTTATAAACTGACTCCCCATAGCTCTAGCTCTAGCTTAGACTTTATACCAAATTATAAACATCTCCATTTATATCCAACTGACTGCTTATTGAACCGGTGTCACATAAATAAAACTCAACATATCAAAAGTCAGATTCATTCTCTTCCCTCCTCACACCTCTTATACATACTGAATGCATGATGTGGTCATGTTACCACCAACATGCTGAATCCAAACCATGATTTGAGCATCATCCCAAAGCCCTCCTGTGCACACCCAAACAATAGCCAGGTTCTGTTGGTTTTTCTTCCTGTTTATTTCTCAGATTTGTCTCCTGTTCATCCTTACTGCCGTGGCCTAATTCAGGCCTTTATCATTTCTTGCCTGAAACTTCACCTTCTAATTAGTGTCCTGGCTTTTAGTCTTTTACCTTTCCACTGCCTTCTCCTCACTACTACAAGAATGACCTTTTAAACACAGAGATTTAAAAGTGACTGTTACATCACTTTCAGAATTATTTAGTGGTTCCTATTCACTCAGAAATCCGAACTCTGTCATAATATTCAGCACTCTTAATGGTTTAGCCACTTCTCTTCGGCCATATCTAATGACATTCTCTCCTGTGCACCCTACTATTTGGCTTATATTTTACACTATTCACAGAACCTTCTGTCTTTTTCATTCCTCAGATTTTTGCATATATTATATCTTCTGCCTGGAATGCCTTCCTACTAACTTGTTTTCCAGGCAAACTTAATTTATCCTTTTGACCTCAGCTCAAGTACTACTTTCTCCTTAAGATCTTCTCCCAGGAGGATGTTCTTTCATAGATTTATATATAATTCCATTATAGAAACTATGGGTTTGTTTGTTTTTTAAGATTTTATGTATTTATTTTAGAGAGCGGGAGAGGGACAAGCAGACTCCATGCTGAGTGCAGAGCCCAACGTGGGACTTGATCTCACTACCCCAAGATCATGACCTGAGCCAAAATCAAGAGTTGGACATTAACCGACTGAGCCACCCAGATGCCCCTATCATATGGTTTTTATAATGAATGTTCACTATGTACCAGGCACTGTGTTTAATACTTACCTTACACAGCTCACCTTTGAAATAGGTATTTTCTTTTACACACAAGGAAATTGATTTTAAGACATGAAGTAACATGTTTGGTCTCACATTGCCAGAAATGGCAGAACCAGCATCTTGTGAATCTAGTGCTTCAAAACGCTACAAATATTGTCCCTCCTATTTGTCTTTTTTTGTAGGTTGTAAGCATCTTGAGTGCTTTTTCATCTTTTATAAATCAATTTTAGAGGACTTAAATAATCGCTTAGACAATATCGGTTTTCTTTCAGTCATCTGCTGATAAGCTTAACTCCATATTTGCTTCTTTATTGTACTCTTTAGCTGTATTAGGTAGTTTTCTGGTGGAATTTTTACCTTCCCTGTTATGAGACTCTTGCTCTTTTATCTTTCTCTTAGTGGCATCATTGTGCATAATCTCTAATGGAGATCTGTTTCTTTTCCTTTTGAAGTCAATAGAATATGATTAATGTAAAATTCTGTTTAAGTCCAGAGCAGGTATCTGGCATCTGCTAGGCCCTGTTCCTTGGCTCATAGCTGATGTACCAGTCTAAGCTTTTTTTGCTAAGCCTCTCTTAGCAGACTGACTGCTACTACAAATCACTCAGCTTTGGCATCTGTTTGTCATTTTTTGTTAGTGTTTCCCTAAAGCAGTTGGACTAAGACCTGTAGAATGAGCAGAAATTTGTTAGGAAATATAGCTTAGCTCACTGTATTATAAAGTACCTAGAGAGAATGGTGATGAGGGGACGCCCAGGAAGCGTGTGAAAGGAAGCTATTGTGATAATCCAGCTGAGCAATGAAGAGACCTGAGGTAGGGTTTTGGCACTAAGGATGGAAAGAAGAGGGTGGATATGAGAGCTATTTGGAAGGCAAAATCAGTAAGTCTTGCTAACTTACAGGGAAAGAGAGAGGTATCTAGCAACACAGTGCAACCAAGAGCATCCATCGTGTTGCCATATCCTGTGCTTGCTGGCATGTGTTTTCCAGTATCATCTAGAGTGTAAAGGAACGCAAAAATCTAGCTGGCGCCTTTTAACTTTTAAGTTGGAATCGCCTTCCTAAAAATAAAGAAACCCAGTGAGTGGAAATTGAAACTAGCAGTGTCGCTAGGATCTTTTAACTCCTTGCTTACTAGTTGGATAGGCCTTGGCCTTATTGAGCTTCACATTCCTTTTTACTTGGTGAGTCACAAAGAAATTTCTCTGCAAGTGAACTCTGATGCTTCCATGAAACTCCTCTATTTCCTGTGGTTGTTAATGACTTCAGATACCACACGAGTAATTTTATACACCTTAGCCAGGGATAATGAATATCTACATGTTAATAAACAGATGTCTTCCTTCAACATACTCAGTACCTGTGCTTTGGCTTTCCTGCTGCTCTGCCACTTGCCCAAAGACAGCCAAATAATGGCCTTGAAAATAATGGGAAAGCCAAGTTTTAATAAATTACCCTTTAAATGAAATCACAGTTGATTTCCTTTAGCCTCAGAATAATTTCTAAGAGACAATGGCAATTTATTATTGCTTTTTCTTTGATTTCTGTGATTTTCTTAGTGCATGCCACACTAATGATTTAGAGATGGTTTTTCAAAGAAAAAAGAAAATGCTATTATGTTGTATGTAATCATTGATCTTAAAAGGCTCTTGATTTTATGAAATGTTAAATATAAAAATAAATATGTTTCTTAGAATAAGAGTCTTTTTCTGGGGCTGAATACTTGAGAGATAATGACATTGAGTAGAAAAGAACCTAATATGTCTTGTTTGGGGTGTTTTCGCCCTCATCGGAATGATACCACATTCATTTATCCCTCAGAAGTAAAGGGAAGACAAAGGCTATCTCTGTCCCTTGGTCCCTAGTAACAGGTTTAGAAATCTTTTGAAAGTGAATAAACTTGGCAGTAGATGGCCTTAATCTAAATGGCAATTTCAAAAAGACCCATTATTTTTACTCCTTAGGGATGATTGTTGGCTGTTGTTAGCAAGTCATTTATCATTTGTTAGTTCGGTCATATTTTCATAAGCATTAGATATTTCTCTACTGTTACATTTATTTTTCAAACCTAAACTAAGGCTATTATCTTTAATTTTTATTTGCCTTGTTAATATGTTAATTGGTGTTTTCTTTTTTATGAGGTTCAATTCTTAGAACATAAAATTTGCAGCATTAAAGTATATTCATTGGTTTTAGTATATTCACTATGTAGTGCACCTACAACAACTATCTAGTTCCAGAACATTTCCATTACCCCCAAAATAACCTCCATACCCATTAACAACAGTCCCAGTCACAAACCCCTCTCCCAGTCCTCTGGCAACCAACTAGAAAAGCAACAGTGATTTTAGGGAACTTTTTACTTTGCTGTGGCTAGTGTTCCTCTGGAAACTAACAAGCAACTTGGGCTAAATTATCTATACTTGTGGGTATAGAAGTACTGGGTTTTATTTTCTTTGGTTTTCTACTGAACTCCTGTGTGACTTCGGGTGGTCCAATGAATGTTTTGTGGTAATAATATACCTGAAGGCCTTCCCATAGAGCAACAAGCTGAATTACCTTAATTATGGCTGGGAAACCTCTTGTGACAAGTGTGCCCTTGAGTAGACTTCAGAAACCCGTTTCCCTTCTCAGATGTTTTTGTTTTTAAGGGTGCACACCTGTCAGTTATATACTTAGAAGTACTGCTCCTTCATAGCACAGTAATTTACTTAATAAACATTCCTGTAACTCAAATATTAATGTGTTTTCAAAGAAGTTATGTAAAAATTATAGTTATTTCTCATTGCTTTAGCTCAGCAGATAAACCTAGGAATAGTAAAAATAAAATCTTATAAAGTTTCCTAAGTATAAAATGTTCCTACCATTGAAAATTGTTGTGTTACTGTTATATAGTTGTCTCTGTTCTTGTTTGAGCTAAAAATGAGAAGATGCACATAAGATTTATGTCCTATTTTAAAAACTTCTTCTGGGGCGCCTGGGTGGTACAGTCGGTTGAGCATCAGACTCTTGGTTTTGGCTCAGGTCGTGGTCTCAGGGTCGTGAGATCCAGTCCCTCATCGGCCTCCTGCTCAGCATGGAGTCTGCTTGGGTTCTCTCTCTTCTCTAAAATAAATTATAAATCTTTTTTAAAAAACCTTTTTTTGACTGTTGCCTATGGTATGAAATATATATGTATATATATATGTATATATATATTTGAAGTTTAACGACTTGCAAAATTCAAGATACCCTGCCTCATACCATACACAAAAATTTCAACAATCTGAGTGATGGAGGTGAAACAGACCTCTTGGAATAAAACACAGGGATAAATCTTCATAACCTTAGATTTGGCATAGATTCTTAGATACGACCTCAAAATCATGTGAACAAGAGAAAGAGGAATTGGACTTGATCAAAATTAAAAACTTGTGCCTTGAAGGACATAAAGTGCAAAGACAACCTACAGAGTGGGAGAAAATATTTGCAAATTATATAAGTGATTAGAATTTAATATCCAGACTATATAAGAAACTCCTAAAACTCAACAAAACGATAACCCAGTTTAAAAATGAGCAAAATATTTGAATAGACATTTGTCCAAAGATATAGAAGATTAATAAATTAGCACATGAAAAAGTACTCAGTGTCTTTAGTCGTTGGGGAAATGCAAATCAAAACCACAATGAGATATCACTTTACACCTAATAGGATGGCTATTTAAAAAACGAAAGAAAGAAGATAAGTATTGGTGAGGTTGTGAAGATATTGAAACCCTCATATGCTCCATGCTCCTGGTGGGAATGCAAAATGGTGCAGCTGCTGTGGAAAACAGTTTGGCAGTTCCTCAAAAACCTAAACATAGAATTGCCATAAGACCCAGCAATTCCACTCCTAGCTGTATCCTTAAAAGAAATGAAAACAGAGACTCAGGTACTTGTATGCCAGTGTTTATTGCAGAATAACTCATAATAGCCGAAGGGTTGAAACTACCCAATTGCCAGTCAACAGATGAATAGATAAACAAAATGTGGTATATTTATACAATGGAATATCTTTCGTTCCTAAAAAGGAATGGAGGTCTTATACTTGTTACAACATGGATAAACGTTGAAAATACATTAATGTGAAAGGAGCCAGGCACAAAAGCACAAATATTGGATGGTTCCACTTATATGAACTATCTAGAACAGGCAGATTCATAGAGACAGAAGGTATGTAGGTTACCAGGTGCTACAGAGTGAGGGGAGAGTGGGGTGTTCATTGCTTTGGGTTAAAGAGTTTCTGTTTGGGTGATAAAATTTTGGAACTAAAGCATGGTGATGGTTATACAACATTGTGAATGTAATTAATGCCACTGAATTGTACACTTAATGGTTAAAATGGCAAATTTTATTTTTAAATTATATTTATGTATGATCTCCCCACAATAGAACTATGAAGAGTACAGTCGTCAGGGAATTTTCTGTAGATCTAGCGGTAATCTTAGCTTCAGCATATTCACTGTCATGTTGGGTACAGAGCCTACATAAAAAGGCAAGCCATTCAGTCTAATACAGGGTTTATTAACCTTTAAAACTGTGAGTTATTTTACCAGCAAAAATGGGTTTATTAGGGAATAGCAGAGAATTGCAATTAAGGACAAGCAAGCTGGGCAGTCCAGAGAACAAAGGAGAAGACCTCTCTTTTATAGAGGAAAGGAGGCATTGGGAGGGACTATAAACTAAGAGTCCTAAACTGAGAGTTTGTGGTCTATGTAGTGGCTTTTTATTGGCTGAGTTGTGACTGTCTCTCATTGGCTGGACTGTTTACTGGCAAGAAGAAAACCTTTCTTCTTCTGGCTGGGGTAGTCAAACAGTACTTGTTCAGTCTGCAATTGACTAGTGGTAGGGCTTGAGGGCTCCCCCTTCTGGCCTCCTGACTGCATTTTAAATGAGGTTAATTACCCAGAAAATAAATGTAGGAAATTAAAACAAGTCAGTCACCAATAATTTTTTTTAATCTTAGGCATGTTTTATATATATGTGTGTGTGTGTGTGTGTGTGTGTATGTATGTATTTATATATATACATGTTTAATATACATATATAAACAATATATGTATATATATACATGTATATAAAACAACATATATATGAAACAAAAAATGTCATGAAACAGTGTTTATGTACAGTTTGAAGAACACTGATCTACTTCCTTACCAGCTCTTAATTCCTTCTGTTTCTACTTGTGTTCCAATTGGTTCTAGAACCATTTTTAAGTTTGCATTTACATAAGGAAGTTATAGCATGGTGAATATTTGATAGGCATCTTTCTTATCTCTTTTACTAGCAACAAAACCTCCACTCTACCGGTGAAGATCCTGAAATTGAAAGAGGTAATTGATTGAAACGAGATCACATTGCTGATTGGGAGAGCAAGAATTTGAATCTCAACCTGTATGACCCTAAAGCCTTACTTCCCTTTTTACCTAGATTACTGATATAAAGCAGATTTCTTGGAAAGAGGCACTAAACAATTGCACTCTTTTCATTTTAACTACATTTTAGATATATAGTTAATCTTACCTACGAATATAAAATAACTATGATAGAGATTTTCTTTTTCTTGCTAGACTTATTTCACATATTTTCAGTGTAGCTTTTCCTTGACCAAGACTTCACAATAGGCTACTTTGAGAGTAGCCTTTCAAATTTTTGCCATGTGTAAATGTGCCCAATTCATAAGTTAACAAATTTCAGCTGCCTGTCCCTCTAATCCTGAGCTCCTTTGGCAGGAGTTACAGTATCTTATTTATCCTGGTGTCAAGCACAGTGTCTGGGACATAGTACATTCCTGATTAAATGTGGAATGAGCTAATTAAGATATGCTTATACTCTGTTAGTTGAGGTTTTGGTATTCTTTTGATTTTTTAAAACCATGTTGCTTGAGAAATCTTGCCATTGAAATATTTCCTGTATATATGTTTTAAGAAATTAAATATCCATTCTATACAAGCTTGAATGCATTCTTACAGGCAATGTTCCCAGATATCCCGTAATAATAGTAAATTCTCTCAATAGTTAGAGCAGCAGGCAGTGTTCCCAAATATCCTATAATAATAGTAAATTCTGTCAATAATTAGAGAACACTGACACAGTAAATATGTATTGACTGTCCACTATCAGCAAGGTCCTGTACTTGGTAGATACTATAGAAAATACAAAGAAGAATCAGACTTTGTATTTGCTTTCAAAAATCTTGTAGTTTTACGGGGTGCCCACTTCAAATGAAATTATGCGAAAGTTATATTGTAAGTAGTAAAACCATATATTAAACATGGAACTTCCTGCTTTTGTAAGGTATGTGCGCCAGCAACCCGAATCTGTCTCTCTTAAGTAGCTTAGCTCAAGCTTCAACCCCTTTCCCTTGAATTGTTGGAAAACAGGCTTTGGTGGGTCTCCTAGACGTCAGACTCTATTATCCAGTCTGTCTTGCACAGTGCAACAGAACTGTTTTTTAATAGTGCTTCCAAATGCTTGTTGAGCCCCCATATATACGAGCCATGACCTACTTTCACAGCCTTGCACACTCCCTTCCCTCACAGCCTTGTCTGTGCCCACTCCCAAACCCAAGCACTTGTGGTCTAGGGCTCTAGGGCTCAGTGGAAAGAACTCCTTTCTCCACTTTCACATTGACAGGACATTACTAATATCACTCACAGAATATGGCTTTGCATATTCTGTTTTTTTCTTCCTGAAATTCTCTTCACCTCCTTGTCTTGTAAAACCTATTCATCCTTCAGGTCCTAGCATAAAAGTCACCACTTAAATAAAACCTTACTCTTGAGTTGTTGCAGTTGATCTCCTTTTATCCATTGGCTGAATTAGGGTTTGTCGCCTCTGTTTTTGTAGTAGTTGATAAATGTAATAGTTACTCAGTTTGTAGACAATTCAGTGACTCCTTTTCCCCCTGTAATTATATGTTTACATCTCTCTTTCTGAATTCTGCACTTCTTAAAGCAGAGACTGTTCATTCAGCTTTCTCTCCTCCCTATGTTTAGTATGTTCAGCTAATGTTTGGTTTAGCCTCCAAGAAGAATATTACATATAAAATGGTTGGACATATTTAAATATTAGGGAGACTTGGTGAGGTGTAATTTGAATATAAAGAATGGACCTAGATAGTTTATAATTCTCATTCTAGCCTTTGTTCACAGTTCTGTTGGTGACAGCTGACCTGATTAGTGTCCTAAATATATACTGATTTCACTGAAAATGACTATAGATATTAATTACTATTTCTCTCATTCCTTGGGTAAAGCACATAACTTCCTGAGGATAAGAGTACATACATCTAGGGGTGCCTGGGTGGCTCAGTTGTTAGGCGCCTGCCTTCGGCTCAGGGCGTGATCCCAGAGTCCTGGGATCAAGCCCCACATCAGGCTCCTCCTCTGGGAGCCTGCTTCTTCTTCTCCCACTCCCCCTGCTTGTATTCCCTCTCTCGCTGGCTGTCTCTCTCTCCATCAAGTAAATAAATAAAATATTAAAAAAAAAACAAAAACAGAGTACATACATCTAAAGCTTGTGAGAATTGACTGTTAATATTTTATTTATTTTTATTTTTTTAAAGATTTTATTTATTTGTCAGAGAAAGAGAGAGAGGACAAGCAGGGGCAGCAGCAGGCTGAGAGAGAAGCAGGCTCAGCCCTGAGCAAGGAGCCCAATGCAGGACTGGATCCCAGGACCCTGGGATGGACCTGAGCTGAAGGCAGCAGACACATAACCGACTGAGCCATGCAAGCACCCCAACTGCTTATGTTTTAAAGCAATAACAACAGTAGTTAGCACGTAGTAAACATGCAGTAAATGTTTGCTTTTATTCTAGTAAGAATTTTTAATGTTCTTAAAGATATGTTGTGTTGGGTGGTGGTTAACCTAAAATAATTTTTTTAAATTAAGGTAAAAGCATTATTTTTGTGTTTCTTTCATTTATTCACCAGATATTTGTTTTGTATCTGCTGTGTCTCATACTTTGTTATAAGCTAGGGATATGAAGATGAGTTGACTTCTCAGAGCTCAGCTGTAAAATTCTTCTTGACTCAGATTTGAAAAGGTTTGTATAAAGACTGTATGATCCAGTGGAAAGAACTCTGAACCAGGAGTCAAGGTTCAAGTCTCAGCTCAGTCACTAACTATGAGCGAGATACTTCTTAAGATGTCATATATATCACCTCAAACTTACTAAGTACAAAACAGATCTCTTGTTAACTCCCTTCTCTTAGGTACTGTCTTAATACCTTCATTAAAAGCACTTTCATCCTTCCATTTGTTCAAGCTAAGGAATGTAGCTGTCACCTTCGTTTTTCCTTTCCAGTCACTGTCCACATCTGTTCTATCAAAAGTCCTGATGATTCCCAAAATACAGCTACTTCTTTCTGTTCCCACTACTGCCGCTGTAGTCCATGGCGTCATTATCTCTTGCCTTAAAATTGGTTTCTTAGTTTCCATTTTTTCCCCTTTGTAGTCCATTTACTGCAGCTGTTTTTGAAACATGGATCAGATTTTGTTTTTCCTCCATTTAAAATCCTCCAGTGGCCTCCCATTATATTTGAAATAAAATTTTAATTCCTTACCCTGGCCTCCATAGTTTGCCCTTGGTTGCCTCTTTAATCTTATCTTCTGCCACTTTCCCCTTTATTCTATTTAATTTATACTGATCTTTTTTCTGTTTTTCTAATATGCCAGACTTGAAGGCCTTTGTGCTGGTTTGTTTCTTCTGCCTGGAGCATCCCTAGTTCAGCTCTTCTTGTGGCTGATTTCTGTGTCTCAACTTTTTATGTCAGATGTCAACTTTTTTAATGAGGCCTTCTCTGAGCACCCAGCCAGAGTAATACTCAGACTTTCTGTAGCACATTACTGTTTTATTTTCAACATAGCATTTGTCTCTACTTGACATTTTCTTATTTTTACCTGTTGTACTATCTTTTAGAATATAAGCTCCATGATAGCAGGTTGCCCGTCTTCTTCATCACGGTATCCCAGTTCCTTGACTAGTTTCGGCCATAGAGTAGGTGCTCCGTAAATATTGGTGGAGTCACCATATAAATTAATCTCTTTATAAATTCAACATGTTTCTCAGTTATAAAATAAAGATTTTCATCTGAATGGTATCCGAAGAACTCCCCCCCCCAAAGACAAATAAAGGCAGTGAAGACAGACTTTATTCACTAATTATTGTGGTAGGAGAAGGAGCTGAGCTCAATTCCAATTTGCCCAGAGGTGACTGGTATTTTAAAGGCAGAGTCAGGGTTTCAGGAGGTAGAGATGAGGGAGGAAAAGGGGGTTAGGAAAAGGAACAGTTAACAAAAAGTAAATGTGAGGGTTGATCTGAAAGTTGGTCAGTCAACTTGATTAGGCCTTCTGTGCCTGCTAACTTTGAAAGATAAACTTTCCGTCCTCCCACGAGTCTAGGAGGTCCTATCCTTCCTGATTACAAATCAAAGGAATGGCTTTCAAGTCCTTGAGAAAGACACTCTTATAGGAGATACATATACATCTCAAAGGGACAGAGAGAAAACTTACAATTGTAAGGTTTTGTTTGTATTATCTTTACAATAAGTGGAAAAAGGAATTCAGGGACTTAGATCAGGTGTTGGCTGGAACACATAGTAAATTCTTTTGGAAACCTTGAGTTTTCTAGACGGGAACTCAAGGGGAGCCGAGTGGTCCCAGGGACAAGTCCTGAGGCTGCGAGAAGCCATATTAGAGTTTGATTTAGTCTCTCTCTCTCCTTTTTTTTTTTTTTTTAAGATTTTATTTATTCATTTGAGAGAGAGAGAGAGAGAGCATGAGTGGGGAGGATTTAGTGTCTTAATTCAGGGGTTTGGATGTTCATGTGATGGCTTTTTGCAGTTCTCTGCTCTACCCTATCCCTCCCCTTTTTTTTGCCCCCCCCAATCCTGTCCCCTTTTAATGCTTTATGTTCTATGTAGTCAGAAAGAGAATTATTGGTACTTGATTGCATATATGCCTCCAAGATTAATGTGTTAATGATCTCACTGAGATAAATTCCATGTATTTGCTGTGTAGGCATATGAAACCACCTTTCCTATAAATATTGAGATGATGTGGACTTCTAAATCCCGTCCACCCCCCCAACCCCCCATTTTTCATCCTCATCCTTGTTTTTCTGTGTGTAAGTTAGGAGGAAAAGACAGTCCCAGGGTTTTTGGAATGGCAGCAGGCAGGTGGTCAAGAGGCCTGAATGGCATTCAGCCTTGCAGGCACAGAACTTTGATTTCATGTGTATATCAGAAAGGCTGTTCCTTAGGCACCATGCAGGGGGATACACTGGATATGACCTCTCATTAACCAGATTAGAGAGAATCAAACATAAAACCAGTATTACGGAATAATAACTTAGGGTGATAAATATGAACGTTATACAAAAATGTTCATGTTTTAGATACTGGAACATTCTCTAAAGAGAAACTGCATACAAAACCAAATTATATTTACAAGACTGTTTGATCAGAATCAAGTTCGAGCATGGGGAGTTAATATGAATTAGCAATCTAATAAGGATTGTCTTGCTTCAAGTGATGCAGGCTGCCTGGGTCCTCGGACCCAGAGGGGGGTCTCTCAGGACCAGCCAAGAGGGTCCTTGGCTTTTTTTCTTTCTTTCTTTTTTTTCACCATGTCACATGCCCTCCTTAATGCCCATCACCCAATTACCCCATCGCTCCACCCACCTCCCCTCCAGCGACTTGGCTTTGCACAGGATAGAAATCAAACATGAGCCAAAGGAAGTGAGAGCAGAGTTTATTAAAGATGTAGAGAGAGTGCAGATACAGACAGAGCGTCTGGGAGACTTAGAAATGAAAGGAGATTGAGTCTTGCTTGGGGTCTGGGTTTTTATTGAGGATTGTTGTCTGGTGCACGTGTCTTCTCAGGCATTTGGAAACAAAGATGAGTGTTTAGATAGATGTTCCTCATAAGTCACTTATGCACTAGTGCCAGCCAGGGGTCCTGATGAGGCAGTGGTCTTAGAAAGCGTTCGTATTAACCCTGCCTGATTTCTCCTTAGATGTTGTGTATTGTGCTGGAAGACTTCCAAAGAAGTCATTAACTCCTTGACCTTTATAAGGAGGACATTCATTATCTGTTCCGTAAGACATGTATAAGGTGGGGGTGAAAATCATAACAGGAATAGAAGCAGGAAAAAAAGCAATTTTTCAAGGGGTCCCTTTCGTTTCCTTGTCTCACAAGAATCCAAGAATAACTGTCATAGACAGTCTCATAGACACAGCTAGTTTCTGGCACTCCAGGCAAACATTGGCCCATGGGCCAAATCTGGCCTGCTGTCTACTTACGTATGGCTTGAAAACTAAGAGTGGTTTTTTACATATTTAAAAGGTTTGGAGAACGGTTGACATATGAAACTTATGTGAAATTCAGATTTTCTTATCCATAAATAAAGTTGTATTGGAACACAGCCAAGTTTACTCATTTATATATTTTCTATGGTTGCTTTTGCACTACAACAGCAGGGTTTAATAGTTGAAAAGAGACCATATGGTCTGCAAAGCCTAAATTATTTCCTGTTTGGCCCTTAACAGAAAAAGTTTGCTGACC
This sequence comes from Ursus arctos, assembly GCF_023065955.2. NCBI lineage: Eukaryota > Metazoa > Chordata > Mammalia > Carnivora > Ursidae > Ursus > Ursus arctos. The sequence continues at coordinate 50,832,170 of NW_026622897.1, forward strand.
CCTAGTGTAGATTTATATAGTCCTGCATATTTGTCATTTACAGTATTCTTTTTTTTTTTTTAGTCTTCACTTTGTGATAGCAATAGGTTATGGCTATTTGGACAAATCTGATATTAGGTTTCGAGGTTTATTTTTCCATAAATGGCATAATAGTATGTCTACATTGCCTTATTAAAGAAACAAAATGAGTAGCATATTCATCTCTGAATATCAGCACAAAAGTTTTGCACCCTAAGCTATAAATAAGGAAGGTCATTAAATTGAAGGTAAGTAATGTGAGGCAGTAAGGCCTGCATCTTAATTATCTACCACTCTTTCGCTTTCACTTTTCTCCCCTTTCACGTGATAAAAGATAGAGTTGTTCATTTGTATTTGGTATCTTGACTACGTGAGCCACTGGCCATGCCTTAGTACTTGGGTTGTCAAGTAAGTATGGGAGCTATGTCATTCTCAGCCCCTCTCAGGTGCTGAACGTGTGAGCTTCCCCACACTCAGACTTAGCCTTTAAGATTGTCAACCAACGTCCTCTTCTTTTAGGGGCATCGTATACAGCAGAACACTCAGTAGGTGTTTCATCTAAGTCATAAGCTGGGTTGTACATTCTTGATTATCCCTCTTTTTTTTTTAATTGAACTTTTAGTCACATCATGAAATTTACCCTTTTAAAATATCCAATTTCAGTGTTTTTTAGTATATTCAGAAGGGTCTGCAGTCATCACCACTATCTTAATTCTAGAACACTTTATCACTCTGGAAAGGAATCTGCTAATTAGCAATCACCTATTCCTCCCTCTACCTTCCCCTTGGCAACCACTAGTAAACTTTTAGGCTGTATGTGTTTGACTGTTGTTTAAGTTTCATATACACAGAACCATACAATATGTAACCTTTTGGATCTGGTTTCATTCACTGGGCATAATGTTTTTTATATTTATCCAAGCTGTAGAATGTATCACTACTTCATTCCTTTTTATAGCTGTATAAATTCCACTGTATGGGTATTCCACATATTATTTACCCATTTATCAGGTGATGGATATTTGGGTTAGTTCCACCTTTTAGCTATTATAAAAAATGCTACTACGAATGTTATACAGGTTTTTGCGTGGGCACGTATTTTCACTTTTCCTGTATAAATACCTAGAAATGGAATTACTAAGTCACATGGTAACTCAATGTTAACATTTTGAGGAACTAGCTTAGCTTTTTTTCGAAGCAGCTGCATCATTTTATATTCCCATCAACAACCGGTGCATTTCGGTCTCTCTACATCCTCACCAACATTTACTATTTTTCTTTTTTCTTTTTTTAAACATTTATTTTTGTTGGAGAGAGAGAGCGTGCACATGAACTTGCGAGCCTAAGGAGGGGCAGAGGGAGAGAGAGAATCTCCCGTAGACTCCCCCACTGAGCTGAGCGTGGAGCCAGATGTGGGAGATGTGGGGCTGGATCTCAAGACCCCGAGATCACTGAGCCACCCAGGCCCCCCTGATTTTTCTTTTTTGATTACAGCTATCCTTATGGATATGAAGTAGTATTCCATTGTGGTTTTGATTTGCATTTCCCTAATAATTAATGGTGATCATATTTTCCTGTGCTTGTTGGCCATTTGTGTATGTTCTTTGGCAAAATGTCCATTCAAATTCTGACCTTTCGTCTTTTGATATAATTACTTTAGGGTCCTCCCTGTGTAATATTCCTCAAATTTCCTTTTCCTTTGTGTATCTTTTTTTTTTTTCTTCCTCTCTCTCTATAGTATATAGTGCTGTCAGCCAGAGACATATGGTATTCCAGAGAATGGAGAGCTTATTCTTCCTTTGGGCCTTTGAAGATCTCCCATTATATCATTCCTGGCCATACTGCTTGCCTTATTATTTTCTTTTTCTATCCGAACAATGATCTCATATGTTTTTATTATATAGTTGGTAAAAAAAAAAAAAATGACACTGGTGATGAACAGAAAAAGGGTAACACTCATAGAAGGGCCAGCCTGGTCTAATTCTTAGGTTAATGTGGTTATATAAGCAATTCTACTTCCCTGCTTGTGTTTCTCCTGCCTGCTTATCTAGCTAATTGCCCAAACTCCCAAATAATCTTCTCCCTTGGTTAGTTCTTCTCCCTTGACCTTCATTATACTCTCTCCCCCTCAGATTAGGACAAAGAGCATGAAGCTGCTAGACACTTTGTATCATTTTTCATGCCTGTTTTGTAACATTTAAGATCAATATTATTACTGCTTCCCTTTTATTGCTGAAGAAACTGGCTCACAGAGCTCATACAACCCATGGCATTTCTCCCGATTAGTCCTTATTATCAAGTGGTATGGTTATCCATAACTTCTTTCCTCAGATTGTTACAGTGGCTCTGGTTTGCCTGAAACACTTATATAGGGAGAGAAACCTAGAAGTTTAAGTTAACTGCCACATTATAGAAGGTCTTAAATGCCAAGCAATGGGATCTTTACCCATAAAAAGGAGAACATTGAGTTGGAGAGAGGCTTCATTAAAACTATGCCTATGGGGGTTCCTGGGTAGCTCAGTTAGTTAAGTGTCCTACTCTTGATTTTGGCTCAGGTCATGATCTTGGGGTCATGGAGCTGAGCCCTGCATTGGGCTCTGCGTTCAGTGTGGAGTCAGCTTGTCCGTCTCCCTCTGCTTCCCTCCCCTGCTTTCTCTCTCTCTCATAAATAAAATAAAATCTTTTTTAAAATGTGCCTGTAATTTGGCATGCTTTTTGAATGCCTACCTCTATTCTAGGCATAGAGATAAACTGTTGTCCTCAAGGAACTTCTAGGCCATTTGGAAGGGGAATTAGATAATTTTTGCATTTGGGAAAATGTGCTATAAAACATGTATAGAATTCTTGAGAGCAGAGGAGAGAGCTATAGAGGTCACTGCTTACCTTAAATTCAGTCATTAGTCACTAGTAAACATCTCTGGTGTATTTAAGGATGGATTTGGCTTGGATTGTAATTGGTATAAACTTGTTCCATTATAAATATGTATAAATGAGAGTTAACATAATTGAACAACAAAATACCAACGTAAATAGAAATTGCTTTTATGTATTAAGATATTAACTTTGTCTGACAGATATGCCAAGAGTTTAATAGCACCTGGGCATGGGAGATGGAGAAGAAGGGCTATCTTGAAATGAGTGTTGAATGCAAACTAGCACTCCTGAAGGTAATGAATTTATCATCTTTTACAATTATTTTAATTCGCCAATAGTCATTTCAAGAATAATGTCATCTAAAAACTTTAATAGAAAGAATCATTGAAAATTTTATACCTAAGAAAATTTGGGAGACTAGTACACAGGGCATTTGAAATGTAACATGATTTTTGTGTCATTGATAATATTAAACCTGTAAATTTAAGTAATACTAAAGTTGTTAACTTGAAATAATATCTTTTTAAATTGCTTATTCTAAACAGGCTGTACAGAAGTGGGGAGAGGATAGTGAAAGATGGATAAATCACACTTATTTTTTTCTGCTCCCATCCCTGAATCAGTTCTTTGGTTAAACATACCACATTTACGTGACGGAGAAACATTTATGGGGTATTTTAAGCCATGTTACGACTATTTTCCAGTACCTCTGCGAGTGTCAGTTTGACGACAATCTCAAATTCAAGAACATTATCAATGAGGAGGATGCTGATACCATGCGTCTGCAACCAATTGGCCGAGACAAAGATGGCCTCATGTACTGGTACCAGTTGGATCAAGATCACAATGTCAGAATGTACATAGAAGAACAGGATGATCAAGATGGCTCTTCATGGAAATGCATTGTCAGGTATCTTTTATTGGAATCTTTTCACATTTATTTGTGTGTTTCTTACTTTAATCTCTTCTCTATAAGAATATAATCTCTGAGGCTAGGGTAGTCTTTTTTTTGTGATATTGGGAAATTGCCAGGACCTAGCCTCGTGCCCAGCACAATACCCATAGTGAGCACTTCATCATTTCTCAAACAAATAAATATATTTAGCATGGTGGTCCATATCAGCATGTGTACCTTATATTTCAGGAAGCTGGAATCTGACAAATAATGATGCACCAATCATAGGCACAGAAAAACCCACCATTAGACAGAAATACAAGAAAAGCTACAGTTTTCTATTAGGTATTATTTATTTATTTCTAATTGTTTTAATTTGGCCAGTTCATTTTGGCACTTTAGTATATTTTTAATTTACTGTGCATACATTTCTTTCTTGGGGTTCTGAAGAAATCTGAGGAATATTGTGCCCCTTTTTTGGCATAGTCCTTTTTTAAAAAAATCTTGGTTTCTTACTTGTATTTTTTTTTTAATTTTATTTTTAAGTAATCTCTGCACCCATCTGGGGCTTGTACCCACGACCCTGGCATCAAGAGTCACATATTCTACCAACTGAGCCAGCCAGGTGCCCCTCTTTTGTATTGGTAGATATAGTTGAGTGGAAACATTTCATGTAAAACCTTAAAATAAAAATATTTTTTAATCAGTAAGTGACAGTGGGACTGTTAATCAGAATCGTTATGTCTCTGGGGCACCTGGCTGGCGCAGTTGGTTAAGCCTCCAACTCTTGATTTCTGCTCAGGTCATGATCTTGGGGTCTTGAGATCAAGCCCTGCCTCCGGCTCCTCACTCAGCAAGGAGTCTATTGGAGATTCTCTCTCTCTCTCTCTGTCCCTCCCCCGTGCTGTTGTACGTTCTCTCTCTCTTTCAAATAAATAAATCTTATAAAGAATCTTTGTGTCTCTAATTTTCTGTTTTTGCGATGTAATTATTTAGAATTTATTTCATTAATACCCACAGTTTATTTTAATTTTGAAATGATCAGGATCTATAAATAAATCTACAACTAAAGTAGGGAGAACTAGTGAATGTATAACTGGCTTATGAAAAACTCCTTGACTTCAATTCATCTCTGTTTTGGCTCATTTTGGGTTGTAGCAGATTTTTGTTAGTGATTATTTATTTATGTTTTGAAGAGATAATCTGTGGAAATTTAGAATATTTGTTTGGATCAGGGAAGCTCAGCTTTCATGCCTTCAGAATAAATGTGAATTGAATGAGTCTATAGGGGAATGTTTTATAAGCACCCTTTAATCATACTATGATATGGTTCTCCATATAGTTACTTTACTAAATGGAAATTAGCAAAGTAGTCCTGAAATGAAATTCACTTACTGTCTCTCCCTGTGAATACATACATTAAATGAAGTCCTGTTCATGATGTTTCACCACTTCTACTGTTTCCTGTATCAACCTTGCATAGTTGTTTAAGAGATATTCTCTCTTACTTAGTAAATGAAGAAAATAGGACAGAGAAAAATAATTAGGATTATTACTGATCAGTCATAATGCTTAAAACAATTTCTAATGTACAGTGTTTTAATTAGATCATACCCTAATGGATGATTTGAGAGAATGTTTAGATGATGTGTTTAGAGTTAACTGTGCTTAAATCTGGGTTCCTCTGCTTACCATCTGAAGGCAGATTGCTTAATTTCTTAGATATTCTCTTTCTTGCACTTTAAAATGAGGATGGTAGTAAAGTTATTGTGAGGAATATATAAATTAAATATTGCGTATCGACTTGTGTAATTAAGCACTATGCTGAGCAATTGTGGTTATACTAATGAATATAGTACAGCTCTGGGATATGTAGATGAGCTTCAGATACCTGTGGAAATCCCTTTTATTGTAAATAGTAGCTCTTAGTTTTATTTAATAGGTGTATTTTCTGGGGAAGTACCTAATTTTCCACAAATTCTCAATTTGGTCTATTTATGCTTCATATACTTAACATGTTCTGTGACATGGCATTTCAGTTACCTTTAAATTGATGCAGTAGTACTACTTTTGACGAATGTGGGGAACTGTCTTATCAATATAAGTCTCTTATTTTTGTGAATGTTGAATGCGAAAAGCATTGTATTATTCTTGCCTGTCGCCAAAATTTTGATCTTAGCTGTCATTAAAATACATGAAGTACCCTAAATAATGTGTACGACGTTATCCTGCTTGGCCCTGTTGGACATCCTTCCTGGAGTCTGGTATTTAGATTTGGATGCCAAACTCTAAGAAAAATATTAATATAGTAGGATAAGTCCTTTATGTGAAGAACCACAAAGAAGATGATTGAATGAACTGAAAATACTTGATCCAGCAGAAATTTAGGGACATAGAATTATCTTTAAACATTTAAAGGATTGATTTGTGTTGTAAGAGTATTTTCTCAAGCGGATACAAATTATGGGAAAGTAGAACTGAGCTTATAGAAGTGAGAACGTTTGCTTTTTTGTATTGCAGAGAAATTATTGTCTTAAACAGATGGTATGAAAAGCATTTTCTAAACTTGTAGGACTAGGGTGTTTAAGGAGGCAGTAATCTTTTTAGCAAGAAATTCCCTTAGAAACATAATAAGTGAAGAGCAAGTAAAGTAAATAGAATTTTGACTTTTCTATTTAATAGATTATACTTTGATATTTTTCGTCATTGGTGAATATTATTTTTTACTAGTGAGATAAAAAATCTGCTTCTCTTGTTTAAAACTATTTCTTTAAAGTAATGCTAATTTTCTTAGAGATTTCTGGTTTTGGAAACATGTCTCTGCCTAACTCTCAAAAGAAGATTACATGACAAACGTTATCTAGTCTTTAGAATTCTGGGGTTTCTTTTAAGCTGTAAGTCAGCCTTCTTAAACGATTGATAGGTTTTAAAATGTAACTGAACTTTGCAACTTAAAAATCAAATGGAATGGTTTTCTAAAACTAGGGATCCATAAAAAAGGAATTTTCTATATTTGATCTTCTGAAAATTTAATGCCTAGACGATATACAGTGTCTGCTCTCAGACCACAAAATGAAATTAAACTAGAAATCAGTTATAGAAAGGGAACTTTAAAATCCCCACATACTTAGATATTAAGTAATACATGTCTACATAATGCGTGAGTCAAAGAAGAAATCTCAAGACATATTTTTAAACTTATTTTCAATTAAATGAAAATGAAAACACAACTTACCAATTCGTGTTTGAAAATTTGCAGTGAAAGCAATACTTAGGAGAAACTTCTCATATGAAGCAAAGCCTGGTTCTTTGAAAAGATCAGTAAGATTGATAAGCCACTAGCCAGGCTAAGAAAAAAAGAGAGTGGACACAAATTAGTGATATCAGAAATGAAAAAAAGGGACATCACTACAAATCCCATGAACATCAAAAGGGTAATAAAGGAATACCATGAATAACTCTATGCCCACAAATTGGTCACCTAGATGAAATGGACCAATTCCTTGAAAGAGATAATCTGCCAAAATTCTCACCAGAAGAAACAGACGAATGTGAATAGGCCTCTATCTGTTAAAGAAATTGCATCAATAGTTAATAACCTAAAACGGAAAGCGTCAAGCCCATATGGGTTCACTAGTGAATTCCACCAAACATTTAAGGAAGGAATGACCAATTCTCTTCAATCTCTTTCAGAAGATAGGAGAGGGAATAATTCCTAACTCATTTTTTATAAGGCCAGCATTACCCTAATAACAAAATGAGACAAAGACATTACAAGATAGGAAAACTTTAGACCAGTATCTCTCATGAACATAGATGCAAAAATCCTCAATTCCTTTTCAACATCATACTTGAAGTCCTAGCTAATGTACTAGGAGAAGTAAAGAGAGTAAGAAGAGATAGAGATTGTGAAGGAAAAAATAAAACTGTCTTTATGTGCAAATGACATGATCATCATCTATGTAGAAAATCTGAAAGTTTAAAAAAAAAAAAATTCCTGGAATTTATAAGTGATTATGGCAGGGTGGCAGGATATGAGGTTAATACACAAATGTCAGTTACTTTCCTATATATCATCAATGAACATGTGGAATCTGAAATTTAAAACACAATACCGTTTATATTATCTCCCCCAAAATTGAAATGCTTAGGTACAAATCTAATAAAAAATGAACAAATCTATCTGAGGAAAAATATAAAACTCTGATGAAAGAACCCAAGAGGAACTAAATAAATGGAGAGATGTTCCGTATATTTGTGGGTAGGAACACTTAATATTGTCAAGATGTCACTTCTTCCCAACTTGAAATCTATAGATTTAATGCAGTCATAATCAAAACCCCTTCACATAATTTTGTGGATATTGACAAACTTACTTTAAAATTTATATGTAAAGGCAAAAAGCCCAGAATAGCCAACATGATATTGAAGAAAAACTAAGTTAGAAGACTGACAATAACTGACTTCACAACCTATATAAACTATAGTAATTAAGACAGTGTGGTATTGGTGAAAAGAAGAGACAGATACAGGGACACCTGGCTGTCAGTGAAGCATACAACTCTCTATCTTGGGGTTGTGAGTTTGAGCCCCGTCTTGGGCGTAGAGATTACTTAACAACAACAACAAAAAAAAACCACGAAAGACTAGACAAATGTATCATGTAGCAAAATAGGGAGCCTTGAAATAGACCCATATGATGAAGCAAGGGCAGTCAGTATAAAAAAGGTAATGATGCTGGAAAAAAAGGTAATGGTAATGATGCTGCATATTGATATGCAGAACATTGAATCTAGACACAGACCTTACACCCTCAACAAAAATTAACTCAAAATCAATTATAGACCTCCATATAAAATGCAAAACTATAGGGGCGCCTGGGTGGCTCAGTCGTTAAATGGCTGCCTTTGGCTCAGGTTGTGATCCCAGGGTGCTGGGATCGAGCCCTGCATTGGGCTCCCTGCTCAGCAAGAAGTCTGCTTCTCCTCTCTCACTCCCCCTGCTTGTGTTCCCTCTCTTGCTATGTCTCTCTCTGTCAAATAAATAAAATCTTTTAAAATAAAATAAAATGCAAAACTATAGAACTCCAAGAAGATAACACAGAAGCAAATTTAGATGATCTTGGATTTGACAGTAACTTCTTTGGTACAATACCAAAGGCACAGTCCATGAAAGAAAGAAGTGATAAAAGCTGGACTTTATTATAATTAAACTTTTCTTCTCTGGTAAGACACTGTCAATATAATGAAAAGCTAAGCCACAGACTGGGAGAAAATATTTACCAAAGATGTATTTGATAAAGGCCTGTTAACCAAAATAAAGAACTCTTAAAACTCAACAATAAGAAAACAACGTGACTTAAGGGGCACCTGGGTGGCTCATTTGGTTGAGCTTCCAACTCTTGGTTTCAGCTCAGGTTGTGATCTCTGGGTCATGGGGTTGGCCCACATTCGGCTTCCTGCTCAGCGGGGAATCTGCTTCCCCTCTCCCTCCCTCTCTGCCCCTCCCCCTGTTCACGCACTCACTCTCTCCCTCCCTCCCTCTTGCTTTCTCTAAAATATATAAATAAATCTTTAAGGAAAAGAAAAAAGAAAACAACCTGATTTAAAAATAGACCAAAGACCTTACAACATGTTGCCAATGAAGATATATAGATGGCAGATACACACATATATTTGTACAGATATACGCATGAAAAGTGGTCCGCATCATTTATCATCAGCAAAATGTAGATTAAAATGAGTTACTACTGTACACCTATTAGAATGGCCAAAATCCAGAACACTGACAACAGCAAATGCTGATGAGGTTGTGGAGCAACAGGAACTCTCAGCCATTGCTGGTGGAAATGCAAAATGATATAGCACTTTGGAATATAGTTTGATGGTTTCTTATAAAATTAAATACCATATGATCCAGCAACCATACTCCTTGGTATTTGCCCAAAGGAGTTAAAGAGTTATGTCCACACAAAAACCTGCACACAAGTGTTTATAGCAGCTTTGTTCATACTTGCCAAAACTTGAAAGCAACCAAAATGTCAAAACTGATTAACTGAACACTTAAGAGCACTTTCATTTCAGAATATGTAAATTATACCTCAATAAAAATGTTTTAAGAATTGTAATGGTTTGACAGTCATTTTAAAAAAGCCGAATTCTAAACAGTGTGTCGAGTTTTCATGTACCCAAAATGACATGGTCTGTCAAAGACATTTCCAAACCATATGCTGCTAGTATAGCACAGTGAGTGATTGAGAAGATGGTCTTGGAAGTCAGGCTATAATTCAGTCGTGCCTTTAATCTGTACTAACTGTGACCTTAGGCAAATTACTGTACCTCTCCACAGTGTCCTCACTTTCCTCCTCTATAAAATGGGGGGGGGGTAACAATAGTACCTATTTAATCAGGTTATATTGAGATTATATGGACTAGTTCTTGTAAAGTGCTCGGAGTAGTGCCTGGAACATAGTAATTATTGATGTTAACTTCTCTTATTGATACTACTGCTGTTGATATTACTCATTAATGTCTGTCTTCCTTCAGGTTCTTGGCCCCCATAAGAAATACTGTCACGCTCCATTATCTTCTCTATTTTGTCACCTCATTAATTTGGAATCAAATGAAAAAAGACGGAATATTATTGACGAGCCCTGTAGTCATCTACTATAGATACTTACAAAGGGTTGCTAATATTCACACTATGCTGGGCTCTGGAAATGCAGAGACTTGATGCAGTTTCTTAAGGAGTTCCAAAATGTGGGCGAAAGAGACAGGAAAATAGTAAATGATAATAGAGGGTCATAAATGTGATCTGTGATGGAGATCATTCTGGTGTGCTGTTTAGGACCCAGTGCCTAACCTGTACTTGGCAGGTGATGCCCATGCTTCGCTTTGTTCTTGTTTTGCCTGTTTTTTTGTTTTGTTGTGGTATTGTACTGTCAGCTCAATTGCTTCTTAAAGGTTTAATCCCTATCACTAAGTCTTAATTAACTCTGAACAGCCCTTAGACTAGGAAAAATCATATTCCACAATATAATAATTAATTATTATATAATTATGCTCCATTTCACCAAAGTCTAAATTAACTTTAGGTACAGATAGTAAAACGCAAGAGTTTAGAATCTGTTAAGTCAAAGTCAGTCAATCTCCTGTTAATCTGACCTTCTAACCTTTCCATCTCAACATATTTGTCCCATCTCAGTTAAGAGCAATCACATCCTTTCACCTGCTTGGATCTAAAACCTGGGGGCACATTCTTGACTTTTCTTTTTCTCTCCCATCACATTCACTTATCAGCACATCCAAACTGCTCTCTATGCCTATGCAAAGTGTATCCAACGGGATCATTCCTCATCCCCTTCAGAGCTATGTTCCTGTCCAAGCACCATTATTTTTGTTTGTTTTAAGATTTATTTATTTCAGGGGAGAGAGAGTGCACACACACATGCACCAGTGGGTGGAGTGTGGGGAGGGAGGGAGAATCTCAGGACTCCCTGCTGAATGTGGAGCCTGAAGGAGGGTTCCATCTCACCCCCTGAGGCTATGACCTGAGCCAAAACCAAGAGTTGAGTGCCCAACCGACTGAGCCACCCAGGCATCCCTCATTTTTGTTTTTAATACAGTTCGGTGGTTTTTAATATATTCACAAAGTTGTACAGCCACCACTGCTATCAAATTCCAGGACATTTTTCTCACCTCACAAAGAAACTCTGTACTGCATACCCTGCACATTAGCAGTTGTAGTCACCATTCTCCCTTTACCCAGCCGGTGGCACCTGCCAGTCTGCTTTCTGTTTCTATAATTTGCCTATTCCAGACATCTCATAAACAGAATCACACAATATGTAGCCATTGTGTCTGGCTTCTTTTGGAGAGCATAATCATTTCAAGGTTCGCTTATGTAGTTAAGTCAGTATTTTGTTCTTTTTTATGGCTACATAGTATCGCTTTGTAGGGATATACCACATTTGTTTATTCATTCTATGCTTGTCTTTGAAAGAATAGTTGGGGTTAGCCATGGGGAACACATTCCAGGAGCAGAAGTGCAAACACCTGACATCCTCAGAGAGCATGGTATTTTGGAGGGATATATCTAATACACCTGGGTGAAGAAATGTTTTAGAGCAAACAAAGCCAGCAATGGAGGGAGAGAGAGCAGAACACTGAATTGTTAGCGTCAATTTCAAGAGTTACTATAGATAGTGGTAAGAATTTTGGGTATAATACGAATATATGTTTATTTATAAAAATCCCCTCTGACTAGTTCAAATTTGGGATTTTTAAAAATATTTTGCATACTAAATCTCATTATTAGATCAAAATAGGAGAACTCCAGAAATGGGTAGTTTTCTGTTTTCATATAATTATGACACATGAAGCTTGCATTTTAACACAGTAGTCAGGTTAAAAGCTTTTTAGGGAGTTCTTCAATAAATTTTTCTGCTAAATTCCTTTATTTCTTAGTCCAGTAATTGACATGGATTTTGTAGCAGTATTGGTTCTCTTCTAATGCTTGCAAGCTTTTTAAAATAGGAATATTCAGTTGCTAGCATGACTTCAAAAAATAACAAGATTGAGGCACTTTTTACATATGGAATTCTCAGTGTACTAAGAGAAGTAATAACATTAAGTGGATAGAACCTTAGGTTAGAAGCAGGTTGGTGTAATGAAAGAGGAAATAGGAACTTTGCCAAAAATAAATTTAGTCTCTAAGTTTTAATATTATTTTTTGTGAAGTGGAGGCAGTGCCAGAGAGGAGTCTAAAGAGCATCTAATCTTAATCAGACCTCCTACTATTAGATAATTAAAATTCTAAAACTTCATTTTATTTGTGTAACCTGTGCATTCATTCTCACACACAATGTTAATAATATGTATAAACCTGTGCGCTCATTCACATACATAGTGACAAAATGGTTGTCATTTTAATTACTGAAAGACATCCATCAGTGGCAATTTTAGTATTTTCCTTAGGAGGCCATCTTAATAATATCTGAGTGAATCCTGTCTTTTATTTTATAGATAAGAAAGCTGAAGCCTAGTGAAGATACATGACTTGTCCAGGGGCACATAGCCACCTAGGTTAGGAACAGGATTCTACTTATTCATTAAATATTTCCTTAAGAGACTACTTCATAAGGCAGTGTCCCTGCTGTCACCAGAGTTGAGCTGGGATGAAGGTGGCAGGGGACAGGAGGATAGAGGACATGTGTGGCATGACAGATAAGAACAGAAGTAATTTCATCAGAATAGGAACTACATAGGATTAGAGGTGCATACACAGTGTTTTGACAACACAGATGGGAAGATCATGGTGTTGATTAATTAACTCAGTGGTAGATCTAGAGCTGACTTTTCCAGCTCTTATCCAGGGTTTCATTTTTCTCTTCACTGTTACACATTGTGTATCTGAGAAGGAGAAATATCCAAGTGAGCTTTCTTGTTTTGTAAGTGGCCTTTAAATAAACCATCTACCACAGCTCTGGTCTGGGTATTAAAAATAGAGAATTGATAAGTTAATTCTTATTTATTTGGGATTTTCTTGTATTTTTTATTCAAATTGAATTCCCTTCCTGTAGTTGTAAACTGTAATTGACAAAACAACATTCAGTTTCCTAAATTCTTAGGTTTTTTAACTGTGTTGTAAGAGCTGACTTTACTATAATCACTCAGAAAGACCTAGATCATAATTTTATAACAGTATCAAGTATTATTCTTTCTCTAGGTAGAACAGAGTTCTTATTTACAAATGTATCAAGAATATGAATCATTTTGTTTAAAAAATGCTTCTTCAAGATTTTAAATATTGCTTTTGTACTCTTTAGAGGTTGCATAGGACGTTTAAATATTATCCAACTTTGATTTTTGTTTAATTTTGTTCCTACTGTTCTTTTCAGCTGAAGATATTTGCGTTGCCATTTTAATCAATAGAAAGTATAGATTCCTTCCTTTTTGGAAAGTAGTATGTTTTAATACGCTTTCATTCCTAATAGTTAGATCAAGGTTAATTAAGATGAGGTGTACCAGTGTTTTGGATGTTCTTGTGTTTTTCTTTTTTAAATTTTAATTTCTAATAGGTATTATTCTGAAAGCTCTTTAGAACAGAATAAGATTTTTATGCTGTTTGTTTTTTCCCTTGTTTAGAAATCGAAACGAGTTGGCCGAGACTCTTGCCCTCCTGAAAGCACAGATTGATCCTGTGCTACTAAAAAACTCCAGCCAACAGGACAGCTCTTCCCGGGAAAGTCCCAGCTTTGAGGATGAGGAGACTAAAAAGGAGGAAGAAGCACCTAAACAAGGTTTTTTTTGTGTGTTTTGTTTTGCTTTGTTTTGTAATTTCTTCTCTCTTCTTCCACTCCTATTTCCAACTGTATTAATTAGAATTCTTTCAATTTGAAAAATTGGAAGTCTTCCTGTAGAGGGAGGTTGGTTTTCTTTAATGGAAAACAAGAAGCAAAAAGCCATTGAGTACTTCTCTTCTTTTATATTGTACATTTAAAAAATCTTTTAAATGTTCAGGTCATCACAGCATATTTTTTACTAATTTTAAGAATACAGAGATACTTAGTGAACTCTTTTATTATTGTAGTAAAATAAGCATAACATAAAATTTATCATCTTAACCATTTTTAAGTATACGGTTCTGTGGCATTAAGTGCCACATTGTTAGGCATCTGTCACTACTGTCCATCTCCAGAGTCATCTTCCCCATCTGAAACTTTACCTGGTAAATACTGACTCCCCATTTATCCCCAGCCCCTGGCATCCACTTTTCTGCTTTCTGTCTCTCTGAATTTGCCTAACTCTTGGGATGTTCTGTCCAAGAAATCATAGAATATTTGTTTATTTGTGACTGGCTAATTTCACTGAGCATAATCACAGGCTGAATAATATTCTATTGTATGTGTATATCACATTTTGTTTACTCATCTGTCAGCGGACAGTTGGCTTTCTTCCACCTTTTGGCTCTTGCAAATAATGCTGCTAGGAACACGGGTGTACAAATAGCTGTTTGAGTCACTGCTTTCACTTCTTTTGGGTATATACCTAGAAGTGGAATTGCTCTATCATATGGTAGCTTGAGGATCTGCCATCCCGTTTTTTACAGCGGCTGTGCCATTTTACATTCCCCCTAGTCATGTTACTTTGCGGTCCACCAAATGCGGCACGTGCATTTTCATTCAGTCATCATAGCAGCCCCTTGAGGGAACTGCTATTCTTATTGTTTCAATTTTATAGATGAGGGAATTGGGAAGTTTACAAACTTGCCCTAGGTCCTATAGATAATAAAGTGTCAGAGGCTAGATTTGAACCCTGGTCCTTGTATCACCTATACTCTTCAACTCTAGTGGACTACGGCGGTACTTCTCAAATTTTAATATGCACGCTGTTTACCTGGTGATCTTTTTACAGTGCAGACGCTGATTGAATTGGTCTTGTGTGAAGCTGATGATTTGCCATTTTAGTTACCAAGGACCTAGGTGATGCTGATGCTGCTGGTCAGAGAACCACCCTTTGATTAGCAAGGTTATAGGGGCAGTTTTCTCCTAACCTTGTATTTATTTAAATACAGCAAAGTCTTTCAGACAGCTCTTTCTGAAAGTATTCCTCAATGAATCCTGATACATTAACACTCAGCACAGTTCGGAGAGAGTCTGTGTGGGAGGACAGCTCTTTAAAAAATAGCACAGGAGGAGGAGCAAGACATTTAACCTTCCTTGGTTTTCTCCTTTTTTCTTTTAAATAGTGTCTCTTCTGTTTCTCTAACAGCAAAATGTTTTTTATTCATTCAGGAAATGCTTACTGTATACCTACTATGTGTTAAGCACCATTTTAGACATGAGACTTCAGTAAGCAAAGACAAATCCTTGCTTTTGTGAAGCTTACACTACAGTGGATAAAATAGCTGACACATACCATTGACCGTGTGCCAAGTACTGTGCTCAGTGCTTTACATGTGTTAAGTCATATAATCTTCACAACCATTCTGTTCGGTATGACATTAGTATTTCAGGGGTTTTTTTATTGTTGTTTTTTGTTTTGTTTTTTGGGTTTTTTTCCAGATGAGAGAAGGGAGACGAGGAGAGGTTTGAGTGACTTTCCCAGGGTCACACAGCCTGTTAGTGGCACACCCAGTATTGTCTTTGGCCTTTCTCTGGGGTTTGTGTATTTTAGATGGTGCAGGAACACGTAATTTGTAGGAGTCGACAGTTTTATTCAGCCCCTAAAGCCCCATCTCTTACTACATGCTCTTAGGTGTAGTTACTGTGTTCTGCCCAAGCAAGACCATAGAAAAAGGATTCTGGCTTGTCATTTTTACTAGTTTCAGATGTAAATAAACATTGCCCTTGGGCAGGGAGGGGAGGGACAGTTGGGGGGGGGGATATTTGGAAATCAGACATCAGGAAGATTAAAATAAACAGGAACTGGGGAAAGAATAAAACAGCCACTCTTATTCTTGCAACTAAAATAGATTTTTCTTTGTTAGTTGAACTTCTGTGCTTTGTATCCAACCTTAGTAAGATCATTTTTTGTGTGTAAGTGCCAAGAAATGCATTACATATAAAAGTAGGCAAAGAAAAGATCCAAAGATGGCAATATATGCCTTAAAGCATTCACTAACTGAATAATTAAATTGGTTTTTTATTTCAGAGGTAATTCAAATTGTCTTTGAAGAAGTCTGAATTTCTTAAACTGGCGTTCAGAATCTCACAGTCTGGCCTCAAAGGACGTTTCTAGTGTTATCTCCTACTAGTTTTTTACATGGTCACTGGTTCCGGATTATCTAGATGCCTTTATTTTCTCGTTGTGTCTTGGGCATTCCTTCTGTGTGCTTATCATGCTTTTATCTCCCTGAGATACTTTTCCTGCACTCTGGAAGTTCTAGTTATTCAGGGCCATCTGGAATCTCAGAATCTTGATCCTTTTTCTAAGTTCTGCTAGCACTTAATTGAATACTATTTTTTCCCCACTTATATTAGGGTCGGTCATACCACCAAGCTTGAAGCTCTCAAATACTTGTTGACTTGTTCTTCCCAGGTTGTGATAGACAGTAGATTTCAAAGCGAGTGTTAGGTATAACTTAAGCCCTTCTCTGTTTAAGGCCCAAGGTGTCTTGTCCTGTGGTATATTACCTAGAAGTTACTGTTCTTCTAGGACACTGTAAAGTTTAATGTATATTTTCAGTCCATGTTAGATACTATATTCTAATTTGGAAGGGACCAGAAACCTTAAAAGGAACTTGTATGCGGAAAAACAAAGTTGAGGAAAATCCTAACCTTTAGCTTTTTTCTGCTAATTGGAAAAAGACTTTCCTTTGTTAGCTTTTGCATCATACACTTCTGCCTATATGTAGAATGGGTAAAGGATGTCTCTTTGAAAGAGACTAGAAATTGTAGATTGGCAGCTTGCAAACCTGATTTGGCTTGACAACATGTTTATTTTGGTTTGTACCGTGCTGCTTTGTTTTTTGTTTTGTTTTTAATTAAGGTGAAAGTCAGCATTTTAAAGTGTACCATTCAGTGGTTTTTTTATATTTTCACAATGTTGTGCAGTCATCACCACCATCTAATTATAGAACATTTCCATCACCCCATGAAAGAAACCCTGTAACAATTAAGCAGTCACTTGCCGCTTTTTACCTACCCCCATGACTGAATAATATTTCTTGTATAGATACAACCACATTTTGTTAATTCATTCATTAGTTGATGGACATTTGAGTTGTTGCACTTTATGGCTATTATGAATAATGCCACTGTGAACATTCATGTACAGAATATTGTGGGAACATGTTTTCACATGTGTGTGGTTGTTGTTTTTTTTTAAATTTGAATTTCCTGTGAACATTTAAAATTGGAAATTGGAAGAGCTAGTAACATTGGAGCATGATTTTTGCCTATCAACAGTGAGCTGTACCTGAGTAGTGTTTGACTGTCCTTAGAATTTGCTTTCTCCAGTTTACCGTAGTCCTCTCTGTGTCCCCTAAAATTAGTCTTAGTCTCAGTTGCTTAGCCTAGTACTTACATTTTGTTTTTCTTGTGATATAAAGTAAAAAAATTATTATATTCGTGCATCTATCAAATACTGAAAAAACAAGAGAAAAGAAAATGGGAGAGGTGACTTGTTGGCAGCAGTGAAGAATATTCGTACAGTTATAATAGGTAAAGTAAGCTACAGATGATTCTCTTATGGCCATTACTAACATGACATCTGTTATAAAGCTTAAATTCAACATGGCAGAATAATACAACTTAATGTAGTATCTTAGTCTGCCCTAACAGGATATCAGGCTTGGTGACTTAAACAATGGAAATTTCTTTTCCCCCAGTTTTGGAGGCTGGAAGTACCAGATTGGGGTGCCAGCAGACTCTAGTTCTGGTGAAGCCTTCCTTTCTGGCTTACAAATGGCTGTCTTCTCTCTGCCTCACATGGCCTCTTCTATTTGTGTGTGTGGTGAGAGCGTAATCTGGTGTTTTTCCTTTTCTTATAAGGGCACCAGCTCTTGGATTAGGGCTCTAACTTTTTTTTATGTCATTTAACAATAATTACCTCACTAAGAGCCCTGCCTCCAAATACAATCACATTGGGGATGGGGGCTTTAACATGAATTTAAGGGGGGGGATAATTCAGTCCATACATGTAATATTATGAAACGGTTCCATAGTAATATGATGGGTAATGGAAAAGATACCTGGTGGAGAAATTAGGAGGGACAAGGGGAGAACTGCAATTTTAAGATTTGTTTCATAATGCTAAGATGGGCAGTTATATATATATTTTTTTCTTTTTTTTAAATTCCAGTGTACTTAAGTATACAGTGTTATATTAGTTTTAGGTATACAGTATAGTGATTGAGCACTTCCATATATTACTCAGTGGTTGATGAGCAGTACAGATTTTTAAGAAAAAAATATTGCATTGGCATCAAAACTTTTTTTTTTTTAATGTTGAGTTTGGGTCCAGCAAAAAATGTGTCCCAACTAGACTGAGCATTTATATACGTTCAGTGCAATTGCAAATACGCTTGTGCATAGTGAATAGATTACTAAGAACAAATAGGACAAGAAGTTAAGGCATTTGTTATATTTTGTATTGTAGTTGATGAAAGCACAGATAATAATATTTCCCATAGTGATTTATTTGTAGCATCGATTAATCTTTTTAAATGACAAGAGCTCTAATTTGGGTATGGTTCTTTAATGAGCCCCAACTTTAGGAGATGGCTTCTTTGTGTATTGAGGGGAAATTTTTAAATACATATGTAGGGGCACTGGACTGGCTCAGTTGGTGGAGCATGTGACTTTTGATCTTAGGGTTGTGGGTTTGAGCCCCATGTTGGGTGTAGCAGTTACTTAAAAATAAAATCTTATAAAAAAAATGTAGACAAGTCATACTTAGAAAAAGTTACCTAGATGTGATCCCTCTTGTGATCATAATATCTGACACAAAGCCTAAATTTGAGATGATGACATTTTGTAAAGACACAGCTTTTTTTTTTTTCTCTGAAGATTTTATTTATTTATTTGACAGAGAGACAGAGAGACAGAGAAAGCACAAGTAGGGGGAGTTGCAGGCAGAGGGAGAGGGAGAAGCAGCCTCCCCGCTGAGCAAGGAGCCAGAGGGGCTGGATCCCAGCACCCTGGGATCATGACCTGAGCCGAAGGCAGACACTTAACCGACTGAGCCACCCAGGCGCCCCGGAACATGAGGCTTTTAAAACAATGCAGTTTCCAACCTACTCAATGTGAATCGCATATACTTGGCTCCTGAAGTTGTCAGCTGGAAGAAGATAGCTCCTGGATGGCCATATGAATGGCTACATGGACTGTGGCAAAGCCTGTACCTATTTACAAGCTCGTACTCTTGTTGGCAAGCTCTGTCTTACATCCATCTTAGGAGACTCATGCCAAGTGTGATCTGTAGTAGTCTTGTGAGTCTGAATGCTTAGCTGAATTGAAGAAGACGCCTGGTGGGCACTGCAGATCACCAAGCCTCATAGTACAGAAAATATTATATTGTATAGGTCATTTATTACGCAAAAAATTGATTCACCTAGAGTCAGGCTTTAAGAGCTTATCCAGTCCAAAAGGTTAATTACCATGACTGTGACGTTTCACTTTTAACTTTTTTACACGAAGAAACACCCATATAATGACACAGTGAAGTTGCATTCTTTTGTCTTTAAAAATGCTATGTCTTGGGATGCCTGTGGCCCATAAATTGGCTTAGCCATGCTAGGAAGCCTTGGCAGGGAAGGGAGGGGGTGGGTGAATTGTGACTTTTTAGTATCATTTAGGTTAAAAAAAAAAAAAAATCCACACCTTATCAACTAGTATTTTCTCAAGGACTCAAGTTGGCAATAAAATTGAAACACTTTGGATATTATAATTTTATTAGTTGATTTACTCGTTTTTCATGAACTTGATTCATTGGGAAATGTAGTAGATACAGAATAATCTGGCCCACTTTCCAACACTGTAGTTGGTATCCAGAAATGGATATGATGGCCTGAATTCTGAAATAGGTTCTCTCACTTCAAACTTAAGGAAAATTAATATTGTTCAATTTGCCTCCCTAAAGTAATACGGGTAGAGTAGAATGAAGGGCTACAGGATAAACCAAAGTTTATTAGTACAGTACTGAAAACTAAATAATGATGGCATTCAGTTACAAAAATTATGTGAAAATCCTGAGAGTAGATTCCCTGTATACAAAATTCTGTCAATGTTTGCTAATACTTCGTGCTCACCAGCAGCTGTTTACTGGCATAAGGTATACAGTAGTAAACTCCCTATTCAGTGACTCAGGGTTAAATTCTGTATTACGTTCAACAGTGCTAAGTACTAGATCGAACACTGTCATAATGACCAGCCCCTGTTCTCAGAAACAATGATCCATTTTCTGATTCCAAATCAAAGGAATAATGAATTAAGAAATAAAATAATAAAACTTTGGTACCTTTTTAAAATTTAAAACATAATCACCAGCATTATACGTATTTATATTGTGTTCAGTAAAAACAGAATTTAATTCTATTTCTAACTTTGTTTTTCTTACCCCTCATTTATGTTTTCTTGCCTGGCTCCTGTGGCTGTTAGAGTTTGTAACCCCTTCCATAGAAGGGGTGGGTACTAAGTGTTACAGCTACAAAGAAATGTTTTGATATGATATGGTGTTTAATCTGGAGACTTATGGATGGGTTGTAAAATGTCCTTGTACTGGGCACAAAATAATCCACTTTTATATTACCACATTAAATATTGTTTCACTACAGAAAAGTATGGAGAGAGCAGATAAATACAGGTGTTATCGTCACCTTGTTATGATATCTTAGTTTCCTTTATACAAACAAAAGAAAATGTACTATTTTTAAAATCACCATCATTCCTTTTTTTTTTTTAAGATTTTATTTATTTATTTGACAAAGATAGAGACAGCCAGCGAGAGAGGGAACACAAGCAGGGGGAGTGGGAGAGGAAGAAGCAGGCTCACAGTGGAGGAGCCTGATGTGGGGCTCGATCCCATAACGCCGGGATCACGCCCTGAGCCGAAGGCAGACGCTTAACGACTGCACCACCCAGACGCCCCCATCATTCCTTCTTTATGTTAGGCCTGCCTTAAATTGTCAGGATAAAGGACAAAGTATATTGAAGTTTGCATCTCTTTGATTTTTATGCCAGGAACAATAGGACACAGACCATGTTGCTTCTATGTGAATGATTTGTGCTTATTAGAAAGTGGGAAGGAAGGAGAAAAGCAAAAGAAATCATATGATATAGATTAACTATTGATGTTCTGATTAAGTTTGTTGTGACTTCAATAGAAGGGAAAAATTAAGGTTATCATTCACAATTTTTGGAAAATGGCAGTGGTATGATTTTTGAGTCTCTACAAATTTCTTCATTAAAGGAACATATTAATGGCAAAAATTAAAAACTGTACACATATCTGAAACCAAGGACTTAAAGGAGCTCTGGGGTACTGTGGGCTTTGGGAATTCTCAAACTTCTCCAAGCAAACCTCCCTTCCAGAATAAACTCCACAATGAGCTTTGTCCAAACTGCTAGGAATAGAATCCAAATTAAGTAGGACAGGGACAATATAGGCATGCAAAAAAGAAGCTTCAAATAAAAGTATGAGAGAGGAATAGAGTTCATTCATCTCATTAAATAAATCACTTTAAACTTGAATATCTCACAAAAATAACAGATGGGGAGCTCTAGAGCTATGAAATTAGAAAAACTATTTGACGTAAAAATAAGCAACTAAAAAGGATCAAAGTAAATCCCATAGGATTATAAGAACAAAAGAAAATAAGAAGCAGAAAAACATCACTGCAGAGAATGAAAGCTTACCCTAAAGACATTCCCACAAAACGTGAAAACTAGAACTTCATGGGTGGTAGAACTCAGAAGAGTCAAGATTTTTCACTAATCTAGAAGAAACATCAGAGTGAACAAACTCAAAGATTAGTGCCTTTACAAAATAGCAAATGGAAAGCTGTGTATTTTTTTAATCAAAAAGAAATGAAGAAAGAGATAAAGATTTGACAGAAAGAGATAAGGATTTGAAGATGGGAAAGAAAATCCAGCAAGGGGTCCACAAAAAAGAAAACCAAGAACAAAGCAAGGGAACAGACAAAAATACTAAAGTCTGTGCTTAACAAACCCTCCTGAAACAAAGTTGTTAGGCTGCATATTGAAAAGGCACTGCATACCTTGGAAAATCAGCTCGGAACAACCAACATCAAGACATATTCCAATAAAATTATTGGGATTTGAAGAAGAAAGGCTTTGGTTATCCAGGCAAAAAGACCACGTGACTTACAGCAGAAATGAAAATCAGACGGCCATCACTGTATTTGAAAGCAGTGCTTTAGGGCGCCTGGATGGCTCAGTCGTTAAGCGTCTGCCTTTGGCTCAGGTCATGATCCCAGGGTCCTGGGATCGAGCCCCGCATTGGGCTCTCTGCTCAGCGGGAAGCCTGCTTCTCCCTCTCCCACTCTCCCTGCTTGTGTTCCCTCTCTTGCTGTCTCTCTCTCTGTCAAATAAATAAGTAAAATCTTAAAAAAAAAGAAAGAAGGGAAAGAAAGAAAGAAAGAAAGAAAGAAAGAAAGAAAAAGAAAGAAAGGAAAAAGCAAAAAAAAGCAGTGCTTTATGATAGAAGAAAATGCCATGATGTATGTAAGGCAACAAAAATGTGACCCAGGGGTTATATGTCCAGCCGAACTGGCTTTCAAATGAAGACTGCAGATAAACTTACTGATATCTAAGGTCTGTTTTAGAAATCTTCAAGCGAATGAGCTTCAGATAGCCAGAATGACTAACATAATATCAGTGGTGGGTGCTGTCAAAATACATATAAATATATTCATTCTTTTGGCTTAATAATTCATATATATGCTTCCTACTTTGGTTTATGAGATGAATCTAAGAACAATGATACCCCAGTAGTAAGGTGCACTCTTAGTCTCTATATTTTTATTTCAAAATATCATTCTCCAATAAAAGAAACCAGCGCGCTTAGATCAATTCTGGTGACGGGCAGGGAGAATACAAGATGAGCCTGAGACAGCATAGAATGCTGGAGACTAAGGATGTACTCAAAAAAGAATTTGGTCATATCAGTAGTACATGGGTGCCAACAAGAAGTAACTCTTGGTAGTGAAAGGAGAAACTGTTTTAGCTACAAATTTACATAATGATAGATTTAAACCATAGATTTACATAAATGTCTATGAGAAGGAAATACAGGTGAAGGGACAGGCTTTCCCGAAGACAAATATTGGTTAGGAATCAAGGAAATACGAAATACCATTAGGGAAACACTATGGTAGTAATTGTTGCAAGCAAGATCTCTGACAGATGGCTAAAATCAGTAGGTTACAGTTTATGGAGAAACAGAATATTTCAGCATAATTTCAGTGTAGCTCCCCAACATACCCCTGTTACAAAGAGAAAAATGGTGACTTCACAGTGTAATAAGCAGTCAACAGCACCTTAACTAAGTGATCAAGGCATTGACATCCTGTATTCTCTGATGTAATGCACAGCATCTCTTTTGTGGGATTTTTGTCAAAACTATATTATCTCAGTCTAATCTCGAGAAAACATTTAAAGCCAAAATTAAGAGTTATTCTACAAAATAACTGTGTCAGAGTCAAAAGAAACAAGGAAGGAATGAGGAACAGTCAAGATTGGAGGAGATAAGAACAAACCAAAGAACAAAATGAGACCTGGATTCTTAAATGGAAAGGACATTGGGGGAAAATTGGCAAAATTTAAATAAAATCTGTTTAATTAATAGTATTTTACTAATGTTAATTTCCTGATTTTGATAGTTGTACTATAAGTATCTAAGTTGTTAACTTTAGGAATAACAGGGTGAAGGTATACTTGAACTATTTCTGTAACCCATCTGTATGTCTAAATTTATTTCAGAATAAGATTTTAAAAAGAATGTTGGGTGAGCATTAAATTTGTAATTACATGTAACTAAATCTAAGTGGCAAATATGAGAAAGAATGTGTAGTCTTTAATGGATATGTGTTCTGACAGTGGAGCTATATAGTAAGACAGATGGAGAAACAATGGGAAGAGTACACACAAATACCTCAACTTTTTATTAAATCACTTTGATGATCGTGTCAATACTGTTATTCTGAGAATGTTTTGTATCTAGCATGAGAAAAAGTAATAACTAATATTTTAATTATATCACCTGTGTTCTCTAAAACCAAGATTCTTAGAGTTGGGGAGGGATTATAAGATGTAAGATAGAAGAAAAAGAAAAGATGTAAGATAGAGATGAAGAAAACACTGAAATAGCATTATGAATTTATGAGTTATTTTTATTAAAAATATATACATGTATTTTCTAGTTCTGTCCACTGACAAAACTTAGAAACTGTCCCACCCAATAGTAGTGATCAGCCTTAACACCCAGATTGTATTTGTGAAAAAATTTCCCACCAATTCAGAGGCATAATGGGAATGAGCCAGCAAACATTTTGTCATTCTAGGTAGTATGGATGTCATCAGGTCATGTCAAAAAGACTCAAGAGCCAGGGCACGTAGGTGGCTCAGTTGGTTAAGCATCCTACTCTTGATCTCAGCTCAGGTCTCAGTTTTAGGGTTATGAGTTCAAGCCCTGCGTTGGGCTTTGCGTGGAGCCTGCCTAAAAAAAAAAGGCTCAAGAGCCAGCTTAAAGAGATCATAATCAAATATGTCTTAAATCCATGATTTCATTATGATCCTAAAAGAAAAATTGGTTACCTTTGGAGAATGCCAGTGGCGATCAGATTATTGTTTTGAAAATTGTTAAATAAATGAAAAGAATCAAACACTTATCCTTCCTTTTCTATAGGAATTGTGCCACCGTGCAACAAAATAGTGAATTCCTAGAGTTTATAGAATGTATTCCAACGAGTCACTGATGAAGGAGTGATAGAATGGGAATATCACCATTTTGCAGTTCCCGATAAAGGTTTCAGATAGTGAGCATCAATATCTGTTAACATCACAAAAAAAGAGAAATTAATGCCTTTTGATAAAGAATACACCATCACTGAAGTAGTTTTGCCACAAAAATTGAACTTGAATCTGCTGAAGGCTATAGATCAAAGTGGCGATTTAAGGGACAAAAAGGGCAGAGGAGCATGGGAGTGCAGCCAGCGTAATCCAGAAATGATAGGACAGATGGTTCAGTGACTTGAACAAATAAATCGCAAGAAAAGTAAAGGATGGAGGGGACAACAGGAAATTAAAGGGACAGAAAAAAGAAAATAATACACAGGTAAAACTAAAATAAGGACGTGCTTAACATAAAAGTCAGGTTAATGGTTTTTCTTGGTAGGGAGAGGGAGTTCTTTGGAAGAGGCATGTGTAGGGCTTGCAGAACAGCTGGCAAGGTCCTGTTTCTTGATTGCTTAACTATTAATCTGTTGTTTTGTGTGGCTTGCTTTGTTATACTTAATCATAAAAAAAGCCTCTGTCAGGTATCTACTGTGTAATTTTTAAATAAATTGTAGAATAATTGGCACCAGGGCATCTGGGTGGCTCAGTTGGTTAAGCATCTGCCTTCGGCTCAGGTCATGATCTCAGGGTCCTGGGATCAAGCCCCTCACTGGGCTCCCTGCTCAGTGGGAATCCTACTTCTCCCTCTGCCTGCCACTTTACCTGCTTGTGCTCTCTCTCTCTCTCAAATAAATAAAGTGTTTTTTAAAAAAAAGAAATTAAAACAAAAATAAAACCCTTCCTAAGTAGACTGGAGGAGATGAGATCCAAAACATAGGTAGCAGCATTGGCCTTAGCTTAAAATAGCATCTCTAGGGGCACCTGGGTGGCGCAGTCGTTAAGCGTCTGCCTTCGGCTCAGGGCGTGATCCCGGCGTTCTGGGATCGAGTCCTGCATCAGGCTCCTCTGCTGGGAGCCTGCTTCTTCCTCTCCCACTCCCCCTGCTTGTGTTCCCTCTCTCGCTGGCTGTCTCTCTGTCAAATAAATAAATAAAATCTTTACAAATAATAGCATCTCTATTTTAACAAGAGTAGGTTTGCAGGTATGGTGATGAGGAGAGTCTGCCTCATGGCTTCTGTTTTTTCTGTGAAATGGAGGACAGAATCATCTGCAAATGTGGATGTAGCAGAGAGATTGCAGGTTTGAAATAGTTCTTGCTAGAGAAAAACAGGAAGGTTACTGGCAATGTCAGCGTCTCAGGGATAGCTGGTGACCATGAAATTTATTGTAATACCAATCTTTAATACCAATCTTATTCCTTTCTGTATCCCCAGTAGTCTGTTAAGTGTGCAACAGCATTATGTCTACAAAAACAATGTACATGTCTTAATTCAGAAATATTTTATTGCTGAGAGATGCTCACCATCATCGGAGCTGGCAGTGAGTCATCATCTTTGTGCTGGTGGAGGGTCTTGCCTCGGTGTCGATGGCTGCCAACTGAGCGGGGTGGTGGTTGCTGAAGGCTGGGGTGCCTGTGGCAGTTACTTAAAATAAGACAACAGTGAAGTTTGCCACATCAGTTGACTCTTGCTTTCATCAGTGATTTCTCTCTAGCATGCAGTGCTGTTTGATAGCATTTTATTCTCAGAACTTCTTTGAAAATTGGAGTCAGTCATCTTAAACCCTGCCACTGCTTTATCAATTTAGTTTGTCGTAGTCTCATCCTTTGTGTCACTTCAGCCATCTTCACAGCATCTTCACCAGGAGTAGATTCCATCTCAGGAAACCACTTTCTGTGCTCATCCGTGAGAAGCAACTCCTCATCTGTTCGGGTTTTATCATGAGATTACAGCAGTTCAGTCGCGTCTTCAGGCTCGTCTTGTGATTCTAGTTCTCGTGCTGTTTCCACCATGTCTGCAGTTACTGCCTCCACTGAAGTCATCTCTGAGGGCTGGAATCCACTTCTTCCACACTCCCATTCATGTTGATATTTTGACTTTTTCCTGTGAGTCATGGCATCTAGAATAGTAAATCCTTTTCAGAAGGTTTTCGGCTTTCTTTGCTTACATCCATCAGAGGACTCAGTATCTGTGCCCTATAGCCTTATGAAATGCATTTCCTGAATAATAAGACTCAAAAGTGGAAATGGGCTACAGAATGGATGTCGTATGAACAGGCATGAAAACAACATCCATCTCGTTGTACATCTCCCATCTGAGCTCTTGGGTGACCAGGTGCGCTGTCAATGAGCAGTATTATTTTGAAAGGAATCCTTTTTTCTGAGCAGTTGGTCTGAAAAGTGGGCTTAAAATATTCAGGAAACATGTTGTAAACAGATGTGCTGTCATCCCGGCTTTGTTGTTCCACTTATGGAGCACAGCAGAGTAGACGTAGCGTAATTCTTAAGTGCCCTAGGATTCTCAGAATGGGGGATGAGCATTGGCTTCACCTTCACGTTATCAGCTATATTAACCCTTAATGAGAGAGTCAGCCTGTCCTTTGAAGCTTTGAAGCCTGTCGTTGACTTCTCTCTAGCTGTGGAAGTCCTAGATGGCGTTTTCTTCCGTTAGAAGGCTAGTACGATCTGCATTGAAAATCTGTTGTTTGGTGTAGCCACCTTCCTGAATTGTCTTAGCTATGTCTCGGGATAACTTGCTACAGCTTCTGCATCAGCACTTGTTGCTTCGCCTTGCACTTTAATGCTGTGTTCCACAGCTTCTTTCCTTAAACCTCATAAACCAGCCTCTGTAAGCTCTAAGGTTTTCTTCTGCAGCTTCTCAGCCTTTATGGAATTGAAGAGAGTGGGGGCCTTGCTGTGGATTACGTTTTGGATTAAGGGAATATTGTGGCTGGTTTCCATCTTCTATCCAGACCATTAAAACTTTCTGCATATCAGCAATAAGGCTGTTCTTTTTTTTTTTTTTTTTTTTTTTAATCATTCATGTGTTCACTGGAGTGGCACTTTTTACATCTCTTTCAAGGACTTTTCCTTTGCATTCACAAGTTGGCCAACTATTTGGTTTAAGAGGCCTGGTTGTTGACCTGTTTGGGCTTTTGACATGCCTTACTAAGCTTAATCATTTCTAACTTTTGATTTAATTTGAGGGATGTGTGACTTTTCCTTTCCCTGGAACACTTAATGGCTGTTGTAAGGTGATTAGCTGACCTGATTTCAGTATTGTTGTGTCTCAGGGAATAGGAAGGCCCAAGGAGGAGGAGGGATGGGGGGATGGTCAGTTGGTGGAGCAGTCAGAACACACACACACTTATCAATTAAGTTGACCATCTTAAATGGTAGTGGTTTGTGGAGCCCCAAAGCAATTATAATAATAACATCAAATGATTACTGATCACAGATCACTATAAAAAATGTAATATAATGAAAAAGTTTGAAATATTGTGAGAATTACCAAAATGTGACAGAGATATGAAGTGAGCAGATTCTTTTAGAAAAACGATGCCAGTAGACTTGATCGATGCAAGGTTGCCACAAAGTTGCAATTTGGACAAAATGCAGTATCTGCGAAGCCCAATAAAAGGAATTACGTCTGTGCTGCATAGATGCCTAGCGATGTCCTTTACAGTTAACTTTTATAGGACATTCAGTGTTTTATTCCGTAGTGATTGTGGTTGGGCTGGTTGGGAAAGCACATAATACGTGATCAGTAAATATTTGTTGAGTAAATGAATGAGTCTGCTTAAAAACCTACGGTAGATAATACTTCTCTTGAATTGCCTCAAGTTTGCCAAGCAGTGTTGCTGCTCCATTGTGAGTTTTGAAGAGAGTTTTACCTTAAGTTTTGTTTCTTCAAATTTTATGTCTCTTCAACTCATTTGCATTTCTTTGACAGTATCTTTTTAAGGAAACTTTGGG
The DNA here is from genome assembly GCF_023065955.2 of Ursus arctos. Classification (NCBI taxonomy): domain Eukaryota; kingdom Metazoa; phylum Chordata; class Mammalia; order Carnivora; family Ursidae; genus Ursus; species Ursus arctos. The sequence continues at coordinate 50,861,288 of NW_026622897.1, forward strand.
AAAATGCTTATGTAACTGAATGATCTTTTTACCAGTCATGATTGTGCTTGAAGGCTCATTTTCTGTCATGGTTCTGTTTTCTTTGCGGTTTTAGGGACACATCTATGTAATCAAGGGGAGCTAGAGTAATAATTGTTTTCACATCTGAAAAGAACTGAGCCAAACACAAAAATACCAAGGTATTAACATTTTGGGGTTAGGAAGAATACAGGCCAGCGAAGTATATTTTTCAGCTCACGTACCCCATCTGCTTTATTTGTAGATGAAAGAATGAGAATCAGAGTTTGTGACATATGTGGAATTCACCACTAGGTGAATTAGGATTCGTGAACCTAGGAACCTTGAACCTAATGTTATTCCTCAATTTGTTTTGCTGTGTTGTTACCGAATTGGAATCAGTTGAAATCACTGAAGAGATCTTTCTCATTCACCATTGCCAAATAAAAAGTGTCATTTTACCTCAGGTCAGAGCCATAGTGAGGTCCTGAGTTGCTTTCTGAACCAAAGCATAAAGAAGAATTATTAAATTGTGTTTTGTAAACCCTTAGTATTAGGATGAAGTTCTTTTTTAAAATGGTAATCTTGTATTTTAATTGTTAACCAAGATGTTCATTTAATTAGATTTCCTGATATGCTGCCCAGTCTCAATGATCAGGAATTTACTAAGGTTACTTTTTCAGTGGGAAGGAGAAGACGCACAAATTAGATCATTAGTGTCATGTCCTTAATTTCCTTGGTGGCATGCATATATGAAATCACTGACAATGTAAAGAGTGAAGAGCAATATTGACCCTCTGTTTCAGGTTCTGAATGGTTCTTAATGATCCTTGAATGGTGTATTTGCAACATGAATTAAGTAAAAGAAATAGTGGTTTATAATTTAAATAGTGGTTTATAATTTAAATATGTTTTAAAGATATTGCATTCTTATTTTCAAAAATATGTCCCAATTTATCTCCCTTCTATTTTACTCTGTTTTATACCTATGAAATACATTATAACTCTGGTTTATCAATTTGGCATAATGTGTGCAAAATTTTTTGTAAAAATTACTACTTTGGTAAAACTCCATTTAGAGCTGAGTTTTCTCAGTTGTAAGGGTACGGTGAAGTGATGAGAAATAGAGGTAAAATTAGTATTTAATGAATGCTGTAAAGACACTCTGCTCAGATCCTCTGAGCACTGGTTTATATTGTCTGTGTAATCCCATTCAAAGATAATGCTACTGGGATGCCTGGGTTGCTCAGTTGGTTAAACATGCAACTCTTGGTCTCAGCTCAGGTCTTGATCTCAGAGTTGTGAGTTCAAGCCCCACATTGGGCTCCACGCTGGGCATGGAGCCTACTAAAATAAAAAATTTTTTAAAATGGCAAAAAAAAAAATTCACAAAGATGATGCTGTTTAGCAAATATGGTTTTTGCACTATTAGGTACGCCATAAAAGTTGGAAATACATAGTCAGTTAAGGTGAAAAGAGGAATTGACGATAAACATATATAGTTGGTAACATTAACTTCTGAAATGTCTACTAATGGCATTTTATAAAGTAAATTGTAATACAGCCACGTTGAGGACTGTTACATAAGTAAGTCTGATTTCTTAAAAGGCTTTAATATCATAAGAAAGGAATAATGTTTCAGTGAAAAAATGGGGCAACATGATCCCGAAACTTTGTCAAAAATATACAAAACTAGAATGAAGTAACCTAAAATAGTAATAGTGGTTGCCTCTGGGTATTAGGATTATGGACCTTTTTTTTCTCTTTGTGGGCATATGTTTCGTTTTCTGTACAGAATTGTGTTACTTTTATAATCTGTATAAAGCACAAAACAAACATTTTCCCACTGCCATGCTCACGTTACCTCAATGAAATGAAGTGCTCACTGACTTGCAAGGAGGAACATTTGTCAGTTTTTAAAACAAATATGGTCTTTTGGAAATGTTTTATGTAGTATTTTTAGTTCACATTTTTGAGCCATCACTTGAGCTTGAATAAATTATTTGAACTGTATAAACATTTGCATTCCATTGAGAACACTGAAGCTTAAATTATAAAGCAGAAACCTGAATCTTTCAGAATAACCATCTTTGAATATTTAGGAGCTGTGCTTTAGGTTTGGTAATTTCCTTCACGGTCAGATTTGGGGTATTTTGTTTTTTGTTTTATGTTTCTTCTTTGGTCAGATGTCCATTGACACGCCACCTCTTTTAAGAGGGAAATTTCAAATGGGAATATCCATTATATTTAGCCTTTTATATTTTATAATCTTGAATGCTTAGATTTATGTAAATTTTTTTCCTGATTTTTAGAGGAACAGAAGGAAAATGAAAAGATGAAAAGTGAAGAGCATCCAGTAGATTCAGAAAACTGTTCTACACCCCGTGCTCTGGAAGAGGCCACTGTGAAAATAGAAAAAGAAGATGAAAAGGAACTTGTCAAACTGCCAGTCATAGTCAAGCTAGAAAAACCTTTGCCAGAAAGTGAGGAAAAAAGGATTATCAAAGAAGAAAGTGATTCCTTCAAGGAAAATGTCAAACCCACTAAAGTCGAAGTAAAGGAATTTAGACCAGATCCTAAAGATACCAAAGGTAGCATGGAGAAGCTGGAGCCAGAGAGGCTGGAGTTCGGTGGCAATGTTAGAGCATCTCAAGACATCACTGAGAAGTCTACAGAAGAAACCGAGAAACTTAAAAATGACCAGCAGGCCAAAATACCACTAAAAAAACGAGAAATTAAACTGAGTGACGATTTTGACAGTCCAATCAAAGGACCTTTGTGTAAATCAGTTACTCCAACAAAAGAGTTTTTGAAAGATGAAATAAAACAAGAGGAAGAGACTTGTAAAAGGATCTCTACAATCACTATTTTGGGTCATGAAGGGAAACAGCTGGTAAATGGGGAAGTTGGTGATGAAAAGGTAACTCCAAATTTTAAAACAGAACAAATGGAGACAAGGTTTTATGATACAAAGGACGATAGCTGTAGCCCCTCTAAAGACAGAAGTGTCATCGTGGAGGGAAATGGAGCAGAGTCCTTAAATTCTGTCATAACGAATATGAAAATAGGCGATCTTGAGAAGGAAGTGGTCCCTCTAGGGAAAGATGCAGATAGTTCAGTATCAGTGTTGGAGTCCCCAAATCAAAAAGGGCAATTAGAGGAAACTGGTCCTCCAGAAATGGAAATCTCTCTTGAGACTTCTGAAATGGCAAAGGATCTCTCTTTGAAAACTGCTTTATCTGCCACTGAATCGTGTACCCTGAAAGTTGACGAGAAGTCTCCCAAAAGTAAAAAGGATAAGCGCCCACCAGTCCTAGAATGTCTTGAAAAGTTAGAGAAGTCCAAAAAGACTTTTCTTGATAAGGACACACAAAGGTTGAGTCCAATACCAGAGGAGGTTCCAAAGTATACTCTAGACTCAGTAAAGCCAGTCTCTCCTGAGGCAGCTGAAACATCAGCACCATCTAACATGACTGACCACTGTGAGAAGTTAGCCTCAGAAAAGGAAGTGGTGGAATGTCAGAGCACAAGTTCCACTGAAGGTCAGCCCCTAGAAAAAACAGACCCAGAAATTCTAAAAAAGGATTCTGAATCCACCAAGGTAGAAGCAGATAATCTGGACTATGCCCAGACCTCTGGCACAGAGGATCCTTCTGAGACAAAGGGTTCTATGCAGAAAAGCAAATTTAAATATAAGCTGGTTCCTGAAGAAGAAACCACTGCCTCAGAAAACACAGAGATAACCTCTGAAAGGCAGAAAGAAGGCATCAAATTAACAATTAGGATATCCAGTCGGAAGAAGAAGCCAGATTCTCCTCCCCAAGTTCTAGAGCCAGAAACCAAGCAAGAGAAGACAGAAAAGGAAGAAGAGAAAACAAATGTAGGTCGTACCTTAAGGAGGTCTCCAAGAATATCTAGACCCACAGCAAAAGTGGCTGAGATCAGAGATCAGAAAGCTGATAAAAAAAGAGGGGAAGGAGAAGATGAAGTGGATGAAGAGTCAGCAGCTTTGCAGAAAGCAGACAAAAAAGAAAATTTGAAAAAACTGGAGAAGGATACGAATTCTAAAGTAAGCAAGGTAAAATTTCTCCTGAGTTTTAATTTTTATTAGCAGTAATTGGGCCTAAGTGTAGCTCTTGGTTTTGGCTAAAAAGAAGTCATTCAAAGAGCATTAAAAAAAAAAAAAAAAGCTATCTTTCTTCCTATATCTGAGCTGTCTTTTCTCACTAGGCATCCTTAGATATTAAATTTCAGACTGTATAATCTTGTCATCTTTTAAACTTTTTCTCTATTACAGGCAAAATGAAAATATATATTCTCTTTGTAAACTATGCAGGTGATACCTAACCTATATGGTTGAAAAATCAAAATGCCCCATAAGCACTATTAACAGTTTGGGGTACATCTCTTTCCAGTTCTTTTTCCATACATTCATGTGTATGTTCATAAATATTTACCCATTCACTTAAAAAATAAATTGAGTATGTTCATTTTTCTATGAATTTTTCACTTATCAGCGTATCTCTGAACTCTTTCCATGTCAGTAGATGTAGTCTACCTTTTGGTTATTGACGGCTACCTAGTATTCCGTAGTGTGGATGTACCTCAGTTTATTTAATCACTCCCTTATTGATTGACATTTAGGTTGTTTCCAATTTTTCACTATTACAGGCAATGCTGCATTGAAGATCCTTTTGGACATAAGTGAGTATTTCTTTAGAATAGACTCCTAGAATTGGCATTGCTGGGTCAAGGGGCATGTGTATATTTTAACTTTCGATAGCTATTGCTACATTGCCCTCCCCAAAAGGCCCCATTAGTATACTCTCTCATCACCATGTACGAGAGTGTCTGTCTTCCCCCATTTAATCATGAGTCTTAGAAGCCAGAATTCTTTTTTCTACAACTCTTATTTTAAGCAAAATCTAGTACAAATCTACAGCTAGTTTATAGGAGTTTGTTATAATTCAATGAAGTGCACTTTTAATTTATTTAAGTGATCAGATTGTTCTTCATTTAAGTGATCGTTTATTCCCTAAAAAATTAAATTTTTCTTTAAAAAAATTTACAAAAATTTCCCCTTTAGTTGTTAGAATTATTTTGGTCTTTGATGCAGACTTATACTGTAGGAATGAACTGAAATATGAATTAAAAGACTGTGAAACCAGGCAGTAAAGAGCAGTTTACAACATTATAAACTTACTCTCTGAATAATACATGTTTTTATTTGTCAGGATTTTTATATGCAGTTCTGACCCATAAAAATTCATTTCTAATATGGGAATTTAAACTTTTATATAACAATATGTGAGAATATAGTCAGTGCTCTATTAGAGAACCTTTAAAAATGTGCATGGCCTTTGACCCAGAATCCTCTTCAAGGAATTTATCCTAACCACAGAGGTTTGTAAAAATTTATATTTACGAGGAGCCATTTTTGATGAAAGTGAAAAACTGGCAAACTACCTAAATGTCTGTCTAGTAAGGGATTAGATAAATATAGCTGTGTGATGGCATGTTGTACAGTCATTTACAGTGATGTTACTAATATATTTTATGACTAGGGAAAATACTTAGAAGACAGAATGTTCATTATAAACCCCCCCAACAAAAGTAGACTAAATAATAGAAATATGTACCAAAATTTAATAGTAGGTAGATCTGTGGTGAAGATAAGTAATTTTCATTTTCTTCTTGTGTTTTGACTAAAAATGGACATATAATGAGCTTATTTTTTTAATATTCTTATTATACCAAATTATTCCAATTTTTAATTTTATACAAGGTAAAACCCAAAGGCAAAGTTCGATGGACTGGTTCTCGAACACGTGGCAGGTGGAAATATTCTAGCAATGATGAAAGTGAAGGGTCGGACAGTGAAAAATCATCTGCAGCTTCAGAGGAAGAGGAAGAAAAGGAAAGCGAAGAAGCTGTCCTAGCAGATGATGATGAACCATGCAAGAAATGTGGCCTTCCGAACCATCCTGAGCTAGTATGTGCCCGACCTAAATGAACAGTACTCCTCTTACTGGCGTGCTGTGCTTACCCAAAGCAGCCTAACTCTTCTGCGTTTGATCATGATTGGAAATTTTTTAATGCTGCACAGCTTTTGTGTACAAAATAACCTTTATTTCTGTTTCTCAGATAATAACCCAATTCTGCTTTCGTTTTCCTTGGTTTATATATTGATATTTCTTCTACTTAAGGATACACTCCCAACCTCACAGATCAATGAATTCATTCAAAGTTTTCCGTTCTGTTGTTTTTCTTTAAATGTTTCTTCTTTCCCTTTAATTTATAATGATATTTCTGAAGTGCCAACTTTAAAGAAGTAAGGCCTAAAGTTTGGAAAATTCATGGGAGCTAGTTCTTCATGGCTTTTTTTCCTAGAAAGTAGTGCGGGGTGATAGGAAAAGCATTGGAGCTTTTAGATTACGTTTTACCATCGAAACAATGTGATAAATGAAATCAGGTGCCCAGGGTAGTCCACATATGCCTGTGTGATCAGTCGTACAACTCAAGTAAAACACTAACATGACCGAGTATTGAGTTCTGGGTATTAGCAGCAAATGGCGATGCATTGTACGGGGAAGGGGGAAGGCAGCTTTTCATTTTTAAATCACTGCACATGAGTGTGCATCCCGCTGTCCTCCTCTACCCCCCCATGGTTCGTGTTAGCAATTTAGCAACTGCTTTACATATATACTACAGTTGAACAAACAAATGAAGTGTGGAGAATTGGAGCCAGTTTTCTCAGTATCAGAAAAAAGAAGTTACAGATGAGCAAGATCAAAGGCTAGAAAGAGCCCTGTGTACTGGGTTAGAGCCGAAGATACTAGTATGAACTCATGCTTATTTTAATATAGATCTGTGTGTATACATGGGTTGTTCTGCATATATATATATATATATATATATATATATATATATATAATATATCATAGCTCTGTCCTCCGAGAGAGCCTAGAAGCAGTGATGCCTAGTATCATAGCACTCAGCACCCAGACGTTTGTTTCTTTCCTTCATTTTAAGGTTTTATCTGTCTATCTTATCTATCTGTCTATCTATCTATCTATCTATCTATCTATCTATCTATCTATCTAAGAGAACGGGGAGGAGCAGGGGATGGGGACAAGCAGATTCCACACTGAGCAGGGAGCCCAACACAAGGCTCGGGACCCTAAGGTCGTGACCTAAACCAAAAATCAAGAATTGAACACTTAACTGACTGAGCCATGCAGATGTTGGTTTCTAAGTACCATTCTCCAATAAAGGAACCAAGGCTTTTAGGAGAAATGGCTAATTTAAAGGCTTGGGCAGGGAAAATACAAGATGTGCCTGGAGTGTCCCATAGTGTCAGAAAGTAAAAAAGTGTTTTAAAGAAAAAGGATGCAAATGAGTCCTAAGGACACAGGAACAAATCTGAAAGAACTAGCAAGTGCCTGTGGCTAGGGCAATTTGAACAATAAATTAAATAATGGTTTTAGATTCTAACCCAAAGAAAATATATCTTCATTAGTTGATCCTGATATAAAGAAGTGACTGAATAAGCAAATAAATGGGGGAGAAGGACATATTTTCTTTACAGAAGAATTCCAAATAATAGAAGGTATGAGGGAAATAGGTAGTCATTAGAATATCGCAGCAACAATTGTTGCAAGCAATAATGTAGCACTGATGAGCGCTAAAATTAGTGGGTGAAATTTATTCATTACTGTGGTTGGTTTGAATTTACACCTCCAAATTCTTTGATACTCCACCCTCCAGAAAGTGGAGCTTAATTCTCCTCTCTTTGAGTGTGGGCTGGACTTATTGCTTGTAATGAGAGTAAGTGTGGAAAGTGGAAAATAGTAACTTCACAGTGATGAAAACCAAAAGATACCGTAACCAAGTGATCAAGGTTAATATTATTAGTAATAGGTCATGATAATACCACGTACTCCCAGATATGATAGAGTGAGTAGGGCACTTCACCTCTATAGTGTTCTCCAAAACCCATAACTTCCGTCTAATCAAGGGAGGACCTCAAACAAACCCAAACTGAGGGGCAGTCTACGTAATATCTGACTAACACTCTTCAAAACTGTCAAAGTCGTGGAAAACAAAGACCAAGTAACTGTTACAGGTTGGAGGTGATTGAGGAAACATGATTAAATGTGATATAATATCCTAGACCACATTCTGAAATCAGAAAAAGAACATTAGTAGAAAAGCTGGTGAAATCTGAATAAGGTCTGTTGGTCAGTTAATAGTAATGTACTAATGTTAATTTTTTTTTTTTTTTTAGATTTTAATTATTTATTTGGCAGAGAGAGAGAGCATAAGCAGGGGGAGGAGCAGAGGGAGAGGGAGAAGCAGGTTCCCCGCTGAGCAAGAGAACCCAACTTAAGGCTCCATCCCAGGACCCCAGGATCATTACCTGAGCTGAAGGCAGACACTTAACCAACTGAGCCACCCAGGCGCCCCTGATGTTAATTTCTTAATTTTGATAAATGCCCCATGGTTATGTAAGATGTTAACATTAATGGAAACAGGGTAAAAGATTTATGGGAACTCTGCTATCTTTGTAACTCTTCTATAAATCTAAAATTATTTTAAACTAAGTTTTTTTAAGTTAAACATTCCTGAGTGTACATTTTAAATTTCAGAGAATTGGTCATCTTAAACTCAAATAATATCAGATGACAACTTAGTTCTAATTATTGTTAGCCTTTGTTTGTGAACATGATGGTCCTAAGTATAGCTCCATTCCTCATACTTTTCATCCCTTCCATATTTGAATTTTCATGATAAAAAGCATCATGAATGTTTCTTACAGACAGGTAATTGAAATGCTATTTAAAGTGGGAGTTAGGGATGCCTGGGGGCTCAGTTGGTTAAGCAGCTGCCTTTGGCTCAGGTCCTGATCCCAGGGTCCTGGGATTGAGCCCCTCCTTGGGCTCCCTGCTCAGCAGGGAGCCTGCTTCTCCTTCTGCCTGCGGCTTCCTCTGCTTGTGCACTCGCTCTCACTGTCTCTCTCTGGCATATAAATAAATAAAACCCTTAAGTAAAAAATAAAGTGGGAATTATTTGTATTTTTAAAACCCTAACATAATATAATAAAAAATTATTATAAAAAAAAATCCTGCGTGTGGTAGGGAAGTTCATGATACTCGAACTGTAAAACTTTGTTATAAGGGATATGTTGTTACAGTCATCAAGGCACACTAAAAAAGGTTTATAACTCTAGTTCAGAAGAACTTGTAATTTGGGGCACCTGGCTGGCTCAGTCTATAGAGCATGTGACTCTTGATCTCAGGATTGTGAGTTCGAGCCCCATGTTGGGTGGAGAGATTACTTAAAAATAAAATCTTAAGGGGACACCTGGGTGGCTCAGTCGGTTAAGCGTCTGGCTTTGGCTCAGGTCATGATCCCGGGTCCTGGGATCCAATCCTGTGTCCCGCTTCCTGCTCAGCGGGGAGTCTGCTTCTCCCTCTGCCTGCCACTCCCCCTGCTTGTGCTCTCTCTCTATCAAATAAATAAAATCTTTTAAAAAATAAATAAATAAAATCTTGAGAGATGCCTGAGTGGCTCAGCCAGTTAAGTGTCTGACTCTTGATCTCAGCTCAGGTCTTGATCTTAGGGTCATGAGTTCAAGCCCCACATTGGGCTCCATGCTAAGCATGGAGCCTACTTTAAAAAATAAATAAAATTAAATATAATCTTAGAAAGAAGGAAGAAAAGAAAAAGAAAAGAAAGAAAGAAGAACTTGTGGGGTGCCTGGCTCAGTCGGTTGAGCATCCGGTTGGCTCTTGGTTTTGGCTGGGGTCACGAAGTCTGCGTCGTGAGATCTAGCCCCATGTCAGGCTCTGTGCTCAGTGTAGAATCTGCTTGAAATTCTTTCTCCCTCCCTCCCCCTCCTCCTCTGCTCTTCTCCCTGCTTCCACTCTCTGTCTTTTCTCTCTCTCTAAAGTAAATAAATAAAATCTTAAAAAAAAAAAAACTTGTAATTTTTTGCTAAATTTTGTAGTTTAACATATTGCAAACTATTTTCTTTTTTTACTTTGAAAAAAATGACATGTTAGATCCCAATTAGCAGAGCTTTTTTAGTTTTATCCAAATAAAGATACTGTGATACAATGTACTTCTTAGTGTAGTACTAAGAAATACTGAGATGTCTTTAACTTCAGAGTCACTGAATTTTAGTCATAGAATTGGGTTGACATTAACCTGTGATTTATTTCAGATTCTTCTGTGTGACTCTTGTGACAGTGGGTACCACACTGCCTGCCTTCGTCCTCCTCTGATGATCATCCCAGATGGAGAGTGGTTCTGCCCTCCTTGCCAACACGTATGACCCAGCACGCCTTTGTTTTCAGTCTCAGTTTTATATTCCAGTTAATAATACTTCTTGACAGCCACTGAACATTTTTCATTTTCAAAGCCATTTGTAGACATTGTTTACCTTTTGTTTAAAATTCTGTGAAATTTGAGACTATTGAAAAAACTACCTTTTAAGTTAATATCTTTTAGGCTTTTTTTTTTTTTCTCCCAAAGCATTTTTCAAAGACCTCTCATTTTTATATAATTATAATCTCTGATTTATTTTTTTCTCACATTTGTTATGGGCACAAATAGCCCCAAATTAAAATGATACATGAGGGAAGAAATAAGTTTCTTTATGCCCTCGTTTCATCCTCTTTTTCCTCTCTGCCTGCCTCCTTCTTACCAGTTCTGTGGACGGTATTATGAAGTATGTACCACTATGTTGCTACTATGAATAGAAACATGGATTCTGTTTCTCTTATATCTTGATTCAGGTGAATTTCTTTTGAAAGCTGAAGAACAGGCTATTTTTATGCCACTGCACTCAAGGGGTCCTTTCTGTCACAAGTCCATCTCACTTTAAAAATGATGGGCTTTATTGCACTTCCCATCGAAGTGGACTCCCTTGGCTTAGCATAGCTTTCTCAGTTACATTCTTCAGCTCTGTTTTGACCCAGTCACCATGTGGCGTGGTTGTGTCATTTTTTTCCCATTCTCTTTTTGAAAAATAGTGATTGGCACCATTATATTGTATTGTACATAGAACCTTCTCCCTTAAAAATGTTGTGGGATTCTTAAAACTTTTTCATCACTGTCATGTAAACATGTTGTGCCAGATGCTATTTTAAACGTTGATTACCACCAGCAAGATAGGCATAGAATGTGTTTCTTGATGAGGCTAGGAGTCTCCCTGACGTGTGCCTTACTGCAGAGATGCTGTGCTCATCTTCAGGTCAGTGCATGCTGAGGCATCTCTTTATGTAGTTACTAAACACAAGGACCGTTTCAGTGTTCATTCGCTGCGTGATCCCTCATCAGCTCTCAGAATAGCACAGTAGCCATGAGCCAGCATGCAGGGGAGAAATGTTTGTGGAAAGATGTTAAAAATGACACTCATGGGGGCACCTGGCTGCTCAGTGCTCAGTCAGTAGAGCATGTGACTCTTGATCTCAGGGTCATGCGTTCACGCCACCCGCTGGGCGCAGAGCTTTCTTTAAAGAAAAATAACACTCGTGTTTTGCTCTTTCAGAAACTACTATGTGAGAAATTAGAAGAACAATTGCAGGATTTGGATGTGGCCTTAAAGAAGAAGGAGCGTGCTGAACGCAGGTATTGTGATGTGTGTGTCGATGTTTTACTTGAGAATTTGATAGTAAAATTGTCTTGCAGTATGGGGTAATATATCTGTCTAAAGTAATTTTTGGCAAACTGTGACCTGTAGGTCAAATTTGGCATGTCCTTATTTTTGTACTGTCCACTAGGTATGTTTGTTTTCCATTTTTAAATGATGGGAAAAAAATCAAAACAAGAATCTTACTTCATGACAGATGGAAATTCTGTATTCCAATTTCACTGTCCATAAAAGAAGCTTTGCTGGAACACAGCCGGGCTCATTTGTTCATTTATTGTCTGCTGCTGCTTTACCACTGCAGCCGCAGAGCTGAGTAGTACAACAAAAACCTTTTGACCTGCCACGCCTAATTAATTATCTGTCCCTTTACAGGAAAAGTTTGCCAACTCCTGATCTAAAATATTTATCAAAACCTACTCTGAATAAATATTGGCCCAGTTAATGTGGAGGATACGTACCTTACTATTAAGTATGTAGTGAGTACAAGACAATTCTAAGAGCTGGTCTAGTTACCCATGTCATCTCTTTGGGTGGGCAGAATTAACACCGATAAAATAAAGAGCATTTAAATGCCTAACTGTGTTGTGAGAGTCATAACTTACAGTCATAAGAAATGCCTCCCTTTTCAATTTACCACTGTGATATAGTCTTAAAGCAGTTGGAGAAGACTTCTTGGAGGAGGTAAGACTGGAGTTGAATCCAGTCTTTAAAAGGGGGCTCAAAATCAGGATAGGAAGTTTATGTTTCTTTATAATTATTTGTACCTTCTTGGATTATCCTATTGCTAAACAATTATTCGTGCCTACTGTGTACCAAACTGAAGAGAAAAGGTGAGTGAGACAAAGCTCTCCCTACATGGAACTCACCTCTGTCAGAATACAGCCATATCAGCCAGTGATACAGTAAAGTAGACAGATGGTGGTATATTCAGAGCAATACAGGAACATCGTGGAGGGGCAGTTTAGTTCTGGTAGGGGTTTGGGTTATCAGGCAAGTCCTTGGAACATAACTTAGGGTTGGACATGCAGAGAAAGGATATTTCAGGCAAAGAGCCAAATACAAGCAAAGACAAAGCGTGAATATGAGAGGGGGAGAGCGGTAGGAGATGAAGTTGTAAACGCAGATTGAGGCCAAATTATGAACAGCCTGGCATATCTGACTAGGGTCATCTGAATTACTCTCTACGGGTAGTAAGAGAGCCATCAAAGGAGAGAGAAGTATAATCAGATCTTTATTTCAGAAAACATGCACTGGTAATAAAAAAGAATTAGAGTTGAGACTGTTGCAGTAGAGGCCTGAACTAGGGCAACCTTATATAATAAAGTGGAGGTGTTAAGAGAGAATTTTCAGAAGCTTAATCAGGAGGATTTGATGTCCACTTGTACATATTATGAGAAAATCTAAGCAGCGTTTCCTGCTTGGTCTCACTACCTTCACTTGCTGCCACTGTAGCTTTTACTGCTATTTCATAGGTAACCCCCCAGCTTAGCTTGCTGTAAGACAGTCCGCCAGCTCATTTGATGATCCGCTCGCTTTACTCCCCCATACTTTGAATTCTGTGGGTTCAGCCTCCAGATCCTGTCTTTTTCCTTACTCGTCAGCTTGAGCTCTCTGGTTTATAATGGATGCTACTTGGTTTAAAGGCAAAATTCATCTCTGAAGTTGACTAGGAGATAAAAATACTTCATTTTAAAAAATCAGTTGTCTAAATACCTTTGTATATAGAAATTCTGGGTAATAGTCCTGTATATAATTGCTAGGACTATTTTGATATTCACAGTTGTTCGTGTTTTTATTTTGACACTAGAAAAGATTTAACTAAGGATGCTTCAAATTAAATCGTAATAAAAAATTAGGCATTTTCCTTGTTCGTTTTGAAATCTGCCTGCCCTTCTGAGAAATGAGCAGTTCTGTGGAAAGCTGGTTAAAATTTTTTGACTGCTGCCTCACTATAGGGTATATTGTTGCAGTTAAGAAATACTTAATATTTTAGAAATTTATGTTAAAATGTGCCACAATATTTATTCACACTGTTGGTCTTCCATTTGCTGACTCATTTGCTTTCGCTTCTACTTTTGGTAATCCTCTGTACTCACATGTCATTCTTTAAGAGGACATCCATAATTGTGGCTTAGTTCACACACTAAATCCTTTTTGAGACTGGATCACAGAGAGGAGAGTAAAGTTACTATTACAGGGAGGACAGTTTGCCACAAAGCCAGTTAACTGAATTATTGCTATTATTTTTTAATTCTTCCCAATAATCTGGTTAACAAAGTTTTCTTTATCTATAGCTCCTAATATATATAGCTTCTGATATATATATATGAATCCTAGGGGCTCTAAACAGCAAAATATGTGTATTTCTAAAGTAAATAATCTATTAACTGTAAACTCTAGGTGACTTCATCTGTTTTTAAAAATGAGCATTTTTATTCTTCCTTTTTAAAATCTGTGAAAATAATTTCTCTAGCATTCATCCTAGAAACTTAGGGCCTTGGTTACTCTCTATATCCTAGCATGAGAGTATCTTTCCCTTTGTTCATACATTTATTCAGCATTTAACCATCATTTAGTGAGCACCCACTTTATGCCAGGCAGTGTAATCAACATGAAGTGTATTTATTATGTGGTCTCTACCTTAAAAGGCTATACAGTATGGTGAAAAAGAAGGATTTGTCAATGAGTAATTAGTGACTGGCCAGAAATTGTCTACAGAGCTGGAGCTGTGGTGCTCTGTGAAATTTGATGTTTCAGAAATCCCTTCAACTGGTTGGTAAACATCCCTTCCAGAACTTGGTGCCAGAAATTATTTGGGAATTCAAATAGCTCTGTACTTCCAGAGTACTTTTACTAGTGTTTGCTAGCAGAGAGTTGGATTTAATCAGGGTTGGAATTTTCCAGGTAATGTAACAGAGGGAAGGAGAGAAAGAGACAAGGAATTTGAAAGTGTATGCAAAGGAGTATTTATAATGATGGACCCTGGAGTCTAAGCCAGGTAAGGGGGAAAGTAAGGACACAAGGGAGTAATGGACAGTGAAGAGAGGCTAGGGTCGATGGTTAGAGGTCCCACCGGAGTTAGGGAATTGTTGAAATCAGTGTACCAGAGGGAGTGAGCCGGAAAGTGAGCCAGGAGATGTCAGAGAATAGGTTCCCTGAAATTGGAATTTTAGGAGGGGTGTGGTTATTTGTAATGACGAGGTCCCGGCCCAGTATGATCATTGAGCTACATAGTGGCGAGATGGAATGGAAGACATATCTTTCTGTAAGTTTACTGAGCAAGAGAATGCTGTGGAAATCAAACCTACCTTCAAGAGCTTACTCAACTGTTACCACCTATTTAAAGCCTCAACTTTCTCAGCTCTTCAAGCAAGTTATTCTTTTTTCATGTTTCCATTATACCTGTTCATAATGGACTACAGTCAGTTGTTAAATAATTGTGAGGGCAAGAACCATGTATTATTTGCCCTTAGGATTCCCAAGCCTGACACAAATCATAACCTAAATACAGTGGACGTGAACTGAATGTTTTTCAGTTGAATTGAGGAGATAATAATGATCAAGTGAAAGTAGAGATTTTGAGGTTTTAAAGAGGAAACTGATAGAAACAGTAAGCTCAGTTAGGGTAAGGATAGATATGTGTCGAACATACTTAGTAACAGAGAACTCAAGTTCTGACTTAACCGTGAAGCCTTCCCTGTTAATTTCAGCTAGTACGTTCTTGCCTTTCCTAGTTTTTAATTCATTAACTGTACTATTTTTAATCAGGTTTTGATTAAAATAACTTTTATCATTTTCTTACATGCCAGTTGTTGACTGAATAGCTTTATAACCCATCTCAAAAAGACTAAGATTCTTATTAACAGAGCCAAGGGTTTCTAGGGCAGTGAAGGCTGCATTCTAAAGGACCCAGCTAACTGGATGATTAATGCCCGTCTATAAGGGAGAGCACAAGCAAAGGGAGGGAGAGTGGTCATTATTTCTGTTCAGTTCAGCGTACACTGGCCTGTATATAAGAGCTCATCTGTCCTAGGTGAATTAGATTAACTTCGGGAGAACCAGAAAAACCACCTATTGGGTGTAGCACTTTGTTATGTAAAATTTGTTGAATTAAAATCAACAAAGGTTTGTTTCTTTGAAAGGAAACTATGGAGATCTTGTTAGTGTTCTAATCCACATTGCCTGGAGGAGTGTTAACTGGCTCTAAAAATAATCTTCACTGGAGCAACTAGGTGCAGAGCCACGCGGCTGCATTGCTTTTTTTCTTCTCTGCAAATGCATGGTCTTAGTATCATTCCCTGGGGCCTTGACGTGGTTCTGTCGTATAGAATTTTTTTTTTAGTATTGATATTTATTACCATGAGATTACAGTTGTGTATATACGCATATGAAAACATCCAGCGTAACAAAGATCTAGTTTGTCCAGCGTTGACTTTCTGTCTAATCACTTTGTCAGTGCGTTGCAGCATGACGCTCTTCATGAAGTTACCTTGTCTACTTCAGTTTACAGGTTTTATTTCATCAGTATAATTACTTCCAAGACTACAATTGTCAGTTACACCTTTTTACAGTTTTTACCTTTAGAAAGTTTTGTGCCTCCTGCAGATACCAGTACGATAAGCTCTGTAGACCGTAGCTAACATGTCTGTGACCTAGCCTCTGCCGTTACCATGAAGTCATAATTTTAGTATTGTCTGTGTTAGTAATGTTTTCATAACAGTTTTATTTTTAGCAAATCTCATTTTGCGTGCATTTTTGTTTTTCATTTAAAGGAAAGAACGTTTGGTGTATGTGGGTATCAGTATTGAAAACATCATTCCTCCACAAGTAAGTTTCTGGGTTATAGTATTTTTGGAGAAGAGACTACCATAATTGTTCTAAAACTTAACCCACTTTATGTAATGTGAATAGTTTTAAATATATAGTATACCTGTTTAATTAAAAGTGGAAATTTAGGACCTTGAAGAAATCACTCATATTTTCACTCATGATTAAAATTAAATATATGCTGGGCTGCTTGTCTGGCTCAGTTGGTAGAGCATGCAACTCTTGATCTCAGGGTCGTAAGTTTGAGCCTACTAAAGAAAATAACAATAATAATAAAATAAAATTGCATATATGCTGATAGCCCTAAAATGTAATATCACATTCAAATCAGATTTATATAGCTCACCCTTATGGGTTTTATGTTCTGGGGTGTTTTTTTTTTTTAACCTTGTATTATACTGGGTAATTTGTTTTTAGCTTCTTTATGTGCTGTTTATGTAAAGTGACAAAAGAATAGTTCAGGGAGATTGGGTTTTTAATTCTGCGCTTTGGGCATTGGTTATTAGAAACTTCAATATTTGTTCTTAACAGTTGGTTTCTTTGAAGGAATATTGTTTTACATTTATCAGTCTGATTTCTAATTAAGGATTTCTCATGAGTGAAAGTACACGTAACATAGTTTTCATTTGAAATGAAGAAATGTTCCTGGTTTCGTACAGTTTCATTCAGGCTTAATTAAATCACATGCTTAAGTAACCTGTCTTGATTAGTTACTTTCCTTCATCATCATGCTTCTTTCTTTTTCTAAATCCACTATTTCATTGATTCAGCATATCTTCTGAATATCTTCTATATGTTAAATTTAATTATTTGTTAAAAAATTTCTCATTGGAGAAACTTCATCATGATTGTTTTAAAAGAGGTAATTATAAACTCACAGAAACGTAAGAATTTTAATACGGAAGGGCTTCATCATCCTTTGATCACCAGTATTCTTTTTAAATCTCTCTACTTAGTGTTGCCATATTCATTCAGTTTTAGGGGGTGGGATCACCTCACTTTTTCACATCTTTCACATGTCCTGCCTAGCCAGACATTAGAAAACTATTAATTCCAAGAAGCTTTTTTTTCGTCCTAATAACCTGTATATTCATTATCATATTTTTAAACCAGGAGCCAGATTTTTCTGAAGATCATGAAGAAAAGAAAAAAGATTCGAAAAAATCCAAAGCAAACTTACTTGAAAGGAGATCAACAAGAACACGGAAATGTATAAGTTATAGGTATGAAATAATGTGGAAATGGTTACAATAAAAGAATGTAAAATATTTTTTAAATTATACAATATGACCCAAAAGTATATGCTTTTCCCTTCCTAATGATCATTAGTGGTTATATATTTTTATATATATGTGTGTGAGTGTGTGTGTGTGTATATATATGTATGTATATATTTATTTATTTATTTACTATCTTTAGATTCATGCAGTTTTAGAGCAGCCAGCATGATCTTTTTCAAAACGTAATTTGCTCATGTCATCCTCTTCTGCTTAATATACTTTGTCAGATTTCTGTAGCTCTTGGGATAAGGATCGATGCCTCTAACAAGGCCCCTACAGGCAGCGCAGAGTCTGCTCTGTACTCAGCTTTTCAGCTGCGTCTCAACCACATTTTCCCTCACTCTGTCATTATCAGCCATAGTCTTCTTTCAGCTCCTTTGCACATGCTGTTTACTCTACCTAGAATTTCCCTCCTGTTTTCACCTTGTTAACCTTCTCTTGATCAAATCTATTATATGCCCTCATAGCAACCAGTTCTTCTCTTTGAAAGCATTTGTCATGGTTGTAATAATTGTGATTTTAATTATTGAATTAATATTTCTCCCCCCTCAACGGGACTATCAGCATGAAGGTAAGGACCACATCTGTTTTACACATTCTTCTGCCCTTTGCGGCTAGCATAATGCCAGCAAATAGTAAGTGCTCCAAAAATGTCTATTGAAAGAATCTGCCACCAGAAATACGAGAGAGGGAGAGGGAGAGAGAGAGAGAGATTTTTCCAAGGTCACTCTGTTAGTAGCTAAACCTACACTAAAATCTTATCTTCTGAATGTCTGGTGTTCTTTCCACTAAACCACTTGTCTTACTCAAATAATAAGTAAGTTATATTTTAATTATTTTAGATCATTATTTGACCTGTGGTCTTAGACAACACCAAAACAGTCTTTAACTTAAATAATTAGATGAGGGGTGCCTGGGTGGCTCATTCGTTAAGTGTCTGCCTTTGGCTCAGGTCATGCTCCCAGGGTCCTGGGATTGAGCTCCACATTGGGCTCCCTGCTCGGTGGAAGCCTGCTTTTCCCTTTGCCCTCCCCCCGCTTGTGTTCCCTCTCTCGCTGTCTCTCTCTCTGTCAAATAAATAAATCTTTAAATAAATAAATAAAGGTGAAATACAAAGTTGATTTTATAGAAGTTTGTGCTTGCTTCTTGTTTATGAACTTTCATCAGTAATCATGGAAGGGTTTCCATGTATAGTTTGCTGCTGTCATTAATGGTTAAAACTGTAAAGTGCAGTAAGATTAGTAAGAGTAATATCCTTAATACGTGCAAGAACGGTATCTATCTTATTCTTTAAAAAAAAAAAAACAACTGAAAAATAAAGTACCATTTTATATAAAATCATCATAACTAATGAAATCAGAGCCTGCTGATGGAAAGTGCAAGTGTCAAGTCACTTCTGCCGTAATACAACATACGTATTTCTAAAAATTGCCGTGCTGTGTAAAATCACACAATATAAGCCACAGGGATTGTGGGAAATATCGGGGTAGGGCCACACTCAAAAATTTCATTAGTGACTATTTGTTTTTAAAGATATGAATGTAAAAAAAACAGTAACATTTGACACATGTTAAATGGTTAACAACTAATATAAATACTACACTAACTACGACATTGTATGTTGAAAAATCCCTGAAGTTTGTCTGTAGGAGTGGTTGTGAGGTGAGTTGCGATTTGTAAGTCGTTGTGTGGCGGTAGGAGGAGGGTTATTCGAAATCAACCGGGAAGTTGTAGATGCAGGCGGCTCCAGCTTAGAGCACAATGAGGAGCGGAGGTTGCTGGCGGATGTTTGAGGTGTGTATAGTATGCATCGTGTGTATGCCTGTGTTCTGGGCGCCGTTTTCTACATTTACCTAGTGTTTCTCATGAGTAAGATTACTGAAAGCAAGTATAAAATACACATTATGCTTGAATTATTTCCTAATATGTCAGTCCTGTTCTAACAATGTACAGTTTCAGAACCAGCCTTACAGTAGAACCGTATTATCTTTCAACCTTGATGTTAGTTGTGGTTGTTAAAAGAAGGAGAGATTTACTGTCAGCATTTCATCCTGGATGTATACCCAGAAGTGGGATTGCTGGATCTTATGGTACTTGTCTTTTTGTGTTTTTTTGAGGAACTGCCATGATGTTTTCCATGGCAGTTGCACCATTTTGCTGTCCCCCAGCAGCATATAGTTTCCAGGTTTTCCCCATCCTTGCCAACACTTGTTGGCTTTGGAGGGTTTATGGTGACCACTGTAGCGGTGTGACCACCATGGCGGATGTGAGGCAGTATCTTGTGGGTTCGATTTGCATTTCTCCAATGGCTGTTGATGATGAGCATCTTTTCACGTGCTTGCCGGGTGTTTATATGTCTCTTGTCATTTTTTCTTTATTTCTGCTTCTTAATACTTTTTAAAAGAAATTTAGCTGAGAGACATTGAGAGTCCTTCATATGCTTTCCCTAATAAGTTTTACTCCTCATATTTAAGCTCTAAATACACCTAGAATTTAATTTGTACATGGGTGCAGTGGGATTATTGTGAGTATAAAGTGTAAAGCACTTAGTAAAGTATTACCACAGAAAGAGGACAAAAAAGAATTTCATCACCATTATCATTTAATAATTATTTATCAAATTCTTATTTCTCCTAACAGAGAGGATGACATCAAAGTTGACTAGAGGGAGCATTGGTTTGCGGTACAGAAAATAAGATTATAGTCCTCACCATACCATGTATTACCCATGTAATTTGGAGTGGTCCATTTCCCTAGGTCTTGGTTGATGGCGGATTAATGCAGATGATCCCTTCAGCTCTTAATTTATATAACAGTAATATAGAAATTTATGGTAAGATGTATTGTCTGATTCATTTATTTATACCTCATCTAGTTCCCAAAAAGATTTAAGGAAGGCATGTAATCTTACTATAGGGAGCAACTTTTTAAGCATAGCACCAAACATAGAAACAGTAATGGAGGGGCACCTGGGTGGCTTAGTCGTTAAGCGTCTGCCTTCAGCTCAGGGTGTGATCCCGGTGTTCTGGGTTGGAGCCCCACATCAGGCTCTTCTGCTGGGAGCCTGCTTCTTCCTCTCCCACTCCCCCTGCTTGTGTTCCCTCTCTCACTGGCTGTCTCTCTCTGTCAAATAAATAAAATCTTAAAAAAAAAAAAAAAGAAACAGTAATGGAAAGGAGATTTGATTACATAAAATTTAAGAAAGACTCAGAAGCACTTCTGAAAGAAGATAATTTCTTGTAAAGAAATTTTGCAAAGGAGTTAGAACTCAAAAGGGATGCCTTACAAGTTTTAAAAAATTACAGTGAGTTATTTTAATTAGTTTTAATATAGATCGCCACACGTGGCTAGTAATTGCCATATTTTGCATAGTTTTAGACAAGTCACTTTATCCTTTTGGTCCTCTCAGGCCTAAAGTGAAAGGAGTTTTGTATGTGAAGAAATCTTGGGGCGCCTGGATGGCACAGCGGTTACGCGTCTGCCTTCGGCTCAGGGCGTGATCCCGGCGTTGTGGGATCGGGCCCCACATCAGGCTCTTCCGCTGTGAGCCTGCTTCTTCCTCTCCCACTCCCCCTGCTTGTGTTCCCTCTCTCGCCGGCTGTCTCTATATCTGTCGAATAAATAAAATCTTTAAAAAAAAAAAAAAGAAATCTTGGGGATCATCTAGACTTGTCTTCTTTAAATTGGGGGCAATGGCCCTTGTGAGAAAAAGTACTTTTACCTAGTTCTAAAATTCTGACCATCTGTATGTGGATTTTGATAATAACAGTAATATAATCTCCGATGACAATAATAGTGTAGTTCTCACACTTCCTGTTATTTCTGGAACATGTATTCAACTTACTTTGCTGCGTGATTTCTGTGTGGTTAGAGGTTGGCAAACTATGGCCTGCAGAGCAAATCCCAGCTCACCTCCAGTTTATGCAGACATAGCCCATGACCTAGGAATGGTTTTTATACTTATAAATGATCGAAAAAAGCATCAAAAGAAGAAAATCTTAGGACGGTTACATGAAATTCAGATCCCAGTGGCCATAGATAAAGCTCTGTTGGAACTTGGTTATCTACGGTGGCTTTTGCGGCACAGCGGCAGGGTGGAGTGGCTGCGACAGTGACGGTACAGCCTACAAAGCCTAAAATAGTTAGTTTAGCCCTTTACAAAAATAGTTGCTGATGCCTGGTATAGATGATCTTTGAAAATGAGTTAGATACTGATTTACAGAAGAAATGGAGATTAACAGGAGTGAAGTGATGTAGTCCAAGTCACACAGTCCCGAAGCGGCCAAGAGCATTTTTATGTTCAGGCCTTTTTCATTTCAGAGGCAACCCCTCCTAACCCATGTACCAGGACAGGCTGTGACGTGATTGTTGCATGTATTTTAGATTTGATGAATTCGATGAAGCAATCGATGAAGCTATAGAAGATGATATCAAAGAAGCTGATGGAGGAGGTATGTGTTTATCATTCCCTCTTCTTCAGTGACTTGGCCAGTAAGTTAGCTTAACATGCCCCGATCGGGGCACCCGGCTGGCTCAGTCAGTACAGCACGTGACTCTCGCTCTTGGGGTCGTGAGTTCGAGCCCCACATTGGGCATAGAGATTATTTTAAAAGCAAAAAAACAATGCTGATTAAAGCAGTAAGCATATATATATATATATACATATATATATATATATATATATATATATATATATGCATTTTTTTTAATTCTCTACTGATGTTAAATGAGATTAAAAATAATTTGTGGACATAGTGTCAGTGTGTAGACTCAGATCTTACTAATTACTTTCCAAGTAGTTTTATGACCTGATAAAAAATGTAAATGTTCCTCTATAGATTAAAAAATTTACTTCTGCTTCCAAATAGAAAACCCACTTAAACTTTCTTGTTGTTTAGATCACTGCTGCTACAAAATCTTAAACATTATGGATCATCCGAATAGCTTTAGATCAGCCTTTTAAAAATCAGTTTATTAATTTCATAGTCTTTAACAGATGCCATAAAAACAGAAGGATTTGAAGGTAATTTAATGCAAGAGCAATGTAGAGAATTACCAGTGCTCTGGTGTGGAACACTGTGGTTTCCATTAGTACTTTGGAGAACTCTGAAGAGGATTAGCAGTAAATAGGCTGTCTGAAGAAGTCACCAGCTTTTCCAGGGCTCTGCACCTTATTTACAGCTTTGCTGCGGGATTCTCACCTTTTCTGTCCTGCACACACAGTTAAACGAAAACGGATTGGTCTCTCTCTAAAGCCATGTCCAAAAGACAACTTTGAAGAAGAGTTTCTTGAGTGATTGCTAATAGGTATGAGGTTTCCTTCGAGGTTGATGAAAATGTTCTGGAATTTGTTAGTGGTGATGGTTGCACAACTTTGTGACTACTGAAAACCTCTGAACTATACACTATAAAAGGGTGAATGTTATATAGTGTGCAAATTATATCCAACTTTTTAATCTGTACGTGGTGAACTTCCACTTAGTAGACTAAACACATGCAAAAATTCTCTTGATGAGAGCTCTGTCAGCTGAAGTTGTGAGAAAACTTACTTGTAGGAAAAAAATAAATGAGCGGCTAAGCTTGAACAAGGACAGTTCTAGATATTAAAGAGAAGCTTTTAATAAACGTGCCGTCGTTTCTCTTCCTCCCTCCCTCTGTTCCCCTTATTGCCCTCCCTCCCACCCCTGAACTCAGGAGCCGGCCGAGGAAAAGATATCTCCACCATCACAGGCCACCGTGGGAAAGACATCTCTACTATTTTGGATGAAGAAAGAAAAGAAAATAAACGACCCCAGAGGGCAGCTGCTGCACGCCGGAAGAAACGCCGGCGACTGAATGATCTGGACAGTGACAGCAACCTGGATGAAGAAGAGAGTGAGGATGAATTCAAGATCAGCGACGGGTGCGTGGCCTGCCAGCCGATCCCGTTGCCTAGAGACAGGCGTAAATGAGGCTCGCAGAGGAAGCTTGGCCATGCTGTGATGGGGCTTTGGTTCTTTGTGCACAGGGACGATCTCTTTTTGTTTTCAGGCTATTTAAAACATATTCAGGAGTGCTGATCTTGGTTCTTTTTAGATCAAAACAAAGTAGGTTTATGGTTGTTGAATATTTAATACTGTATTTAGATTTTATTAACTGGAATCAAGCATTCATTTGCTGTGCATCTCTGTGCCACCTTCCGCCAACATGTCCATGAGAGGTTCCTAGTCAAATGTGCGAATTGGACAAGCACAGGTAATTAGGTACTATTTGCTGGTGACCCACAGAGGTTTTGGTTGGGGCAGGTAATCCAGTATGGAGGATTGGGAAGGATTTTCCCGCAGAGCAAGTGTTGAAATAATACTGCAGAGTTTCTCCTCTCAGATTGTTAGTGGGAGAAACAAACGTGTGAACCACAAAAAAGTCATTCTGTGTGATTGCTACTAACATGTAGGTAAAGCCTAAGTTAGGGTATAAAGGAAGAGTCTGATAAATTTAGGGAGTTCATGGAAATCCTTAGAGTTTAAATAAAGCTTGATCTGAAATTTGAAGAATGAAAAATGGGGCAAATCAGTGAGTTTGAGATTCAAAGCAGGATGAGAAAGAGGGCATCCTAAGAGCAGTCACATGTCCGAGGCAGCAAGGCATAAGACTTCATGGAATATTTAGGAAACTCCTGGTATGTCAGGGTAGCAAGAATATGGGCAAGAAGTAAAGAGTGCCCTGCTGGAGATGCGGCTAAAAGATGAAAAGGGACCAGATGATGGAGTGATTTGTTTGTCATGCACGGGAATTCGGACTCTTCCTCTGAAGATGATGAAAGCCCATGGATGGGTTTTAAGCGTCACGCTAATGAAGTTTATGTTTCAGAAAAATTCATCCTGGCATTCATTTGGAGGCTAGATGGAGGGGAAATGAGTCTAGAGACTAGAGGGACTCCCTGGGCAATTGCTATGGTGGTTTAGGTGGGAGAGGAGTGCCCGACAGAGGAGGGATCAGGTTTGAGATATTAAGAGATTTTAGATTCTATAAGATTTAAGAGATTGACTCAGAGAGGGGCTAATAATTGATTAGATAATGAGAAATGAAAAGGGAGAAATTAGGAAGAATACCAGGTTTCTGGTTTGACTTACTGGATGGGTAAGAGTTCCAAATATAAGGCTCGGAGACAGAAGAGAGGAATAGGTGGGGAAATAATGAGTTCTCTTTGGGACGTGTTAAATTTAAGGCATGTGGGGGACATCCCAAAATGCCAAAATCAGCATCAGTTCATCTTCTTAACTCCTCCTAAGAGAAGAATAGATGGCAAAACCTTTCTCCATTTTCTTAACAGACAAATTGATAAATTATCCAGGTGTTTTATATTACCCATTACTGAATGATTCACTGGACTTGTTAGAATTTGAACTCAGAATCATAATAATTCGTCTGATTTCTCTTGGACAGATCTCAAGATGAGTTTGTTGTATCTGATGAAAACCCAGATGAAAGTGAAGAAGACCCACCATCAAACGATGACAGTGACACTGATTTCTGTAGCCGGAGACTGAGGCGACATCCTTCCCGGCCAATGAGGCAAAGCAGGCGTTTGCGGAGAAAGACCCCAAAGAAAAAGTACTCTGACGATGATGAAGAGGAGGAATCTGAGGAGAACAGTAGAGACTCTGGTAAAAATAACTTATACCCGTATCACACCAACTCAGTTCTTAGAACTTCTGTAGTTTAGAGTTCTTAAGATAAAATTTCATTCATTGGTAATATAAGCTTTCTGATAAAACTTTGAATTCTCTTTTTATGACTCACTAGTAACTTAAGTTTTGCACAGAAAGCACATCTAAGAAAATAAATACAGATGGATGTGTTAACTGGATACCAAATTCATTTAGGATTATGATGAAATCTTTTGGTGCAAAGTTTCCATGCCCAGACTTTATGTTCATAGTGTTTCTTTGGAATCGTTCTCAATATGCTGAGAACATTTTTCTCAGGTATCTAGCAGTTGGAAAGAGAAGGTTCACCAGTTATTTCTAACACTTACATCACTATCAGTGAGTGCTTCATTTTTTATAAATTAGCAATAGTTGATGTTCTTTTTTTTTTTTTTTTTTTTTTTTTTTTTTTTAAAGATTTTATTTATTTGACAGAGATAGAGACAGCCAGCGAGAGAGGGAACACAAGCAGTGGGAGTGGGAGAGGAAGAAGCAGGCTCATAGTGGAAGAGCCTGATGTGGGGCTCGATCCCATAACGCCAGGATCACGCCCTGAGCCGAAGGCAGGCGCTTAACCGCTGTGCCACCCAGGCGCCCCAATAGTTGATGTTCTTATATTTTATGCTGATCCCTATTAACTGAATAAATCGTGACAGGCACAGCATCTAAAGAGCAGATAGGAGTACCTCATAGAATTGGCAGCTAGGTAGCTGTCCTGTCACTGAGGAAACGTCACAGCCAGGAAGGAGTATTACATCCTCCACCTGGCTGGGCTTATGGGTCTTTTGTTTCATGTATCATATAACCATAGTAGAATTATCAGAATCGGGTATTTTAAAACATTGAGGGGCACCTGGATGGCTCAGTTGGTTAAGCGTCTGTCTTCAGCTCAGGTCATGGTCTCGGGGTTCTGGGACCAAGTCCTGAATCGGGCTCCCTGCTCGGCAGGGGAGTCTGCTTCTCCCTCTCCTCCTGCCCCTCCCCCTCCCCCTGTTCATGCTCGCTCTCTCTCAGATAAGTAAAATATTTTTTAGAAAAAATAATAAATAAAACATTGATATACTACTTTATCTAAATAACAGTACAGATTCAGATTTCATCAGGTGTCTCAAAATTGTCCTTTATATCAATTTTTTTCCTAGTCCAGGATCTAATCCAGGAGTACACGTTGCATTTATTCATGTCTCTAGTCTCCTTTAATCTAGAATATTCCTCAAACTTTGTCTTTATTGATTCTGACATTTTTGAAGAATACACAGTGCTTAATTTGTAATATGTCCCTCAGTCAGGGTTTTTTTGTTTCCTGCGATTAGATTCAGGTTATACATTTTCAGCAGGAATATCACAGAGCTAATATTTGTTCTCCAGGTCTCCATTATTTTTACCTTTGTAATTAACAGTAATTTGTAGGCGGGCATTTTGAGACTGTATATATACCATTTCTTTGCAGATGTTTCACCCAGAGTTTTAGCATTCATTGATGATTTCCTGGCCCCATCATTCTTTTTATATTTATTATTTGGTGTTCTTTAAGCAAGCGCTCTCCCTTCTCCCCCATACATTTATTTCTTTGTATCAGTACGTACTTATGGATTCTTATTTTAGTCTGTGGGTATAATACATTATCATCGCTCTGTAGGCTCAGTTT
This sequence comes from Ursus arctos, assembly GCF_023065955.2. Lineage (NCBI taxonomy): Eukaryota > Metazoa > Chordata > Mammalia > Carnivora > Ursidae > Ursus > Ursus arctos. The sequence continues at coordinate 50,888,384 of NW_026622897.1, forward strand.
TTCCCAGATTTGGCCGGTAGGGACTCCTTCAAACTGTTTGTTGGTCGGCCATTTTGAAGTGTTTGTTTGAAGTATTTGAAATTCATTAGAGAACAAGGCTGGATGTGATAATTCAGTGGAGTTTGTTAGCACTCCTGAAAAACTGCTCTAACATAATGTCATAGTCTCTTGTTTGCTAATCAGAGATGGTAAGGTTAGTGCTATTTAACAACACTTTGAGAGTTGAAGTATGCTATAGTTAGCAGGTTTTACTTCCATTTGGAAAAAAGCCAAAAATACAACTCCAGTTCTGTACTTCTTTGAAACAGGTTTATTGGTTTTCTGAGACTAGAGATTTTAATCTGTGCAGTACATCGTGAAGTTGTAACTGTACCGCACATCTGTACACGTGGGAACAGCAGATTATTTTGCGGTAGAATAGTGACTATCCACCAAGAAGAGCGGCCGTGTAGCTGGCTGGGAAGCTCTAGGTTGAATAAGATAAAGATTGTATAAAACATCTTTTACTCTCAAACATTGGCTGCTAATTGGAAACATCAGTGAGCTTTGGCATTAAAGACCCCTACACATTTACTCCTGCTGTTAAGAGGAAAATAAGAGGCTTGTTAGGGGTGCCTGGCTGGCTCAGTCAGTAGAGCATGCGACTCTTGGTCTCAGGGTTTTGAGTTCGAGCCCCATGCTGGCTGTGGAGCCTACTTAAAAAAAGAGGGAGAGACTTATAACCATTATTACTAATTTAAAAATTGTTATTACTGAACCCTACTTAATAGCTTTACGTTTTTATAACCTAAGCTAATTACGTTTCTCTTTAGTAGACTTACATTTTGTATTTCTTTTTCCTTGAACAGAAAGTGATTTTAGCGATGATTTTAGTGATGATTTTGTAGAAACTCGGCGAAGGCGGTCAAGGAGGAACCAGAAAAGACAAATTAACTACAAAGAAGATTCCGAAAGTGATGGTTCCCAGAAGAGTTTACGACGTGGGAAAGAAATCAGACGAGTTCACAAGCGCAGGCTTTCCAGTTCAGAGAGTGAAGGTAAGGAGCAGATCTCCAGTCTACAGAAGTTTGTACAAGGCAGCTATAAAGTAAACTCAGGATTGTGGTTCTGTACCATTTCATAGAATTTTGTATAAGCAGTGATATCTTTGAGACAAAATCCATTCTTTCCCGCCTGGTCCCTTTTTATAGTTTAAATAAATGATACTTGATAAGATACTAATTTTTAATGTCTCCACTGTAATTAAACTCTTCATTGAAATAGACAAGTCTCAGAAAATTAAGATCTGAGCAAGGATTCTTCTCCCTTATTATTCACGGCCCTCATTTTGAAATAATCTATGCCCTGCATAACTAAAAGGTTTCAAATACAGGTGCCTGCTGTCTCTTCCCACCTTGGCAGTGAGCTTCGGTTGGTAACTGTTTTATTTCTTAGTACTTCTAGCTATGCTCCATACCAGGAGTGTAGGAAAATCTCTAAAATACGAATTTGTGATATCCATTGAGTCTTGTGGTTATTCCAGTTCTTTTAAATGATTCTAACCCTCACCTTTGCCCCTTTCTTTTTTTACTTATTTAATTCTCCATTATTTATTATCTCCTATGAAGATTTGAAAGATCCTTATCAATTAAGTTTGAGCCCAAGCCAGAAAAGAAAGGGAAAAAAAATGTTTGAACGTGGGAGGCTAAAGAAAGGAGATGAACATCTGATTGTGTGTATTTATCTTCATGTGTCATTAAAGACAAACAAATTCAGTAATTCGACTATTAAAAAAAAGGACTTATTGTACTAGTCACTAGTCTAGGCACTGGGACTAAAACAGTGAACAAAACAGCCAGAAGCATGTGACTCCTGTATGTAACTCTTATTTTAATTAGGGGGAGAGATAATAAACAAGATAAGTAGAACTTATGCTGCATTAGGTGGGGGTCAATGCTATGGAGAAGAATAAAGGAGAAGGAAGAGTTGGGTTGGGGGAGTCGCTGGGGTCTCATAGGGCACCACGGGAACACCTCACTGAGAAGACCGCATTTGAGTAAAGACCTGACATAATGTTGGGTGTGTGTGGTGCATTTATCTGAAAGAAGAGTGACACAGGCAGATGGAGCAACTAACGTGAAGGCCCGGAGGCAGGTTTGTGCCTGGCTTGTTCGGGAACAGAGAGGAAGCCAGGGTGGTTGAAGGAGAATGAGTGAAGGGAAGAACTGCACAGATGATGCAGAGACCAACAGGGGTCCCATCACGAAGAGCAGTAGTCCGCAACTACAGCCCACCTGTTTGTGTAAATACTTTGTAAATCAAGTTTTATTGGACCAGCCACGCCCATTGTTTCTTACATATTGTCTGTGGCTTCTTTTACGTAAAGTTGAGTAGTTGTAATAGAGACTTGTAGGGCCTGCCCTTTAAAAAACAAAACAAGCAGATTGCCAAGATTATAGCTGTATTTTGAAGGTAGACTCAGAGGATTTACTGTTTGGTTAGATGGGAGAAAGAAAATACCAAAGAGATGACGAAGCGATTAGACCAGTAGAGTTGTCGGTAACTCAGATGGCGGAGACCAGGGCAGTGCAGGTTTGAGGCAGAAGTGTAGGACCTCGGTTCTGGACACGTGAGGTTTGAAATGCCTGTTTAAAAATCCCAGCATAGATGTCGAGTGGGCAGGTTGTTGATACCTGAGTCTGGAATTTAGGGGTGGCCTAAGACAAGTGTGAGGCATCAGCATACAGAGGCAGAGCCATGAGATGAGGTGAGACCACCTAGATGTAAGTACAGACAAAAAGAAGACATTGAAAGACTACCAAGGAACGGCACTTAAGAACATGGGTTAAGAATTAGCGCAGTGTTTCAGATGCCTGGATTTGGGTGCTCAGTTTAATCTGTCCTTATCAGGAGCTTTACGTGATTCCGTAATTGGAGGGGTAGTGGATAGGAGTTTCTCAGTTTGTGACCACCCTATCTTCATTTAATTTAAGGATCATCGTATTGGTTTTCTAAGAAATCTGATTTTGCTGTTTCCTAAAATCTTAGTTAAAAAAGACACTATGGATCGTTCTGTTGATTATTGCAGGCCTGAGAGGAGAGAGAAATCAGGCCAGTTATTGGAGGGAAATACGAATGCACGGGCAAGTCTGAAAGCAGGACATGGGGTGAAATGTGGGGAGGAATAGGAAAATTACTTACATCTGTTATGGCTAACTGTGTCGATGGCTTAAATGTGCTGTTTATTCTAGAGAGCTATATGTCCAAGAACTCTGAAGATGATGAGCTAGCTAAAGAATCAAAGCGCTCAGTTCGAAAGCGGGGTCGAAGCACAGATGAGTATTCAGAAGCAGATGAGCAGGAAGAAGGCAAACCATCTCGAAAACGGCTACACCGGATCGAGACAGACGAGGAGGAGAGTTGTGACAATGCTCATGGAGATGCAGATCAGCCTGCCCATGACAGCCAGCCCAGGGTCCTGCCCTCCGAACAGGAGAGCACCAAGAAGCCCTATCGGATAGACAGCGATGAGGAAGAGGACTTTGAAAATGTAGGCAAGGTGGGGAGCCCTTTGGACTATAGCTTAGTGGACTTGCCTTCCACCAATGGACAGAGTCCTGGCAAAGCCATTGAGAACTTGATTGGCAAGCCAGCTGAGAAGCCTCAGACCCCCAAGGACAACAGCACAGCCAGTGCGAGCCTGGCCCCCAATGGGACAAATGGCGGGCAGGAGGCAGGGGCACCAGAAGAGGAGGAAGATGAGCTTTTAAGAGTGACTGACCTTGTTGATTATGTCTGTAACAGTGAACAGTTATAAGACTTTTTTTCCATTTTTGTGCTAATTTATTCCACGGTAGCTCTCACACCAGCGGGCCAGTTATTAAAAGCTGTTTTATTTTTCCTAGAAAACTCCACTACAGAATGACTTTTTAGAAGAAAAATTTCAACAAACCCTGAAGTCTTTCTGTGAAGTGACCAGTTTTGAACTTTGACGATAAATAATTGCTGTAAATTCCTTTTGATTTTCTTTTTCCAAGTTCATGGTCCTTGGTAATTTCATTCATGGAAAAAAATCTTATTATAATAACAACAAAGATTTGTATATTTTTGACTTTATATTTCCTGAGCTCTCCTGACTTTGTGAAAAAGGGTGGATAAGAATGCATTCCAAATCTGTGAGGGCCCAAGACAATTAGGGGTGGGAGAAAGCACTTGTGCTTTAGCTTTTTCATATTAAATATATATTATATTTAAACATTCATGGCATAGATGATGATGATGACAGACTGTTTAAAAGTTCCAGTCTGTATTGTTGCAGTTTGAGAACTGTAGATAACATCATACATAAGTCATTCAGTAACAGCATTCATGATATCAACTTGTTTACTATTGGAGATAACCACACTTAATAAAGAAGAGATGGAGAAAGCACCATCATTAAAAACTCGAACCTGAGTTTCTGTTATAGCAGAGTTTCTTGTTTAAAAAAAAAAATCATCTGAAAAACATTTGTACAGTAAAATGTATAATGAAGCTTTGACAACCAGATTGTGCTAGCAGCAAATTTTTTTAAGCAGCTTTATGCAGTGGTGATGAGGTGGCCTCTAATATCCTATCAATGGAGAGTTATTAGTGAAATAAGTGTGGTCTTTCCTTAGGCCCAGGTGGACTGTAAACTTGGCAGATAGTGTAACTCTTGTCTTCTGGCCACTTGATATTTAAATATCTGAAATATCCCATTTTGAGAGAAATACATCTATACATAACATACATGAAGAGATGCTAAGCTGACAGCGGTATTTTAGCACATTTGATGACGGGGAAAGGATTTTCAGGTGAATTTTAACTGGTCTATTCTTGCCCTTAGTATCTACTTCAAATTGAAGTCTACAAACAAAGCAGTTCCTTTGGGAGGTTTTTAGTTTGAGTTTTAGCATGTATGTGTGTGTATATGTGTGTGTGTGTATGTGTGTGCGTTGGAATTTCCTATCTGCCTGGATATATTAGCAGGGTTTGAATGTAGTTTTGGCCTTTGGCCATTAGACTTCTAATAAAATTCATGAATAGTCACACAACCAACCTAGAGTTGATTGAGAACCGCCAATATACTTAATGGGCATGACATCCATTTCAAACATCTCAACACTTTAATGAAAGAGAAGCCCTTTGTTTCAAGAAAAAGGGGTTTATAACTAAATATCTAACATGTAATTGACACTAAAATATGAACTTTGTCTTATTTAGTTACTGTTACAGCTGTAAAATTTCAGGCAGAGCCATAAATAACATTGTATAAAGTGTAGCACTTGTGATTAAACCTTGCCTGTCAAATTCTGAAACCTTCAGCCATTACTTCTGTGAATACTTTTGCCCTGGGATTTGGGTTTTTCTGTTCCGGTGTTGTGTCTGTTGCCGGCAATGGACACACCATATCTGCTGCTGGCCCAAGGAACTTTGTTAATTTTTCTTTCCAAATTAAGCATTATATGTGCTAGTCAGTGTATAGTAAAGCACTTCTCTTTTTTATTATTAAAAAGCTGGCATTAGACTTGCATTATAAATACCTCTCTAGAAACTTTATACTCCTTTTCCTTCCTCAACAGGTGTTGCCCTTAAATCTTATCTTTTGGCCTTGAAAGTTTATAGCTGTTGTTTTTCATTTGTTGGTTCTTTTGTTTGTTTTGTTTTGTTTCACTTTAGTTGTGTAGTACCTGCCCATTAATATTTTTGCTTTGATTCTAGCAATGTATATGTATCTGTATAAAAAATAAAATAATGAAAGCAGCCTAAAAATAGGATGCACCAATAGCATGTGGTTCCAAGCAAGTTGTGATTTTTATTTTGAGACAATGTTCCACTGGAAGGGAGGGAAGGGCTTACACTTATAGACAGTAGAGCAGGGTTACGTAAGGAGCCATATTCACGTACCAGGCCTCCTTTCTAGCCAGGTTCGTTCATTTGTTTGAAAGTCAGGTAAGAACGTTAGTTAGCCTTTTTAACTATCTAACAGGCAGGCAGTAGAAGGATTCCTACTAGTGCAAGGTAAGTGGTTAGAATGTGCGGGCGGCCTCCCCTGCCCCCGTTCTTCCTCTACCATTTTAGTCCCGCAGCTGGGTAAAGCCACTACCGTATAGAAACTCCCACGTACGCTGTCTCTACCTCTGGACACACCAGCTCCTGCTTCCACCACTCTATAGCTAAGCAAGTGATAAGAAGTATCCAGTGGGGTAGATTATTTATTTTACAGGATGCCTAATGTGAAATAAAGGAGTTCTTTTTACCCTTCTCCTACAGAGAGCAAAAGGTCATTGTTATCATAGTAAAGACTGAGTATTCAACTTAGCATAGGTCCCACTGACATGGGTTATGATACCACTTTTGCTGCCTATTAATTTACCGAACTTGAACGAAGTCGTTTGTGAACTTGATAATCAATGTCTGCCTTCTAACCTTACATTCTGATTAAGCCAATTAACCGTTTCATCTACAAAGAGTGCAATCCAAGCAGCTGAACTTACAAATTATTATGCAGACAGGTTAATTATGGGCGATTAAATGTTGAACAGTTCAAAACCAGTTCTGCTGCTTGGTGATTAGATTTAGTCCCTCATAAAGTCTTGTGTTCACTGAAATATTAACTGAACAAGTTTTGAAGAACTTAAAAAAAAATGTAGGAAAAAGTAAATGTCCTGTATCCAAAGGTACAATTCAGTCATTAGGAACTGGACAGAGCATAGGAAAGCAGCAGCTCATCTAGAGTTTAGAACATCTTGGTCCTTAGAGTACTATCCGTGGGCTTAGATCCATCCGGAGCTGCCATATAATGGAGTCCTTTAATACTTTAAACCTTTTTTGCAGTACAGGCGGACTCCCAATGTCATATTCCACAGGCTAGCACATGTATTAAGGGGAGATGTAGTTTAGTGTGCAGAATGTTTAGTTTGCAATTCTGTAAAGGTTTGAAAACTAGCCAAATTAAAATATATGAAAGGAACTCAGACTGAAAATACACATTTTGTTTTTGTAGACTTGTGTCGATGAAATAGGGTGTAGTGTAAAACATTTTCCATTGTTGGCACATTATTAGAGAATGATGGCAGAGAGCTTTTCAAGAGTTTACCTGATACATTGAGGTTGGGTTTCCTTGACACATCTTTTTCCAGTGGGTCAAGGTTGCAGATGCAGAGAATAAAGAGGAGCTTCATTTAGAATAAATTGATGTCTACTGATAGTCTTTTATATATATATATATATGACCTGCCAAAGAACCAAGGACTTTGAATGCTAAAGAAGTTGTTGTGAAAAACATTTTTAAACAAATGCATTGTAAAAGGATATTACAAACTCCAGTTCTCACTTTTTTGGTTGATAGATCCATCCCATAGTATGCATCTGAGCAACATATATATACTAAGAAAAATGTAGGCGTGTACTTGTTTAGAGGTAAAATGGTGGGAAAATGTTACCAGTTTTTAAATGGGATTGATGGAATTTACTTTGTCACAAAGAATGCCTCTTTAGCTTATGTTTGTGGGGATGAGTGACGTTAACCACACGCTAGTTCTACCATATAACTGGAAGGAACCCAATGAACCTGTAAGTTGAATATTCAGAAGAAGTTGGGAACTCTGCCCTGCACCAACACAGTGAAACAGGTCCATGATGGCCTCACAGCTATAGAACCACGTATTCAAAGACCCAGATCTTGTTTTAAAATAGAACATACATATATGTATGTATATATATAAGTTAATATGTGTATACATACTTTAGATGTTAGGAGAAATTAAAAATGAACCCTTTGAAATCATTAATTGACATTGTAAAAAGACATAAGACAAATAATTGTGACTGATGTGAAATTATGAACATTGAATTACAGAAAGTCTAGAGAAAAACAGTGAAATTCCTCTTCTTGGTTTGATATTCTAAAAAAATATTCCTGGTTCACCAAGAAGTAAGAATGCCAAGACTGCTATCTGCTATAATCTACCTAGTCCTCTGCTTAATATTGTTACTAAGCCTTCTTAGAATAAAATCCATTCCTATTTTATCCACCATTCCCAGTGTGTACCTGTAAACCTGCTTTGCAAGTGGCAGTTCAGCTGCTGATTTTCTTATTTTTATACCAATCCCAAAAGACAAGGCCCTTTGCTATCAGTGTATTTAAACTGGGTTACTGTGTTATGTGTACACTTAATAATTTGTTTTCAAGATATTTCACTTCAATTATCACTTACCATTTTTTGAGTGCCAAGAATTGCTAAGTAACTATGTAACATACATTGAAGAGAGAGTCATTCCCCAGTAAGCAAGCAATCTTCATAAGCCAAACTGTAGTGTGCTTGGTATATAACCACTTTATATGTATACTCAATACTTCTTTTATTCATATAAACCCTCTCAGAAATTGATTAGAATAGGACTCCATTAGTGGATTTTTTCCCCTTATTTTGGTCATGTGAGCTCAATTTTTTTTTTCATTTTATATTTATACAGTTTCATTCTGGGAAATGCTGCAAACCCAATTCTGGCACATTGTGATTTCAATTAATGAAAATGTTATTTTTATTTTAATAACTTTTAAGATATATCTATCCTATGCATAAGTTATACGAGAGGGCATAACAAATTATTAGACGAATAGAAATTTATTAATTAAGCTCCTTAGACATTTTGAATGAGAAAAAACATTTAAAGGAACTACATTTGTGTTTTTTGCCAAACCGGTACAAGCTAGTAAATGCACTAAGGACTGAGTGACCTGCCTTGTTCATTTTGCCACTGGATGATGTAAGTTAAGAATGGAATTGTTAACCCTAATTATATATTTTCTTGACTTTCATCACTTTCTAAAGAAATCTAATTTAAGTGTTTGGGGTTTTGTTTGACCTGTATTTATTGAGTTCTGGTCATAGACCAGGAGCTGCATGTCATGCTTATGGATGGCCAGAACACAGTCATTGGGATACTTAATGGCTCAAGACCTTCTGAATCATTTAACTTATTTTGTATGTTGCAAAAAAAAAAGTTTATTTTGCTTGAGAGTCACATTTTTTATATAACTGTACAGCTTTTAAGGGTTGGGAGGTGGAAAAATACCCTAAAATAGGATGTAGATTTTTACAATTGTGTTTATGCTAGAACATCTACAGGTGCATTATGTAATTAAACCTAAAACTGTTTAAAAATTTGTGCCATGGTCTTTTTCATTTTCCTGCCCTTTAGCAGAGTTGGTGCATGTCAATACTGCTATGTGGACAAGCCTTGGAATTAGGCTAATAACCCTTATTTCCAAAGCTTTAAGGTCACTGCATGAACACTATGCACAAACACATATAGACACACACATAGACACACATATAGACACATACATGTGCACACATGGATCTAGTTTATATTAGTGTAAATGAATTTTCAATTTTGGAACAGCGATAATAGCCTAAATTTGGCAGTTAACAGCATATTACAGTGTGTGATTTTCGTGATGCCTAACTAGGGTATTCTCAATGTTGGTCTGGTGTTTTGTTCTCTTAGCAAAGTAGCTTCTTGATAAGTATCTGAATTGCAGCTTGCCCAAACCTGCCAGGAGGTTTTGTGTACACTTTGAAAGGGAGTGTCCCCAGCTGGGACAGGCGGGGCGGGTTGGGCAGAGCTTGGTTTCTTTTCAGTCTGTGAAAGAAGGGAAAACTAGCATTGCTTGATTTGGTTCTTGCTATTCAGTAGACTTAATGCCACAGGAATATTTTTCTGCTGGAAGGGATATCAGATTCAAATTCCAATTCTCTCCACATTTGATGAAAAGTGTCTTTAAAGCTTGTACAGTTGCTGAGTCTAGCAGTCTTTTACATGGCACATTTTACCATAACTTCTATTGACACCAGTATATTTGCCATCTGGTAATTTTACGAGCCTAACTCCTCACCTTTATAGCACAAGTGTATTCTCATAAAGAATTAAATTCATCCAAGTGTGTCAAAATTTCTATCTAAACTACCTTAATCTATTGTCAGCTAATGTGGGATTGCCAGTTTCTTTGCTAGCTTCATCCGTTCCGAGGAGAAGCCTGGGAATCATGAATTTCCAGGTGAGGAATACAAATTCCAGATAAAGAACTTGTAAATGGTATATGTTAAATTTTCATTTGACTTTAAAGTAATAGTAGCTGAGATTCAGGGAGTATTTGATCAAAATGCCTCTTGGATTTTCAGACATGCTTATATGAAATGCTTTATTTTCCTATGCATAAAAAAAAATTATTCCTGGAATAGGTTCTCAGAATGCTTTATTTTGTTTCTAGGAGATGCGAGCTAAAGCAGAAGCTCCAAGATTAGCATAAAACTGTGGAGGTAATCAGGAACGTGCTGTTAGTCAAATAGGGGAAGCTGGAGTGCTCTCTGCCACATATAATGTACTGCATGTGTGTGTGTGTTGGGGGGAGATTTGAAAACTGGAAATGTGATTCCAATAATGCACAAAGTAAATTTTGTGCATAGAAAATATGGGAATTCCTGGTAGCTTAAAGCTTCAGGGGTCAACTGCAGTGTATGAACACCTAGTGTGTTAGAATTGCAGTGCATAGTTGTTTAAATATAATATTCCTTGTAAGTGACAACCAAAATATGTTGTGGCTGGTGCCAATATTTTTTGTTAATGAAATGTTCAATGTCTCACTACAGTCTGATCAGAACTCTTGGTGTTATAAGCCAGGCCTAAAGCTATTTTATAGCTATTGGCCTAATTGTGTAACTTTTTCTTTCAAAATGTTTTATTATAATACTTCTGTCATTTCTTTCACTTAATATATGTCAATTGTCATAATAAAAAATTTAAATAATTTGATGTATTTAGCATGATGTGTTTGCAAACTTAGTTTATTTTAAACTTCATGGCACATAGAAAGCTAAGAATTTTTTTAATAATATTTATTTTGTTATATTAGTCACCATACAGAATTTTCAATAATAGTTGATGCAGCCTGAAAATTTTGTCATCTAAGGAACAGATGAATTGTTCTCTACTATCTAGAAAGTAAATTTGCAAGTGTATCCATTTCCCCAAAGTAAGTTTTAAGGCTGTACGCCAGCTAGGTGAATTATAGGTATTAGAAGGCTGTCTATTGAAAGACTTCTCTTTAGCTTCTAGAGAACTGAAACATTAAAGAGGCCTTGGACTTGTTGGTTTGGTGTGGTCCTGTGGGAGCACAGAACTAGAGAGAGAACACAAAAACCATAAGGCAACAGCTTTCGTTTATTCTATGGGAAAACTTTTTTACAGAGTTCTGTAATGATAGCTTTGGGAGTGAATTCTCACCAATGGGGGATGTTTGGGTTTAGGCTGAACTGCCACTTGGCAGGAGTGTAACACATCAACACATTCTAGAAGTGGTTAGACGAGATGACTTTAAGGGGCCCTTCCAACAATCCTGAGTATGAGTCTCACCTACAAATGCTTACATATTCTGGGTTATAGTAAGATTGACAGTGAACTCTCTCTCTCTCTCTTTTTTTTTTTTTTTTTACCAACAAACTAGTGGAATTCATCACTATTCGCATTCTGATCAAAAATACTGATTAACTGGGGCTCCTGGGTGGCTCAGTCAGTTGAGTGACCGACTCTTGATTTTGGCTCAGATCATGATCTTGGGGTGGTGAGATCCAGCCCTGCATGGGGCTCCACGCTCAGTGGGGCATCTGCTTGAGGTTCTCTCTCTCCCTCTCCCTCTGCCCCTCCCCCTGCTCACGCTCTCTGTGTGCTCTCTCTCCTCCTCTCTAAAATAAATTGGATCACCTGGGTGGCTCAGTCAGTTAAGCAGCTGACTCTTGATTTCAGCTCAGGTCATGATCTCAGGGTCGTGAGATGGAGGTGAGATCGAGCCCCACCCACATCGGGCTCTGCACTCACCTGGGAGTCTGCTTCTCTCCTTCTCCTCCCTTTCCCCCCACCCCCCCAATAAATAAATCTTTAAAAATAAATAAAGTCTTTTAAAGAAAATACTGATTAACTGGGGCACCTGGCTGGCTCAGCAGGTGGAGTATTCGATTGTTTGATCTCGGGGTCATGAATTTGAGCCCCACATTGGGCATAGAGATTACTTTTAAAAAATACTAATTAACTATTTAGCTAAAGAACCTTTTATTATTTTATTTATTTTATTTTTTTAAGATTTTATTTATTTGACAGAGACACAGTGAGAGAGGGAACACAAGCAGGTGGAGTGGGAGAGGGAGAAGCAGGCTTTCCGCTGAACAGGGAGCCCAATGCAGGGCTCGATCCCAAGACCCTGGGATCATGACCTGAGCCGAAGGTAGACGCTTAACGCCGGAGCCACCCAGGCGCCCCCTAGGTAAAGAACTTTTTATTATTTATCTATCTATTTATTTATTTATTTATTTATTTATTTATTTATTTTTAGATTTTATTTATTTATTTGACAGAGACAGCCAGCGAGAGAGGGAACACAAGCAGGGGGAGTGGGAGAGGAAGAAGCAGGCTCCCAGCGGAGGAGCCCGATATGGGGCTCGATCCCATAAGGCCGGGATCACGCCCTGAGCCGAAGGCAGATGCCCAACCGCTGCACCACCCAGGCGCCCCTGTAAAGAACTTTTTAAATTAGAATCTCACCAAATGAGTGAAAGCTGATATATGTTGACAAGAAATGACAGCTACAGTTCCTCAGTGGTTTATTTGAAATTTTCACTTAAACAGAATCAGTTAAATGGAGGTGACAATGCTGTGGCAGCCTTGAGAGTGTTTAAAGGAGTCTTTTCTGGAGCTGAGAGTGAATCCAGAGAATGGCTGTCAGCCCACATCTCTTTCAGATTATGAGACCAGAGGATGTAGAAGAATTCTTTTCTTTCAAAAACTGAGAATTGGTGTACTATACTGGGACCATTTAGTAGAGGCACAATTATAAAATTGGGTGGCTCTGTCAGTTAAGCGTCTGCTTTAGACTCAGGTCATGATCTCAGGGTCCTGGGATGGAGCCCCACATCAGGTTCCCTGCAGCGAGGAGCCTGCTTTTCCCTCTTCCTCTGCCCCTCCTCCCTGTTCGTGTGCTTGCTCTCCCTTTCTCTCAAATAAAATCTTTAAAAAATAATGAAAATATTATAGTGAAACTAAATTAAATGTTGGGTGAAATAAATGCTTGTATCATTTTGACCCTTCAATGACTTTGCATGAATTCCTTAAGGTCCTAAAAGTCTAAATGAAAATCAAAGAAAAAGAATACTCTAAGGGGATGCGACTTAATGTTTGCAGCATTAGTTTAGCACATGAAGGTAACTAGGAATCTACTAGTTCACAGTATAAGCCACCTATAGCTTCCTTACTGTTATTCTTGGACATTTCAGAGCTGCTTCATCCACACTCAGGCGCTCATCCTTCTCTCCAGCCTGTCTCCCAGAAGGAGGTGTCTCCTGTTTTTGTCACATCCCTTCTGTGTCCCTGATCTGACCCCTTCCCTCTTGCCTCCTAATGATCTTCACATCTCAGTGATCTCACCCTGCTCTCCACCCCTCTATACTCTATTCCTTTCTATACGAACCTCGATCCTTGAAAACAAAAGTGTCACCCTGTCTTCCATTCAATCTGCCTCTCAGATATTTCTTTTCTTTTTAGGTTTTATTTTTTTATTCATAAGAGAGGCAGAGGGAGAAACAGGCTCCCCGCTGAGCAGGGAGTCCAATGTGGGACTGGATCCCAGGACCCTGGGATCATGACCTGAGCCAAAGGCAGACGCTTAACCGACTAAGTCACTAAGGCGCCCTCTCAGATATTTCTTATTTGACTGTCAGTCGTTAAGATAATAAATAGATTATAGAAATATTAAACTTTATTTGAAGACACACTGAAATGTCAGAAATTCCTAAGAGAAACTCTGGGAAACCAGCAGGCTTCTCAGCAGCATACACGAACTCCATCATTAGGAACAACTGTTACAGAAACCTGAAACTTACAGTAGGGGAGATGTTGTTTTCCTTTTCCCTGCAATTGTTGCCTACCTTTCCGTGAAAATGTCGGTTTTCTTTTCTCTTTGGCATTATTGCCTGCTAGCAGGCTACCAGTAATTGCACCATGAACACATGCAATCAAATAGCTCTTACTCTATCATTTGGAGCCTAAAAGTTAGAGGAAGGACTTGATTAATGATGACAAAACCTGATTAGAACCTGTGCTGTCTCTAGTCTGAACCATAAAAGTAAATTTTCTCTATTTCAAGTCTAGTGGGTTTGTTTGTTTTTTTTAAATAAGGACAAATTTTGATGGTAAGTAGGGCTTAAGAGACACAAGCTGGCTCAGTTCTTGAAAACTGGAAAGTTGGCTTCAGATTCAGACTGATGCGGAAGGCAGGGCTTTAACTAAGAGATGTTGTAAGCAGGATCAGGACAGTGCCAAAGAGTCAAGGACCCACAACCAGAAAAGGCATATAAGAGGGGAAGAGAGGGCTTGGAAGCAGTCTTTGCGATGACTGTCCTCTCTGAGACACAGCCACTTCTAATAGTCCGGATGTGCTTATGTAGTGATTTCCAAAACAGAAGTTCTTGTAAATTTCATTTAAAAACCTTTCTTCTTGATTTTTTAAAATTGAGATATAATTCACATACCATAAGAGTCACCATTTAAAGATGTACAATTTAAAGGTCCTTAGTATATTCACAAGGTTGTCATCACCCCCAAAAGAAACCCAATATTATTGGCAGTCACTGACCATCCTTCCCTTCCCCTCAGACCCTGGCAACCACTAATCTACTTTCTGTCTATAGGATTTGCCCATTCTAGACATTTTATATAAATGGAATCATACAAAATGTGGCTTTTTGTGTCTGACTTCTTTCATTTAGAATGTTTTCATGACTTCATCCATGTTTTAGCATGAATCAGTACTGCATTCCTTTTTATGGATGCGTAATAGTCCACCATGTTGTTTATTCATTCATCTCGTTTACCCATTCATCGGTTGATGGATATTTAGATTATTTCCGCTGTGGGGCTATTATGAATAATAAGCATTCGAGTACAGGTTTTGTGTGGAAATGTTTTCAATTCCCTTACATACGTACCGAGGAATGGAATTGCTAGATCATATGGTAACTCTTGTTTCACGTTTTCAGGAACTGCTAAACTGTTTTCCACATCATCTACAGTGTTTTACATTCCAACTGGCAGTGTGCGAGGGTTCCAATTTCTCCACATCAGTAACGCTTATGATTGTCAGTCTCCTAGCCATCCTAGTGGGTATGAAGCGGTTTCTCACTGTGGTTTTGATTTGCATTTCCCTGAAGATTAATGATATTGAGCATCTTCTCATGTGCTTATTGGCCCATTGTTTAACTTCTTTTCAGAAACAACTGTTCAAATCCTTTGCCCATTTTTAATTGGGTTATCTGTATTTTTATTGAGTTACGAGCCCTTTATTTATTATGGATACCAATCCTTACCAAATATATGACTTGACTTGTAAATATTTTCTTCAATTCTTCAGATTGTCTTTTTGCTTTCTTGATGGTGTCCTTTGACACAAAAGTTTTTAATTTTGATGAAGTCCAATTTGTTTTTTGTTTGCTCGTGCTTTAGATGTCATACCTAAGAAACTGTTTGTTGCCTAATATAATATCACAAAAATTTATGTTTTATGTTTTTTTCTAAGAGTTTTATAGGTTTAGCTCTTAAGTTTAGGTGTTAGATTCATTCTGAGTTATTTTTGTATATGGTGTCAGGGAGAGAACCAAATTCATTCTTTTGTGTGTGGCTATCCAGTTATACCAGCACCATTTATTGAAAAACTGTTCTTTCCCTCACTGAATTATTTTGGCTTCCTTGCCAAAATTCAGTAGACCAGAAATGCATGGGTTTACTTCTGGACTCTTAATTTAATTTTATTCCACTGATCTATATATCTGTCCTTATGCCAGTACTACACAGTCTTGATTACCGTAGCTCTGTATTAAGATTTTTAAATCAGGAAGTGAGTCCTCCAACCTCTTTTTCTTTCTTTATGACATTATTTTGACAATTCTGGGTACCTTGCATTTCATATCAATTTTAGGTTCAGTTTGTCCATTTCTGTAAAAAAGACAATCGGAATTTTGATAGGGATTGCATTTAATCTGTAGGTCTGTTTTTTTTTTTAATTCCCAAGAGATATGAAAATTACTTACCAAAAAATATATATATACATATACATGAAAGGCCAATAAACACATGAAAATGTGCTTAACACTATTAGTTATCAGAAAAATGTGAATTAAAACCTCAATAAGATATACTACACACCCACTAGAATGGTTAAAATGAAAAAGACTGACAACACCAAATGTTGATAAGGCTATGGAGCCCCTGGATCTCCCATACATTTTGCTTGTGGGAATGTAAAATGGTAAATCCACTTTGGAAACTATTGGCAGTTTCTTAAAAAGATAGACAAACCATCTAGCCTATAATATAGCAATTCCACTCCTAGGTACTTATCTTAAAGAAATGAAAACCTATATCCACACAAACCTATGTATAAGAATGTTCACAAAGCTTTATTCATAATGGCCAAAAACCAGAAACAGCCCTGATGTCCATCAACAGAACAGATAAACTGTGGTATATTCACACAATGGAATACGACTCCGCAATAAAAAGGATCAAACCACTGATTAACAACATGAATGAATCTCAAAAATATCATGCTGAGTAAGAGAGGATTTGCACAAAAGTATATAGTTCCATTTATATATAAAATTCTAGAATAGGGGCACCCGGCTGGCTCACTTGGTAGAGCATGCAACTCTTGATCTCAGAGCTGTAAGACTGAGCCCCACGTTGGATGTAGAGAATACTTAAAAATGAAATCTTAAAAAAGAAAGTTCAGGGCGCCTGGGTGGCTCAGTTAAACGTCTGCCTTCGGCTCAGGTCACGATCTCAGGGTCTGGGGATCAAGCCCTGTGTCAGGCTCCCTGCTCAGTGGGGAGTCTGCTTCTCCCTCTCTCTCTGCCTCTCTCTCTTTGGCTTGTGCTCACTCTCTCAAATAAATAAGTAAATCTTTAAATAAATAAATAAATAAATAAATAAATAAATAAATAAATATCTGTCTAGAATAGACTAAAGTAATCTACAGTGATAAAAATCAGATTAGTGGTTACTTCTGGGAGGGATAATTGCTAGGAAGAAAATGTGTTTTATATATCGACAGGGTTGTATGTGTATTTGTCAAAAGTGTACATTTAAGGACCGTGCATTTCAGCATATAAAATATACTTCTTCAGAAAAAATTTTTTCAATGTGGGGCTTGAATTCTTGACTCTGAAATCAAAACCTGAGCTGAAATCAAGAGTTAGATGCTAAACTGACTGAGCCACCCAAGCACCCCACGTCATCAGAAAATTCTTTAAAAAATTGAATCCTTATACGAATTTATGTTATTAGCATTTCACAGTTCATCATACACAACATACACCCTTTCTTTTCACCTGGCTAATTCTAAATGATAATTCTTTAAGATGCCGCTCAGGCACCACCTCTTCCAGGAAGTCTGTCCTCACCTTTCAGGTTGAGTTAGGTGCTCCCGTATGATGCTGCGTGTTCTATATTATACCGCTTAATGAACTATATTGTAATTGTCTTTTCAGCTACTGTTTGATAGGCAAGGGCTATCTGCTCTCAATCCTCAATGTCTAGCAAAATGCCTTACATTTAAGTCATTTAAAAATAATAACAAATCTCACTTGTTACTCACCTAATCACAAGAAGCAAGCATTCTTGTTCCCATTTTACAGATGAGAAAACTGAGGCTCATAGATTAAGTATTTTTCTTTTCTTTTTTTTTTTTTTTAAAGATTTTATTTTTATTTATTTGACAGAGATAGAGACAGCCAACGAGAGAGGGAACACAAGCAGGGGGAGTGGGAAAGGAAGAAGCAGGCTCACAGTGGAAGAGCCTGATATGGGGCTCGATCCCGTAACGCCGGGATCACGCCCTGAGCCGAAGGCAGACGCCTTAACCGCTGTGCCACCCAGGCGCCCCTTTCTTTTCTTTTTTTTTTAAAGATTTTATTTATTTATGTGACAGAGAGACAGCCAGCGAGAGAGGGAACACAGCAGGGGGGTGGGAGAGGAAGAAGCAGGCTCCCAGCGGAGGAGCCCGATGTGGGACTCGATTCCGGAACGCCGGGACCACGCCCTGAGCCGAAGGCAGACACTTAACGACTGCGCTACCCAGGCGCCCCAGATTAAGTATTTTTCTAAGACTCCAAGTCAATATTCTTTCTACCACAGCTTCGTTTAATTCAGAGCCATAGATAATAACCCAGCTCAGCTTGCAGGCTAAGTAAGCACTCAGCCTCACTGTTTCTTGGGCCATTCCAATGAGTCATTTCAGGTTTCTATCTGAAAACCGTAACAGCAGAGAAGGCCAATTCTCTAAGTCGTAGCGTTTCTCCCATTATTAGTCTTTTTTTTTTTTTTAAGAGTTATATATTTGAGAGACAGCATGAGCAGGGGGAAGGGCAAAGGGAGAAGCAGACTCCCCGCTGAGCAGGGAGCCCATGCGCTCGATCTCAGGACCCCAGGATCATGACCTGAGCCGAAGGGAGACACTTAACCAAGTGAGCCACCCCGGCACCCCATTATTAGCCTTTTTAAATAACGTTTTTCTTTACTGATAAATTTATATAAGCTTATTATAGTAAACAGACAATAAGAAAAATTAGTCACATCCCCACCACTCAGAAATAACCACTCAATATGTTAGTGCATTTCCCTTTAGTATTTTTTATTTGCAGATTAAAAAACTACATCTTTCCGAATAAAGATCCTTCATAACAAATTTGACAGCCAAACAACACACTCCATTATCTGTAAGAGCCAGATGACCCAGGCATGCGGGAAGCTTTGAGAGTGAAGAGTACAATCGCTCCTGGGTCAGCAGCAGCCCTGAGGGAACACGGGAGGTCTTCAGTAGAGAAAGACAGTGGCAGCTGAGGAGGCAACAGGAGGCGAGTCACTATTCTCCTGGCCCTAGACCCTAATAGGTTAGGCTTTGAAACTTACCTCCTAAATTGCTACCTCTGGTCCCCGATCTCTGCTGCCGTATGTTGTAACACAAGCTGCTTTCTTCAATTTAGGTCACTTTCTCATTCAGAATCTGGCATCTGAAAGAATGAATGTCTGCTGATGTGATGATGTAATGCCCTGTGTGATTTCTACTAGCTAGACGTTTAAAAGAGGGACCTCAGTGGTTTGTTAAAACAAGGGCATTGCTGTCTGAACTCACCTCCTGGGCCTGTTTCAAGACTCACCATCTTCCCTGATAATCCTTGCCCTGCAATTCAAGGACAAAGGAGGAACCCGAAATGAACCTTACAACCTTAATGTTAACCTTCTCCTGAAAACCCTGTACACAGTGGGGGGACCACGTTGCCTGGCACCTTGGTGCGCAAGCAATAGCAGTTGTGAAACATCATTAAGTGGATTAAACTCTCAAATCCATATCCTCGAAAAATCAATGGGTTAGGAGCAATTCCTTTTAAAGTTAAAACCCTATGATTGGCGTCACATCAAATATAAGTACCTGGGCTAGCACAGAATACAAAATCACTATTCTACTTTCTCACTTCATGATTTTTATTTTTTCTATAGCCTTTTTCCTCCTGGTTCATGTTCTTTCATCTATTTAATTTTACTTGTTTATTCATATGCATCACCCATTAGCTTATAAAAGTTAACTTTTGCTCACACATGACATTGTCCAGGTATGTTAAGAGATTTTCTCAAATCCTTAAATTCAGGAATATCACCATAGCATATACGGTACCCTTTCCTCCAACCACCCATCCCCTCAAGAAAAGAAACTCAACACTGTCTAGTTTTGTGTGTTTGTGTGTGTGTTTTGTTCGTTTTTGAGAGAAAAAGCATACACATGCATGCAAGGGGAGGGGGAGATGGTGGGGAGGGGTAGAGGGAGATGGAAAGAGAGAATCTTAAGGTTCCACGATCAGTGTGGAGGCCAATGGGGGGGCTGGATCTCACGATCCTGAGATCACGATGTGAGCTGAAATCAAGAGTCAGACGCTTAACCAACTGAGCCACTCAGGCGCCCCCAGTGAACTATAATTTTCTAAAAGTAGAAAGGTACCTTAAGTCATGGTAAGAGGCAGGAAAGCTGCTAAGTTGAGGACAAGTGCAGGGCAGTTGGCTGGGCTCATTCATCATCTCATTACAGATTTGAGGGATAATTTGTGGCAAGTCATTCAGCAAGGACTTGCTATATATATGGCCCCTCCCAGGCCATCTTGGCCTACTTTCCAGCCCCATCATGCCATCATGTGCCACACACAAATTCTTGCAATTCCTCAAACACTGCATACTCCTTCCTATCTCTGTGCAACAAAATGGCATTACCTCTACCCGTGCTTTTCTTTATCTTTGAACTCCTCATCCTCAAGTCCCAGCTCAAATGTCATGTTCTCCTAGTTCTCTAGATTCTCATGCAGAGCAATCCCATGGCACTCAGTGCAGATTTCAATACAGTACTTACCACACGAGATTATAATTCCTGTGCCTCTTCCTCAAAGACTATAAGGTCTCTGGGTTCAGTGAACCAAGACTAGTTTGGAGGCTCTTACAGTGGTTTAATAGAGAGATGACCCGAGTGGGGAACAGTGGAAGAAGAGTGAGGGGTCGGAGTCATAAGATGGGAGTTAAGAAGTGACAGGACTTGGTTGATTGGAGGCAATAGAATATAGTGGTTAAAGGGTGCAGGCTTTGCTGCCCAACAGCACAGATTCTAAATGAAGCTCTGCTACTTAGTAGGTATGGACCTTGGACAAGTTACTTTATCCCGACTTTCTTTTTTTAATCTGTAAAACAGAAATCATGATAGCATATATTTCCTAGGGTTGCTATGAAGGTTAATTGATACACATAAAATGCTTAGAACAGTGAGCACCTAGCATATAGTAAGCCCTCCATAAATGTTAGTTGCTGTTTTTGTTGTTATAATAATTACAATTAATTATTATTATTACTGAATATGAAGAGTGAGGGAGAAGAAGGAAATAACGATAAATTCCAGGTTTCTACCTTGAGCAACTAAACATAAGGTGGTGTTTTTCCATAGAATAGACATAAAAGAAATAGCAGTGGGGCGCCTGGGTGGCACAGCGGTTAAGCGTCTGCCTTCGGCTCAGGGCGTGATCCCGGCGTTGTGGGATCGAGCCCCACATCAGGCTCCTCTGCTGGGAGCCTGCTTCTTCCTGTCCCACTCCCCCTGCTTGTGTTCCCTCTCTCGCTAGCTGTCTCTATCTCTATCGAATAAATAAATAAAATCTTTAAAAATAAATAAATAAATAAATAAATAAAAGAAATAGCAGAATTGAGTGAAAAGATGGCAAATTCAGATTTTTATTAAGACTATATTTTAGAGCAGTTTTAAGTTCACACCTAAACTGAGGGGATACACAGATTTCCCATACAACCCTGCCCCCAGGCATGCACGGCCTCCCTTGTTATCAACATTCCCCACCATAGTGGTCCATTTGTTGCAACCAATGAACCTACATTGAGACATCATTAACACCCAAAGTCCATAGTTTACAAGTTCAATTTTTGATAAGCTGAATGAGAAATGTCTGTGGAACTGCCAAGTACAGAAGTCTAGCAGCTGTAGGATGTCAAAGTCTGTAGTTCATGTGAGAGTTCTGGGATGGAGATACAGATCTGGGAGTCCCTGCACTGGGTAATTCAAACCATGAGCATGGACAAACTTACCGAATCAAGTGTATAAGGAGAAGCACAGTAACTCAATAATATTCGAGGTTCTCTCTCACTTCCCTTTAGCTAGCCTGTTAGTTATTGCTAGGTTTACCCCAAAACTTGGTGACTTAAAATAACAAATATTATCTCACAGTTTCTGTGGGTCATGAGTCTGGGCCACTTAGTTGGGTGCCTCTGCCTCAAAGTCTCTCCCAATGCTGTAGTCAAGGTGGTAGCCAGGGCTGCAGGTATTTCATGGCATTTATACTACAAGGTTCATTAAAAAAGAAAAAGAAAACCCCAGCAGATCCTACTCGTGGTTACTCTGTAACTTCCAAGGCTAGGTTAGAAGAGCAGCTTCTATCAGTCTCTCTTTTGGGATATGCTCACCCACAAAACCCAGCTGCCATGCTGTGTGGAAGCTCAGGCCGCATGGAGAGGCTATGGAAAAGCATTCCAGCTGCTAATTCCCACTGAGATCCCAATTGTCAGCCACAACGTGTCAGATGTCAGTAAGGAAGGCTGGGAATCTCAGGGTGTGTCTAGTCCTGGTACACAGTTTTCACCAGTTCTTTCAACTCTATCACTCATCTTCAAGAGTCTTAAGAGGACTATCAAGAGTATGATCCTAGTAAGAATGGATGTATAGGAAGCTTAATTCTTACTATCACCAAATGGCAGGAACATCTTTATACCTCTCTGCTAACTAGTTGTAAAAGGTGGTGGTTTGTAGTGAAAACACTGAACTTGACCTGAAAAGGAAGGAATTTAATTTCTAGCTGAGTACTAGTAATGTAGCCTGCAGCAAATCACTTACTTTCTCTGATCTTCAGTTTTCTTATCTGTGCAGTGGGCATAATAACAGCCACCCTGCCTACCTTACAGAATTATTATAAAGATCAAAGGAGATAACAGGTGAGAAAAGCATTCTTTTGAAAAGTAAAACACCGTGCATACGTGAGACCTATTATGCCTCCTGCTTCGGTTACTCGTTGGGATTTATACAAGAGGCAAAGGAACAAATCCTGCCCTTCTTTAAATTCTTGGTGATATGCCTGTTTGCTTTGACATGGATTTGCTTAAATGCCTCCTCTGAGCCTGTCACCGTAACAGGTGAAGAGCTCCTCGTCATAGCTAAGATCCCTTTTCTTCAGTTATAAACTTGAATAAAATGTTCTGCCATTAGACAAGCACTTTTTACAAAGACACTATGAAAAACGATGTCAAATTGATATGAAATTCTTATACAGGTTTTAGCCAATTTTCTCTCTGCATGATGTGCGGGATTCCGTTTCTGACCAAAGCATTGGCTGCTTTCCTAAATAGCCAGCCACATGTAGCTGTCCCATGGAACCCTGAAACTCTTCATTTCCCATATTACATTGTTAGCTACTCTCAAAGCTTACTCCTCCTCCTGAATTCTCCATCTTGGAGAAAAGAGCCAGCATCCTCTCAATCACTTAGCCTGGGAATCATCCTTGACTTCTCTTCTTGCATTTTCTCCTTCATTTGGATTTTCACCACCTTCTTTCCCTCAGTCTCTGAGGATTTTACCTTTGTAATCGCTCCAGACTCTGCCACTCTCTCATCTACACGTCGCAACAACTTCCTAATACTCCCCCGGCTCAGAGTGCCCCTCCTCCAGTCTTGCTACAAATAAACGAATCCAAGTTAAAAAAAATAAAATAAAATCTAACACCCCTCTATTCAGCAGATAGAAAAACAGCTACTCCACATGTCCAGTCATCCAGCCTCAACAGTGCTACGGCACAGGTATGATCATACTGATTTCACAGGCAAGAAAATCTGGCCTAGAAACTGACTGACTTGAATTCCACTAGGTCTCTCATGGCTAAACTCTCGCTCTTCAGTTTAATGCGGCAGGCTTCCCATCTGTAAAACTGGAGCAATAATAACTTTCTCATACAATTGGCATAAAGAGGAAATGAATAATACCGGTAAAGGGCCTGCAACAGTGCCTGGCCCAGAACACTCGGTTACCTTTACCAATTACTTCCTGATTAAAGCCTTCAGTGCTCTTATTACTTCGCTCTTCATTGCCCAACAAGGAAATGAAGCAAGGATTCCAAATCTGATGGACTAATTCTTTTCCCTTCAGCTATGTCCTCCCTGACATAGCCAACTCTTCACCCAGAGTTCATTCGTTACCTCTTTGGGCTCGTTTGCCCGCCTGAGACGCGGGGACACGCGGCTCCCGCACTGGGGCACGACCTAGACTGATGGCGGAGGCTCGGCCGTGAAGCCGTGATGTGGCCAGGCCGGGCTGAGGCCCGCGCAGGTGAGAAGAGCCGTGAACCCATTAGGAGACCTCCGACCTCTAGATGCCTGCGGTCTTTGATTCCTGTCCAAGGCTAAGGCCTCTGTTTCCTCTTTGTAGAAAAAGGAGTGTGTCATTCCTTGTGCTACTTCTCTCATACGGTTGCTGTGACGACCCCGCGATAGGACGTCGGAGAGAAAGTTCAGTTATTTCAAGACCCAAGTATTAGAAACGGCGAGGGGGAGGGGCGAGGGGGAGGGGCCCGGAGGAGTCACGTGACCAACGCGGCCGGGTACTCTCAAGTCTCCCGGAGCTCGCGCCCGAACAACTCGTCT
Organism: Ursus arctos; assembly: GCF_023065955.2. Taxonomy (NCBI): domain Eukaryota; kingdom Metazoa; phylum Chordata; class Mammalia; order Carnivora; family Ursidae; genus Ursus; species Ursus arctos. Next base: position 50,912,717 of record NW_026622897.1, read on the forward strand.
CTATGGTGGATGGGGCTCAAATTCCGGTGCGGACTAAGTTGCTCTTCCGGGGTGATTGCCACCGCTTCCGGGGCGGGGCGAGGCTTGCAGGTGGGGTTGCAGTGCTTCGGCTCCCTCCCGGCCTCTGTCTCCGCGCTCACTGCTGCAATGAGCTTCCTCAAAAGTTTCCCGCCGCCGGGCTCGGCTGAGGGGCTCCGGCAGCAGCAGCCGGAGACCGAGGCTGTGCTGAACGGCAAGGGCCTCGGCACCGGCACACTTTACATCGCTGAGAGGTAGGCAGGTCCCTGTACCCCAGTGCCGGCTTCCTGCGCGCTGCCTTCCTCCTGCTGGCGCGGGCTGAGTGGCGGGGCGGGGGCGAGACCGCGACCTCGGGGGCTGCTGCGAGGCGGAGCGCGCGTGCTCCGGGTCGCCTCGGGGAGGCCTCTGCTGGGGCCAAGACTCGATTGTTCCCGTGTCCTTCTCCTCCCGAGTCTTCCTCTTTCTTTTCACACGGAGTTCTCTCATTGATTATGCTTTTTACCTGCCTGTTTTCCCGACGTCTGGTGCGTGCGTCGCTCTTTACTCAAGGCTTCGTTTCAAGGTTTTGAGCTTCCAGCCCCTGAGTGAGAATCATCGATGTACCTGTCTTTCCTGTAAAAAGGTGCGGGAGGTGTTGCCCTGGGCAAAATATGTAAGTTTAGCGCGGATTGTGGAGGATTTTAAAAGTTTGGCCAAGAAGTATGGCTTTTTTTCTGTGGGTGTGGATGAAGAGAGGAACATCCTCAGCCCCACGCAAGCTGAGGTCATATCCAGGGGGACCAGACTCCCATTTCTCCGTTCGCATTTCTGACTCCCATTTTCATTCCTAGAGGGGCTTGCCCTTTTATTTGGCCACCTGGAGCCCTGTACATTTACAGTAAGACAGACGCGTCTCAAATATCGTAGTTGTAGGGCTGAGGTCCCTCTCATCCAGCCAACAATGACACAATGAATCCTTCCCATCCTTGAAATTTGTCTGACTTCTGCTGCTGCATCGCTTTAGTCTACAGCCAGGGAATTTTCTCTCCTTTTAAGAGCTCATGTGATTGCATTGGACCCACACAGAATATTCAGGATGATCTCTACATTTTGTTGTTAACTGATTAGTAACCTTCATTAATTATACAGGTTTTCTCTTGCCCTGTAACAATATATTCACAGGCTTGACACCGGGAGTTGAAGGTTCTGGGGGAAGCAAATTTTTGCCTACCACAGAGGGCACGAAAAAAATGTAGAGAACCCTTGGTTTGAGGGAAATCTAAACATTGAGCAGAGCTTAGGGTTTTGACCAGTCACTGAGATCGGAAATATAGATGGGAGTAAAAGCAAGTTTGGGGTGAGGTGCAGATAATGAGTTTGGTCAGGACATGTGTGATTAGTTGGACACAAGAGTGTATCTTGGGAGAGTAGTATTAAAGATAGAGATTAGGAGATCATTAGTGTAAGGGTTAGCATATACTCACGGGGATGGGTTAGATAATCCCAAAAGCGAAGAGGGCCAAAACATATCTATTGTAAGAGGTAGGTTATGGAAGAAGAGACTTGAGAACAGACAAGAGGGAGAGGCAGTCAAAATATGAACAGCATCTGTTGGGTAATGACAAGGAGATCTTTAATGATCTTGGGAGAGCAATTTCTTCTAAGTGGTGGAGAGTGCAGCACAGATAGTCCCTACACCATCCCTTTTTCTCCATGACTTCTCTGTATATTGACACTGTCTATAATATAACTCCTGTTTGGGGAAGGAAGACAAGGCCCTATGCTTGTCTTTTCATTTTGAAAAACTTCAAACCTAAAGAAAAATTTCAAGTGTTGTTAATTAATACACATAGACAAAGATTCATCAGTTATTAATATTTTACCACATTTATCTTTTTTCTGAGTTTTGAGAGTTGTGGACATGTTGTCACTTCATCCGTAAATACTTTTGCAAACATCTCCTAAGAACAAGGACATTGTCCTATATAATCACAATACAGTTATCGCACTGAAGAAATACAACTCCTTTTAAGGTTTAAATGTTAAAAAAAATTTCATTTCAGCTTTTCACTAAGAAATCTCTTACCTTCTTCAAGAAAATATTTTTGTAAAATACACATACAAAAAAGAATTTACATTACATGTGGATGATTTAAAGAATTATAATTAAACCAACCCCTGTATGTCCACCAGCTAGGTTAAGAATAGAATGTTATGAGTACCATGGACACCTATATTCATCACTCTTCACTCTTTGTTAGCATTACCTCCTTTGTCTCTTTCCACTTTTCTTTCCCCCAAGCATTTCCAGGTCTTGATAGAATCAAGGCCTCTACAAACTGTAGGTTTCCTAGAGGATATGACAAATGAGGATTAACGGCCAGGTGAATGAGGTGGGGCTAAGGGGAAACATTCTATTTAGAAGAGACAGGATGCTCAGAGGCAAGGATGAGAAACAATATTGTGTGCCAGGATATATAATATACACGCACCATCTTCATCTGAGAGAATGAGTGGGAAAGAGTGGAAAAATTAAATAAAGCTGGAGGAGAGAGCCGTGTTCCATGAGCTTGGGTTATTGCCCAAAGGCTTTGAGAAAATCACTTTAGGATTTTAGGCAAAGAGGGATAGGGTCTGATTTAATTTAAGGTGGTTTCTCAGATGTGTGTTGAGAGATACAGAACTCTTAGGCTTATTTTCAAAGTTGAGTTTTCATTTCATTACCCAGGTAAATGGATCAGAGGCATGAATCATTCAAAATAGATCATTTGAAATGGATAAAGTAGGTAATTAAATTATATTTTATATCTTAAGCCAAAGTTAATTTTAAACCAAATAATTAAGCCAACCCAAATTCAAAACCTCTTCTCTCTATCCTGTTATCCTGTTTTTCACCTCATGCCAGGAATAAGGTACAATGATCATACTTGTTCAGAACCATTAGAAATTAGCAAAACTTACTGTCTAATTGTTTTTCCCTTTTGTGATTCATGGCTTCTTTGGGTTGGGTATAGTTAATTAGATATTTTGGTTTGGGAGGGCTTTTCTTCTAGAATATGTGAAAAATGAATAAGAACATAGCGATTAGAGTAAATGTTGCTTTTGAGTGGAACTTGCTTCTGTTCTGTAGAGTGCATATCCATGTCCATGTATAAGGAACTACAGAGCAATTATTATGTGCATTTTAAAGTAAAGACCATAGGGGCGCCTTGGTGGTTCAGTCGGTTAAATGCTCAACTCTTTTTTTTTTTTTTAAAGATTTTATTTATTTATTTGACAGAGAGAGAGACAGCCAGCGAGAGAGGGAACACAAGCAGGGGGAGTGGGAGAGGAAGAAGCAGGCTCCCAGTGGAGGAGCCTGATGCGGGGCTCGATCCCATTACGCCGGGATCAAGCCCTGAGCCAAAGGCAGACGCTTAACGACTGAGCCACCCAGGCGCCCCAAATGCGCAACTCTTGATTTGATTTCGGCTTAGGTCACGATCTTGGGATTGTGAGATAAAGTCTGATCGAGCTCAGCGGGGAGTCTGCTTGGGATTCTCTTTCTCCCACTCCCCTCCCCTCTAGCTCTCTCAAATAAGTAAATAAAGACCATAATTTGATAGGCACTGAGTCCATTTTATATTTCACTTTTTCCATCTTCTAATTGAGTCATTAAAGTTTTGTGACTCGATATTTTAAATCATTTTGGACACCCAAATTTGGACTGTTACTTTCTGAATTGTGATAATGCTGGGACATTTTTGAGGTGAGAAAAAGGAGTTTATTTGCTTAAAATAATAGAGTTTTAGTAAAGGACTGGCAGTACTTCTTTGATATGTGAGCACTATTTCATCTCCACATTAAGAAGAAAGCAGTAGACAGGAAAGGCACATACAGCACACACAATCTAATTGCAATAATAAAATCTATTTCTTTGGAACTAATGGGGTGATTCATTTTGGAAAATCATTTGTAGAGCTTTTACCTCTTTAAGCTTCTTAAGATTTATCACTTTAAGCCTCCCAGGTTTTCTTTTTCTTTTTTTAATAAACATGTTGAATGGAAATCCTTGCAAATGACAGTGCATCTTTTCTTGCTTTTGCTTTTTCAGTGTACAAGTCATTGCATTTTAGCATGTTTACAGAGTTGTGCAATTTTCACCACAATCTAATTCTGCCTTTGCTTTGATAAGTGAGGGTTATATGTTATATACACTTAATTGTATTCTCAGACATGGATTTTCTTTAGGGGGACTGAGATGTCAAGTTCAACCTCCCTTTACATTGAATGTGAATGATCTCAGACTGCTGGGCTATCATTGTTCTTACCCAAGGGAGTCCTAGGTTCATTATTATATTTGTTTTTGCTTGGTTAGAAATTAGAAAACCAGGCTTGTTAAAATTGTATAAAAAGTAGAATGATATGGGGGTGTTATTGCATTAATTTCTTTTTTAAAATAAAAGCTTTATTGAGATAATTCACATAGTATACAATTCACTGGTTGTTAGTCTATTTGCAGAGCTGTGCAACCATCACAATTGATTTTAGAGTATTTTCATCACCCCAAAAGAAACTGGCACTCATTAGCAGTTAATCTCTATTTCTCTCCAGCCCTATGCAGCCACTATATTGCATTAACTTTTATCCCATTAACATCTTTTTTGTGTGGTCTCTTAAGGATCTTACTGCTACTTTTTTTTTCTTGCTAACTGGTGCAGTTCCAGATGGGTGAAGTATTGCCAAAAAATTAGCCATCCTTTACTCAAAACTCAACATACTGTTTTCGGTGATATGTTTCCTTTATTATACCAATACAATATTTGCATTTGGCCACTTACGAGGAAAAACTAGATGTTGCTTATTTGTGGCTTTCTTTTAAAGCTGCAGAATAAATGAAAGACTTCATAAAGTCTTTCAGTGGGATAAGTATTGTCTAACTTGTGGTAAGTATGATTACAACCATTTCATGTGTATGTCATTTAATGTAGGATTTGTGGAGAAATTAGTGACTCCCAAGTGTTTACTGCATACTTACATGCTGAGCACTATGCTAGTGGTTCTGAAGAATGTGAGATAAAAGAACATGACAGGTTCTGTCGAGTAGCTCGTATTCTGTCCGGGTACATATGAGATTCATTACCACAGAGTCAAGTGCTCAATGGCCTGTTACTGCGCATAAGTGCAGTTCAGAGAAAGAAGAGATCATTATGGACTGGAGTAACTGGAGGGAGGGCTCAAGGAGGAGCTGGGACTTACCAGTTGAGGAATTGCAAAAGCAAGGCACCTGAAGACCTTCAAGAACCACCATGAAAGGCTTAGAAACACATGTGACTTAAGAAATTGCATTTCAAACTTTTTTGAATTTTTAGCTAGAGGAGAAGAGAACTTAACAGAATTGGTTTTAAAGAAAGTCAATTCCTGCTGCTGAATTTTAATATTTTTGGAATATTTCTAAACACTAAGCTTGAATTTATTCACATGCATAAAAGTGTCCCAAGCTGAACCCTTATAAACTTTAGAATTGAATTAAGATTTAATTTCTTAAAATAATCTACCTTATACATGTTTTTCAGCCGCCTGTCTTGGTTAGATGGCTCTGGATTAGGATTCTCACTGGAATATCCCACCATTAGCTTGCATGCGGTGTCCAGGGACCTAAATGCGTATCCACGAGAGCATTTGTATGTTATGGTGAATGCCAAATTTGGAGGTATGTATGGTGTAATTTAATCTTGAGCTTCCTTCAGTGGAATATTACATATATTTAAAAAGCAGTCTTTGATCGTAAAGTAATATTCAAGCCCTTGACCTATAGAAATATAAACCATTTTGGATAATAGTTTATTTTTTTAATTTTTTTTTATAGGTAAAGAGAAGACTTTTTTTTTTTAAGATTTTATTTATTTGACAGAGAGAGAGACAGCCAGGGAGAGAGGGAACACAAGCAGGGGGAGTGGGAGAGGAAGAAACAGGCTCCCAGCAGAGGAGCCCGATGTGGGCCTCGATCCCAGAACTCTGGGATCACGCCCTGAGCCGAAGGTAGACGCTTAATGACTGAGCCACCCAGGCGCCCCTGGTTAATAGTTTATTAAGCAAAATTTCAACTCAGTAAAATATTTTGGACACTGCTTTTTACTTTCTATATATTTGCACTTAGAATTATTCAGTTATTGTGGATTTATATGTCTACTTTTTCCTCTTGCATTGAACTGTTTATTCTTTCTTTTTGTAAAGGCATTTCTATTTGGCATCCTTAGAAGCTTGGATCAGTATACTTTTGCTTCTGAGAGTTTAGTGTAGAACCCGTTTCTTTGTTTCGTTTTATTAGAGAAGTGGTTCTCAGTGGGAGACAGTGTTGTGTGTCCCCCCCCTTTTAGGCAATGACATTTTGATTGTCATGACTGGGGGTAGAGTGCTACTGGCATCTAGTAGTTAGAGGCCAGAGATACTACTTAATATCCCACAAGGCACAGGACAACCTCCCACAATCAGGAATTACCCAGTCCAAATGTCAGTAGTTCCAAGGTTGAGGAACTCTGTGGTACAAGATTCCCAGGTCTTTTTCTATTGAAATAATTAGAAAGATTCGTAAAAATCTAGTGAAAGTGATGAAAGAAGGAGTAAGAAAGAAAAAAATCCGTTTTGGGGGTTGTTGACAATGGGTTGTGAGAAACAAGTTAGGCACAAAATTAAAACTTGTGTTTAATTTTTGTAAATGCAACTAAATGAGAAGTTTTTCCTGTATTGTGTTAGTTTAATATGCTCAACTTTTGTACAAATGCAGAACTTTGTAACTGAAAGGACAATTTGTTACACTTTTACTGAACTTATGTTTTTAAAATAATGGGTTGCCTTTCTCTGAAATAGTGTATAAGAGACAGTCCCATGAGTTTGCCTATTAAGCTATTGCTCCTTCAGTTTAGGATTTTAATATGGTTTCAGATATAAGAAGACCACTTATAATTAGTGTGACATTAATTATTTCATAACTTTTAGGGCTTTTGGCAAGCCCTGTCTCATCAGCCTTGCCTGATTCAGTTATCTAAAAATATTTTTGTTATAAGATTTTGAACACTTGCCATTGGAAAAAGTGCAAAGATAGATAAAAATCTAGTGAAGTTTGAAAGAGAAGTTAAGGAAAAGAAAAAGCTGTTGACCTTGGGTTGTAAGACTTCCAAATGAGGAGGTATTGGGCACAAAGCTCACTTTCCAAGTAAGCGCAACTATGATTTTATAAGCAAGATTATTATATTTCATGTTTAGTTTAAGCCATTCATTCATCCACAGACTAGCAAAAATTTAGAGGTGACCTTGCCAGTCATTCCCAAATCCTGGTGTGAAAGGCCCATAAATAGTGGAGAGCATTAGCTGTGGGCAAAGGTGTATGTCAGAAAATTAGCCTCAGTAAAGCTAGCTAAGTAGAAAAACACACTGAATAAGAAGACTGTCATTAACTTGGTAAGCAAGTTATTTTCATCTCTCTGAGCCTCAGTCTCATCCAGAAAAATGAGGGGATTGTAGCAGTCTTTAGTTTTTAAACCTGGCTGCACAGTAGAAACACCTGGGGAGCTTGTTAAAAATGCAGATACCAGGAGTCCCAACCTAGGCAATAAGGATTCAGTAGGTTTGGGATAGGTATTTTAAATGTTTGCTCTATAAGATTATTTTCTTGAAATTGATGGGACTATGATTAATCCTTCCTTACTAAACTAAGTTGGACTTCAATATCTTACTAAAAAGTAGAATCTTCCTGGGTCACATTTATGTAGTAGTTCTGTTCCATTTATGTGGGATTCAACTCTTCTCATAAGTTACACATGCTTGGATCCTGTTTTCCCAGCCTTTGTTCCTCTCATCCTGATTCTCCAGACTCCAGATGTTTTTTTCTCCTTGGGTTACCTCCATAAACCTCATTAAAGTGGACTTTCAGCTTAAAGTTGAGGATACTAGATTATTTTTGAAATAACTAAAAATGTATTCCCACCGTGAAAATTTAGAAAGGTTTAGTGACTGAAAATACGGCAGATCTAGCATGAGATGATGAGCGTTCATCATGGTTGTATTTTTTTCTTAATTGCAAAAATACTGTATTGCATTTATATTTCTTGCCTTAGGGTAGATTCCTGAGGATATAAAACAAATTGTTATAATTGTTATTTCTAGGGAGGAGAACTAGAGTGGGAGGGACTTACTTTTTCCTTGGAATACATCTACACTCCTTCAATTATTTTTGTAGCAGCATGTATTACTTTTATAACATAAAAAGTGGTGTTCATTCAGTTATAGAATAATAGTTACAATGTATCATTTTTTAAAAACACTGAAAAAGTTTGGTAATACCATAATGTATTCAATTTAGCTGTTTAGAGTTATTTAGAATTCTGCGGTATTTTTGTATTATTTCACTTGTTTACAGAGGACAATATAACAGTGTAACAATATAACAGCAACAGGACAGAAAAAGTCCTATGAAATCTGTGATTTAAAACTGTTAATAGTGGGCATTTAAAATTTTTCCTTTTTTGCTTGTCTGTATTTTTTCATTCTACATTCAGCTTATATGACTTAGACAAATAAAAGTTAAAAAAATAAAGCATTTAGATACCCCCTATAATTGATTCCTATATAGAATTGCTGCTTTAAAGGTAGTATTTTTAAAGCTCTTAACATATATTGTCAAATTGCTTTCCAGAAAGTGTGTATCAATTTACAATTTCAGTAATAGTATAAGAATCTTTCTACCTTATTTTCATTTGCATGTAGAATTAAAGTTTTTAAAAAATGGTAACTTTAATATGCTAAACAACATTTAATTTATATTTTTATGTGTTATTTTTTATTTAAATTCAGTTTAGTTAACATATAGTATATTAGTTTCAGGGTAGAATTTAGTGATTCATCAGTTGCATATAACACCCTTAATTTATATTTTTAAGATTATTAGTTTGAACATGTTTTGAGAGCCTATAAGTATTTGTTGACCTGGTTTTTAAATTTTATATGTTATCTATTTTTTCAAGTTTTTTTTTTCTGTAAGATTTTATTTTTAAGTAATTACTATACCTAAGGGCTTGAACTTAGAATTCTGAGAGCAAGAGTCAGTGTGCTGTACCAACTGAGTCAGCCACATGCCCCTACGTGTTTTTTTAAAATTACGAAATAATTCAAACATTGAAAAGTATAGATTAATAAAACTTTTCATTATTCATTATCTAGCATAAATTCTAACATTTTTTTCATAATTACTCTAGTCTCTTAAAGAAATAAAACTGGGGGCGCCTGGGTGGCTCAGTCCGTTAAGTGTCCGACTCTTGATTTCTGCTCAGGTCATGATCTGAGGGTCCTGAGATCGAGCCGTGTGGTGGGCTCTGCGCTCAGCGGGGAATTTGCTTGAGATTCTTTCTGTCCCTCTCCCTGTGCTCCTTCTCCCCACTCGTGCTCTCTCTCTCTCTTTCTAAAATAAATGAATCAATCTTTAAAAATAAATAAAACTGTATCAGTACTGTTGAAATCCTTTTCGTACCTTTCCCATTTTGTTCCATACTGTCTCCCAAGTTAAACATTATCCTAAAGGTGATATGTGCCCTTCCCATCTAAGCTTTTAGATTTTTACTGAATATGTACAAATCCATAAGCAATATAATGGTTTTGTTTTGTGTTTAAACTTTTAATATGTAATTGGTATTATTTATATATATTCAGCAATTAGTTTTTTCACTCACATTTTTTAATACATGAGTTTTGATACATATAAATATTTGTTCCTTTTTAACTGCTGTCTGTAAAACATAATATGACCAGGTTACAATCATGTTTCCTTTTTTTTTTTAAAGATTTTATTCATTTATTTGACAGAGAGAGACACAAGAGAGGGAACACAAGCAAGGGGAGTGGGAGAGGGAGAAGCAGGCTTCCCGCTGAGCAGGGAGCCGGACTTGGGGCTCGATCCCAGCATGCTGGGATCATGACTTAAATCGAAGACAAGATGCTTAATGACTGAGCCACCCAGGCACCCCGCCTTTTTTTAAATTAACATTGGTTTCTAAAATTTTCACAAGCACATATAGTACTTCAGTGAACATTTATGTATAAACTCCTTGTGTAGGTAATGTGTACATAGATGAGGCATTGCTGGGTAGTAGGGTATGCATACCTCCAGAGTCGTTGTAGCAGTTCCTACTTCCACCAGCAGCTGTGCTCCTTCTCTTTATTGAACATTTGTAGTTTTTTCTTGCCTACAGACTTTGGTAATTCATCTGTTGGGTCGGCTAACTTCTTATGGGCCTTAGGTTTCTTATCTGTAAGTTACTGGTGATAAATCACATCAGCGGTTTACAAACTGCTACTGAACCCTTTGTTTCATGGTGGAAGGTAAGAGAAGCAGATGACAGTGGAACTAGACTTGTTAGAGGCCTGTTTGGCTTTCCTCACCGCCCCCCTAAGACCTCGAAGGGGGCTGGGAATCCCTAAGGCTCAGTAAAGTACAGTGTGACTAGACCAGGGAGGCTGTCCACAGTCTTTTTTAGCTCTAAAATAACCATGTTCTTATAATTTGAAGTAAAAACTATATTGCAGTATTTAGATACATCAATAAGCATCCTTTATGAAATTATTTTAGGCTTCTTTTTTTCCAAAACGAAAAACAGCATTTAAAAAGTTATTTTTATTCCCTTCCTAGAAGAATCAAAAGAATCTGTTGCTGAAGAAGAAGAAGACAGTGATGATGATGTTGAACCTATTGCTGAATTCAGATTCGTGCCTAGTGATAAATCAGCATGTGAGTATTCTGTAGAATTGATTCTTTTCCCTTTACGTACTAAGCTTTCCATCCCCCCATCCCCCCATACACACACACACACACACACACACACATTTACCTTTACCCTCATTACCTCTGTTCCGTTCCTTTTTCATCATTTTAACATCTGTCATATTGTCGAGGACCAGATACCTATTAATATCGAAGATCGTCAGTGTGGTGAGAGTAGGGGAGACATCATGTTATTTGGTGTGTTTTGTGAATGGAGAGATCTGGTTATCTTTATTGACCTGATGCTGTTGACTTTGAATCTTACAAGATAGAGGGCAAGGGGTCATGGCAATTCCAAAATGGAAGATGCCAGGATAGCTGGAAAAGAGCTCTATCAACTGAAAGGGGCTTTGTCCTGGGGTGCCTGGGTAGCGCAGTCATGAAGCATCTGCCTTCGGCTCAGGGCGTGATCCCGGCGATCTGGGATCGAGCCCCACATCAGGCTCCTCCACTGGGAGCCTGCTTCTTCCTCTCCCACTCCCCCTGCTTGTGTTCCCTCTCTCACTGGCTGTCTCTCTGAAAGAAAGAAAGAAGGAAAGGGAAGGGGGAGGGGGGAGGGGAAGGGAAAGGGAAGGGAAGAAAGAAGGAAGGAAGGTAGAAAGGAAGAAAGAGGCTTTGTCCTGA